>NC_139515.1:79597695-80197695 GCF_947247035.1 Vipera ursinii | reverse complement strand
GGCGGGTGGGTGGGGCAGTTCCACACCCCCGCCCTAGCTTGATTTTTAGGTGTGTGCCTTGCCCAAAACTAGGGCTTGCGTTTAGGGTAGGGCTTATATTAGGCCCACCCCCAAAAATCAAGCTAGGGCTTATTGTCAGTGTAGGCCTTACTTTCAGGGAAACACGGTAGTTGCCAAGCATCTAAATTCTGATCATGTAACTATGGGGGATGCAGCAAAGGTCATAAGTGTAAAAATCGGTCACATTTTCAAGTACCTTGTAAATTCAAATGGTCACTAAGCAAATGGCTGTAAGTCAAGGACTACTGTACTCCTGATTGGAGAAAGAAGTGCCAGAATTCAGGTTAATTTTTACTCAAGTACATTTTATAATTTATTAAATTTGCCTTTAATACAGGAGGAAAAGATAATATACACAGCAATCCTTCCTTTTATTTTTCCTCACAGTAACAAGGCAGTTTGGCTGGAATGAGGAACTACAGATAGTCCTCACCTTATGACCATAACTGAGCCCACCATTATGATTGTAGATGGTGACCACTGCCAAGTGGGTCATCGTGAGACCGTGCCCAATTTCGCAACCCTTTTTTCCAATGGTTGTTAGGAGAACATGGCAGCTATTAAGCGCATCCATTGTTCGAACATTGGCTAAAATGGGTTGGTTTAATGACCACGACATTCATTTAATGACCACTACAAGCAAGGTCATAAAATCAGACGTGGGCATGTGCTTAACAACCTGCACAACTTATGACCTCAGCTCTGGGCTCAATTATAGTGTGAGTCAAGGACTACCTGTATTCAGTTTCTTCCCACAGCAGTGATCAAAAGCTCCGTTGCAATTTTCTGTCACCCAGTGCATTCCAGATGTGTTTCACCACCCATGGTTCCCAGCTATGCACAAACTGCTATCAGCCTCCTGGGATGCTCCATTTTTGTGCTCCTGCCATTAACTGCAGCCCAAAGTCCTCACTTTTCTTTTTTCTTTTTTTAAGGAAAATCAGTAGCTCCCATGTTAAACTTGAGATGAATCTTCGTCGGACCAAAACATTTCAAAAAGGGAGCGTTGCCCCCAAATTAATTTAAAAAAACACACAATTACACTTTAAATGTAGCCAGCAACCTTTGAAATGACAAAGGTATCTTTTACAAAAACTGGTTTTCCAGCATTATTTGCAAATCTTGAATGGCTGGGAGAAGGTTGGCAGTTCCAGAGGAACAAAGTCGCTTTCAGGGATCCATTTTCAGCTTAGCGGAAACAAAAAGATGCCAAAGAAGGCGACTGGCCAAAACTATGCATTGTTTTTCTCAGCAAATTGAGAACCTCCAACTCTTTGATCCTGGTCAAATGTTAATATTTCCTTACGTTTTGATGGTAGGAAAATCCCTCAGATAATTGTTCTACATCTGCTACCAAAAGATGCAGGCCTTAGCATAAAATAGCTATTTTATGTCAGGCCCCAAGAAGCAAGAACGATACGTGAAGTCACTTAAGAATAGCTTCCTTTATTGTTCTTGACTTGTAGACAGATTCTTGCCAGACTAAAGCAACTAACAGCAGAAAATATTTGTAGCTAAGGGTTGAACTGCAGGGTTTTTGCTGCTTCTGAGCTTGTTGTTGTTTCATCACCAACCAAGAATCAAAGTTTGTGTGTTATCATCATCACTGCATCATCGTCATCATGCTTGACTTCATAATCAGTATGATTTCATCATCACTGCACAACACTGATGATATTACCCAGTTTGGTAATGAAATGCCTGCAAGAAAACAACCCAGCTCAGAGAACACCAAAGACCTCATTAAAGCAACTGTCTGCAAATACAGATATATTCTGGGAATAGTGAGGAGGATCTGATTTAATCCTCTTCCCAACAGCCAAACTTCCCAAGCTCTGGTGATTCTTTGCCCTCAGCCCCTCTCTCCTAGGAATCTAGACAACATTCCACCACATCTTGCTTGTCTTCTACCCAAGACCTCAATCCAGGTGCATGGAGCCAGCAATCTGGCCCATGTGAACATCTTCACGAGTGAGTTAAATATGGGAAGGAAAAGAACTGCTGCATGCCTCTTTTACAAAAGGGATTGCCTAGGAAATCAGGCTACACAAGTAATCCTCCACTTACAATGCTGCACTTAGTGACCACTGAAAGTTATAATAGCACTGGAAATAAGTGACTTATAACCAACCCTCACCCTAACCATTGCAGCATCCCCGTGGTCATGTGATCAAAATTCAGAGGACCGGCAACTGACTCATGTTTAGGACAGTTGCAGTGTCCCGGGGTCATGTGATCGCATGACCTTAAAGGAGCGAAGTGCTATGTTCTGGTACAACAATGCCTAACGCCTGATATGTCTATAACCAGTTAAATGTGGACCTTCAAAGCTGAACCTTGACAGACCTCCATATGGTACCAATTCTTCATACTCTGGATCTGACTTTTGCTTCTTCCCTTTGTCTTCTCTGGAGTCTCAACTATGATTAAAGACTGGTTTAAGGTTGACTTCTATTTATTGCTTATTCTTCTGGTGTCTCTCTCTGGTCTTGAACAGAAGGACATAAAAATTGATTCCCGGTCCAAATCTACACTGAAAATGCAGATTGGCAAGCCGATCCAGCACCTGGATCTCAACCTTTTCTATATCCCGCACCCATAGAATGCTTCTGATATATTCTCGCACCCCTTATAAAAGTTTGAAATAATGCCAATGAATTATGCATAAACGCTATAATTTTGAAAACCCAAGTTTTCGTAACCCCTGGAATATCATCTCGCACCCCTGGTTGGGAAGCCCTGGATTAGATGGAACGTTTCATCATTTTCAGAGCAAAGGATGAACACACACACACACACACACGTGAAATAGGCTAGCCGAGAAGAAATATTTTTACAGTCTGGCGATGCAGAACTGTTTGGATAAATACTAGCTGAATCACATCACAGAAGATTTTGAAAAATTCAACCCTTCTCTCTTATAGGCAGTCTTTTCTTCTCTCTTCTGGCAATATCTCTTTCTGTTCGAATTTGCAATTAAGTAAAAAAAATAAAACAAGGAGCTTTTACTGCCAAATTTACTGCCAATAAAATATGGCAGTTTGGGGGGGAAATAGAGCAGTTTGGGCGAAAGTTGCCCCATTCCTTTTGACCTGCATTTGCAACAGCCTTTGGCACACAAAGGAAACATCTACGTTGTATATATGTACACCCCTACTTGGGAAGGATAACTGACCTTGGCAAACATTGTACAAATTTGTTTGAATGCACAGAAATGAATGAAAAGTGTCTCATCCACTCAGGAAGCAGACTACATGGTCCATGATTAACCTGCTGTTCAGAAACTGATCTTCTTGTTTCTGATCAAAGCATACTCAGACACGTGTATGCACATACACAACACACACACACACACACTTACTTTTGGCTAACATTCTTGGCTAGGTCAGCCAAGGCGCTTCCCCACATCCACCAGTCCTGCAGTTCTCAAACAATTCGGTCTCAGCATCCCCGTATACGACGCAGCATCCCAAACAGCAGAAATTTATCGCATTGCATGAAAAAGTAAAACTGAGAAATTTCAAAATATTTGACTTGGTGGACCCTTGGAAGCATCTCAGGCGTGGTTTCCATCACACAACTATCCATCTTCCTAACTTTCCTTCCCCCCACCCTCCATTTTTTTTTAATTCCATTTATATCCCGCCCTTCTCCGAAGACTCAGGGCGGCTTACAAGCTTAGCAGTAGCCTTCATTCTATGTATATGCCTGCTTATTAGGGCTTTCACACACACACACCAAGCGGCATTATTACAAAGTCAGCTTAATTGCCCCCAACAATCTGGGTCCTCATTTTACCTACCTCGGAAGGATGGAAGGCTGAGTCAACCTTGAGCCTGGTGGGATGCGAACCTGCACTAATTGCAGGCAGCTGGTGTTACTTAAGGAGGCATTAGCCCACTGCTCCACCACTGCTCCATTCCTTAGCTTCTGCCCAGTCCAGTAAAAAATGTGTCGTAAAGTCACTTTTTTCAGTGCTGTCGTAACTTCGGTCACTAAATGAATGTTGTAAGTCAAGGACTACCTGTACTTGCCATGATGAATGGAAAGAGGGGGTTTGAGGGAGATTATTTTCTAGTTTTAGGAATCGTGAGTTTTAAAATCGCACCTTCCCCTCATTTGGGCCCCCCCTTTCTTCCTTCCCTGAAAACTCATCCCACGGATCTCAAAAGATTCTCTTTCTGAGACCATGGATGGCAAGTTCTCTCCAAGCTGCTGATTAGAAGTTTCCTGCCCACGTTATAGCGAATCTTCTCTTTCTCCACTCCACTCCACGTCACAAAACGAGCTTATGCTCGCACACATGCACACACTTTAAAAAAAAAACACCCTTAGGGACTATTTAGGGGCTATTATCTCAACCACAAAACACAACCACTTGGAAAAAAGGAAAGCCAGAAGCACGATAATTGAGAGGGTGGAAGGGAAGGGGAAGGGGGAAAAAAAAACTGCTCATTTTGTACGGCTCACAAATCTTTGGTGGCATCGTTTCTCTATTCTCCTTGGCAGTAAATGTTATTTATTATTTGGTCCCTTGTTTGGGGAGAAGCAACAACCAAAAGGAAATAAAACTGGTTTTAAAACTGTTGGAGCCTAACGTTCTATTTATTTGAGGATGGCTATAATGACTCTCAAGTGATCCAGCAATGAACTATTATCACAGTTAAATTACAATGCTGAAGATATTTATTTATTTATTTATTTATTTACTTACTTACTTACTTATTTATTTATTTATTTATTTATGGGACTTATATCCTGCCCTATCTCCCGAAGGACTCAGGGCGGCTAACAACAATAACATATAATAAGTACAGAAATTAAGATAAAATTAAAATTAAAGTCATCTGTGCAATAAATTAAAATTAAAAATTGTAAACATAATTAAAATGCCTGTCAGTCCAGGTCAGCCAGGTGGAAAAGGAGTGTTTTGAGGCCGGGGGGGGGGGGGAGGATTAATTATTTGAAATCACATGGACTCTAATTTGGGGGACAAGGTTGAAGAAGAGGTGAAATTTACATTTAATAATAGTAGTAGTAGTAGTAGTAAAGTTGGAAGGGACATTGGAGGTCATCTAGTCCAATCCCCCCCATACCATTTCAGACAAATGGCTGTCCACTCTCTTCTTCTCTTCCCTTTTTTTTCCTGAAATAGGAAGGGAAGGGGAGAAAACAATTATTTGGAAGCTTTTCAGCTGCAAAGAGTGGAGGTGGGTGAAAATACCTTTCCTTGGAAAGATTGTGCAAAGGTATTTCCTCTCCCTGCTGAAATAATATTTGTTCTCATGTCAGTCTTGGTGTTTCGGAGCCTCACAGCCAATTTGCCTGTAATGTCTTCTGTATCTCTGGGCATAAGGGGACATATTTAAATCCTCAAAAGGCACATAAAATCAGGGTTTACGGATCTTACATGTATACCCTTGTAGCATTTATATTTCTATAAATATAAATGAATATTTTGCATTCATCGGCTGTATATTAATACTACAAAAAACGTGGGTACACAAAACCATTGCATGTTGGATTTTCTTTTTTTAAAAACATCTGTAAGATCCCTACCACAGAAGAGAGTTCCTCTCTGCAGGAAATTATGCAACAGAACTGACATTTCATTCCATTACACTTGAGCAAGCAGATGTTAAATTCGATCGCCATTAAATACCAACAAATAATTAATAAAGTAATTGTTCCCACTGTGGAGCAAGCTTCTTACCAAGATACACAAGGAAATATCTGGTTACCATACCCTCAGATGCCTGGACTTCAGAGCTAAGACACAGAGACAATCAAACAAGGAAGTAGGAGTACAGGCAGAGCCTGGAGGTGGAATCAAGAGAGGAATCAGCCTAGAGTCATTACATGCTCACAAGTGGTCTATATCCAACCCATCTTGAATTCTGTTAACTCTTGTCAAGCGCCAATTTAATCCTAACTGTTAATTGGCTAGATTCTTATGTGTATGCAAGAGCAATAAATCAGCTTAACTGGAACTTAATGTGTGGTCTTGATTCTTCGTATCTGACAATACTGAAAAGTGTCCATTAGATAGATAGATAGATAACCTTTATTGTCATTTTTTCCTGTGGGCACACATTAAAAATGAAATTTAGTTGCTTCGTCTCAAAGTGTATGCATACATAATACATTTAAAACATACTATATACAACATATGTATAGACGTACACCCTTACATATAAGTAACATATACATATTATTCACTGTCTATCTTGGTAAAAGTCTTCAAAGATCCTATGGAGGAGTTACCCTTGGACTGACTGAAGCACTTCTTGACAACACACTAAATCCAAATTAACAAAATTAAATTGCTATTTTTTCATATATTTGGTTCAAACAAATTGTATTATGACTGACTGCCCTGCAAATCTTAAACAGAGTTTTTAGAAAGTTTATAAAAATTACATTTGGCCCGACTGTTCAGAAACTTTCCAGTTATCAAAATGTCTAGGTATCAGCCAATGTCTAACCAGTGGTATGGAATTCTTGTAAGCCAATATTCAGAAATCAAGACATAATCCTCTTAATTTCAACAAAAGGCACTTTTTTCCCCCTGTAGCCAGGCTGTAAGTTGATATAGAAATTCGGGAAAGTATCAAGTGAAAGAAAAAGAGACAATCTGGTGTCACGGTTAAGGCATCAGGCTGGAAACTGGAAGACTATGAGTTCCACTCCTGTCTTAGGCTTGAAGCTATTCACTCTCTCAACCCTGGTTAGGAGGCAATGGAAACCACTTCCAAAAAGCCCTGGTGAAAAAACTGCAGTGACTTGTCTAGGCACCAAGGCTCAAAAACTGACTCAAAATTACCAAAAATTTATCAAAATTAGCAAGAAGTAATGCGTTCCAAAGCATGAAGTTTCCAAGGTCCATTAACTTCATTGCCCCAAGGCTTCCCAAGCAATAGCAACAAGGATTGTAAATTGGCTATAACCAACCAAACACAACGCTTTTCCAGCTTTCTCTTCCCATTACCTAAGAAATCCTGCATTACCTATTACAGAAATCCTTCTTGTTTGAATATTTGATAAAGGGGACTTTGTGCCCTCTCTTTCACAGTTGTCAAGTGTAGAAAAAGCAAGCACACATTTAAGGCTAAATTTGCAGTGAGTCCTGTGTGGCATATTTTGCTTTGCTGCTTTTAATCCATGCAGCAACCTATCATTTCATTCTACAGAGATTGAGAACTTTCTCTGAAGCAAAGGATCAGGACACGCAACACCTATCCTAAAGTTCAGATTAATCCCTGGAGGTGATTTATTGAAAGTTGAATCACACCCAACATTTTTGGTGTTACTGAATAAACATCATCAATTCATTAAGGCTGATATGGCAAATATTTACAGGGGGAGGTGCAGACAACTGAGAACCTACATGAGTAAAATATATTGATGACTTCATTCTGCAGCAAAATGATCATTATAGTTCCATTTTTCAAGGCACTTGCAATTCCTTTATTTTACCCCAATTTCTTGTTGTTGTTAGCTGTGAAGTTATGTCCAACCCCATGGACAATGTTCCTCCAGGCCTTTCTGTCCTCTACCATCTTCTGGAGTCCATTTCAGCTCACGCCTACTGCTTCAGTGACTCCATCCAGCCACCTCATTCTCTGTCATCCCCTTCTTCTCTTGCCCTCAACCATTCCCAGCATTAGGCTCTTCTCCACTGACTCCTTCCTTCTCATTAGGTGGCCAAAGGATTTGTTTTAGCTTCAGGATCTGGCCTTCTAAAGAGCAGTCAGGTTTGATCTCTAGGACTGACCGGTTTGATCGCCTTGCAGTCCAAGGGACTCGCAGGAGTCTTCTCCAGCACCATAGTTCAAAGGCCTCAATTCTTTGGCGCTCAGCCTTTCTTATGGTCCAACTTTCACAGCCATACATTGCAACTGGAAAGACCATAGCCTTGACTATACGCACTTTTGTTGGCAGGGTGATGTCTCTGCTTTTTAGTGTGCTGTCTAGATTTGGCATGGCTTTCGTCCCCAGAAGCAAGCGTCTTTTAATTTCTTGGTTGCAGTCCCCATCTGCGGTGATCTTGGAGCCCAGGAAAACAAAATCTGTCACTACCTCCATTTTTTCCTCATCTATTTGCCAGGAATTGAGAAGGCCGGATACCATGATCTTGGTTTTTTTAATGTTAAGTTTCAACTCAACTTTTGCACTCTCCTTCTTAATACAATTTCTTAATACACTGTTATAGATACAATCTGATGCTTTGCCCTCAATTGTTACTAAAAGTAGATATCACAACATTCCTTGCCAGGGTGCCTTTGGGTGTTCTTAACAAAACAAGGATGTGGCAGGTATGTTATTAGACTACCCCCATATTACACCTGGCACCTTGATCTCACTGAACCACTTATTAGTGATTCATATCAGAAACCCAAGAGCCACCAAACTACTAGGGAAGCACCGACCCGGCGGACTTTGACAGTTGACAGCTGTCAAATGGCCGCCGGGAGCAACAGCGCATGCGCACCGCCCCACCGGCCGCCATTCTCAATGACAGCTGTCAAACGGGCTGCCGGACCAAACACGCACGCGCCAGATTTGACAGTTCCCGGAACTGTCAAATCTGCAGTTCACAATCTGGTCCTCCGAACCGAGCCAAACGCTCAGCTGAGAGGAATTCCCCGACAGCCGCCGAGCTGTCAGATTGCCGCAGGACGATTGGCTGCTGTCTAAGCGGCGGGAAAAACACTGTTACCTGATTGGTTGAAATGTTTGACAGTTCTCTATAAAAGCCGGGATTGTTTTGACAGTCAGCTGCCCGGAGCTGAATCGAATAAATTCGTGAACCTTTGCCTACGGTCTCTCTCTCGTCTTTGTGAAGACATTTCAATTAGTAAGTTTTCTCACCTATCATAATCAGCTATTTTAGATTAGCCTCCTGCAAGATCAACATACTGAAACATCTAAGAAGGTCATAAAATCTGCAGACAGTGTGGTTTCCTCTACAATTGGCTATGTCCAGGATCTGGTTTTCTACCTATTCACTATCACATTTGTTGGCTACCTCATCAGACTCCTCCACCAATCATGTACAGCAGGGGTCCCCAACCTTGGGGACCACTTTATGACTTGTGGACTTCAACTCCCAGAATTCCTCAGCCAGCATGGGGACCTCTGTTGTACAGCATTTCAACACCTTTTGTAACGTTCTTTTTTGCTTTATGTCCATTTCTTAAATACATTTAATAAATGAAAATACTTTATTTAGCAGTGCTTGGAAATATGAAACGAGGAGACTGCAATACCAGGTTAAAAAAAATCCAAAAAAGAAGTTTAAGTTGAAGAACACAGCCTCCCACTAAAAGTTCAAGAACATTAACTTGTCTACTATTGATCTAAAAGGCAGTGAAGATGCCGGGGTTGTTTTTTTTTGTAATTTGTGGTCTGAAGTAATTAAGTTGGGGTTGGCACTGAGGTTTATACCTCTGTTATTTTTTACTAATTTTAATTTTTGGACTTATTTGACATGTTGTTTTTAGTCATACTGTCAGCTCCCAGGGACCAATTTGATTATGACAGTTTGCAAATTTAATAAATAAAAAAGAAACAAACTTTTTGCTTGAAGTCAGGGGTTGCCATTAAATGAACCCAACAGCTGCAAAAGGTATGTGACCAGTAATGTCATAAAAGAAAACAAAAGTGCTCAGTGTGTTTGTTGAGTTCCAGGGTTTAAGGCAGGGGTCCCCAACCTCCGGTCCGTGGACCAGTACTGGGTCATGGCATGCCAGCAACTAGTCTGCACAAACAAACAAAGCCCCATCTGTGGGATGTAGGCAGCACACAAAACTACGCCCCCTCCATTCCACGGAAAAACCTCTCTCCACGGAAC
This sequence comes from Vipera ursinii, assembly GCF_947247035.1. Classification (NCBI taxonomy): domain Eukaryota; kingdom Metazoa; phylum Chordata; class Lepidosauria; order Squamata; family Viperidae; genus Vipera; species Vipera ursinii. Next base: position 80,187,782 of record NC_139515.1, on the reverse strand, counting down.
CGGTCCCTGGTGCCCAAAAGGTTGGGGTCCTCTGGTTTAAGGGACAAAATGCAGAAACTCAATGTATCCATTTCACCTTTTAAAACCTGCCTATAAGTCTTCAGAAAAAAGAGAGAAACTTTGGCTACAATGCCCCTGACAGGGTCCGCAAAAGGGCATGGGGATCTTTCCCGCCATAAAATGCTCAATCCTTCCTTAGCCATTCTCATGCTACCAGAAGAACGAACATGATCAGATGAAATAATCCACCCACAGAAGTACTGACATCTTTTCCAAATTATTTAGAAAATATCCCAATAATGCTGAATTTCCCCTGCATGCAAGTGACTTCGAGCCAAAAGGGAAAATATTACTAGAGTGCTGGAGAAAACGTCCATGTTTCTCTAGAACTATGTTGTTACTCCGACCTAAAAATAACTACTAATCAAGGCAGCCATGGATTTAATACTTCAGATTCTTTTACTGTCAGTCCTAGGGTTAAAAGGGCAATTGAGATCAGAATTTCTGTTGCTACGTGGTGTGGTTGTAAAGCACAATGCCATGTGACTGCATCACTTAGCCACAGCAATTCCAGCAGTCCCAGTTGCTTTCGTAATCCAGAGACCGAGTAGCTTATTAGGGGAGGATCTATGGGACCAGAATTCTAGACCAGGGATCTCCAAACTTGGCAACTTTAAGGCGTGTGGACTTCAACTCCCAGAATTCCTCAGCCAGCCATGGGGAGTTGAAGTCCACACGTCTTAAAAATTGCCAAGTTTGAAGATGCCTGCCCTAAACAAGCAGACTTGCAGGCAAAAGCTGTGGGTGGATGGGTGGATGTCATAGGTGAGTGTCACTGAATGTAGGTGGGATGAGGGGGGCTGCAAACAGATGCTTCTGAATACAGTTCACAGTTCCTCAGGAGAAAAAGCAGCAGGAGCAACTTACAGGAACAACCCCAATAACTTCGTTTGTGGGAAGCCAGCAGGGAAGGTTAAAAATGGTGTTCATGTAACCGCCATGATATTGATCAGAGCGACACTGTGATCACGAGCCAGCACCCAAGAGTCCAGATTATAATCATATAATCATAGGGATGGCCAGAAATTTGAGGACAGTGCCGTTGTAACTTTGAATGATCTCTGAATGACTAGTCGTAGCCCAAGGACTACCAGTATTTGCCAAGACCAGGGGTAGGCAACCTTGGCTCTTTTATGTCTCATGGACTTTAACTCCCAGAATTCCTGAGTCAGCATAGCATAGCTGACTCAGGAATTCTGGGAGTTGAAGTCCATGAGTCATAAAAGAGCCGAGGTTGCCTACCCCTGGGCCTAGACTCTAAAGAAGAGACATCAGATCTTTGACAAGTCAAACTGCTCTGCTGGTAGGTTAAAATTAGCAAGTTGCCTGATCCGGAGAAGGACCTGGAGAATGAAAGGGACCACAGTTCAGCTCTGCACAGAGATCCCCACATCTGGCCTCTCTTAAAGGCACAGGCAAGACATCTCTTTGGGATCCTGGAGAACGGCTAGAACAGCTAATAATCTGCCTAAGCATAAGGCAACATCTTAAGATTCTGCAGAGTTTGAGGGGGTCCCTGGTGCCCTCTGAGCTTGGTTGTTTTCTTGCAGGAGTTTCATTACCCAAATTAGGTAATATCATCAGTGCTATCAGTAACCACCATTGATGATGTTACCTGGTTGGGTAATGAAACATCTGCAGGAAAGCAACCAAGCTTAGAGAGCACCAAGGACCCCTCATGTCAACCCTAAACTACAAATATTCTCCTTTATTGGTCCGCAGAGTTTCTCCAATCTTAGGGTGAGAAGCATGAGATTCTGCTTTACATTGAGCCAGACCATTGCTCCAGCTAGCTCTGTGTTGGCAACACTGATAATCAGCTGGTATCCAGAATGCCACAAAGTCATTTTCCTAGCCATGCCACATGCATTCACAAACTACTGTCCACCTCTGAGCTATGGACATACTAACAGCGTGGACTTTTGTTCACATGCAAGGTAAATCCAACTTAGATGGCATCTGTAGACAACTCTTAATAATTCTGAAAAGGCACAGAGACGATAATACATTGGCTTGCTTGCTATAAGCTCTTCCACTACCAAGTTATTAAAACAAGATGGCAACTAAACAGTGGCAAATTAAAATGAGAAGCTACAAAAGTCCTATTCAGAAGACTCCGTGTTAGCAACCTAATGCAATGCTTTTGTGCACCAGCTACTTAGGAATTCTTGCGCTAGTTTCTTCCACACATAAATTGGCCACCTTTTATTTCCCCCAAAAATTCTAAAGGATGGATAGGAGTCATAATGTAAACATAATGCACCAGTGTTGTGTCCCCAAACTTCGTAACATAAATTATTATTATTAATAATAATAATAATAATAATAATAATAATAATAATAATAATAATAATAATAATAATAAAAAGTTGGAAGGGACCTTGGAGGTCATGCTCAGGCAGGAAACCTTATACCATTTCAGGCAAATGGCTGTCCAGTCTCTTCTTAAAAACCTCCAGTGTTGGAGCATTCACCACCTCTGGAGGCAGGTTGTTCCATTGATTAATTGTTCTCATTGTCAGGAAGTTTCTCCTTAGTTCTAGGTTGCTTCTCTCTTTGACTAGTTTCCATCCGTTGCTTCTTGTCCTGCCTTCGGGCGCTTTGGAGAATAGCTTGACTCCCTCTTCTTTGTGGTAGCCCCTGATAAATAATTAGAACTTCTGGGGAACAGGAGACAGGCTCTTTTATTCAAGCAATCAATAAGGTTGACACAATCAATCAACCACCATGATCTGCCTCACACCAAAGGCAGCCTTATTTAAGAGTTGATGAAAAGTTTCTCTTTGCTTTTATTTTATTTTTTAAGAGAGACAGAGAATATGCAAAGGAAAGCAAATCAATGGATATCCAGGAACGGGGTAGAGAAAAAAACCCCAATCCTGTACTAAAGTGTTCCTTGGGTCAGTTCGTGCATTGTGATGAACCTTGGTGTGTGTGTGTGTGTTTTTTAAAGTACATTGTTTATAACCACAACTAAGAACACATATAGCATATGAAAGCATATTGTGGCTTACCGTCCAACCAAACTATGTTAAGTCCTGCCAAAAGACACTGTGACTCATAAAGATGGATGACACCAAAACGCTCTGAGAGATCAGGAAGAACGAGGGTCATTGACCTGGATCACAGCCCCCTTTCCACACATACCTACTCCATACAGAGATGAAGACCTTGTTTAAATTGTCCATCAAATCCACACAAAAAATCTCCTAAGCTCTCTTCAAAACCCCTGAGGTGAACACATTTGATAGGCCCAACCTCCCCACAAAATAGAAAAGGAGCAGCAATTCCAGGGCTGTGACTCAATTGAGAAATCAAAAATGCATTCCAGAAGAAAGCAATGTCCTAACTTTTCTGCACTGAACGAGAGGGAGACGTTCGTATCCAGGTTTATGATAATACATTTTATTATACCAGTGTTTCTCAACCTTGGCAACTTTTAAGCTGTGGGGCCTTGAACTCCCAGAATTCTCCAGCCAGCCATATTGGCTGGAGAATTCTGGGAGTTGAAGTCTACACAGCTTAAGTTGCGAAGGCTGGACACCCCTGATTACCAAGTGCCATTTTTCTTAACAGGAAGAACATACAAACAAACAAAAAACTGGCTGGGGGTATTCTGGGAGGTGACAGCTTAAAGTTGCCACTGGATTGTACAGTATTAAGTTCTTTTTTTATTTATATTGTTTCCTGAATATAAATAAAAAAGGAACTTAATACTGTATAATCCACTGGCAACTTTAAGCTGTCAACTCCCAGAATCCCCCGTGTGTGTGTGTGTGTGTGTGTGTGTGTGTTTGTGTAACCATGCTGCTAGTTATTCGGTCCACACTGGCTAAGTGGGTGCCCCAAATAAGTACTGTACACATGCGGTAGATCAGCTCCTCTTATTCAGTAAGTCAGATGAGAAACAGTTTCATTCAATTAAAAACATCCCTACCTGTTAAGAAGTAGTGTGAACTCTTTGCTTTCTATTGGAGTTATTGAGTCTGTTCCACATCTGCTACTGATACATCAGTAGTAAGTGGGGGGTGGGGGGAGGAGAAGGAGGAAAGAAATAATTCCTTTTGGTAACTAAAACACTCAAAGAGGGAAGGAAATTGGGCATTCAGCCTTTTAATAAAGGAAATGTTTATTCACTGGCAGCTTTATGTGAATGCCTGAGTAATATGGGCCACACTGAAGACATGTAATTACCAGCGTTTGAAACTGGTCCACCCGAAATTGCTAAAAAATTAAAAGCTGAATATTAAATCCCATCTCTCTTATCTCTAGTAAGTAACTTTAGTTATTTTACTTTGTTACAGCGAAGCTGTATTATTACTATTATTAGGATAAAGGTGTAATCTTATCTCTCTTATCTCTAGTAAGTAACTTTAGTTATTTTACTTTGCTACTTACAGCGAAGCTGTATTATTACTATTATTAGGATAAAGGTGTAATCTTTATCTATCTACTAGACCAGGGCTTTTCAACCAGTGGTACAGGTACCACCTGTGGTACATTAGCACCTGGCAGGTGGTACCCGACCATCCTAGAAAAGTGGTAGCAGGGGAGGGGAATGAGCTGAACCAGTGGCAGCACCGCACAAGACTGAGCGAGAGATGGCTGGAGCTGCAGGGCTGTCAGGGCTCAGTGGAAGCGCCAGGATCAGCGCCAGGCTCCAGCTGGAGCTCGGCGCTGATCCTGGTGCTTCTGCTGAGCCCAGAAGAAGTGCCGATCAGCTGGAATGTTACAGCATCTCCAGGGTCTTGCGATTTACATTCAGATGCTTGGCAACTGATTCATATTTATGACAGTCAGTGTCCCAGGGTCATGTGAAGTGACCAAAACCTGCTGCAACCACCCAGCAGACGGGGGGGAAAACCAAACACCTCCCACCCACCCTACCCCCACTGCCAATCCTCAACAGAAATGCTCACATCAATGAAAACCCCGGACAGGAGGAAGAGCGCCGCCGGGCGGGCAGGCGTCTTGCTCGGCTGTGGCTTGGGGGGCACTTTTTTCAGTGCCATTGTAACTTCAAACAGTCACTAAGCGAATTGTTGTAAGTCGAGGACTACCCGTACTTCATCACTTTTTTCTTTTTTTTCTTTTTTTTTTTTTTTTGGTCATCAGTTTTTGACACCTTACTAGGCAACTGGTGGTACTCGGATGTTGCCATATCCTAAAAGTGGTACAATGGGTGAAAAGGTTGAAACGCCCTGTACTAGACTAAGGAGTCCTCAACCCCTGAGCCACAACCCGCTGGGACCCGGGCCGCCAAAGTGTGGGTGAGCACACGAAGCTTCATTTGTGCATGCGTAAGGGTCATAACTAAAGTTTTAGTAGTAGACGGCTTACTTCAGAAGCTATAATTCCGATGCAGTGGGAATAGATTTAATGGGATTTAATTCTATGCAAACACGGGTAGAATTCTACTGAAGGTTTTCAGAAGATCCATTCATAATATGTAGCAGAGACACCACAAACAAACCTACATTTCTTCTCTGCAACACAACAGGCCACCCTACGGAAATGCGGTTGAATCAGTGGTGGGATTCAGCCAGTTTGCTCTAGTTCGGCAGAACCGGTAGCTAATTTTTTGTGGCCCGGGCCCAGAATGGACTTCCAGAAGCAGCATCCACACAGAGAACTGGTTGTTCACATATTTGAATCCCACCACTGGATTGAATGTGTGTCTATAGCTTAAGAAATCAAACCAAGGAAACTCAAAGGTGCTTTTTTTACCTTTTTTTTGTAAATACTTTTATCAATTTTCTAATTTTACAACCATGAGTATTTACCACTGAATTACCAATGGACCCAGACAACACGTTGTTTATTAAGTACTCATGATTGCAAAATTAGAAAATTAATAAAATATTTATTTAAAAAAAAATCAAAGGTGCTTTTCAAAAGGCAACTAGAAGAAGCAATGAAGCTTCTTGGATGAGAAGCAAAATGTCTCCCTCGAAGAAAAAAAACAGTCCAACGGCCTTTTAAAAATGCATCTTTGAGACAACTATAACCTGGATGACCAAGACTCTCCACAGACAAACCAAGGAAAGCCTTCTTTCTGATTAACTGGAGTTTCCCTAAATGTTAAATGGAATCTAGGATTCTTGGTTAAGTTCGGCGAATAGTCAAACAGTTATTTGTTTATGGGGTTTAAAAAAACCAGCAACTTGAGTTTCAAATTGGGAGAAAACAGGCATAAATCCACCCTGTAGGGACTATCACAGCTTGCTGCAAATTTGGAAATTCTAAGTTTCAAAGAGTTTACATCCTTTCTTCCCTATGTTAAACAGGCATCACAGCTCTGTAATTTAAAAGCATGTTATGTTCTTCAAGAACTCCGTTACACTAGCAATCCCCAACTCAAACCCCTTTCTAATATGCAAGAACAAGTGGGAAATGAAACAAGTATTTAGCAGATCTTTAGCAGTAGACCTCTCAGTATGTTGGATTAGAGACCTAATTTTGCATGAGGACCTCCCACATCCCCATGAAAAAATAAGAATCAAAGCCCCAATTGAGGGCTAGACATGATGCTAGATGAAAAACTAGATCCCTAAAGTGGTCAAATGGATTCACACAAGAGAATATCACATTCCTTTCCTCAATCCACAACTCCACCTAAAATTAAATTATTTTATTAAAACAGCCATCAACCTTGCAAGATATCCAAATCTCCCAAGAGATCTCATGAGACCTCAGCCTTCTTTGATAACCTCAGTTGAGATTTAGTGTCACATCCGACTCATGGGCTGTCCCGGTCCGGCATGTGACATCACCAGGGGTGCAGGGCATCATCGCCATCAGGGGACGGATCGTCATCGGGGGCAGGGCATTGGCAGTGGGGAGTGGGGCATCAGCAGCAGGGGACAGGGCATAAGGGGCTGGATGATGGAATCACCATTTGCAATCCCAGCTGGGAAAAGCTGGATTTGCTTAAGGACTGCATGATTCATTTAACAATTGCAGTGATTTGTTTAGCATCCATGGCCAAAAAGTCATTAAATCATGCATGACTCACTTAACATCCACCCTGCTTAGCAACAGGTCTTAACTGTGGTCAAGGACTACCTATGCAGGAATTTCCACCATCCAAATCTGCTGCCTTGTCATATTCTGTAGGGCAGTGATGGTAAACCTTTTAGAGACCGAGTGCCCAAACTGCAACACAAAACCCACTTATTTATTGCAAAGTGCCAACACGGCAATTTAATCTGAATACTGAGGTTTTAGTTTAGAAAAAAACAACTCATACATTAACATCTTTTGTCTTAAAATAAAAACACAATAACAAAGCTTTCAATGATACAAACAATTAATGTGATTTTTGCTGTTGTATGCAAGCTGATAATTTGTCTAACCTTGGCTTATACTTTGTAAGTTTGAGAGCAACGCATGCAGCACTCAGGTCATCTGTTATGTCTGTTTCTTGTGTCAGATTTGATATAATTCAAAGCTGAAAAACAGCGTGCTCGCTCCGGCGGCTTGTTTTGGCTAGGAAGTGGCTTGAGAAATGGCTTTTTCCTGCAAAAACGTAGCCAAAGAGCGAGGCGCGCGTGCCCACAGAGAGGGCTCCAAGTGCGCTCTCTGGCACGCCTGCCATAAGTTCGCCACCACTGCTGTAGGGTGCTTAAACGTGTCTAATTCAACATAGGGAGATCTGCAGAGGTGCCAGGCTATGAGAAAACAGTAACACTAAAGTAGATTCTTTTGAGAGATAACTGCAACCTAAATTCTTATTAAAATGAAGAAATACCCTATGCTTTAATCTGAATTAATGCACACAAAACCCTATTTTGTGTCATAAACTATGTGGATTTGGAGGGGGGGCTTTCTAGAAACAGAAAGTCAACCTTGCAAGCATGATTGCTCACAATGAATATTTGGAAAATGTACTATGTCAGAACTGCATGGCACGGCTAAATTTAAAGAAATAAAAGAGAAAATACCTGTTAGCCAGTGTTGGTTTTTAAATTACTTAGCAGTCATAGCAAACGATTCAGAATTAGAGAATGTTCAGACATACTTGGAAAGACAACCGTTTCCACAGTAATTTTTTACGAAGAAAATCAAAACAATCCTCCTGAATCAATGCATTCTCCTTTGGAAGAAGAGCTTTGGAAAAGCACCAGGGCAGCCACAAATTCTAATAAAAGCTCACCAAGGCACTTCTCTGAACAGCAAGTGAAGCATTTGCTTGGAGAAAAAAAGAAAGAAAGAATATTGTAAAACTATCTGCCCAGAATAGTTATGTATATCAAGTAGGTATACAAAAACAAAGGAATATGGTAGGGCTGACAATGGCACCCAACAATGCTTCCCAAAAACCGTTACCAAATTTTTACTTTCAATAGGTAGGTTAGGACGCTGAGCTTGTCGATCAGAAGGTCGGCAGTTTGGCGGGTCAAATCCCGAGTGCCGCGTAACAGAGTGAGCGCCTGTTACTCGTCCCAGCTTCTGCCAACCTAGCAGTTCGAAAGCACGTAAAAAATGCAAGTAGAAAAATAGGGACCGCTACGGTGGGAAGGTAACAGCGTTCCGTGCGCCTTTGGTGTCTAGTCATGCCGGCCACATGACCACGGAGACGTCCTCGGACAAGCGCTGGCTCTTTGGCTTTGAAACGGAGATGAGCACCGGCCCCTAGAGTCGGAAACGACTAGCACGCATGTGTGGGGGAACCTTGACCTTGACCTTGAAACCAATTTCCTAGTTATCGTTACATCAAACAAAATCAACTTTAGCTTTTGTTCTTGGCATGTGTGCAGACTAACACACCTTTAACAGCCAGTTGTGCCCCATGGAATAGGAAAAATTGCATTTCAGTACTTTGCTGACAGAAACGGTTCTTTTCCAGTACATTATTTTGAAGCAAACCAACCAGGCAAGAAGTCATACAGCTCAACATATACCGGTAGTCTTCAACTTATGACTGTAATCGACCCTGACAATTACAGTCATAAGTCATAATAGTTGTAAAGCAGGTCACGTGTAACTGGAGCTGGTTTTATTATTATTATTATTTGTGCTGTGGTTGTTAAGTCGTAAATCCAACATGGCTGTTCCAAAGGGAACATGGAAGTCATAAAGGGAATGCAGAGGCCGTAAAGTGACCCCATTGTTCGTTATGGGTCAGTTTTTCATAAATCATAAATTGCAATCACATGACTGGGGGGGGCAGGCAAATGGATGCAAATGTGGGCCTATTGCAGTGTGCCCAAAATTCTAAAAACGAGTCGTAACTCCTTTTGTGAGGGTTTATCCTAACTTTGAATGGTCAGTATGAAACTGCTCATAGGTTGAGGACCATCTTTATGCAAACCACAAACACTCTAGGTCAGGGGTAGGCAACCTCGGCTCTTTTATGACTCATGGACTTCAACTCCCAGAATTCCTGAGCCAGCTGACTCAGGAATTCTGGGAGTTGAAGTCCACGAGTCATAAAAGAGCCGAGGTTGGCTACCCCTGCCCTAGTTACTTCAATTTCAGCATTCTCATTTTTACTTTTTTTTGTTTGAAGAAAATCAAAGAGGGTGTTTTAAGTGGATCACCCTCCATCTATTTCTGATTAAGCTCCCACAACTTAGGTCTTTAGAGGCTTTTGCATTCACCACAATTTTTTTTTAAAAAAAGATCAGAGCTAGTTAAGACTATCGGAGGCAGCTTTTTGAGGCAGGAAAGCAGCCAATCAATCTGTCCAAGCCGAGCCTAGGGTGAGTTCAAACAGGTTTCCTTTATTTGTGCAAAGCTCATGGCATGCATACGTACACACTCAAAGTTGGATCACACTCAGATGTTACTCTACTCCATCTCTGCCTGGACAAGCCGGCAGCAAAGTCAGCAGTTGTAGACAGTAGTTGCTGCTCTATAGAGAAAATATTGATCAAAATAAAAGAGGAATGAGAAATTTCAGGAAATGCACTAAAACCAGGCAAGCCTTCCCATTAAAACAATGAGGCTGAATGTGCTTGTTTTTTATAAGTGAACGTCCCCTGTAAACATTCTATTACACTTTTATTTCGTGATCTTTTTTGTTGCCATTGTTTGCTTTGCTCTACACATTAAAGTTTAATTACTAATGGCAATGCATCTATTTCTTGCTCAACTCTTACCTCAATGAAATAATTTGTTTCAATGGGGGGGGGTTATATTGTCAGGCACAAAAGAGTAGATCTACACATGAAGGTTCAATTAAACTGATGTGTTGATAAAACCCTTCTCAATTAATGTTGGGCACTTTCTTAGAGTTAGATAAGGGTCAACATCACACTAGGAGAGGTTGGACTCAGTTCTTTTGTGGCCACATAAGGATTCTAGGCTGATCCCCCTTTTCACTCCACCTCCAGATTTTGCCATCACTTCTCCTACTGCTACGTACATTCACATATTGTACGATGGTTGGGGTATGGGGAGCGGAGGCAGCCACAACATTGCAAAATTTGAAAACTACTGCTTTATTTAAAGCAGTCAGCTTGAATTTAAGCTCAAGGTGCTTTGGATCATAACAGTATCTGAAATTGCTGTCAAACCCACTGTAATGTGATTGTGATTTATCTGTACTTTGCAAGCAGGGAGAACTCACCTCCCTGTGTAGTTTTCCTTCAACTACGGCTTAACCCAAAGAACATATCGTCTCAAGGCTGCTGATCATGTCAAACGAGTCCTGCCACAGACTTAAGCCGAGTGATTTCAGCAGAATCAAGTGTCGTATTTACAAAACGGCAGCCAGCCAGGGATCCAGGCTCCTGGCCAATTTACAGAGTCTATTAAACATATATATTTACATACTGTAAAACAGGGAAGTGCACTGTTCCCGATGATGCTGAAAGGAGTGGGCTGGCTTTCCCAAGTGTGAAAGCTAACCAATCTTTTCAAGTAAACATTGACAATAAATTGGGTTTGTTCTCCAAATTGGGAACATGGAACAGAAAGAAGTTTTTATTACAAAATAACAGCAAAATCAATTTCAAAAGCAAACAGATTCAACACCCATCTGGGCTACAGAAATTGCCAGGAACGGCGCACAGCAGCTTCACGTTAGCACTGTAAGCTAACTTTTCTTGTATGTGGAGCGAACACCACACCACTTCTGCCATGAACTGTTAAAATATTGGCTGGACGAATTACGCAGCTGGAAATAAAAAAAGGTCGAACAGTCTCTTTTTTTTGCCAGCACATCTGCATTTCTTCCTGCGTGCCTCTTGGAAACCCCGCAAGCCTTCCCTCTTAAAACTGGCAGAGTCAAGAACAATCTTCACCTCTTTGATCAGCAATCCTGAACCCCACTGATTTGGGGGCAAGAGTTCCCATGGAAAACAACAGGATTTACTCCTGAGTAAACACACTTTGCTCGTCAGATGGCAAGAGTCTATTGAGAATCGACTTAACCAAATTGGGTAGGACTTACTTCCGAAGAAACTGGCGTGGCAGAAGTTGTAAAATGTCTCCGTGATTATTAACATCCCTTCCTCTGCTATTTCTTTGTTCTTACTTTGTTTTTATGGTCTTTTAAATGTAATATTTAATGTGTGTTTTTTTAAAAAATAATAATACTGATAATGGTTTTAGGTATTGGGTTGTTTAAAATTTGTTGAACGTTGCCCAGACTCAATTGTTTGGTGACATGGGCATCTCTATAAATTGGAGAAATAAATAAAGTAAATAGAAAACAGTGTTTACCATAAAAAAATTTCAAACTTAGCTTTAAAAAAAAAAGTCAGGCTCTCTTGAAAGAAACAGGTAATCCTCGACTTACAACCATTCGGTTCAGCGACCATTCAAAATTATGGTGAGCTGAACTAAGGGACTTAGCAGATTTTAATCAGAATAGAGCCTGACCAATCTCTTGAACAGTTTGTATAGCTTGCAAAAGCAGTCTTCAAGCTATGGGCCATAAGATGCACCAACATGGCTGAAGGCAAAAACATTCAATATATATAAGAGCACTGAATCTGCTTTAAAAACACAAGATTTTTTTTCCCCTCAAATAATTTAACTTTAGCATTAGAAACTCATCTTAGAGTCACCATGTACATGGCAAGGGAAGAAATGCTATTTTGCAGTTTAGTTGTTCATTGGGGTCATCTTAATGGGGAAAATAATAATAAAAAATAGGTTTTTTTCCCAGTACTGTAATGTAAGATGGGCCATTTTACCTGACACATGGATTAGGAAGAAATAGTTTGCTAAAAAGAGATGAAGGCTCCTAAATGATTAACTAACTGCTCTTTCCAGAAATATTATTTAAGAAGTCGATCTTTTATTTTTTAAGTTAAAAAAATCCTTACTTTTCTATAAAATTTGCCCAGTGCAAATTATTCAGAATGCAATGGAAAAGAGTTATTTATAAAGTCTAACTAAGACTGTACTGAAATCTTCCATAGTTTTGTGAAAGGTTTTTTTCCTCCTGCAAAAACAGTTTCTGGTTTTTTTCTACTTCGTCCGCAAGGTGATTACAATCTTTTCTGACATTATTACTTTAGAAGAGTTTTTGAGCTTGCTTTATGATTTGCAAAATGAGGGAGGATCCAACTCTTGTTGGGTTTTCTTAGACATTTTGCCCATCTCTCTGAAGTTATCTTGGCTCCAGAATGTCTTGATTCAACATCACACAAGATGTTCCCACATAATGTTTTCCTATGCATTGAAGAAAAGGTGGTCCTTGACTTACAAACGGCAATTTGGATCAGAATTTCTGTTGTTAAGCCGTTGTTAAATGAGTTGCCCAATTTTATGACCTTTCTTGCCACAATTGCTAAGCGAATCATTGTGGTTAAGTGAATCAATCACACAATGGTTCACACAATCTGGCTTCCCACATTTACTTGGCTTGATGGAAGCCAGCTGCAAATGGTGATCACGTGATCCTGGGATGCTGCAGCCATTGTAAAGGCACACCAGTTGCCAAGTGCCAGAATTCTGGTCACATGACCGCGACGGTTATAAGTGCAAGGACCAGTCACAAGCAACCTTTTTTCCCCGTACTGTTGTTAACTTCCAGTGGCCACTAAACAAATGGCTGAAAGTTGAGGACTACCTTGTACAGTACAGGAATCACTGAGGCTGAGCTTTTGAAGAAAAAAACTGGAGGGAGGAGGAAAGGTAACTCTCATAAATCCCGGTCAAAGAAGGATCACAAAGTTGTTTTTTTTCTTCTTTCTGAGGGAAGATAAAGATTCTTTTACCCAGCTTGAATGAGCAGGGTTTAAAATGCAAGAAGAAACAGCAGGAATACGTTTTACCAACCAATTCAAATGAGTTGGATGATTCACAGTGCCATCCATTTTTCTACAAAAGGACCTCTTATAATTTCATCAACTGTTCTTTCACATTTCTGTAACGAGCATAAACGCCCATCTTTTTCACTAGCATATTTTTTTGTGTTTCCCTTTTCCTTGTTTGTTTTACTGTTCTTATTATTTTTACTTTCGATTTGTTTAAACTTCCTTTTTATTTCTTCGTTGTTTATAGTTGTGAGCCACTCGAGTAGCCCATGTTGAGACAGGCAGCAAATAAATTTAATAACAACAATAACAACAACAATAATAATAGCAGCAAAGGCATGACAAAGTAGCAGCCATGGTACACTGGAAAACCTCCAAGAAATATCATTTGCCTGCAAGCAAGAACTGGTGGGACCATAAAATAGAAAAAGTCGCAGAAAATGAAGAAGTTAAATTGCTCTGGGACTTTAGAATTCAAACAGACAAGCACCTGCCACATAACACTTAACAATTGTTGATAAGAAAGACGAAAAAGTCTGGATAGTGGATGTGGCAGTGCCTGGAGACAGCAAAAGGGAAGAGAGAGAACTGGAGAAGATAACAAAATATAAAGGCCTACAAATAGAAATAGAAGACTGTGGCAAAGGCAAGCAAGGGTAGTACCAATAGTAATAGGTGCCTTGGGTGCAATCCCAAAATAACTGGAGCATAACATGAACACCATCGGCATTAACAAATTCGCCATCAATCAATTGCAAAAGCCGGCCTTACGTGGAACAGCTTTCATCCTGCGATGTTATGTGTAACACCATCAAACATCCACATCTGCTTATCCTAGGTCCTTGGTAAGGACTAGATGGGTAGACAAAAATGCTAAACCCAGTCTGAACATGTGACTGTGTGACGAGCAACAGCAACAACAATAATAATAATAATAATAAATGTGTCAGGCAAGCACTAATAATAATATACAGTATATGATATTCTTTTAAGGGACACTACTTGGCATAAAATTGTACAAGAAAATCTAGAGGCTAATTATTATTGTTAATAAGCACAGAGCAAGTGGCTACAAAAAGAATTTACCAGTATGCAAACCCATCTTTTGAGGCGAAGCCACCCGGGTCCACTGGAAAAATTAAACATCACTTCTCAGTTTAACCTTCATGACAGATTAAAATCCTCGGCATTCAGGTGACTTTAGATTACCTTGGCAGCAAATGACCTCAGGATGTTTACGGTCCAAAATATTAACCATAAAACCGGTTTCAAATAATTCAGTAGCACTACTATATGTAAGGCTACAATGCAATATAATAAATCTGTCAACATTTCTTCACAGCTCCACACTTTGAACCAGTGGAGATTCCAAGTCTTTGGGGAAAACCAGTTTTCATACGTCTCCCAAAAGTCACAAAGCAAGGAGTTGTTTTTAGTTCAAGAGGGGCCAGCACCAGCCAGCAAGAAATGCCTTCCTGATGGATTTCCCAGTATGAGGTCCTCGGTAAATGCCATTTATACATATAACCAGATTCTACCTGGAACAGGTGATCTCAAAGATAACCAAATCCCAAACCATATAGGGTTTTGTAGAAAACAACCGGGACATTAAATTGCGCATGGAAGCAAACAACCAATCGATGCAACTCTGTGCTTGTGCAGTTAGATGTCAATAACCTGTCCAAACCTTTAGCATAAGTGCACCATCACTGGGAATTAACTGAAGTTTTCAGGTGTTCTTCATGGGCGGTCCCATATCAAAATGAATTACAGTACAGGTAGTCCTCAACTTAGGACTGCTTGCTTAGCTATGATTGCTCAAAGTTATGACAACTGGATCATATTCCGTTCTGCAAACCGCACTCGCTTCCGATTTTCAGCCAAACCTCGCCAAAGTGAACCACCGATGCACTTGGCGACGTGTTCGCTTAACGACCACTGGAAAACAAGTTAGAAAATCTTTTGCAACTGTTATGGGGTACAGCCCTAATGGGCAGGCTCCATGATATTTGTAGGTTAAGGACTAATATTTGCAAATCACCCTTTCCAGAGTATTGACATAAATGTTTGTGGAGATTCTCAGTCATGCAAGTCACAGTTGACTCACAAGGTGCTTTTTTTTTCTTTTCTTCCAAAAAGCAACTGGATTGATTTTTGAGGAAGATGAAAACGACGTTTCACTTCTCATCCAAGAAGGCATCAGTTGTGACTGGGTGGGGGGGGGATGGAAGGACAGGTTCTGGCAGGCTTTGGGGGTGGGGGAGAGATGGAAGGATTGTATTTCTTTGCAGTCATCTGGTCATTAGCATTCTCTCTGAGAGCTGTTGGGGCCACTTGGTGGTTTATCCGCGCCACCTGAATCAGAGTGCAAATGGTTGTGGAATCTTCTTGGAATTGCTGCAAGGGCTGCGTGTACTCCTCTCCCTCTGCTGAGGGAGGGGTGTTCTCTTCTAACATAGATGGATTCTTTTACCCCTCTTTCCTAGCAATGATCCTCTCTATCCAAAATGTGGACTTTGCTGTCTTCAACATTATTGACATTAAACCATGTCTACGCTAAGAGGAACTGCAGCCGATATCGACAAGTTCTAGCTTGTGCATTGAGTTCCAAACAAACGATGAGTACCAGGACAAATTTTTCTTGACAAAATGTGTTGAATATCAAATCTGATGAGTTTCAAAGCAGTTGAGTATCAAGATACCACTGTACAGTTAGTCCTCGACTTACAACAGTTCGTTTAGCGACCGTTAAGTTAAAACAGCGCTGAAAAAAGTGACTTATGACCATTCTTCACACTTTATGACCGCTGCAGCATCCCCATGACCATGTGATTTACATTTGGACGTTTGACAACTGGTTCTAATTTATGACGGTTAAAGTGTCCCAGGGTCATGTGATCCCCTTTTGCAACCTTCTGATAAGCTAAGTCAATGGGGAAACCAGATTCACTTAACATTCGTGTTACTAACTTAACAACTTCAGTGATTCACTTAATAAATGTGGCAAGAAAAGTCATAAAATGGGGCAAAACCCACTTAACAAATTTCTTACTCAGCAAGATGAATTTTGGGCTCGATTGAGGTTGTAAGTTGAGGACTACCTGTACTAGCAAATAAGCGGGGGGGGGGGGAAAGGTAGGACCATTTCTGATTCACACACCAAGGTTTCCAAGAGATTATGCAGAAAAGTTAAGAATAAGCTTATTTTTGTTAAGCGGTCATATTAATACTCTAAACACCAACCCTTACCACGTAGTCACACAGAAAATTGCAATGCATGTCATCAGCATTCCCATCCTAGGTGTTTACACAACTGACATAAGCCCTAGCACACACTGAGTTCCTTTCAGTTCAGCACTTTCAGAGGTGGCCGTATTCCACTTTGCACATCGTTTAACAACAGATGAAAAGCTGCACTGTATTTCAGCCTTTTCCAACCTGGGGCTTGTTTTCTTTAAACCGTCTTACGTTTTCTTATAAATGATGTTGTCACCTTACATGTTTTATGAACTATTCTGTCAGTTTATAAGCTGTGCCACCCACCTTTCATCTTTTATGCTTTATCCATTCACACGCACACACATAGACACACTTTAACTTGAGTAGTGAGCAAAAGTATTTGAAACCTAGGTGTTCTAAGAATTAACAACCATTACTTTAAATCAAGGGTCGCCAAACTTGGAAACTTTTAAGGCTTTGTGGACTTCAACTCCCAGAAGTCCTCAGCCAGCCCTGCAGAATGGTGCAACTAGATATAATATAAATTAGCTCCCCGTAGTAAAAACACCTAACATTTTTTTAGGCCTTAAATTCAGCAAACAAGTAGATTGCAAATGCCAACTGTATGCATGAGAGGAAAGCACATTAAAAAGGAATGAACAAATTTCAAAATTCACGGCAAACTTTGAGGCAAACTTTTCAAATTTTGCCTCAAAGAGGCTAAACCAGGAATAGGCAACCTTGGCTCTTTTATGACTCGTGGACTTCAACTCCCAGAATTCCTGAGCCAGCCATGCTGGCTTAGGAATTCTGGGAGTTGAAGTCCACGAGTCATAAAAGAGCCAAGGTTGCCCACCCCTGGGCTAAACCTTATTTTCCTTCTTTTTTGGATGCCTCCTCCATGACAATGTTCAATATATAAGATCATTCAAACAGGAATCATACACTGATGTAAAGAACCAAGCAGGCTCCTAAAATCATGAACAAATAAGAAGGATGTCAAAATACATGAAAAGATGAAAAAAAAAAAAACCAAGGAGGTATCACACCAGCATTCATAACTTCATAACATCTACATCTGGGGTCTTCAAACTTGGCCCTTTTATGACTTGTGGACTTCAACTCCCAGAATTCTTCAGCCAGGTATGCTGGCTGAGAAATTCTGGGAGTTGAAGTCCACAAGTCACAAAAGGGCCAAGTTTGAAGACCCCAGCTTTACATGCTGTCTGAGAAACAGAATGAAATGTGAGAACATTTGTTCTAATTTCAGAGTTACCAACATAATCCCAGTTAGGAGTGATAGAAACGGACAGAAATGAATCGACCTGCAAAGAACTGGGAATCAAGCATATCAGGAACTGCCTCCAGATATTCCTACAAGGAGGGGAAATAACTGGGGGGGGGGCTAGTAAGGTGATAGAAATGGATTATCTTGAAGTGACAAAAATTCTACTGAACTCAGGTACAATGTTGAGTAGCTGTATGACTATGAGTAAATACACACAGGATGTGACTGAAACTGATAGAAACAGCTCCTGATCCTCTTAACATAATCAGAATTATCTTAAGGGGGTCTTGGCAAACCTCTAACCTCCTGACCTATATGGAAGGCTACAAGAACTGGATGCTAACACCATAGTAGTCAGTCAGAGCATTCAGAATGATCGTGGGGAACTGAGAAGAACAAACAAAGAGAAACATTTGCTGAAGCGTTAATAAAGTTCTTTTTATTTATCTATTTAGTAGCCCAAGGCATAAGGGCTGCACGGAAATCCAAAGCGATCCACTCCTTTCAGACTAAGGCACAGGTCTGCAACCCACGGCTCCGGAGCCGCATGCGGCTCTTTCAGCTGTCTCCTGCGGCTCCCAGTCCTCTGCCATGTGCAGTCCCCCCCAAAAAAGGTGGGACTAAAAAAGTTCAACCAATCAATTGAAATATGCAGGGTAGGTGCATATCTCGTCTTGGCTCCACTCTTCAGTCAAACCCTGTTCTGCGCATGCGCGCATGTACGCGCATGCGCACACATTTTTTGCGGCTCCCAGTTTTTCCTTTTGGGAGGGAACCAGTTCCGAGTGGCTCTTTCACTGTTTCAGGTTGCTGACCCCTGGACTAAGGGATCACATTTTACCATAGTTCGGGTGGGATATTTTTATTTGACTCAGATGAGCCCAATGGACCTACAAGCTTGAAGATGCATTACAGATAGTCCATTTCAACTTACATTCATTTAGTGACTGTTCCAAGTTACAATGGTGCTGAAAAAAGCGACTTACGACCATTGCAGCATCCCCATGGTCATGTGATCAAAATTTGGATGCTTGGCAACTATTCATATTGATGATGGTTGCATGTCCCGGGGTCATGTGATCACCACAACAGGGGAAGCCAGAATCATTTTACAACCATGTTAGTAACTTAACATGCACTTAACACT
The DNA here is from genome assembly GCF_947247035.1 of Vipera ursinii. Taxonomy (NCBI): domain Eukaryota; kingdom Metazoa; phylum Chordata; class Lepidosauria; order Squamata; family Viperidae; genus Vipera; species Vipera ursinii. Next base: position 80,168,854 of record NC_139515.1, on the reverse strand, counting down.
TGTGGCAAGAAAGGTCGTAAAATGGGACAAAACCCCATTTAACAACTATCTCACTTAGCAACAGAAATGTTGGGCTCAATTTTGGTCGAGAACTGCAGGCCCGCGGGCCGGAGCGTCACGGAGAAACCGCGCCATCCCATTTTTGGCAATGGGAAAAAGTTCCGATACGTCACGCGACGTGATGTCGTGAGTTTGACATGCCTGCTATAGATGAACATAGAAGTTATCTCCCACCATTAGCAGATCACTTAGATGAGGAGTCCCCAACCATGGACCGGTATCGGGCCACGACATGCCAGCAACCGGGCCGTACAAAGAAGACAAGCCCCGTCTGAGGGATGTAGACAGCACACAAAACCACACCGCTCTGTGGAAAAACCTCTTTCCAAGTAACCGGTCCCTGGTGCCCAAAAGGTTGGGGACCTCTGCCTTAGAAAGTCAGTGATGCTCAATTTACTGAAGGACTGTGGGCTCAATTTTCAATTAAAGGAGTAATTGCCTAGCATTGCATGCAAGACATTTATGGAATATAATTTTGGTATCCTCTGTTAACATTCTAGGGCATTGGGGTCATAATGGGCAAAAAAAATGAGTGAATCTCATTAATGTTATAAAGTCAACACTGCCATTTGCACATACGTCCAAAGTCCACGTTTTTATATGTTGTTATGCAGAACGAGTGTTTGTATGAACCTTATAAAGAAGTAGGACAGCTGGTTCTGGGGCAAGAATGTGGGACAGGACGACTGGAAACATTTCAAATCTTAGCTTAGGAAACAGTCTTGAGTGTCGATTGCTGCTTTTTTAAACATATCCCGGACTAGACCTCAAACCCAATAAGAAAAACAGCTGGCCTTAAGGCCTGTGTTTTTCCTTCAAGCAGTCAATTCCAGGCATTTCCAGAAAGAGAAGATCAAACTTCCATGTGATGGAGAAGATCAACTTTCAGCAGCCACTTAGCTCACGGTAGTCAGCATCAGGCTAAAGGCATAAATACCCTAAAATGGTAAAAAGCAACTTCCTGTGGTCTCTGAATATTGAAGCCAAACTTTAAGGACATGAAACAGTGACAGGCATTTTTCTGCTCCTCCCCATGTTTGTTTGTTATTTCCTGACCAGCACTTTTAGATAATAAGAACTTAGGGAGATGTGAGCCATCTAGGGTACGTTCTCAAATGTCGTCTGGAAGTGACCACATTTATTAATCACATTGCACAGAATACCAACTCCCATTCACACAACCCATCTCCCAGGCCGTCTCTTTGCAGTAGAAGAAATGTCAGATAAGATGAAAAAATTGGGGCGCTGCCTGTATTCTGATCCAGAGTCTTTTGATGCATTTGCTGTTTTTGTGAACCAGCTGATTTTGCGGTACCCTCTGTGATACCCCAAATTTCTTGAGACCTGGACAGTTTCTGATTCCCCCAGATTTAACGTAATCCAGTTTAAGCAATCCACACACACCTAGTTGCAATCCCAAACTTGCAACCTCCTCAAATGGGAAATGTTGGAATCTTACACCAGCTTACATCTGCACTCATTCACGCCAGTTTGTGCAAACTTAAACATACTGGTGAACACATCTGGGCAAGTGCCTTTTTATGCAACCAAGTCCCTCCATATGACTCTTGAACAATAATATCAACCACAGAAACTTACATTCCACTCTGGCATCAAATTAGGTGAATCTACTTGGGATTCATTCCAGGCCCAACAACACTTGTGCTTGGTGACAAAAATGCATTACTTTCTTGTTCTACCTACTTTATCAAAACTTTTCCAAAAACTTCTTACTCACGAGGAAGCCGAGTTTCGAAAGCTTCAAGACATTTTGGTCTCAACCCGCTTTCCTTATCCTTGAAAACACTTGTATACTGAACACATCTGAGCATTAGTGAATAATGTGAGGGAACCACTAACTGTCTGGGAATTTATGGATTCTTTTCCATCCTGAATCAGACACCAAAAATTAAAATTCAACAATCTCCAGTTATTCAAAAATAATAAACACCATTTCTCAAAACATCGTTTTCTTGCCTGATAAAAGAGCCTAATAATCTGTTCTTTATTTCTAAATGTTTTTTTTAATTTCGAAAGGTATTCAAATTCAGAAATCTGGACAAAGCATTATCCTTACACAAGAGGTTCCCTTTTTAAAAAAAAACTTCAAGTCTTTTTGAACACGGTAAAAAAGTTACTTTTTTAACTCTTCTGCACTGATTATGTAAGGTCGATCATAATAAAAGTGAGTTTTTAAAATATATAGTAACACTACCTCTGCCTTTTATGTACTTAGTGCATGATTTCTTCTAGTGCTTTCATGTACTTACTTCCATGATTTTCCAGGTGCTGTACGTTCAATGCTGAAGCCAAAGATGTTCACATCGTTTGAAAAACTTTAAGGGGAAACCCCGGTTTTTAAAAATCTGCATCTCTCATTTCTCACTGTGGGTTTAATTTCAAATCATGAAGTTCTTTTACTGTATTTTCAAACACTGTTCTCTATACAGGACAAGGGAAAACTATTGTAATGTCAAAGTTTTGCAGTCCAGGGCAATCAAAAAACTTTAACACAATTCACAAAATACAGTAGTTCTTTTAAAATACAAAAAAAGGAGGAGGAGGCAGCTTAAAACTTTGAAGCAAAACTTTGGAAGTTTACATATTCCCAGGTTAATTTTTTTTCCTTTTTGTAACATGTATTTTATTCTGCAACCATCCAGTTTTCCATTTCCAATCAACACTGTTCAAGTTGACTGAATCAACTACAGAGATTTAAGATACCCTACCTAATTATGCACTGCATAATTAGCTCCATATAGATGAATGGAAACCCAATTAAGGATACTAATTTTTCTTACCACATCAATTAAGGTATATTGAGAAGCTTGTGTAAGCAACTGATAGCAGTCAGACCCATATTCTACACCCAAATGACATGTATTTTTAAAAACTACATATGGTTGACATGTATTTTTAAAAAACACATATGGTTGACATATAATAGCCATACTTTCACCCTCCCCCCTTGCTTTTAATGAAGAATGTATGGTTTCATTTTTTATTATTTCCCTCCCACTATGGCACAAAGGAATATGACAAAGCATTGGGGAATCAATCCAAGTTTCAGGATCCATTTTTATTTGAGGTTTTTGCTCTTGAGAAATATGGTCAGTATTCCTTCTTTCCCTTAAATTTATTAAGTGTATTTGTGACCAATTAAACCTCAAAACAACCTGCAGCAGACAGGAGCTTTTTGAGACAAGCAATCTGAAAACAATGTATATTTAAACAATTCCAGCATTGAAGAGAGGAATATCTGCCAAGTTTAATGTCACTGCCTGGGGGGGGAGGAAGAGGGGGCAAATAGCTGCTTAGAGCAAAAAGGAATTAAAATGTGCATTTTTGTAAACAATACCCAGTCAGATGGCATCTGCCTTAATACATATGCAAATCTTCAACCAGATTAAATGATTTTACACTATCTCCAAGAAACCTTGTTTAGAGCCACAGAATTTTCTCCTTTCCTCCCAATCTTTTTACTATGAAGTCCAATAAAACTTAAGGTTATTTTTTTAAACGGAAAACATAAAACTTCTTCCATAGCATGTGATTAAAGTTTTCTTCTTCAAACTTAGCAAAAACTTCACACCTTCAAAATACCCAGTGAAAAACTCATGCTACTGATAAAGCACCCATTGGAGCATATTATTTTGTATTATCAAAGCTAATTATTCTACCACCCAGTGAAACTGAAATATTCAGATTTAAAGATCTGTCTAATTAGTATTTATCACCTTAAATGAAAGGCCAGTATCTTGAATTTAAATAAAATTGTAATCCTGACCACACTTACATAGAAGACCACTGAATCTATGAAAATACAAAAGATTAAACTACAAGTTTCAACTCAACAGTTTTCTAGGACTAACATCTTGGCTCCTTAAAATCTGTGAAGAAAACTAAACAAGCATGTTTTAAAAGCTGAAAAATAGCTTTAAAATGGAGTAGAGAAAACTAACTTGCAATATTGCATTTCTATCTTGGCTATTTGGAGATTCTCACCACAAAGAAATCCAATTTCTGGTTTCTTCAAGTTACTGAAAAAAAGTTTCTGAAACATCCCAAACTCAAATAGAGAGACACCACAGATCCAGACTGAAACTTCAGCTACATAAGCTGTTACATCAACGGAAATCTAACTATAAAAAATGGTTAGGTGTGCAAAAAAAAAAAGCAAACACCAAGGTAAACTGAGCTGTTGAAGGCCTTGTCATGAAAAAGATACAACACCTTTGTACCATTAAATAAAACAGAACTCAACTTCTGCTGGCTTTGGATGTGTAATATCAGTTTGCCTACAATTAGCACCAGCTGTTCAAAAACAAGTCCTTTTCCTTAAAAAACATAAGATACTTCTTTGGCTGATAAATTCTTCTCTCAAATAATTCTCCGAGAGAGGGATGATCTTGAAAGTTAGGCAAGAGAGGTACGACAAGCTACAAGCAACTTACACAGAAGGATGAAAAAAATAGAAATGCTTCAACAGGGGGGGTGTCTTCAAACGCTGGGTCAGCACCTCCACCTGCAAGTGGGGTCCTGATCCACTTCGAAAGTGGTCACATTTTTTTTAAAGAAAAAGCACTACTCCAGGCATGCCTGGCCTTTTTGCGATTTAATCAGCCTAATGAAGTTTTCTCCATAGGGGGCTGCACATATTTGGGGAAGGGGGGGGGGCGGTCTGCTACCATGTCTAAAATCTCTTATATCCTTACTCCCTAAAAAGCAAGTCACCCAGTGTACTTCGAGGTACTAAAAACCTATTTGCTTAAGGGTGCGGGGCGAATCGCCCTACTTTTTTTTTTCCTTTTCAAATTTTTTTTACTTAAATTCCATCTTTTGGATTATTGCAAATCGGGTGTCCCCACCAGCCTGTTTCGAATTGCATTATCGGGGGGGGGGGGAAGCAACGACGGGAGTTTGGGGAGCGAGGGGAAACAAGGAAGGGAAAAGAGGAGGGTCGGCGGGTTGGTTGGTTGGTTGGTTGGTTTCACTCGCGGATCCTCCGGGTCGCTACTCCTTGCCAAAGGGAGAAAAAGCGGCGGCGGCGAACTTTCTTGGCTCCGCGCGGTTTTTGCAAACTTCTCCCCCAGGCGGGCTCTCAAGACTTCAGCCTTGCCCGGCGCTTCGGCCCGCTTACCTGCTCGCGCGGGATGCAAGGCAGAGAGGTCCTCCGGTGGTTCTTCCCGCCGCAACCGGCCATCTCGGCGGAGATCACGGAACTGGACCGCCGTCTCTTCTTCAAGCCCGGCGCGGCGTCTTCTTTGCCCCGCCGGGCTGTAGCGACAACAGCGGCGACGGCGGAGGACTCGGCTCCTTCCGCTCCTGCTCGGCTCTCCTCCTCCTCCTCCTCCTCCTCCTCCTCCCGCTTTCCGGAGGGGCGGCCCGACGAGGCGTGCTGGGCGCAGCTGGCCAAAAGGATGCCCAGCAAGCCCAAGAGATAAGCCAGGTAAGGGCTTCCCGGCGCCCGGACGCCCTCCAAGAAGACGAGCCAGCTCAGCCGCAGCACGCTAGTCAAGGCCAGCATGAGGACGCCGTGACTGAGCCCGGGTGGCGGCGGCAATAGCAGCCGCCGTTGCCATGCCCAGCCGGCCAGGCTGATCAGCCCCAACCCGGCGGCTCCGGCAGCAAATAAGCGGCCCTCTCCCAGCGTCCAGCAGCAGCAGCAGCAGCCGGCCAGGAGCAGGAGGGCGGTGCGCAGGCGGACCCCGGCGCGGAGCAGCTCCAGCCCCAGCCAGAAGTAGGCGGCCAGGAGGAGGAGGAGGCTGCAGGAGCAGCAGCACAGCGCGGCGCCGGGGAGCTGGGACCAGTTCTGCCCACCTGGGGGGCTCCCCTCGCCCGCTTCTTCTCGTCCTCGGATGCCCGGCCCCGGGCGGCTCCCCAAGGCCAGGAGCAGCGCCGCCGACCCGGCGCCCACAACCCAGGGAAGTTTGCTCCTCTCGCAAGTCCGGGGCGACGCGCTCTCGGCGCCGGAGGAGCTTCCTTCCCGCCGGTGGCGGCTGCTACCGCCGGTGTTTTGCTTCACTTCCTTCGGCGCGGCTAAGCAGCCGTTGCAACCGGCTCCGAAGGCTCCCTCTCCCGCCGCTGCTCTGGCGGCCACCGTTGCCGAGGCGGGCTCGTCCTCCGGACGCAGACTCCAACCGGCCTGAGCGGAGATCGCGCCGGCCGAGTCTCCGCTCGCAGCCATCACGAGGGATCCTTTTTTTTTCTTTTTCCCTCCCTCCCTCCCTCCTTCTCGAGGAGAGGGGGAAGGGGGCAAGATTTAAAGCAAGATCGACCCCCCCTTCCTTAGTTCTCCTTCCAATAACGAAGCGGCGGCTTTGCAAAGGAGGGAATTGCTAGCGGGTGGGGGGGGGGGGAAAGTCCAGCTGCTTGCAACGCTGCTCGCCAAGAGTTGGGCTTTTCGAAGTTGGAGCGAGCGAGGGATGTTCTTGGCAGGCGCGGGAATCGGGAGTTGCTGCGGCTCTGATCAAAGGGTTTAGAAATCCGGGGTCCGCGTTTCCAGGTTCTGGGGGGGCGCCCCACCCCAAAAAAACAGAGGGTAGGAAAGAGACCCGACGCCTTAAGTTCTCGCAAAAGCAAGCGGGAGCCGCAAATCGCTGCCTACTCCAAACAAGGGCTGGGGGAATTGAGGCGGCGGAAAGGCGTCCGGGCTGGCGATGTGCGGACCGGCCGCGCCTTCTGCCCCCGATCCTCTGCCCTTGGCTCTGCGCGCTTCTCTCATTGCCGCCTTTCCGCTGCGGCGATCCTTCCCGGCGAGGCCTCAGCGCCCAGCCGCCGCCGCCGCTTCCCTTCTCCCCGGCTGGGGAGCGGGAGACGGCAACCCCTCGTGGTCGAATCGCCCTGGGAGGGAAAAAAAAAAAAGGGGAAGCAAAGCTGACGCTCCGAACGAGTTGCGAAGTTTGCGATCCTGCAAGAACGCCGCCGCGAAACAGTCGAGAAAGTGGATCCGAGAGGGGCGGGGCGGGGGGGGGGGTCCCAGGAAAGTGGATCCTTGCGGGCGGGAAAGGGAAAGGCAGGTGGTGATGGGGTGGGGTCACCAGCCCGGGGATCTACTGCGGCGGCGGCGGCGACGAGCTTCTAGCCTCCGCTCTTCCCGCCGCGCCGCTGATGAGCAACTCAGCCGGACGGCCGAGCGAGAGAAGCCGGAGAGAGCCGATGACTTTCCCGTTGGCTGACACCGCAGGCGCCGGGCCAAGCCGCCGCGTCCTGGCTGAGAGGCTCCGCTGGGGGAGCGGTGGGCTCCTTACGCACGCACGCACGCACGCGGCTAGGTGTGCTTCGGCTTCTTTAAGGCAGGGGGTCTTCAAACTTGGCCCTTTTGTGACTTGTGGACTTCAACTCCCAGAATTCCTCAGCCAGCTACGCTGGCTGAGGAATTCTGGGAGTTGAAGTCCACAAGTCACAAAAGGGCCAAGTTTGAAGACCCCAGCTTTACATGCTGTCTGAGAAACAAAATGAAATGTGAGAACATTTGTTCTAATTTCAGAGTTACCAACATAATCCCAGTTAGGAGTGATAGAAACGGACAGAAATGAATCGACCTGCAAAGAACTGGGAATCAAGCATATCAGGAACTGCCTCCAGATATTCCTACAAGGAGGGGAAATAACTGGGGGGGGGGCTAGTAAGGTGATAGAAATGGATTATCTTGAAGTGACAGAAATTCTACTGAACTCAGGTACAAGGTTGAGTAGCTGTATGACTATGAGTAAATACACACAGGATGTGACTGAAACTGATAGAAACAGCTCCTGATCCTCTTAACATAATCAGAATTATCTTAAGGGGGTCTTGGCAAACCTCTAACCTCCTGACCTGGCTGGCTGGCTGAGGAATTCTGGGAGTTGAAGTCCACAAGTCACAAAAGGGCCAAGTTTGAAGACCCCTGCGAGGCTTAAGGCGAGGGGAGTCTCTCGTTTGACCTCCTCCTGCCAAAGTCTCCAGGCTGTCTTACGGTAGGCAGGCTAACGAACCGGCGTGAAACAATAAAGACAACTCAACGGGGTAAGAGTTGCGGACGAAGGAAAGCGGTTGCTATCTCGTCGGCTTCGCCGGACGCCCGTTTGCAGCGACCGCGGGAGTCTTGAGGGGCAGAATGAACCTCTTTTTTTAAAAAAAAAAAAAAGGCTGCAGCGCCGTTACCTGAGGGGCCGATCCCAGGGAACTCCCGTGGGGGGGGCTTTCTTCCGAGGAGAAGAAAGAGATGGGATCGTGCGGTCAGCTCGTTGATTGCGGGGGGTGGGTGGGTGGGATTTTGCACCGTTCAGCTTCCAGTCGGTCACTCCTGGTTTAAGTGGCTGGGTTTTTGTGAAGTGTACCGAAAAGCACCCTTGTCTCATTTAGCCTAATGCAGGGGTCTTCAAACTCGGCCCTTTTATGACTTGTGGACTTCAACTCCCAGAATTCCTCAGGCAGCGTGCCTGGCTGAGGAATTCTGGGAGTTGAAGTCCACAAGTCATAAAAGGGCCGAGTTTGAAGACCCCTGGCCTAATGTGTTGGGCGAGCCTAGCCAGGAAATCGTTTTGACTCTTCTGAGAGGCTGTAAAAAAAAACCACAAAAAACTCTGAAGCTGGCTGTCCGCACAAGTTGAACCGTAGTTTGTTAAATAATTTAGAATTGCAGAAGTTCCCAAAGTGCACTAAACTAACTATGGATCCTCGTTTTCCAAGGCATAGTGGCTCTGTTCACATAACATTTTAAAACCAAAATCAAGCCATATGACACTCATCCTGTGGGTTTTCGTGGCAGCTGGGGTGTAGTTTATACTTTGATTTTAAATCTTGTAGAACAAGAGTTCTAGCACTGATTTTGTGTGGCTTAAACATAGCTGCCCCAAAATGCAATTAATACAGTGTTGTTGTTGTTAGTGCGAAGTCGTGTCCGACCCATCGTAACCCTATGGACAATGTTCCTCCAATGTTCCTCCTGTCCTCTACCATCTTCTGGAGTCCATCTAAGCTCATGCCTACTGCTTCAGTGACTCTATCCAGCCACCTCATTCTCTGTTGTCCCCTTCTTCTCTTGCCCTCAATCTTTCCCAGCATTAGGCTCTTCTCCAGTGAGTCCTTCCTTCTCATTAGGTGGCCAAAGTATTTGAGTTTTAGCTTCAGGATCTGGCCTTCTAAAGAGCAGTCAGGGTTGATCTCCTCTAAGACTGACCGGTTTGATCAACAGTACCTAATACAAATTTAGGAGGACTCTGAGCTTTGCAGCACAATAAACCATAAACTGTAGATGATTGTCTAGTTTTGCAAAACATAAGAGAAATACCAAATTAGTTTTGGTACAATTACACTTAACATCTGCACCTAACATGTGGGAACCCAACCCACTTTGCACACTAAGCCAAGTATATTGCCAGTGACTTAAAGCAATGTGCTATCTGAAAGTTAAGCTGCGATTAATCCAGACAAACTATAAACACCAATTTCTTTTAATCTATGAGGAGTTTTTACCACTTCCGTTCAATTATGTCCAATTCTTGGACAAGTCCCTGCATTTTCCTTGGCAAGGTTTTTCAGAAGTCGTTTGCCATTGCCTCCTTCCTAGGGCTGAGAGAAAATGACTGGCCCAAGGCAAAAGCTATCCATATCAGATCAGAAATATGCATCATTAAGATTTATTTATTTTTTGCTTTTTTGGTGTTAAAATTTCCAATGAAGTAAAGGACATGAGACATTCTTCATGTCTTAAGTGTCTGGGACATGTATGTACGGCTGAACATTTCCAGCAAGTCACCAAACACACATCCCTTTGTCATCTGAGCATGAAAACCTCACAATCAAAGTCTACATCAGTACTGTGCAGTTATATATTTAGCACACAGCGAGAGAGAGAAAAAGTGTTTGCCAGCATGGGAACACTAAAAGCTAATGCCTTTCCACCCCACAAAATAGGCCAGTGGTTTGAGGAATGTCGAATTCTTAATATTTATTTGTGTCTGACTTGATTTTTATGTTGTGTTCACTGTCTGACCTTTTGGGTTTAAAAGGACTAGAGAGAGGCACATAACTATTACGAAAGTAGGAGTTTCAAGTAGAGCTTACTTAATTGGTAGATACAGCCATGATGAAACAACATGGCTTGCCAGAATTACTGAATACACTTAAAAGGTTCTCAACTTCCAAATGTGAACAAAACACTGCCTTATTAATCTGGTAGGACCCACTTGGTGCAGAGATGGTCCTTAATTCCTCTTCTACATACAAGCATAATTTTTCCAAATGTGACTTGCACCAGTTTAGTATCATGCATGTACTATTGGTCAATTCAGCGGGGAATAATTATACAATCTGAACTTTGGGAAATCCTCCACCAATATATGATTATTTCCTCTCCCTACCCCCAGCTGAGCATCAATACAAGATACTGGAATAAATTTGAGAAAGCACTTATGTGGGAATAGGTGTTCATCATTTTTTACTTGCCAGCATAAATTAATAATGCATGAAATAAAATGGCCTTATACTTTTCCTTATAGAAACAAACAGGAATGAATTAAATGGAAAATTAGGCTAGACATTTTTTTTGGGGGTGGGGGGGGGAAAACAGGAATTGCTCAAAGAATTTAAATCTGCTGATAATTGGTAGATAATTTTGCTGGATGTAGTACTTAATAGCAGCAAGCCATAAACAATGTTGAGCGTAATTCATCTCTTTTAGATAATCCAGTAATCAAGTTTGGCCAAATGTATGCATTAATGTTCAATAAAATCCAAGCATTGTACATAGGATAGGTCCATGCTGATCAATAAGCCACAATTTGTTAAAAATCATAGCAGAATTGCTACATCATACAAATGCAAAATCTCAATACTAATATGACATTCTTATATGCACATGACAGTTCTCTTCCTAGAGCCGAAAGAGAGTGACCACAGGTAGTCCTTGACTTACGACCACAGTTGGGGCCAGAATGTTCATTCGAGCAAGATACTGTAGTCGTTAAGTGAGCTGCATCCATCTTCATGAACCGTTTTGCCATGGTTGTTACGCGAATCACTGTAGTTAAATGAATCACAGTCGTTAATATGCAAATCCACCTTTCTCAATTGACCTTTTTCAACGCCATTGTAACTTTGGTTGCTAAAAGAATGCTTTTGAGTCAAGGGCTACATGCAACCTAAAGTCACCCATTTGACTTTATGTCTAAAATTTGACTAGAACTCATGATCTTCTGGTTTCTATCCTGCGGATTTAAAACTGCACCAAACTGGCTCTCAAATTTTCTTAGAAGCACCCAAAATGATGGCTTCATTTGTACTGGCTTTAAGAACCAGCCAGAAATAAATATACATACGCGCGCGCACACACACACACACACATATACATATTCATATATATGTATATGTAAATGTTCCCCCGCACATGCGTGCTAGTCGTTTCCAACTCTAGGGGCCGGTGCTCATTTCCGTTTCAAAGCCGAAGAGCCAGCGCTTGTCCGAGGACGTCTCCGTGGTCATGTGGCCGGCATGACTGGACGCCAAAGGCGCACGGAACGCTGTTACCTTCCCACCGGAGTGGTCCCTATTTTTCTACTTGCATTTTTACGTGCTTTCGAACTGCTAGGTTGGCAGAATCTGGGACGAGTAACAGGCGCTCACTCTTGTTACATGGTACTTGGGATTCGACCTGCCAAACTGCTGACCATCTGAGCCACCACGTCCCTTATATATATATACATATACATACATACATACATACACACACACACACACACACACACACACACACACTCATTATGCTGGTTCACATTAGTTCAACATTTTGGTAGCTTATCAGAATTGTAGACTCTTTAAGTACCCATCTTGAGATTTTGTTAAGGTATTTAAATTTAGTAGCTAGAGTAGTGGGGTTGTGCAGTGAGCCAGAACACAGAGTTATATTTAATTGGTTGAAGAGTGTTGTCTCCTGCATGAGGCAATCTGTGCTGTGATTGGTTGCTGTGGGTGTAGAGGGGGAGTTCCCCCTTTTTCCCACCTTTTTTTCCCTGTGTGCCCTGTATGCTCTGATTTACTTCACAATGTATATTGTTGTTTTCTTGCATATGTTTCATTATCCAAACTAGGTAACATCGTCAGTGCTAGTCCTGATAATATTACCTAGTTTGAATAATGAGACTTCTGCAAGAAAACAACCAAGCTCAGAGAGCACCAAGGATTCCTCAGATTTGATAGAATTGTTGTTACTTCAGTTGTCTCATTAGTTTAACTTTGTGTGTGTGTGTTTTTCTAATAGGCCAGTGAAAGAAGCTTTGTTAATCCACATCTCAGTTGTCTTCTAGACTTTTCCAGTGTTAGGCAATTATTATTTTAGCTGCTAAAATTAAACTCACAGTGATGGATAATATTTCCTTATAATGCTGCAAATGAAGATTAGAAAATTCAAGTCCTTTAATTCGAGCCATCTCAGAGCTGAGTCTCAAACTGTTCCATTTTCCCATGGCTTGTGCATGAACGCTGGGCAGTGATTGCAGATTCCCATGTGATGTTGTATAGTGCAGAATGCATTGCCAGTTCCTTATCATGTGTTGCGATGATTGCACTTGAAATAAATGTTATCAGGCAGACATTATTGTTTTTAAATATTTGCATATGTGCATTAGGTTTTATAACTTGTTTGCCCTGCATGGCTATTTTTAAGTGCTATCAGCCACTTGCCAGGACACCTTAGAAATGGATGCGTGTTTTCTCTGTATGTGATTACTATAGGAATAGTAATCACATACAGAGTGAAAACTTTAGGGATTGTGCCAGTGTTTCCCTGACTTGTGCACAAAGAACTGAACCGTTGAACTCCAAACCCCGATTCTGTTCATTATTCCTGATAATGCAAAGTTACAATCCAAGACATGCAGGATTATTTTAAAGTCACTGTGAATCACACAACTTTACCATATTTTCCACTTCATTTTTTTAGTATTCATTTATATCCCACCCTTATTTCTATAAATAAAATAACTCAAGGTGGCAAACATAACTAATGCTTCTTTCTCCTATTTTTCCTCAGAACAACAACCCTGTGAGGTGGGTTAGGCTGAGAGAGTGTGACTGGCCCAAAGTCACCCAGCCAACTTTCATGCCTGAAGTGGGACTGGAACACATAATCTCCTGGTTTCTAGCCTGGTGCCTTAACCACTAGACCCGGGGTAGGCAACCTTGGCTCTTTTATGACTAGTGGACTTCAACTCCCAGAATTCCTGAGCCAGCCATGCTGAGGGGAAAGGGAGAGGTTTCCAAGCTGAGCCATGCTGGCCTAGGTATTCTGGGAGTTGAAGTCTACGAGTCATAAAAGAGCCAAGGTGGCCTACCCCTGGCCTAGGCCTAGGCTGCTTTATGACTCGTGGACTTCAACTCCCAGAATTCCTGAGCCAGCCATGCTGAGGGGAAATGGAGAGGTTTCCAAGCTGAGCCATGCTGGCTCAGGAATTCTGGGAGTTGAAGTCCACGAGTCATAAAAGAGCCAAGGTTGCCTACCCCTGCACTAGACTAAACTGGCTATCATTTTCTGTTATTCCATAGTTATGTACCCATAAAGTATCACATCTAGCTCAACTTGGCCTGCTTTCCAGGTTTGAGTTTTCCTTAACCAAACTGCCTTCATTTTTCTCACAGATTGCTTCCTGTTTATTTATGCTTCATTGCTGGCACTTTTCCCTTCAATTGTTTAATTATTTGTTGATGTTCCTTGATATCATGAGGGCTGAATTGGATGATTAGAATACAGCAAGTCACAAATCTATTTACGGTATATAAGGCGTTTCATCCCAATTACACATTTCAGCCCTCCAATGAATTGTCCTTTGAAACATGAATTACAGTTTTACCTCACATTTGATTTCAAGGTTTCACGTTTTGTATTTTCAGAACTTAAGAAAGTTCTATCTGGTATCCTTACTACTTTTTTCAATGCCATCCATCTCTATGGACATTTAGTTATTACTCTTCATTTCAAACTACTTATTTTCTTAAAAATATAAATGAGACTGTGAAAAAAAAATGATCCTGCCCAAATACATTACTCATTTCCTCTTCAAAATGTGCCAGAAAAATGGAACAATAAGTCCAAACTCGGAATGCTGGATGACCCAGTAAAAGAACTCAAAATAAATCCATCAAATGTTTTGCAACTTATTAAAAACTTATCAAAAACTGGTAAAGGATGGTGCAACAAGGAGGGACTCTTTCATCCTAACATGGCAAATTGAGAAAATTGATAATGGAGAAAGATTCCTTCCTTGCCCACTGAGGGGCAAGCAAGTACTCAAAATCCCTGATCTAAGAGCAGTGGCTACTTGGCCTTAATATCCTGATTTAATAGCCTTCAGCAGGCTTTTTTTTCCAAAGCAAAATACAATCTGCAGCCTCCTACAATCAAGCCTTCAAAAGCCTGATTTTTAATATTACACAAAGCAAGGATTAAATACATATCGGGCAGTTAGTTCTATTAATGGTACGTAATTTTAATTAAATGTAAATATAATGGGATCAGATTAATTTTACCTTGGCTCTATCCACTACTTTTTGGAGAGTGATCCCAGGCCTCAACTCTGTGGATTTATATATACACCCTGTTTTCAACAAGGTAAGGAGAACGTGACTTTTGGAATTCTTTCCAAAATTCTTTTGTATTTTGTATTGGTTTGATTTTAAAATACCCTGTAAACCGCCCTGAGTCCTTCGGGAAAGGGCGGTATATAAATCTAATAAATTAAATTAGATTAAGTCACTATTAGCAGTAACCATAAGAACTGTCTATAGTTTCTTCTAATAAAGTAACCTATTCTGTTGGGCTGCAGGTATCTATGTACATACTTTTTTTATTTTTGCTGGAGATGCATCTCTGTGTATATAGGTGTTGCACTGGCAAACAGTGAGTAGGTTGCCTGTGCTCTGATGTGGCTATGCTCTGCATGTAACCAGAAGGGATGCTTAGAACAGAGGAGTCAGAATGACCTCAAGCCATTATAGATTTTTCTCTCAACAGCCCTTGATCAAGTCTAGCCCATTTTCAAACTTTTATCTTTCTTTCATGCAGGTAGCCCTTGACTTACAGCAGTTCATTTAGTGACCATTCAAAGTTACAACAGCACTGAAAAAAGCGACTTATGACCATTTTTCACACTTACGACCTTTGCAGCATCTCCGTGGTCATGTGATCAAAATTCAGAAACTTGGCAACTGGCTGAGGGTTGCAGGGTCGGTCTTTGGGTCATGTGACCCATCTTTTGTGACCTGCTGACAAGCAAAGTCAATGGGGAAGCCGGATTCACTTAAGAACCATGCTACTAACTTAACAACTGCAGAGATTCACTTAACTAGGACAAGAGGGTTCGTAAAATGGGCAAAAGTACTTAACTGTCTCACTTAGCAACATAAATTTTGGGCTAAGTTGTAGTTGTAAGTTGAGGATTACCTGTACTTTGGTTCCACCCTGTTCTATTCTCAGAGAGTTATCTTGCTAAGTGTTCTGTTCCAGCCTACGACCGGCCCTGTTTGTGTGTCAGGGACAACCCCTTTTTTCTTTTTACAGTCAGTAGGCTGGAAAAACCCAACCCAAATTGATTTACAGTTCAAACAAAAAAGCAACAGAATATTTCCTTCAATAAATGAATCAAAATATCAAACAAGAGTCAACAAACAGAGTTAAACAGAAGTATCAAGAACAGACCAGGATTCCCTTAGAATGTCTCCAAACGGTTGCCTTCAGCAACCAGCCCCGCCCACACCCTCCCCTTTTATTATCAGTCCCAAGGCGTGGCTTCTCACTGCCGCCTTCTCCTCTCACTGAGTTGCCTCATTGATTTTCTCTGCTCTGCTGGATTGCCTTCTGCTTCTAGTGTCTCTAAACAGATTCAGCTGTGACTCTTCTGAGTCCAACACCTTGTACTCACACAGCTGAGCCTCATGAGGAACATGACTGGAGGGGCCAGGCTGAGAGTCCTGCAGTGCATCAGAGCCTCCCTCTGACACCAAAGGCTCTCCAAACCCCTCCTCCTCCTCCTCTTCAGATTCATCGGACTCAGCTGCTGGGAGCACAGGCTGACACTGAATCACAACACTGAGGAAGAGAACTGTTGTATAATTTATTTCCTACTATTCTTTGAGTTAGAACAGGGGTCTCCAAACTTGGCCACTTCAAGACTTGTGGACTTCAACTCCCAGAATTCCTCAGCCAGCCATGCTGGCTGAGGAATTCTAGGAATTGAAGTCAACAAGTCTTAAAGCAGCTGTTTGAAGACCCCTGAGTTAGAAATTTATTTCTGGTTCTGGAATCCTAGGTGGGTAGGTGGTTGGTTTCTTTTACCTGCAGCACTCAGTATAGATGCATTCATTGAACAGTTTCCATCTTGAGCTTCTGGGCTTTTTCAGATGACAAGTCTCAATAAGGTCCACCAACCACCGCCATTTCAATTGCACTTTAAAACGTAGTCAGTCATGGTCTAAGTTCTTCCATCCAATTTGGATGTTTGCAGAAGTCAAGGCATTATGACAGTAGAGAACATCACATTCTAAGAAAGCTATAAGATGTGCAGAGTTTTGAGCTTTCAGGTTAGAATCATAGGGCTGGGGGTCTTCTAGTCCTGGACCCTCCCCCAATCAGCAGTACCATCTCATACAAATGGCTATCCAATCTTTTCTTGAACGCCACCAGTGATGGCTACCACAACTCTGGTAGTGTTAAACAACTGTCCCATTGTTTAATTGTTCTCACTGCCAGGAAATTTATCCTTTTCCAGGTTGGATCTCCCTCTGATGAGCTTCCACCCAATTAGCACCTAAGCCCATTTTATGACCATCACGACTTACAATCATGATGAGTAGCCTCCATTGCAGTCACAAGTCAAGGCTACCTGTAGAATGGGTGTCAAACTGCTGGCCCACGGGCCAGATGCATCACACCAAAACCGCACCCACCCCATTGCCAGCAATGGGAAAAAAGTCACAATACGTCGCGGCACATCACGTGACATCACGAGTTTGACACCCATGCTGTAGAAGATGCTTTCATACACTGCCATGTCCCTCGACAAAGAGACCGAGGCTCACAAAGGATTTTATATGCTGAGATCTTGAGTCACTCTTAAAATCTCAATTCAAAGGCAAAATTTCAGAAAATGTCCCAGCTTAAAGAATTTCTCATTAAGCTTTAAGCCTAAGGTAGCACCCCAGAGCAGAAAGTCATGAAATCAGCAGCCACTTAAGAGACTAAACAGCTTAAAGTTGTGAACTGTTTAGGAGTGATGATAGCCTGAGGCTTCTTTAAAAGAGATAATAATACTCTCCAATCAATATTGCACAAGTTCCCCTCCTTCAGAACAACATAATAGGATTCATAACAACATCATACAAATCATATTTTTTTAAAAAAAATGTAAAAGAAATAATAAGTAGCATTTGAAGGTTAGCACTGACCATGTGATCCGCTGCCACTTTGGGTACAAAACAAACCCAAAAAAATCCAAGAAAGCCCCACCTAGTTCCTTTTCCTTAATGGGGAAACAAAAACACTGTTCATCCAGAAAAAATATCACACCCTAAACTGGATGAGATCCGTATTTTGGTTTTGTGACCGAATCTGGCATTATTTTCAACAGCAGTTCTATAAAAACCCTTAAGTCTTGCAAGTGGTTGGAGTGACTAAAACTCTTAAATATTTGGACCAGTTTTTCCAGATATAACCTGTAGAATCTAGACAGAAGCCCGGTTGATAACGTTTCAGAATTACCTATCTTCCTTGATTTAAATAGATTCCTTTTGAACATTTCCCAAAATACTTGCTCATTTTCCATTATTTTCCATATTTGTCCTTGTTCCTGGACCAGCCAGTGGTAATTGCTGCAGAACAATTTCAGGGCTATTCTTGAGTTTTCCAGTAAAAGAAGCCAAGTTCAACCAGCTGATGATGGGACTGCTCACCATGTACCAGCTCAAACATTTTAATTTCCGCTGTTGCTATGGTTGCAGTTGTCATTATTTTAAAGGAGACCAGTCAATCAAAGGTGATTATTATTCCTCCTTTGTAATTCCATTGGTTCAGGAATCTATTGGAGCAGTGGTTCTCAACTTTTTCTTCACCATGGACAACCTTTACCTTTGTGGCCACGGACCACAGCCATGGACCTCCAAGACTTAACCCAAGATTTAAATCATAACATTTCTTCAAGCCTTTGCGGACGCCCTGTAACAACATTGCAGAACCCCAGGTGTCCACGGACCATAGGTTAAGAACCACAGTCTTAGAGGCCTAAAATGTTGACCAGCCCCGTGCAATATGGACAGCACTGAACCGAATTTGCACAGGCCATGGACGATGTGCAGACACCATCTATAAGTGGAGCAAAATACCATCACTGAATTTTGACCGTGGCGCTGAAAAACAAATTATTCAACATATAGTGATAGAGTGCCAACATAATGGAGGCTTTGTTGATATCCTGGCAGTGACAAATGAAGCAAAAAGTTATATCTGCAATCTAGATATACGTTTATAATACTTTATAATACCAGGCCACGGCATGTCAGCAACCGGATCACACAAACAAGCAAAGCCCCATCCACGGGATGCAGGCAGCACACAAAAACCACGCTCCCTCTGGTCCGTGGAAAAATCTCTTTCCATATAACCGGTCCCTGGTGCCCAAAAGTTTGGGGACCTCTTTATATTTTATATTTATATTTCATATTTTGTACTTTTATCTCTTCTGTCTTTACTGAAATGTGATGTGAATGTACCCTACAATAAATAATAAGAGTTGGAAGGGAGCTTGGAAGCCAACTAGTCCAGGGTGAAGGATCACCTAATCAATGCAGAATCTATTTATTGTATGTATACTTCTTTATACTTCACAAGCACCTATAAGACAAAGAATTAGGCTAATGAGACTGTTTGCATCACAATCTATGTATTGCAGTCTCATTAGCCTAATTGCATATATTAATCATTGCCCATCAGAGACTGCATTATGGCAGATTTCCATTGGTCTCAAAACTCTGGTGGATTTGCATAACTTACTAATCTTAGATAAAATGGGGTTGGCTACTTCATGGCTCAGTACCCAGTAGGAAACCTAGCATTGACTTAGCCCCTTGCATGAAGCGAGTCAACTGAGGGTAGAGATGTCCACAGGATGTTGTTAAAAACTTAAAAGAGTATGTGTCACATACACATAAAAACTAGGTAGTGCTTCAGTCTCAATATTGCAGCTGCCATCTTGATTTTTTTTTACCATTCTCAGTGGATATCCAACTTGGGCATCACAGTTATGTGATCACTGCAACTATTTTTTTTTAACCAAATTCCAGGTTATATTTTTTTGTGTGTGAACCTAGCTCCTCTGTTCTGCACAGGTAGTCCTTGACTTACAAGCACAGCTGATCCCAAATTTCTGTTGCTAAGCGAGACAATTGTTAAGTGAGTTTTGTCCTACTTTATGACTTTCTCGCCACGGTTGTTAAGTGAATCGCTGCAGTTGTTAAGTTAGTAACACGGTCGTTAAGTGAATAGGGTTTCCCGTTGGCTTGGCTTGTCAGAAGGCCCCAAATGATCACATGACCCTGGGGATGATGCAATGGTCTTAATAAGGAAAAAGTCATAACTTTTTTCAGTGCCATCGTAACTTTGAACGGTCCCTAAGCCAGCGTTTCCCAACCTTAGGAACTTGAAGATGCGTGGACTTCAACTCCCAGAATTCCCCAGCCAGCATAGCTGGCTGGGGAATTCTGGGAGTTGAAGTCCACGCATCTTCAAGTTCCTAAGGTTGGGAAACGCTGCCCTAAGCAAACTGTTGTAAGTTGAGGACTACCTGTAATTGACAAGACGTGAGCATTTCTTCTAATAAGGTGATGCATCTTCTTTTAGTTTTTGTTTTGGATACCTTTGAATTAACTTGGACATCCAAGTAACAAAACGAACAAGTCCTTGCAGTTTTCTGGGCAAGATTTCAGAAGTGGCTTTTCCACTGTCACCTTCTTTCTAAGGCTGAGATAGGCGGAGTGGTCCAAGGTTGCCCAGGAGACTTTGTGCCTAAGGTAAAATTAGAACTCACAGTCGTCTGGTTTTTAATTTGCTGCCTTTAACCACTATATTAGGCTACTCTCATAACAGTATGATATTTAGGCAAGTCAAAACCATCTGACTGATTGCTTTCAACATTTCTTAGCTCTCCTTCCAGTTCCACACAGAAGTTGGGGATAGGGTGTGAGATAGCAGAGGTAAAGGGTTTCCCCGTCCAGTCATGTCCAACTGTAGGACAGGGGTAGGCAACCTTGGCTCTTTTATGACTGGTGGACTTCAACTCCCAGAATTCCTGAGCCAGCCATGCTGAGGGGAAAGGGAGAGGTTTCCATGCTGAGCCATGCTGGCTCAGGAATTCTGGGAGTTGAAGTCTACCAGTCATGAAAGAGCCACGGTTGCTTACCCCTGCTCTAGGGCACAGTGCTCATCTCCATTTCTTGGCCAAGGGAGCCAGCATTATGCAAAGGCAGTTTCCATGGTTATGTGGCCAACGTGGCCATATGCCAAAGGTGCATGGATCACTGTTATCTTCCCACCAAACTGGCACCTATTAATCTACTCACATTTGTATGCTTTTGAAGTGGTAGACAGACAGGAGCTGGGACAAGGAATGCAAGCTCAACTCATTGCACAGCGCTTGGGTCTCGAAGCCGCGCTATCAGCGTTCCAGCTAACAAGCTCAGCACCTTGAACTGCTGAGCCATCGCCCCCTCCTCTCCACCTGTGACATTTTGGTTATATATATTTTTTTTAAAAAGGACAATTTTTAAAAGTTACAGTGTGGAGCCATGGAGGATAACCTTGCATATACTGTAGATCAGGGGTGTCAAACTCAATTTCATTGAGGGCCGCATCAGCATTGTGGTTGCCCTCAAGGGGCCAGGTGGGTATGGCCAGGGTGGGCGTGGCCTACTGGGTGGGCATGGCTACAGTGTGTATAGCCTACTGGGTGGGCGTGGCCAGCTCTACATCGTTGGCATCAAGGGTGCCTGTGGGGGCCTGGGCAGGAGTGGGACAGATCTGGGGGTCTCTGGCAGGAGGAGGGTCTCTGGGCCAGGGCCAAGGCAGCGGGGGCCGTTCCCTCACTGTTTTCAGGATGGCTTTGCGGGCCACATGGAACCACTTCGCAGGCCGGATCCGGCCCCCGGGCCTTGTGTTTGACATGTCTGCTGTAGATTAAGGGTTGCACATATAGGAATCCAGATCAGCACTATATTGTTCCAGTCCTCATTTTTCTAAAGAAGGCACCATAGAACTTTTTTTTTAAAAAAAAAACAGCTTATAAAACCAACAATTCCCTGAGAAGCAGTGGCTTTACTTCAGAAATCTTTACCGAGATAGTGCAGACAGTTTGATCTTGGTGAGATAATCTGTTCTGTTTATTTTACTCTTTTCTAAGCCCATGGATTAGGAGAGTATGGATTGCACAGAGATTTCACTGTAGTACTTTTCCCACAGTAGTCTTCCATCTCTGTCCTCAATTGGATTTCGGCATTTAATGACTGTGTGAGCGTCAACGCACACAAATAAAATCCATTGGATTTTTGTCAGTGACCTCACTGGAAATTGAGCTAGACTTTCTACCAGAGAAACTGTGTCATTAACTTGCTGATCTGCTGGCCTTCCCTGGAAGCTGTAAACCTTTTCAAAATGCCACATCCTTACCCCAGCATATGGAACATCTGGAGAACATCACTAATTCTGACTAACTTGCTAATGATGGGAATAATCCAGGAGTTAAATGTAGGAATTGGGAAATCTGGAGCTCACATCTTACCTCAGTGACAAATTAACTCCATAGTTTGAGGCAAAAGACTCTTCAGCAATTTTCTCCCCCAGATCTTAAGGAGGAAATTAAATTGATCTCATGTTATCAGGCACAGTAGATAGGAAAAACTCTTGATTGTTCCTTTCCAATCCTCTTTAAAAGAAATTGCCTTACAGTATACAGGTAGTCCTTGCGTTACAGCAGCTCATTTAGTGACCATTCAAAGTTACAA
This sequence comes from Vipera ursinii, assembly GCF_947247035.1. Classification (NCBI taxonomy): domain Eukaryota; kingdom Metazoa; phylum Chordata; class Lepidosauria; order Squamata; family Viperidae; genus Vipera; species Vipera ursinii. Next base: position 80,146,774 of record NC_139515.1, on the reverse strand, counting down.
CGGCACTTAAAAAAGTAACTTATAAGCATTTTTCATACTTGACTGTTGCAACATCCCCATGGTCATGTGGCTAAAATTCCGATTCTTGGCAACCGACTCATGGAGGTTGCAGTGGCCCGGGATCATGGGCCTGTAGTGTGCCTTGAGCAGTCCAATCTACTGTATTTCAACGTGCGTGTATCATTTCCCCCTGATTCTCAACATTTCCATATCTGTTGAGCCTGGCCTGCTCTCATTGAGGTGACTGGTAAAGATTCCTTCCTTAATCAGCATCAGCCTTACCTACAGACAGAATAAATCTTGGCTGATGGATCCAAATTGGTGGCTAATTGGACCAGGTTCCTACTTCCAGCCTTCTAAAATTGCCATAGTGCTCCATTATATTGAAAGCATGCAGCTCTTGGAGTAGCTTGTAGCCTTAGAAGTCTCTTGCGTCAGAGGTCACCAACCTTTCTCAGCTGGCGGACTGGAGGGAAAGGGAGGGGGAAGCATTTTACATGCATAGGGCTGCGAGCACACGTCTGATGTAAACAGGGAGGGGTTAGCGCTCATGTGACACTCGCTAGCCCTGTCCCATGCTTGCACAGCGCACTGCCCCATTTTTGTGCCCTGAGACACGCCAACATCCCATTTTCATGCCCTGAGGCGTGGTGGCCCGTTTTTGCGCCCTGCCCCACGGCGTTGGCCCATTTTTGCATCCCATCCTGTGCCGCGGCGCAAGTGGAGGTGTGCACGTACACACGTGTGCACACTGGCCAGCCTGTTCTGCGGCCCAGTGGCCAGCAGACTACAGGCCACTACCAGGCCATGCCCCACAGGTTGGGGACCCCTGCTCTAAGTGGTCCTCAGACATATTGGAGGTACCTGCCACATTTGATCTGGCAAAGGGTCAGACTGATTTACCACACTCAGAAAGTACCTCACCAGCCAGTGGCTCAGTAGCGTTATTGATACCAGGCAGAAAATGATATTAAGCCAGAGAAAGCAGAGAGGACAAAGGACCTTGCTCCTATTATAGAAGAGAATAGAGCTCGAAGGGACCATGGAGGTCTTCTAGTCCAGCCCCCTGCTCAAGCAGGAGAACCTATATCTGTGGTGGCGAACCTATAGCACGCGTGCCACAGGTGGCACACAGAGCCCTCTCTGTGGGCACGCACGCCCTCATCCCAGTCCTAGGCCTTCAGCTGGGTTTTATGAAACCTTTTCGTTTTAGGCCTCCACTGTGTGCAAAAAAAAAAAAGGTTCAATCAATCAATTTCAACTTCTCGGGGGGAAAAAAGATCTCGCAAAGTTGGAATTGATTGATTGAACTTTTTAGCCCCACCCAGTCTGCTGTTACCACCGCAGCCACGCCCACCCAATAGGCCACGCCCAGTCAATGGGCCACACCCAGCCAGCACCCGATGATACATAAGTGGGTTTTGGGTTGCAGTTTGGGCACTTGGTCTCTAAAAGGTTCGCCATCACGGACCTATATCATTTCAGACAAGTAACTGTGTATTCTCTTCTTATAAAGTCTCTTCTTATAGTGGTACATGCAGGGCTTTTTTTCTCATAGAACGCTCAGAACGGAGTTCCGGCACCTTTTTTGGATGGAACCTTGTAGGGTAGGCAAGGCAGGTTGTATGACATGTGTGAGTTCCGGCACCTTTTTCTTTTACAAAAAAAGCACTGGGTACATGTAGTCCTCAAGTGAATAACCATTCATTTAGTGACCATTCAAAGTTACAACGGCACTGCAAAAAGTGACTTCTGACCATTTTTCACCCTTATGACGACTGCAGCATTTCAGTTGTCATACGATCAAAATTTGGATGCTTGGAAACTGGCGTGTATTTAAGACAGTTGTAATGTCCCAGGATCATGTGATCACTTTTTGTGACCTTCTGACAAGCAAAGTCAACCCTCTGGAAAGACAGGCTATAAAATGGAGCAAAACTCACATAACAACTGTCTTACTTAGCAACAGAAAATTTGGGCTCACTTGTGGTCATAAGTGGAGGGCTGTCTTTGTATTTTGTTGTTGTGTGGAGAAAGATAAAGTCAGAGGGTGGTGGTCAGGTGGGATGACCTGATTCTGCTGATCTCAGTTTTTCTCTTGATTTTTTTCAGCAATCCTATTTTGTTTGCATTTCTGTTTATGCAAAGGAAATTAAATTTACATCAGCATTAATGAGAGTTAAAATGATCCTGAAAATTATCATGTGGGATGAGTGAGTTTCATCAGCAAATTGTTGTAGGCTAAATAGGAGGAGGAAGGAATATTATTCAGTATGCTTGCTGCCTTGAGTTATTTATAAAAACAGTAAAGATTTAAAAAAATGTTTTAGAAAATCTGTCCAAGGGTTTGGCTATTATATTCTGCTATTATCTGTCTTTTAGTGCAATACTGCCCATCTGTGTCTCACTTTAACCTGTTTCTCGTACTTTTTCAAGCCATTTGTTTTCCAGTTATTTTGCTTCTAAGCATGTTTTGTCACGCCAGCTCATTCTGATGTTTTTACAATCCATTCCTCCACTGTGGGAATTTCGGTGTTCTTCCATCATTAGGCATGCAATAATCTTGTGAAAAATGACAGTCTCTTATCATTTCAGAATGACACTAACTGAAACATTTGCAGACATCAATCCTCAAGAATTCTCATTTGTGATGTAAAACAGAACTGCATATTAAAAACTGCAAATACTGAGTCAGATCCCATTGACATTAGCAGCCATTTATTTGCATAATGAATTTTTTCTTTTTCTGCCTACTCCCTGCACTCTCCTCCTTGCTTCAAATTCAGCTGCATAAGGGCACCTAACACCAGGGACCTGCGTCTTGATTTTTTTAAAACCTCGCTTTGCTAATGCTCCTGCACAACCCTCTGAAATCATTTGCAAAAGACTGAGAACTGCTGCTCCTGTGGGGAAAAAACCTGTTGTGTTACAGTACAGGCAGTTCTCGATTTATATAACTCAGACATATCAAACACAAGGCCCGGGGGCCAGATCCGGCCCGCAAAGTGGTTTCATGCGGCCCGCGAAGCCATCCTGGAAACAGTGAGGGAACGGCCCCCGCTGCCTTGGCCCTGGCCCAGAGACCCTCCTTCTGCCAGAGACCCTCAGATCTGTCCCACTCCTGCCCGGGCCCCCATAGGCACCCTTGATGCGAACGATGTAGAGCTGGCCACGCCCACCCAGTAGGCCATACGCACTCTAGCCACGCCCACCCAGTAGGCCATACGCACTTTAGCCACGCCCACCCAGTAGGCCATACGCACTTTAGCCACACCCACCCAGTAGGCCACGCCCACCCTGGCCATACCCACCCGGCCCCCTGAGGGCAACCGCAATGCTGATGCGGCCCTCAATGAAATTGAGTTTGACACCCCTGATAATTGATCCCTTCCAACTTGTATTATTATTATTATTATTATTATTATTATTATTATTACTATTATTATTACTATTACTATTATTACTGTTGTTTTTGTTGTTCCAGTGACACCCCTCCCCCCCAAAAAAAGATACTTATGACTTGGTTTCAAAGTTCAGATGTCTCTCTCCTAATGGTTATATGATCTCATTTTGGGCACTCATCAACCAGCTACACTTACAACTCTTTGTAGTGCCCTGTTGTCATAGGACCATTAGTTACATAGTTTTGCCAGAAACCACCCATTTCCAATTTGCCATTTACTTGCAGTTTCTGGCAGAAATGACCCCACAGCGAACAATAGCTTCACTTAATGACTTCCATATTCAGAATAACAGAATAATGTAATAAGAGTAGGAAGAGACATTGGAGGTCAGCTAGTCCAACCTCCTGCTCAGGCAGGAAACCCTAGACCATTTCAGACAAATGGTTGTCCAATCTCTTTTTAAAAACTTCCAGTGTTAGAGCATTTACAATTTCTGGAAGCAAGTTGTTCTACTAGTTAATTGTTCTCACTGCTGGGAATTTTCTCCTTAGTTCTAGGTTGCTTCTCTTCTTGATTAGCTTCCATCAGTTGCTTCTTGTCCTGCCTTCAGGGGCTTTGGAGAATAGCTTGACTCCCTCTTCTTTGGGGCAGCCCCTGAGATATTGGAACACTGCTTTCATGTCCCCCCTCGTCCTTCTTTTCATTAAACTACACATACCCAGTTCCAGCAACTGTTCTTTATATCTTTTAGCCTCCAGTCCCCTAATCATCTTAGTTCAGGGGTGTCAAACTCAATTTCACTGAAGGCCGCATCAGCATTGCGGTTGCCCTCAAGGGGCCGGGTGGGTATGGCCAGGGTGGGTGTGGCCTACTGGGTGGGTGTGGCTAGAGTGCATATGGCCTACTGGGTGGGCGTGGCCAGCTCTACATCGTTCGCATCAAGGGTGCCTATGGGGGCCTGGGCAGCAGTGGGACAGATCTGAGGGTCTCTGGCAGAAGGAGGGTCTCTGGGCCAGGGCCAAGGCAGTGGGGGCCGTTCCCTCACTGTTCCCAGGATGGCTTTGCGGGCCGCATGAAACCACTTCATGGGCCGAATCCGGCCCCCGGGCCTTGTGTTTGACATGTCTGTTTACTCTTCTCTCCACTCTTTCTAGAGACTCAACCTCTTTTTTATATCGTGGAAACCAAAATTGGATGCCGTATTCCAAGTGAGGTCTTACTAAGGCATTATTTATTTAATGACCACTACAAGAAAGGTCGCAAAATTAGTCTGGTCTTTATCACTGTCACGACTTACAACTGGAATTGACAGGCTCACCTATGGTTATACCTGCCTGAAGTTAAAAGAATGCCCCGGATATAATTCTTTAAATTTTCCTTTTTAAAACTGGCAGTGTCCATTATTTTAATGTCATCTTCACAAGCATTTATGTCATCTCAAATTTTAACTAGCATAGTTTTGCCCCCATAAGGGTTCGTCAATTTAAAGAAATGTCTTAGCAATAAGCTAGAGATAAATGAATGATTTCTTTAAAGAGTAGTGCTTAAAATGATAATTTGGAAGAATGTAACATGATCCATTTGTATCTGTCCTTCAATTAAGCCAGAAAGAATGATGAGATACAAGTTCTAAAGCTGTCGTTTGTTCAGAATGTATGTGCATTCATCCTATTTATCACACAATTGATTGATTTTAATTTCTGCAGCTTTCCTGAGTGTAACAGCTGGTATTTTTCGTCATGATATATTCTCAGCAATTTTTTTCTGAAGACGTAAATACGTTTTGAAATTATTCAGCTGTAAAACGATGAATAACTTTCAAGCTAGAATTTTCTTCACAAATAATAAATAAGAAAAATCAATTCTCTTGGGAAATTACCAGCTTATTCTTTTGTGTGTGTGTATTCAGCATTTCCTCTGGGTTTTTTTTAAAAAAAGAGAAAGACAAGTATTACTTTTCAAGAAACCTGATACCTCACTTTGCAAAACTGAAAGGAAACAAAGAGAATAGGGGACTGGGTGCTAACACATAGGAAGAACAGTTGCAGGAACTGGGTGTCTCTAGTCTAATGAAGAGAAGGACTAAGTCAGGGGTCCCCAACCCCTGGTCTGTGCACCAGTACCGGTCCGTGGCATGCCAGCAACTGGGCTGCCCAAACAAGCAAAGCCCCATCAGATGCAGGCAACACACAAAACCATGCACCTTCCAGTCCGTGGAAAAACCTCTCTCCATGGAACCGGTCCCTGGTGCCCAAAAGGTTGGGGATCTCTGGACTAAGTGACAGCAATTTTCCAATATTGGAGAAGCTGTCACAAAAAAGAGTGAATCAACCTATTTTCCAAAGCAGTTGAGGGCAGGACAAGAAGCAAACAGATGGAACTTATCAAGGAGAGAACCAACCTAGGACTAAGGAGGAATTTCCTGGCAGTGAGAATTAATTAGTGGAACGGCTTGCCTCCAGAAGTTGTGGGTGCTCCATCGCTGAGGTTTTTAAGAAGAAATAGGACAGCCATTTTGGGCCTTGCAAAAAAAGGGGCTAGGGCTTCAGCCGGTTTGCCAAACTCAACAAAAATTAGCTACCAGTTCTACTGAACTGGTGCGAACCAGCTGAATCCCACCACTGGTTTGCTCTCTGCTTAATACACAATAGTTTGCCCTTCCTATGTTGATGTGGATATGGTTTTATAATCATATAATATCCTAATCAAGAATCTACCAAGGAAAAAAACCCCAAACCTTATAAACATATCTCGCTATATATGATTGATGATGGGAACACTTTATTAAAACTTAAAATTAGTGTGCCTTTATAGAAGCCGCATATGAAGCAATGAATCTTATTAGTGCTATCAGAAAACCAGATTGCATAGTTTAGTCCCTACGTGGTACGATTCAGAACCAGGACATCTGCAGAAAATAGCTAAGGACCTTCTACTTGAAGAAGCTCCCTTGACAAAGAAAGATTGTACCACCATTTCTGGGGAAGAGATCACTGTTCTGATGGGGCCTTTTCAAGAGAGGTACTAACTGCCACCATTAAAAATAGAACTCTGCTCAGAAGAAAGGGCTGAAGTATGTCCCCTTTCTCTGTGGTAAATTTGGGGGGGGGCACGGGAAACTGTCCATCAATTTTTTTGGTGGAGTATGTTATAAGGCTGTACTTCTCCATCTACTAATAAGCCACGTATTATTTGCTAAATGAAGTAATTCCTCCATACAACATGTATTGAACATATATGCCAGAGGTAAAGGCTGGTTGTATGAACGATAGCTCAGTATGTAGGAATTTGTATTCCTTAGGCCAATCTTTTAACAGAATGTATTGATAAGTGACTACTATTTGTTTAACTATGGCTTTATTCTGGCCTTTCATTCAAGAAATGTTTAACTTCATTTAGCCAAAGGCACTGCAGAAAAAACGAGCAGCTTTTCCACCCAATAAAAGGAAAAACCAACTGAACTGTGACGTCGCACATACACGCTATACAAATATTTTCGTGCAGTTGAAATTATCAGTTGTTTTGCATCCTTTCTTATTTCTGAACAGTGGAAAAAAATGTCAAGCGGTGCCTTTACTAGGCAAACAGGTAAAAACTATGCCCCAGCTTTTAATTTTCCATGACCTTGTCATCAGGAAAGATGCTTAAAAGGCCAGGAATATACTGTGATAGGTGGTTGTTGTTTAACTTTTAGTTACACAGGTTAAAGCAGAAGGAAAGCAAGCATTTTATTTATTCTAGTTCTTTTGTTTTACCTCACAGTAATATACGTATATTTTGTCCTTGAGTTTTCCCTACAACAACAACCTTATTGAGAGATGGGTAGGGCTAGGAGATCTGATCCAGATTCACCCAGTGAGCTTCTATAGTTGAGGAAGTACTAGAATTTGAGTCTGCCCAATATCAGTTGACTTCCAACATGTACATTGTGGAAAGAAAAATCTTCATCAGGGTCCAGTCCAAGCTGGGAATAAACAAAATGGCGACTGCTTTAGAAAGAAGGGTTGTAGTTTATTGAAGAGCAGAACCACAAGACATGAGGCTCTGGAGCAGGTGATCACATGTAGCTGGGAGCGGTGGGTTTTTATACCTTCTTGGGCTTTTGAGGTTGCTTCCTGTTCCTGTGGCATGAACTTTGACCTGAGGTTCATTGTGCCCCTTTTTGGTATTGGTGGGTTAATCCTATTGTGTTCTAATTGTCATGTTTTTAGAGTTTGGGTAGGGGGTGTAGATTTTAGGGGTCTTTGTCTTTCTGATCTCATCAGCTCCAAGCTTCCTGGCTGAAGTCTTTCTGAATGAATCACCAAATCTGCATTTTCTATACAGCTGGTTTCTGCTTGGGGGAGGGAGACCTGGGGCTATTAAGAAAAACTGGTCATGCTTTTCTGCCTTTTAAGATGGTTTGAGGAAATATCATATTCTGCCTTTTAAATATTTCCTTCCTCTGGGGGAGCTGACTTCCCACAACATCTTTAAGCAATCTACTTCTACCTATATATCTCCTTTCATCTATAGGGTCTCCTGCTTGAGCAGGGGATGGGACTAGAAGACCTCCAAGGTCGCTTCCATCCTGTTATTGTATGTTCTGCCACATTTTTCATTCCCCTCTGTCCTTCAGCTCTCTATATAGGTCATCCTTGATTTACAAATGCCACAATTGAGCCCAAAATTTATGTTGCTAAGCGAGACATTTGCTAAGTTGCTAAGTGAGACATTTGCTAACTGAGCCTTGGTGGAGCAGTGAGCTAATGCCTCCTTAAGTAACCCCAGCTGCCTGCAATTAGTGCAGGTTCGCATCCCACCAGGCTCAAGGTTGACTCAGCCTTCCATCCTTCCGGTAGGTAAAATGAGGACCCAGATTGTTGGGGGCAATTAAGTTGACTTTGTAATAATGCCGCTTGGGTGTGTGTATGAAAGCCCTAACAAGCAGGCATATACATAGAATGAAGGTTACTGCTAAGCTTGTAAGCCGCCCTGAGTCTTCGGAGAAGGGCGGGATATAAATGGAATTAAAATAAATAAAAATAAAATAAGTAAGTTTTGCCCCATTTTATGAGCTTGATTGCCATATTTGTTAAGTGAATCATTGCAGTTAAGTTAATAGCGTGATTAAGTGAATCTGGCTTCCCCCTTTAAGTTTTCTTGTCAGAAGTTTCCAAAAGATGGTCACATGACTTTAGAACACTGCAGCGTCATAAATATGAACCAATTGTCAAGCATCTGAGTGTAAATCACGTGACCAGGGGGGTGCTGCAAGGGTCATATGTGTGAAAAATGGTCACAAGTCACTTTTTTCAGCATCGTATTTTTGAACAGCCACTAAATGAACTGCTGTAAGTCGAGGACTTCTGTAATTTCGTTTCATATTTTGTTTTACAAGAATAACATATCCTAACAGAGGCTTTTTTAATAAAGTTTCATTTGTCATTTTTCAAAAGTACAGTATCTTTCTCAGATTTTCAGGTTGAAATGCCTAGAAATGCCAGGCTCACAAAGTTGCACAATTTTAGTAATGTGTGTCTGCATGATGCATATGAGAAGAACGATTCTCCTTCAGTGTTGGCTGATGCTGATTATCATTTACCATTCAAATATGTACAGCTTAATGTTATTCTGGGATTAGACAACGTCTCTGCACAAAAACAGTCAGGAACAGAAAACATACTCATGTATTCAGCCAAGGTTTGCAAAAGCTAAATGCATTGACAGACATGGCCTACATCTTGTTCCGAAATATTCAACAATTATTTGATGGCAAGGCCTAGATCAATATTTCTCAACCTTGGCAGCTTTAAAATGGGCGGGACTTCAACTCCCAGAACTGAAGTCATTGAATCTGGCAGGGGAATCCTGGGAGTTGAAGTCCACCCATCCTAAAGCTGTTGAGAAACACTGACCTAGATGTTGCGACACACAATTGTATCTCTTATTGTAAGACAGAGGTCCCCAAACTTTGGGGCACCTGGGACCAGTTCCATGGAGAAAGGTTTTTTCATGGACAGGAAGGGGTGTGGTTTTGGATGCTGCTGGCTGAGGAATTCTAGGAGTTGAAGTCCACAAGTCATAAAAGGGCCACGTTGGAAGACCCCTGTTCTAAAGCAGAGATGGGGAATGATGGCCCTTTTATGATTTGTGGACCTCAATTCCCAGAATTCCTGAACCATCCATGCTGGCTCAGGAATTCTGGGGGTTGAAGTCTACAACTCATAAAGGGACCATCATTCCCCATATCTGCTCTAAAGAGTTCTAGAAGTTGGTTGTTTCCATTGCTGGTTAAACCTGAGGAAATTGAGGATGGGTCAGAGGAGAAATTATAAAGGGATTAGAAAGTATGCATTACTACATACCCATAAAGAAGGCATTTGTAGATATGTGAGAAAATCCAGAGTTCATAATGAGTCAAGTCTCTTTCAAGCAGAGCTTGACTTTGGTTGTTTTCTTGGTAATATTTTTTGAATTGGTGCCATTTTCCAGGATGTTTTCAACTTCCCAGTCTAGCCTGCAGCCTTGGCATTTCTTCATGTTTCCCCTACAACTACTAACTAGGCCCAACTGTGTTTACATTTTCTAAATCAACCAAGGTTAGCTAAATCCTCCCATTAGCCAAGCAGAATACATTTCTGTTAGAAATGTGTTAATTCAAAGCACCAATTAGTTCTTTTTAGATGAATCTACTCTATATAAAGCAGAAAGAAGTTCTGTTATTACTGTACATAAGTGTGTGTGGGCTTCATGAATACGTTTTAATGCAACTCATCCTGTGTAAAATGCCTTGATTTTGCAACAAAGCCATTAATTTAGATCAGACTGAAGACAGGTCCTGTTGCCATCACTCGGGTTTGGCTTCCTGACAATATTGCAAAGCCAAGGAAGTTTAGCTATGTGCAGACGTCTGAAGTAGAAGCTTAAGACAAACATTTCATGGTTAAACAACTCCCTCTCTCCTCAGATAAACCAGGCCTGGGGTTTCGGGTGTATTAAGGGCCAAAATGGATGTTCTCAAGCTCTGCAAAGTTTAAAATAGCCATTAACTTCTTAAAGTCCACATCTCCCAAATCTGTAAAAAAAGAAGGTCCAAAGTTTTGGTTCTGCACACTCTCATGATGATGTCACCTGTAGCCACTGGCCATGAAATGATGTGATCCCTGGCAGAGAGGGATGATCCACAACTGCTCTATAGTGAAAAGAGAGCAGCTACCAAGAGTGTTGTATCAACACTTCTCTCTTATTTCTGGAGGAGGGAGCAGCCTTATGTACTGCTCAAAAAATAAAGGGAACACTTAAACAACACAATGTACTGTATTTAATAGTAGGATGTCTTATTTTCTGTTCCCTTTATTTTTTTTGAGCAGTATATATATCCACTACAAAGATATTCTATGATGTCCTTGGTGCTCTCTGAGCCTGGTTTTTTTTCCTTTCAGATGTATCATTCATTGCCCAACTAGGTATCCCATAGTTCGACCCTTCTCTTTTAAAGGAGACGTTCTGTTTGTAAATAGGGTTGTTGAGCTGGAGAAATGTTGAGCTATAACTCTGAGAATAGCAATGGCACTTAGACTTATACACCACTTCATAGTGCATTACAGCCTTCTCTAAGCAGTTTAACAGACTCAGCCTATGGCCCCCAACAATCTGGGTCTTCATTTTACCGACCTTGGAAGGATGGAAGGCTGAGTCAACCTTGAGCTAGTCAATGTTGAACTCCGGGCAGTGAGCAGTGAGTTAGCCTGCAACACTCCAACTGCCACCACCATGGCTCCTTTAGAGTGCTAGAATTAGAGATCTTGTTGCTTCCAAAAACCAAGCAGTTGCTGGATGATCCCTGTAAGACCCACTCTGAAGGTCCAGCATGTCCATTATATATTGCACGCAGTGGTGGGATTCAGCCAGAACTGGTAGCTAATTTTTTTGTCGGCCCAGGCCCAGAATGGACTTCCAGAAGAGGCATCCACACAGAGAACCGGTCGTTCCCATATTTGAATCCCACCACTGGTTGCATGTGGTTCTAAGCCATGTTGAGGAATGAAAGACAAGCAGGGGCTTGTAACTGGCTCACCGCTGTTCTTTGGCAGCATTTGCCGGGAGAGATGTGGTGCCTACAGAAATGAAGCTGTCTCATGAGCATTCCTGGACTGAAGTGGGGTGAGATTTTTAACCAGATCCATGTGTTTTGGTGACTGCTCCCTTTGCTGCTTCTAGAGTTGGGTCTCAGCCACTGTTTATCCATGCTTCTCAGCACAAAATGTTAAGCTAGGACATTTGTTTTGTCAGAGCCCCCTCTCTTGTTCTTTCACTCGCTCCTTTTTTGCATATTTAATCACATCCTAACACACGCAGGTCACAGGTTTATTTGCAAGGCAAATCTGCAGGATTATGTTTTTTTAAAATGGCTTACTTGAGATCGGAAGAATGGAATGGAAGAAGAAAAAGAGTACAGGAGACCATCTGATGATTGAATTTCAGTCACCCAAGACCAAGGAGGCTTCATTCAGACCAGAAGCAAATTGGGCGACATCCCTTTGCTTTTTTGTGAATCTTTTCCCAATCTTTAATTGGCCTCATACTTGGCAGGTATTAAAATGAAAAAAAACAACAAACCAGCTTCCCTCGGCATTCATGTTGTCACCTTGAAAAAGGTCATACCTGTTGAATTTCCGTTCACCATCCACTGCTAATCACGGCATACAAGGTTTACCAAAAAGTGTAAGAGTCTATGAAGAGTCTTGGAGCAGATTCAGACCAAAACTCTTCCTAAAATCTTGTTGTTGTTGTTGCTGCTGCTGCTGTTGTGTACAATCCAGAATCCTTTGGCAGGATATTAACACTGTGAAGCGAAATTAAATTTCAGTGGTAATCTAGTGCCTTCTGGTGCTCAAGAAGCTCTTACTGTATTACACCTATATTCTGGGCACCAGTTGCACCCATTCCTCACAGTCATTCATGCCCTGGTCATTTCTTCATGGACTACTGTCATGTGCTGTACAAGAGGCTGCCCTTGAACAGCATCTGGAAACGTCAACTGATGCAAAATGCAGTGGCACAAGCAGTTATGTGTGCTGCTAAGATGTTACATCTCTGCTTGGTGAGCGGCATGGGTTGCCAGGTTGCTTCCAGATTCAATTCATTGGGGTGGTGTTGACCTTTAAAGCCTACATGACATTGGAACCTGGTTATCTGAGAGATAACCTCTAGAACAGGGGTGTCAAACTGCCGGCCCGCAGGCCAGAGCATCACGGAGAAACCGCGCCCATCCCGTTTTCGTCAATGGGAAAAAGTTCCGATACGTCGCGCAACATCATGTGATGTCACGAGTTTGACATGCCTGCTCTAGAACATCACCCCTCCCTAACTCTTAAGAAAGCTTCCCCCCCTCCAGCAATTTGGGCATATTTATATATTCTGTATGTTTTTAGTGATTAGCATTTTCAGTTTTCCATTCTGAGTTGGGCAGCCTTATATATGCAGTAAATTAATAAATAACCTGAAATTATATATAGATTTGCCTGGGTTTTTTTTTCTGTACTCCCCAAAATCAGCTTTGGTGAGATAAGACAGCTATACAGGTAATCCTCAAGTTATGACAGTTCACTTAGGGACAATTGAAAATTGCGCAAAAAAAACCCCCTCAAATACTTACGACCCAGTCCTGAAGTTGCATATGTTGCAGCACCACCCTTACGACCAACCACAAAGATGCTGCAACTTGCTCCCTGCCTATTTTACCCCCATCCTGCCCTGCCAGGTCCCCACAAGCACTGGGCCTGCTTTGCTAGCCCACCGCGTCCCACCTGCTCCTCTCACCCCCAAAAGGTTTTGCAAGAATGCGAGATCTGTCTGTGCTTTTGTAGAGGATGGAGGCCTGCAGGAACGCAGTAGATCCTGCAGTCTTACAATGGGGGGAGGGGGGGAAGCTAGCATCTAGCGACAAAAGGAAAAGAGCTTTAGCAGCATCTGAGAAAAATCTGGCCATTTTTCTGCCATGAGACCCAACCTGTTCTCATTTCCTACCCCAACATCTTGAGCTTGAGAACTTTTAAAAGTAAGTAATATGGGGTTGGTGTGGAGAAGGCCCAAGCAGCTGTGGGGACCTCAAGGGGTCAGAAGCAGAGGGTGAGATATCTTAACTTGTGGGTTTAGGCCTTGGGTGGCTGGAGGCAGATGATCTTGGTCCTGCACTAGAACAGGGCTTTTCAACCAGTGGTACGGGTACCACCTGTGGTACATTGGCACCTGGCAGGTGGTACATGGCTATCCTAGAAAAGAGGTAACGGGGGAGGGGAATGAGCTGAACAGGTGGTAGCACCGCACAAGCCTAAGCGAGAGACGGCTGGAGCTGCAGGGCTGTCAGGGCTCAGCGGAAGCGCCGGGATCAGCGCCAGGCTCCAGCTGGAAAGCAGCACTGATCCTGGTGCTTCTGAGCCCAGAAGAAGCGCCCATCAGCTGGAATGTTGCAGCATCTCCAGGGTCTTGTGATTTACATTCAGATGCTTGGCAACTGATTCATATTTATGACGGTCACAGTGTCCCAGGTGTCTTGCTCGGCTGTGGCTTGGGGGGCACTTTTTTCAGTGCCATTGTAACTTCGAACAGTCACCAAGCGAACTGTTGTAAGTCGAGGACTACCTGTACTTCATCACTTTTTTTTATCATCAAGTTTTTGACACCTTGCTAGGCGACTGGTGGTACTCGGATGTTGCCATATCCTAAATGTGCTACAATGGGTGAAAAGGTTGAAAAGCCCTGGACTAGAACACCCCTCCCATGGTCTTCCCTCCACCCGAGATACCCTATGCACACTTAATGACTCATGCATTTGATTAATGAACTTAAAGTGATCCATGATGGATGGATGGATGGATGGATGGATGGATGGATAGATAGATAGATAGATAGATAGATAGATAGATAGATAGATAGATAGATAGATAGATAGATAGATAGATAGATGGATGGATGGATGGATGGATGGATGGATGGATGGATGGATGGATGGATGGATGGACAAACAGAGTCATTCATAGATAGATAGATAGATAGATAGATAGATAGATAGATAGATAGATAGATAGATAGATAGATAGATAGATAGATGGATGGATGGATGGATGGATGGATGGATGGATGGATGGATGGATGGACGGACAGTCAGAGTCATTCATAGATAGATAGATAGATAGATAGATAGATAGATAGATAGATAGATAGATAGATAGATAGATAGATAGATAGACAGACAGACAGACAGACAGACAGACAGACAGACAAAGTCATTCATAGATAGATAGATAGATAGATAGATAGATAGATAGATAGATAGATAGATAGACAGACAGACAGACAGACAGACAGACAGACAGACAGACAGACAGACAAAGTCATTCATAAATAGATAGATAGATAGATAGATAGATAGATAGATAGATAGATAGATAGATAGACAGACAGACAGACAGACAGACAGACAGACAGACAGACAGACAGACAGACAGACATATACAGTAGATAGATATCTTGAAGAGGGTTGCATGTAAAGAAAGGTGGAGATAACTTTAATGAAAGAGTAGATTGATCATTAAGGGAGGAAAAACATCAACTCAGTGTTGGAAAATGGGAAAGCATGAGAAAGAAATTCAAAATAACTCCATTTTGATTCTTTTTTGTATAAGAGTGGGCAGAGGGAAGCAATGGAAGGCTTTTAAGAATCTGTATTATAACCAGAAGAATAAAATAGTACTCTTGGAATCCTTCTGGCACCTATTTCTTGACCTGGCCTGCATCAAAAATACATTGATTGACTGATTGAAATTTATTTGCCACTATCTCTAGTGGTTGTAATGTCATCGTGTTGGCCTGAGACAGAAAGACCCAGGTTTAAGTTTATTTTCAGGTTTGAAAGCTTTGTGGATGATCTGGTTCCAGTCACGCTCTCTCAGCCTAATTTTCCTTATAGGATGATGGTTGTGAGAAAAGCTGGAAGAAGGCGAGTTGTGTACAAAGCCTTCAGCTCCTGGAGAAAAGGTGGGAATGTACACCTAACAAGTATTTTTAAAATATTCAAAGGAAGGTGAGGTAAACAAGGGTGTCCGCTATCGCCCTTGTTATTTGTGTTAACATTAGAGATAATATTGGTTAAGATTTGGAATTCGGAAAAAATTAAGGGGATACAAGTTGGAGATCAGGATTATAGATTGAGAGCATTTGCAGATGATCTGGTTGTTACAGTGACCCAGCCAGAGAACTCTGTTGTGGACCTGATGGAGATAATAACACAATATGGGAAGGTTTCTGGATTTAAAGTAAATATACAGAAAACAAAAATTTTGGCTAGAAATATGACAGTTTCGCAGAAGGCTCTCCTAGAAGGATTAACTGGATTTGAGATTGTTAAAAGGGTTAAATATTTGGGGGTGATTTTGTCGCCCTCTAATACAAAGCTATATAAAAATAATTATGAAAAATTATGGGGGAAAATTCAAAAAGAAATGGAGAGTTGGGAAAAATTGCAATTGTCTTTGTTGGGACGGATTGCAGCAGTGAAAATGAATGTCCTGCCCAAATTTTTATTCTTATTTCAAATGATACCGATTCTTAAGAAAGATTCTAACTTGGAGGAATGGCAGCGTGGTATTAATAAATTTGTGTGGGCAGGGAAAAAGCCACGAGTTAAACTTAAGATTATGCAGGATACTCGTGAGAGAGGTGGCCTTAAAATGCCTAATTTTAAATTATATTATGAAGCTGCTGCACTAGTAGGAATAAGTGATTGGATTAATTTGACACAACCGAGGTTATTAAATCTTGAGGGCCATGATTTGTTGTTTGGCTGGCATGCATATCTGTTGTATGATAAGAAGGTAGATACTGTGTTTAGGATGCATATTTTAAGACAGGCACTGCTGAGAGTCTGGAAGAAGTATAGACATAAGTTAAGCAGCAAGATACCATTGTGGGCAATCCCAAAACACACAATAGAAAATATACATGCTGGTTTCAAACACGATGAGACTACTTATAAGGAAATTTTAAGTTTGGAAAGGAATGTTTGGTGCTTGAAATCATATAGCTTCTTGCGAGAAGAGAAGGTTGTTCAGACTTGGTTTCAATATATTCAGTTACGGGCCAGGTGGAAAGAAGACCAGAAAAATGGATTTGCAATGACTGATGAAAATTTGATAAAGCAAATTAGAAATCAGGGACCAGCACATATTAAACGGATATATCTTGCATTGATAGAGATCGATTCAGAAACAGAGCTTGTTAAGGATTGTATGATAAAATGGGCCCAAAACATTCAGGAAGTTATTACAATGGACATGTGGGAAAAGATCTGGGTGAGGAATGTAAAATTCACTCAAGCTCAAAATCTAAGAGAGAACTTTTATAAAATGTTTTATAGATGGCATCTAGATCCTAAAAAGCTTGCAAGTATGTATCCGAATTACCAGCCTAAGTGTTGGAGGTGTGGTGATGAAGATGCAACATATTTTCACATATGGTGGACATGTAAAAAGGTCAAGGCTTTTTGGATAAAAGTCTGGTGGAACATGCAGAAGATTTTTAAATGGAGGATAAAGTTTTGTCCGCAATTTTTTTTGTTGGGAATAATTGTGGACGCTACAGTTGTGGACTCCAAGTTGATGTTGAATTTAGTTACGGCAGCAAGACTTTTGATAGGTCAATATTGGAAGAAAGAGGAATTGCCGACTATACAAGAGTGGATTTTAAAGGTTTCCGACCTGGCGGAGATGGCGAAGATTTCGGCCTATTTGAAAGATTACTCGCAAGAACATTATATTATGGAATGGAGAAAATGGATTGAGTTTATCCAGAACAAGTATAGGGTTAAGAAGTTTTATGTAGCATTCGAATAAGTCTTCTTTCGTGTTTTTTTTTCTTTTTTTTTCTATTTTAGTCTTCTATATATATTTAATAATGCTAAGTTTTGTTTGATCCTATATAAGTTAGAGAGTGATGGATTTTAGAATTTATAGTTGTTAGTATATGGTTGTTTATGATTGCTTTTTTATATATATATACCTTGTATTTAGCTCTGGGAAGTCGGGGGGGAGGGGGGTTGGGGGGAGGTAGGGGGGAGGAGGGAGGGGGGGAGGGGGGAGGAAGGGGGGAGGTAGGGAGGGGAGGAGGGAGGGGGAAGGGGGTTTTTTAAAGGAAAACTGTACTTTAAAACTTTTCAATAAAAAAAAAAGAGTGGGCAGAGGGAAGCAATGGAAGGCTTTTAAGAATCTGTATTATAACCAGAAGAATAAAATAGTACTCTTGGAATACTTCTGGCACCTATTTCTTGACCTGGCCTGCATCAAAAATACATTGATTGACTGATTGAAATTTATTTGCCACTATCTCTAGTGGTTGTAATGTCATCGTGTTGGCCTGAGACCAGAAAGACCCAGGTTTAAGTTTATTTTCAGGTTTGAAAGCTTTGTGGATGATCTGGTTCCAGTCACGTTCTCTCAGCCTAATTTTCCTTATAGGATGATGGTTGTGAGAAAAGCTGGAAGAAGGCGAGTTGTGTACAAAGCCTTCAGCTCCTGGAGAAAAGGTGGGAATGTACACCTAACAAGTATTTTTAAAATATTCAAAGGAAGGTGAGGTAAACCAAAGATCTTAGAAATAGCCCAGGAAGATATCTCCAGGCACAATGGTGTCCATGCGGGCTTCATTGGCGAAGCAGGTCCAATCAGTAAACCATAGTTATTTCACACAGTTGTCCTGGGAGATTTGGTTTAATACCAGCATAGTTTTCATATCTGACAAAAAATAGGAAAGTGGAATAGGATGCGTGGGCGTACAGTTTATTTGGCAATTATTTGCCAAAGATCTCTTTTAAATGAAAAGTTTACACAAAATAATGGAAAGTACGATTCATAATGTATGTTGATTTTATAAATATGTGTGGCGGCGTGTGATCTTCAAGGAAGTGTAAACCAAGTAAGGATGACTAGATAATACTTTAATTGTGCGTAACATAATTCACTTAACTTTTATGTATAATAATAAGGGGGAAAGTCAGGTTCTGATGTGGAATGAAGGCTATTCTCTTAATAAAAGTATATAATCATTTGCACTTTGTCTAATTAAAGCTGTAAACAGAACACTATACTATTTCAAGTTCATTTTTATGATGCTGTTAACAAGCATCGCCATGCATAACCATCACAACCATTTTCTTTATTAAGAATGGAGCCATTTAATAAATCAAAAGTAAATGCTATCAGCTAGACCAGGGGTCGGCAACCTCGGCTCTTTTATGACTCGTGGACTTCAACTCCCAGAATTCCTGAGCCAGCATAGCTGGCTCAGGAATTCTGGGAGTTGAAGTCCACGAGTCATAAAAGAGCCGAGGTTGCCGATCCCTGAGCTAGACTAACTATATTTGAACTTTCTAAAAGGACTTTGTTTTCATGGTGCATCAAGGAAATATTTAGTTATTGCATGTACCTCTCTCTTTTCCTTTTCCTTCCTCCTTCATGGGAACTTGCCACATCTTATTCTCTCTTTTATCCGTCTATCTATTATCTCTATAGCTGTCTGTCTGTCTGTCTGTCTGTCTATCTATCTATCTATCTATCTATCTATCTATCTATCTATCTATCTATCTATCTATCTCCTATCCATCTTTCTATTGTTTCTATGTCTGTCTGTCTGTCTGTCTGTCTATCTATCTATCTATCTATCTATCTATCTATCTATCTATCTATCTATCTATCTATCTATCTCCTATCCATCTTTCTATTGTTTCTATGTCTGTCGTCTGTCTCTGTGTCTATCTATCTATCTATCTATCTATCCATCCATCCATCTATCTATCTATCTATCTATCTATCTATCTATCTATCTATCTCTTTTTTATTTTCGTAGGGAGAAACAGTTTTTTAAAAATAGTATGAAGTATATTTCAGTGCTTATTTTTACATTACTGTTGTTATATGCAGCTAATTAGGGTCATGGAGAAAATCCATCTGATGGGATGGCACATAATTAATGACATTTGGAGTACTGACATCAATTTCAGAGACATGGTTAAAAAGAGCTCCAGGCAGAGAACATAAAATGGGTTTTCCAGAATTGTAGGAAGTCCTAGAATCAGGAGTTGCTCACCTCTGTCCTACATAAATACTATTTGTGAGAAGCCCTATGAGGCAGGACTGAACCAGGGATCTATAGTCTGCAGAGTAGTTCTCTCTTAATGATTGGTCAATTAGCAACCGTTTCCCAAAAGGTACTTACAATCTGATTTTGAAGTTCTGATGGCTGCAGCCTCTGCAGTCTCATAATTGCATTTTAGGCACTTGACAGCTGCCTCACCATGATGGCAGGTCATGTGACTGAAATTTTCCATTTTATTTATTTTTGCCGGTTTCTGAAATTTTTCCAATTTCTGACAAAAAAAATCCATTGGGGGAGAGGAAAAAAAAAAAGATTTGCTTAACAACTTCCACATTTGCTTAATGATCCTGGCAATTACATTGTCATAAATCCTGACAGTCATAAAGTAAGATAATGCTGATTTTACAATCTCTTTTTTTGAGGGTTGTTAAGTCAATGCAGCTGTTGTAAAGTGAACATGGCAGTCATTAAGCAAATGCAGCAGTCATTAACTGAGCAGATTAAGGTTATTAAGGGAGCCCATTGTTTACTATATGCAGTTTTTGCCCGAAACCAGAAGTAAATGACAGATTCCAGAAAAACACACAGAAAATTGCAGTCACGTGACTGTAGGTCGCTGCTTTAAGTGTGGACCAGTTGCCAAGCACCCAAAGTGTGGTCACACAAATGGTAACCATCAAGTACTTCAGAGCTAGGTTCTGCTAACGTTTGGGGGTAGGGGGTAGCAGTCTACAAATATAAAAAATGTTTGCCCTGGGCACTAGGAGGTGGAGTTGTGCTCTGTTGAAAATAAGAGTAGAACAAAAATGAAAAGAAAGAATATGAAGGTTGATTTCTAGGAGGAATTTCTTGATGGTGAACAATGTTAAGCTATGGACCATCTGCCTAGAATAGCAATGGATCTTCCCACTGAAGGTTTTCAGGCAGACTGGATGGTCAACTTCAGCAATATCTATCTGCTAAACACCTAATTCTCACAATACTATTTATGCCTAAAGATATTTACCCATGTAGTAGGGCTCTGTTTCTATTATCCTTCTCGTCTTCTCATCTTTCCTACTGCTTCTCCTATTAATATCTAGTGATTTATCCCTTGTGGTCTTATGATTTATGATTGCATCTTATGATTTATGATCTATGACTTACCACTTTGTTGTTTGTATGTACACTGAGAGCTTATGCACGGGAGACAAATCCCTGGTATGCCCAATCACTCTTGCCCAATAAAGAATATTCCTAATATTCCTAATAAGAACCTAAATATGCCCCCTTCCAACTCATTTATTCCGTAATGCTAAGAGTTACCTCAACATAGCCAGTTGATTGAGGAGTACTGTAGATGGTTAATTACACAAAGTCTTTAAGAAGTAGCCAGTTTAATCTAAAAACCAATATCACCCTAATACCGGATTATTCCCCAGATCTAGAAGTATTTGTATTGAAAAGAGCTCAACCCATTTAACTGGAAGGAAAAGCTGCAGAGGCTGAAGATCAGGAAGACAATGGAAATTCACACTCAACAGAACAAAGGTCAATGGTTGCATAATTCTCTTGAAGTCACATTGCAAACATTTTTATTCTGCAAAATGAATAACTAAAAAGGCTTAACAACTTGCATGAGGTGCATTTATGGAGTATCCTTTCTGACCAGTGACATAAAATTTCCAGCAACATGTTTTGTTTTGTTTTTGTGACCAGACACCTGGAAAGAGAATTCTACACCATTGAGAAGCAAGGAAACGTGTCTTCAAAAATTACATGCTAACATCTTTCTTTCTCTCTGCCTCTTTAATTTTGCAACAGTATCTGCTGGCTAATATGTCTAGCAACCTTTCCCAAGCATAGCTTCTACCAGATGTGTGGACTTCAACTCCCAGAATGATTTCAACCGGATTGGAGGAGGAGTCTACAAGCCCCACCCCTTTTGTAAGCGAGTCTGCATTCCATGCACATAAAAAGGGGGCAGAGATTGCAATGCCGCAGCTCTCGTCTTGCAGATTTTGATCTTCCCCCATTCATACTCAAAGGATACCAGAGGGCAGCTAGATTGAGAAACTGACTTTTTTTGTCTTGAAGCTTTCCCTATACCAGGAGTCTCCAAAATGTAGCAACTTTAAGGCTTGTGGACTTCACCTCTCAGAATTCCTCAGCCAGCCATGCTGACTGGAGATTTCTGAGAGTTGAAGTCCACAAGTCTTAAAGTTGCCAAGTTTGGAAACCTCTGCTCTACATCATTTTTTTTTATTTTCCCATACTATGTTCTTGAAATTTCATATATATCCTCTGATCCAAAGAGGTTGGGTATCTTCAAATTGGGATGTGACATCTCAGTACAGTCATTGTTTATCAGACCAAGATCATGCCTAGCTGATTGTCTCCATGGCCTTTCTTGCTCTCTCTGTTCACCTGCTTCTTCACATTCTCCAGATCATCTCCTGAATTCTCTAGTTGTAATGATTTCTAAGTCCTTATACTTAAAAGATGTCCCAGTGGCTGAAGGTTGGTTTGGCATCTTGAACTGCAGTGACTTGCCTTCCAGGATGCCTCTATGCCCTAAATCAGGGGTCTTCAAACTTGGCCCTTTTATGACTTGTGGACTTCAACTCCCAAAATTCCTCAGCCAGGCATGCTGGCTGATGAATTCTGGGAGTTGAAGTCCACAAGTCATAAAAGAGCCAAGTTTAAAGACCCCTGCCCTAAATGTTTGCTAGTACAATAGCAAATAGAATAATGCCAGGGTGTTTACTTAGCAAAAACGTAAATAAAACACACACTTTACTTGACCAACTCCAATCATCTGATTGCAGAATAAAAATCAGATTGGGTAGTTTTGAGTTACCTGCATACATTACACTTAAACAATCTGGCCTGCTTTTGGAAAGCCAGACTCCATGATTGTGTGAATACTTAAAATGTGAGTGCATGCAGGTGAGTGTATCTGCATCTTTGTGTATCAAAATCTACCTTGGTCACTCTACTGTGTAAGATCTCTTGCAACTTTTTATATGAAGACCGAAAGCCTGCAAATTTTGGTGAGTTTGTGAAATTTTGACCATTCCAATGTGTAATTAAGAAACACATGATTTTGTTTTGGTGGTTTTCATGGACATCATCTGGGGAGGTCTCAGAAGCTTTGGAACCTACAAACACCTAACAATAATTTCTAAATTAAATAGAAAGGAAGGCAAGGACATATGCCAGATTTATATCCTATGGCGATCCTTCATCATGTAAGCATACGGTAACTAGAGTTGCATATTTTAAATTGGGGTGGAAGTTGCCTATCCTAGTCTTTTCCATAAAGCATCTTAAAAGCATACTTCTGAATATTAATCTATTCTAGGGTGAATATTCCAATAACTGCTATATGTAATTATCACTGTGTTAACTGTGGAAAATACTCAGAGAAGTTACAAACCAGGAGTTGGCCACCTCTAGTCTTCAAACCAGAAGCAACACAGTGGCCGAGCTGTTAAGTTGCTGGGTTTGTTGACTGGAAAATTGGCATTTCACGATCCAAATGTGGTGTGACGTAGTGGGCTTCTGTTACTCACTCCAGTTCCTGCCAACCTAGCATTTCGAAAGCATGCAAATGCAAGTAGATAAATAGGTACCACTTTGGTGGGAAGGTAACAGCATTCCATACACCTTGGCGTGTAAGTCATGCCAGCCACATGGCCATGAAAGTGTGTTCGGACAATGCTGGCTTCCTCAGCTTAGAAACAAGAGATGAGCACACCCTCTAGAGTGGGACACAGGTGGACATGGGAAACCTTTACCTTCATTTTTACCTGGTGGTCTGTGGGACTTCTACAAAATAACAAGTCCCCGTTTCCATGCACAGAAAATCTGGAGTGCTATACTATGTCCAGTTCCCGCTATGTTCCACGTGTTGTAGGGAACATCATGTCACTCCCAGTTTTCTGTCGGTCGTGAATCAATGCGTTTGAGCAGCATAAGAGAGCTGATTTGATCAGCAATGCCAAGCAGAGGCCACGAGTCTATTCCCCTCAGTGGCCCCGAACAATGTTCCATTGACTAATTCATTGTGACAGGCTTAAATGGAAGCTGCCACCACTATTGGAGGTGAAATAGAAATTTGGGAGAGGGAGGATGCTCCCAGAAAGAGCACGAAGTTTACAGAAGTGGAGGGAGGATAACCAGGTCTGGATTTATGTTTGAACAAGAAAGCTCTATCAGGTACACAGCACATTATCTTCATTGTAAAACTGTTTCTGCCTCAGCTGTAGATGTTACACTCCCAGGAGGTCCTTTAAGTTTGCTACTTACCGAAGTTCAGAGAATTAGTAAACTCTTCGATGTTTTCTGCTAAAGGGAACTCCTAAATTGATTGGTTTTAATCAGTCTGTGTTGCAGGTGATCCCTGTTTTCTTTCTTCCTACCATATATTTTCACTGCAGTCTTCAACTGGTTTGGAAGCTGTTTGGGCCAGATACAATGGAACGGAATATTTCCCTATGAATGAATGGACTTTGGGGGAGGGGGGGAAGAAGCCGAAATGCAAAGAGCAGCCGCTACATTATGCTCGGCCAAGCTAGAGTGTTGGCCGTTGCAAAGGAGTGGGATTAGTAACACACAATGTATCTGTATTTGTTCACTTAAACTAGAAAACTGGGTAGAAAGTCAAAACGCTTTGCATCGTCTCCAAATTCTTCACACCCAGTGGCGCAGAAAATGTACCATATGTCATTCAATAAATACAGCCATGCTTATTGTGTGGAGGACATTACATTCTTCCAAACAATAATGCAGTCAAATTAACAATGGCACTGTAATAGGAGGGGAGGGGAGGGGAGGGGACGGGCACACGAAAAGTGGACTTCTGTGGTTGTTAGCAATCCTTTTCCTAATGTGTTTTCTTCGTGCCATTCCAAAACAATTTTCCAACGGGCTCCTGAACAGAGTATTAGATGTGTGTTTCCAGTCCTGGGTCACTTATTTTGTTTTATCGAACCTATCCGGCTGATTAATGCACAAATAAAGAGAAGCAGAAAAACAAGGACATGGGCCGTCAGTGCTTTCCAGAGACAGAATGTGGAAACACTGTCTGCTTCTGCCTTTGAGAGAAAGAAAGAGAGAGAGAGAGAGAGAGAGAGAGAGAGAGAGAGAGAGAGAGAGAGAGAGAGAGAAGAGAGAGAGAGAAAGAAAGAAAGAAAGAAAGAAAGAAAGAAAGAAAGAAAGAAAGAAAGAAAGAAAGAAAGAAAGAAAGAAAGAAAGAATATCCCTTTGGATTTTCTTTTTCTGTTTTTGTCCCCAAATAAGAGACTACAGGGAGTGCTCAACTTACAACTACCAGTCAGGCCAAAATTTCCACTGCTAAGCAAGACAGTCACTAGGTGAGTTTTGCTCTAACTCACCACCTTTCTTGCCACAGTTGTTAAGTGAATCACTGCAGTTATTCAGTTAGTAACACAGCTGTTAAGTGAATCTGGTTCCCCCATTGACTTGGTTTGTTGGAAGGTTGCAAATGGGGATCGCGTGACCCTGGGACACGGCAACCGTTGTGAATATGTGTCAGTGGCCAAGTGTTACTACACCATATGGATAGTTTTTGTACCTCCGCCCTATATGCTGTCTCATCCCCACCTGTAATAAGACCCACCACAGTTGTATCATCTGCGAACTTGATTATCGCAGTGGATGGGTCAGATGATACACAATCATAAGTGTATAAAGAGTACAGGTAGGGGCTAAGCACACAGCCCTGTGGCATGCCGGTGCAAAGCTTCAGGGGGTGGACAAAGCAGACCCTCCCCTCACTGTTTGTAACCGATCCCTAAGAAAGTCTTGAATCCAATTGCAGATGGCGGGGGAGAATTTCAAGTCAGTCAGCTTCTCGATGAGAATGCTCAGCAAAATGGTGTTGAAAGCCAAGCTGTAGTCAACAAAAAGCATCTTGACATAACCTCCAGGTCTCTCGAGATGACTTGCTACAGAGTGTAAAGCAGTAGCTATGGCATCGTCTGTCGACCTATTTCCGCTGTAAGCAAACTGATGTTTATCAGAGTCCAGTGGGAGGCATGTCCTAAGATGTTAGTTAGTTAGTTAGTTAGTTTATTGAATTTATATACCGCCCTTTTCCCATAGGACTCAGGGCGGTTTACAAAGTATTTAAAAACGTCAATACAATACAAAAGTTAAAGACAGTTAAAATAATTAAATTTAATCCCTGAACAAATATAAAAACCCATTTAAAAACACTCAGCCTGGGCCGGAAAGCTCAAAGAGCCAGGTCTTCAGGTCCCGGCGGAATGACCGAAGGTCGGGGGCAGTCCTAAGCTCCACGGGCAGCTGGTTCCAAAGGGCAGGCGCACCCACTGAGAAGGCCCTCCCCCTGGGTGTTATCCGCCGGCAGTCTTTTACAGGCAGCACCCTGAGAAGGCCCTCCATGTGGGAGCGCACAGGACGAAGGGAAAAGAAAAGATTGGAGAACCAATCTTTCGAAGCATTTCATGACTACAGACGTTAATGCAATAGGTCTGTAGTCATTCACAACTGAAGAAGCTCAATCTCTCAGGATGGACAGAAATGACCAAAGACAGATGTTCCCTCAAATAACCAGGCCATACTATAAAGGATGTCAGGAAAATCTTCTTCCCCATAGGCCTTTTCCAGAAGAGGAGAGGAAGCATAGAACAGGGGTCCCCAACCCCTGGTCCATGGACCAGTACTGGGCAGTGGCATGTCAGCAACCAGCCCACACAAACAACCAAAGCCCCATCTGTGAGATGCAGGCAGCACACAAAACCACCCCCCCCAGTCTACAGAAAAAACTCTCTCCACAGAACTGGTTCCTGGTGCCCAGAAGGTTGGGGACCTCTGACCTTGAATAATAGGAAGATAAGTCAGTGGAAAACTGCAACAATATCGGTGACATTCTTTGTCACTTTGAATAGCAGAACTCCAAAACATTACCAAGAAAGATTAACCACTCTGATAGCAGCGTATTAAAACGGAAGCTTCTTTTCACAAGGAAAGAAACCTTGTAAAAAAATTGATAGGATAGTTCCTGGCACAGATTTGTGTTTCAGTGGTCATAATGAAACCTTGCACCTAGTGAGGTGAGGTAAACATTGCTCAATGACTTCTAAGAAAAGCCATTGTGGATTTGATAACTGAGGACCGGAAGTTGGGAGTGACTGTTTAATAGCTCGAAGAAAAAGTGACACATAAAACTTTGACTTTTCTTCAGAGGCCACAAATGATGGATGACTCATCAGCTTTGTAAATGGCTGGAGAGGCGATCCAAACCAGAGTTATGTTTGCACATTGGAGATCATTTCTCAAACTCCAAACGACCCCTTTTTTATGATTGTCTCACACTTTGCTTTTTGAGTTAATGAGTAAAAAGGAATAATGCAAATCAGTGAAGCAGTAAAGGAACTGCCCTCTTCTGAACAATGATCTTCTACCAAGTGATAAGACAAAGAACAAGCCCTCCCCCCAATATTTCCTTCACTCAAGAGTTAGATAAACAATCAGATGGACCAAAAGAACTGGTAGACAAATTACAGTGGGCAGATAAAGCAGGCAGGGATAGCTGTGCATTGTAGAAAGATGGCACTGGCGTTGAATTGAATTTCAGTCAACATTTGGTGGCTCCAAAAGAGAAAGTTCTGCATTCAGAGAAAGCAAATCAAGCCTTGTTGCACAATAAAATTGGTGCTGATGCTTTGATAACCGTCTTCCAGTATGTGAAGGCCTGTCACAGAGAAGAAGGTATTGATTTATTCTCCAAAGCACCAGAGGGCAGGGCAAGAAGTAATGGGAGGAACCTTATTAAAGAGAAATCCAGCCTAGAAGTAGGGAGAAATTTATCAATAGAACAGCTTGCCTCCTAGAGATGTGGGTGCTCCATCAGTGGAGATTGTTAAAAATAGACCGGACAACCAATTGTCTGGGATGGTGTAAGGTCTCCTGCCTTGAGTACAGGAGTGGAGTAGAAGACCTCCGAAATCCCTTCCAGCCCTATGATTCTATGTTCTATGAAAGATTTATTTCCTGATCCTAAGATCTTTTGGACTGCTATTCTTTTGAAGTCATCCTCATTTTGTTATTGGTAGAGATGGTGGGAAATTAGTTTTTTCTCTTAAGGTTGAAATGGAAGAAGAGATTTTCCAGGCATCATGTTCATGAATGCTTCAGTCACCTGAGCAGATGTCATAAACATAATTGGAAGTTCAGAAGAGAGAATTACCAGCCACGTTTTGTCCTACTCCCTTCTTTAGGAATGCAATATCTGGAAGCAAGTATTTGCAATCTTCGAGTCAATGCTGCGAGCTTTCGCATTGATTAAGCCTAAGTGCAAAGCCTTTCTAAGGTGACAGTATGTAATGGAGAACCTCTTTCCCCAAAACAAACCTCAGAGACCATTTAGATTTGGGCCAAAAACTGATTAGATAATCTGCAGCTTAGAACTTAACTTAATGGTAGACCATCTGCTTTACCTGCTGAGGTCCCAGTTTCACTTCATGGCATGTCCAGTTTAGAAAAGTCATCTGAAAGACAACTTGGGATGACTTCACCAGTGACAGTAGACAATTACCTGGCTATAAAGGCTATAAATTCTCAGTTCTTAGCTCAGGGGTCTTCAAACGTGGCCCTTTTATGACTTGTGGGCTTCAACTCTCAGAATTCCTCAGCCAGCATTCCTGGCTGAGGAATTCTGGGAGTTGAAGTCCACAAGTCATAAAAGGGCCACGTTTGAAGACCCCTGTCTTAGCTTCAGCAGGAACCTTTCAATTTGCTAAACGCGACAAAGTATAATCTTATTTATCTACAGAATGGCACACGTTGCACTAAGGTTTTAACTCTTCTCTACATACCACCTCCATCTGTCAGAGTGTAAAAAAATAAATTCTCCCAAACAAAAGTCCAGAATCATTACAATTATTTCCTCTCTCCTTATAATGCTGAGCAGGTGTTGATATTTAGCATTTAAGGCACAGTGTGCCATTTTAGAGAGATTAAGATGGGGAAAATAGAAAATTATTTATACTGTATTCCTGAACTCTCTGCTGTGCTATTGCTGGAGCAGTTCTTACATGTAAGTTCCTTGCAAAAAAGCTTGTTTAGATATGAGGTGGACTTGCCTTACCATATATGTCAGTGAAACAGAAGACTGGACTTAGATCTGTAAGATAACTACTAATGGGTTGTATAAGTATCACTTGAAGCATCCTTGGACATAATAACGTTTCTTCCACAGCTCAGTCCTGGAGACTGAACTAAGTGGAACTAATTTCAAATTGCTGCAGCCTCTGAAAATTCAAGGGCGTTTTTGCATGCTCCATGGCTAAAAATGGCTCTCCCCCACCCACCCACCCCCCAATGATGGGACGCACAAGGGACAACTGTAGCCCCTATTTTTTAATGCAGGTCCCAGAGCCGTCCCAAACCTTGCCATCAAGTTTACTTATTTGTTTGTATCCTGCCTGGTTATCTTTATAAATAACTCAAGGTGGTGAACATATCCTTTCCTACACCCTTTCCTCCTCATATTTTCCCCACAACAACTACCCTGTGAGGTAGGTTGGGCTGAGAGGGAGGGACTGGCCCAAGGTCACCCAACTGGCTTTCATGGCTAAGCGGGTCTAAAACATGCTAGCCTAGTGCCTTAATCAGGATATGCATTTTACGACATCTACTACTACCCTAGAAGGAATGGTTTGGGTTGAATTTTTTTAAAAGTGCAAGTAGGTGAAGATCACAGTTCTGAGAATTCCCACTCTTTGTTAATCTAGATCAAGCCTTTGTTAATCTAGATCAGGCCCTTAGTAAGGCCACGCCTGAAATACCGAGTGAGATTCAAGGTACTGGTAATGGTGTTCAAGGCCCTACATGGCATGGGTCCGGAGTACCTTAGGGAGCACCTGCTGCCGGCATCAACTTCCCTCCGCCCTGTGCGCTCCCACAGAGGGGGCCTCCTCAGGGTGCCACCGATCAGAGAATGTTGATTGGTGGCCCCCAGGGGGAGGGCCTTCTCTGTGGGCGCCCCGGAGCTTTGGAATCGGTTGCCGGTTGAGCTCCGGATTGCGCCTGACCTCCGCTCCTTCCTGTCGGGCCTCGGGAGCCCGACACTCGAGGGGGGGCCCTCCACCTATACGGCACCCCCTGCCTGGCACCCGCCGGACCCGCCCAGCTCTACAGCGGCCTGAGAGGCTCCGGAGGCCACGCCGGACTTGCCTAGCTCCTAGCTCCTTCCCCGGCTTCGGCTGCCGGGACCACGTTCAGCGGAGCAGCCCGGGGCACTGGACAGTCGTGCGCGGGACTGTGTTGCTCGCAAGCCGGCGAGCCTGTTGGGGGACGGGTCCCTCCCCATCGCAATGCTTGGGTGGCTGGGGGCCCCGAACGTAGACGACCACAGGGGGGTCTAGAGATGGGCGCGGCAGGGAGGGAGTGAGTGGGTGGAGCATGGTGGCGGCGGAGCACGGGAGGGGGCTTACCTGGTTAGGTGCCGGGCAAAGGGGCTTGTAGGGGAGGGGTGGGAAAGATATAGGGAATGGGAGGGCGTGGGCGTGTTTGGGTGGAGTATGGGTGGGTGTTTCGGGTGTGTATATAGCAGCGTTGGCTGCAGGTAGCGGCCAACGCTGGCTTTGTTTCTTGCTGCGGCTGTTGCCTTGGGGAATAAAGTGCTTTCAGTTCGCAGTGGAGGTCTCTCGTTCCTGTGTTCGGTACTTTGCCCTGCTTGCTGCAGGACGAGCTTTGACACTTCCGACGCGATCTGAAAACGCATTTATTTGAAGAAGCCGGCTTGGCCTGATGGGGGGGGGGTTGGGTTTTTTTATTGTTCTTCACATTTGTATTTATTGTTTTTTACCTTGGGCATTATGTTTAATTCCTTTTAACTTTTGTATTTTTTGTATTTTATACATTTGCCCTGTTCACCACCCTGAGTCCTTCGGGAGAAGGGCGGTATATAAATAAAATTATTATTATTATTATTATTATTATTATTATTATTATTATTATTATTATTATTATTATTATTATTATTATTATTATTATTATTATTATTGCATCCAGCTTTGGTCATCACATTACAAAACAGCTGTTGAGACTTTGAAAAAGAAAAGCAACTAAGACATTAAAGGCCTGAAGACTAAAAAAAAAAAAGAGATACGGTTGCAGGATTTGGTCTTGGCTAGTCTGGAGAAAAGAAGGATTAGCGGGGACATGATAGCAGTATTCCAGTATTTGAGAGGTTGCCACAAAGAGGAGGGGATTAAATTATTTTCCAAAGCGTTTGAAGGCAGGACAAGAAACAATGGATGGAAACTAATCAAGGAGAGAAGCAACCTGCAATTAAGGAGAAGCTTCCTAACAGTAAGGACAATTAACCAGTGGAGTAGTTAATCCATATTTTGTTTAGTTCTTGCCTTTTTGTTTGTTTGCTTTTGAACTCTTTTATTTTAAGACTTAAAGCACAGCATGGAGTCCATTGAGCCAGTGGTGTCTGCAGACATTTCCTCAGTCGTGTGGGCAGCATACGTCATGGAGCGTTGTTAACTTCCCACCGAAGTGGTACCTACAGTATTTATTCGCATTTGCATGCTTTCAAACTGCTAGGTGGGCAGGCCCTGAGGCGAGGATGGGAGCTCATGATGCTTGGGTTTTGAACCCGGGCAGTAAGGGGTTGTGTCTCAGTGATTAAGATGCTGGGCTAGCCCAGGTTGGACCAAGGTTGTGGCCAAGTGAATATCAATAAGATAATTCTTAACAGTTAAGAGCAGTTCGATAGTGGAAGCAGCTACCCTGAAAGGTAGTGAACTCCTCCTTACTGTCTGTGTTGAAGCAGAGTCTGGACAGCCATTTTTCATAGGTGTTTCAATCTGGATTTGCACACTAAACAGGGGGATGAATCTGATGGTCCCAATGCCGCCTTCCAATTCTAAAAATATATGAATTCAGCCTTGAAGATGCTCGAAGCAACATGCATGGATCTCGCTCCATCCATTTTAGATAAAGACAGTGACCTCTCCCTAGCTTAGCTATTCTTCCCAGAGTCACAAAGCAAAGTCTCCCCTAATTTTGCCTCTAATTTTGTCATTTCAGATGGGAGTGAAAGGACAACGTGGAGTCCATCCAGATGTCTATGGAAAAAGATGGTCCCGAATTTAAAAATCAGGTGGATAGAACCAAACAGTACCTTGGTTTGGATCAAAAAAACAGATCTCTTCTTTGGCACCTCTACTACTCAACATCAAAATCAAAGTTTATACAGTATTAACTCCCTGAAAGAGGAGGAGGAGGAGGAGAAGAAGGAGAAGGAGAAAAACAGGAAGAAGAGGAAGAGGATAAGAAAAATAAACAGAAGAGGAGGAGGAGGACAGATCCATTCACAGATTTGCTTTGTAGCATGCTTGGTCTGATCTTTTTGCTAGGCAATAATCCACGTTTCATGAGATTTCCTTAGAATTTCCCAAAAGTTTTTAACTAGAGAGAAATGTCTCTGGTGAAGAATGTGTTTTTCCTGTCTCTGAGCAACAGAGGTATCCAGGCACTCGTTTGTCTATGCTACTGGAGCCAATTCTCTCTCTACAAATCAACTCATGGTTTGGCTTGAGTGATCCAAGGCTTCTTAATTACTTAAATGTCAACACTAAACACTCACGTATTTAGATTTCTAGAGCTGTCCTGTAGCACTGAGAAGTTTAGTTCATAAACTGGGGAAATTAAATCACTGCCCTATCGGGGCAAATGGAAGAGATCAAGTAGTACAATTTATAGCTGTGAGATTACTGATGGATGATGTGCCATCCATGGGCAGCAGCACATTGTGTGTGTGTGTGTGTGTGTGTGTGTGTTCCAAAACACTAATGCATGCTCTAATGGTACTAGATGGGGTGACTACCCACACTTTCATGTTTTGTTTCGTTGACTGATAACTATTATTTATGCCTATAGCTTATTTCCAGTCCTGTCTCCCAGGTGCCCTTCTGAATAACAGCTGATGTATAAGTAAAGGATAAGGATAAAGTAATAAAAAAGAATAACAT
Source organism: Vipera ursinii (assembly GCF_947247035.1). Lineage (NCBI taxonomy): Eukaryota > Metazoa > Chordata > Lepidosauria > Squamata > Viperidae > Vipera > Vipera ursinii. Next base: position 80,114,220 of record NC_139515.1, on the reverse strand, counting down.
TTAATTTCTAAGCCTTCGTTTGTTAAATAAAATTTAAACAGCCTTTTACCCTAAACAGCTCTTATGATTGTGCCAAAAAGCTGTCGAGCAAACGATAAGGAAGATAAAATGAAATTAGATGAGATGACTTGATGGGAGCTTAAAGCAATATAGCGAGTTAAGCAAATGGAATTAGAAGACTTTAAATAAGATTCTCTGCTTAGGCAGAGGGATTTGAAATGGTAATAGGAGAATATAGAAAATAAGCATTGTAATAACTTTAGCAAATAAAGACGTTCGGTCTGGAAAATGTTCTAATTAAAGGTTTTCAGGCTGTTAGTAAAATATTATATTACCAGAAAGTGGGAGGCACCAACTTAAAAATCCCACTCAGTCAAGAACTCTATCTGATGACCTTCACTGGGCCTTTTTTCCAGTCTAGTCTGAAGATTATGCAAGTTATTTTTAAATATATATTCTGGTTTCCTTAATAAAGTGATTTAAAGTTCACAGAACACAGAAAATAAGGTAAAAAAACAGTCCAAGTTACTGAAATCGACTTTATGCAGTAAATCCAAGAACAAACTATTTTTTTAAAAAAAATTGCAAATGCTCTTAAACCCATGCAGTTAGTCCTTGGCATACAACACTTCACTTAGTGACCATTCAAAGTTACAATGACACTGGAAAAAAGTGACTGATGACCATTTTTCACACTTAACAAATGTTTCACTTAGCAACATAAATTCTGGGCTCAACTATGGTCGTAAGTCAAGGACTGTCTGTATACCAGACACTAAGTTGATGTTGCATCTAATTACGGTGGCAAGACTTTTAGTTGCGCAATACTGGAAGAAGGAGGAATTGCCGACTAGAAGAGTGGACTTTGAAAGTTTCCAATTTGGCGGAAATGGCAAAGATTTCGGCATATTTGAAAAATCAATTGCAACAGAGATACATTGTGGAATGGAGAAGATGGATTGATTATATTCAGAACAAATATGGGACTAAAAAGTTTCATTTAGCATTTGAATAAGTAGTGGATTTTTATGATGTATGATTAGTCATTTGTTACTTTATTAATATTATGACTATGGAGAGTTAAAGTCCGATAGAACTTAATGTGTTATTTTTGTTGTTAGCATATTTTAGTTTATGTTTGTATTATTATACCCTGTATTCAGCTCTGGGAAGTCGGGGAGGGGAGGGATGGGGAGGGGGAGGAGGGAATCCATTGTATTTAAAAATTGTAAAACTTTTCAATAAAAAGGACTGTCTGTATACCTAGCAAGATGAAACCTGAATCCACCTGAAAAGACTTATTGAAATAAACCAAATCCTTGTTTCTTGCCTGAATTTTTTTTTAAAATTTTATTTTCTTAAATAAGGGCAGCTAACATTTAAACACAGCCTAAGCACACAGAAAGAAAAATTATAACTAGGATCAAGTATCACTGCCCTTATCATGTGCAAATGGAAATGGTCAGATGACACAATGTATAGCTGTGACATTGCTGGTGTATAGTTGTGCCATCCGTGGTGAGCAAGCACATTATGTGCATCTTCCAGAAACCTAATGCCCTCCTCTGATGATACTACGTGGGATGACACCATCCCAACTCTTATGGGTTTGTTAACCATGTTAAACCATATTAAACAATGGTTGGAAACTGATCAAAGAGAGGAGCAGCCTGGAATTAAGGAGAAACTTCCTGACAGTGAGGACAATCAACCAGTGGAACAGCTTTGCCTCCAGAAATCGTGGGCGCTCCATCACAGGAGATTTTAAAGAAGAGATTGGACTTTCACCTGTCAGAGTATAGGTTCTCCTGCTTGAACAGGGGGCTGGACTAGAAGACCTCCAAAGTCCCTTCCAGCTCCTATTCTATTCTATTCTATTCTATTCTATTCTATTCTATTCTATTCTATTCTATTCTATTCTATTCTATTCTATTCTATTCTATTCTATTCCATTCCATATTTTCTGTTCTATTCTATTCTATTCTATTCTATTCTATTCTATTCTATTCTATTCTATTCTATTCTATTCTATTCTATTCTATTCTGTATTCTATTCTCCATTGCATCAATTCTATTCTATTCTATTCCATTCCATTCCATTCCATATTTTCTAATTCTATTCTATTCTATTCTATTCTATTCTATTCTATTCTATTCTATTCTATTCTGTATTCTATTCTCCATTGCATCCTATTCTATTCTATTCTATTCTATTCTATTCTATTCTATTCTATTCTATTCTATTCTATTCTATTCTATTCTATTTCTTTCCCACTGTTCGAACTCTAGAAACCATCATTTGGTGGAACAGCGATTTATGGATAGGGGATTCCTAGTGCCCTATAACTATAATGATAATTAGCACCCTATGAACTATAATTTCCAAGATTTTTGTATAAACCCATTTTAATTAAATTCATTTAAAATTTACTGAGATGTGTGTAGCAGCTTCTACATAGAGGAGTTTTTATTTTGCAGTTCTTTCACTTTTTTACATGCTAGTTATGGACAATACTGAAACTTATTGGATTTCTTTCTCCTCTAATTCATCAATATTATTCTCATTTGGATTTTTACACACACAGAGAGAGAGAGAGAGAGAAAGAGAGAGAACACACTAGAAATATCCATCTTATTTGAAATTCTTGGATGGCATTGCTTTAATTTTTGAATCACAATTCTGCCAACACATGAAGAAAATGAAATATTAATTTTTCAATCAGGAAAAACTTTTGGTGTGACTTTCAGTGCAGTAGAAGTTATGTCTAAATAAACAACTGTAACATCAAACTATTCAGTGGTGAAATTGACTGCTTGTTTCTTCAATTTCTCACCTTATTGAATCTGTCAGTTTCAAATTTTCTCCTTCCCATATTAATTTTGATTGTTAAAAAAAGTTTACATTTCCTGCATATTCCTTTCTTTCTCTCTCTCTTTCATATGTGTGTGTGTATGTATTATATGTATATATGTATATTGTTTTATTAAAAATAGGCTTTTCTCTGTAAATTCCCTTTTAAATTCAAAAATTATTTTAAAATTCAGAGGAATGCAAGTTTTAAAAATTATCTGACCTTCAGTTGTGTTTACTGCTTCAGAACTGTGAAATTAGACTTATTTCATTTTAATGCCAAATAATTGCATTTTTCTCCATCTTTGAGAAAAACCAAATAAGTTAGTTATCAATTACACCATAACTCTTCTTTCCCTTCAGAACACCAGTACTATTCTTTTTTTAATACTTACACCCACATATGCCCACTTTTAGGGTACACTATACAAATAACTTGGAGTTATTTCTGGTTCTCAGGTGTCTTTCTGCTTTAATATTTGAACCACAACTCTGTCATTGGTGTTGCTTTCTGAAGGAAGTGTTAAACATTTTTTTAATTAAGAGGAGATAATAACTTTGAATAACTTTCGTCCAGTCTCCAATCTTCGCTTCCTTGCGAAGGTTGTTGAGAGCGTGGTGGCGCATCAACTTCCTCAGGTCCTGGATGAAGCGGTTTATCTAGACCCGTGCCAATCGGGCTTCAGGCCGGGCTACAGCACGGAGACGGCATTGGTCGCTCTGATGAATGATCTCTGGAGAGCCCGGGACAGGGGCCATTCCTCTGTCCTAGTCTTATTAGACCTTTCGGCGGCTTTCGATACCATCGACCATGGTATCTTGCTGCGGCGCCTCAGGGGACTGGGAGTGGGAGGCACGGTTCTGCGTTGGTTCTCCTCCTTTCTCCAGGGTTGCTCGCAGTCGGTGCTGGCAGGGGGACAGAGGTCGACCCCGAGGCCTCTTGTTTGCGGAGTCCCTCAGGGGTCGGTCCTCTCGCCTCTCCTGTTCAACATCTACATGAAACCGCTGGGTGAGATCATTCGTAGCTTTGGAGTAGGGTACCATCAGTATGCTGATGACACCCAGCTTTTCATCTCAACTCCAAACAGCATCAGTGATGCCCTCGACGTGATGTCCCGCTGCCTGAAAGCGGTCCGGGAATGGATGGGGAGGAACAGGCTTCAACTCAACCCGGACAAGACTGAATGGCTGTACGTACCGGCGAGCCAGGATACTCAGATCATTCCACCCCTTAACATCGGGGATGAGTTACTACCCCCTGTTGATAGGGCCCGCAACCTGGGTGTCCTCCTAGACTCGCAGCTCTCCCTGGAAGATCACATAGGAGCTGTGACCAAGGGGGCCTTCTCCCGGGTTCGACTGGTGCGCCAACTACGACCTTATCTGGACCTGGATGCCTTACGTACAGTCACCCATGCCCTTGTGACCTCTCGCCTAGACTACTGTAACACTCTCTACATGGGGCTGCCCTTGAGATCCACTCGGAAGCTTCAACTGGTGCAAAGTGCAGCGGCACGGACACTTTTGGGGGCCTCCCGATACTCCCATATCACACCTCTCCTCCGTGAGCTGCACTGGCTTCCGGTTGCCTTCCGAGTGAAATTCAAGGTGCTAACAATGACATACAAAGCCCTACATGGCATGGGTCCGGACTACCTATGGGAGCACCTTCTGCCAATGTCAACACCCCACCGTCCTGTGCGCTCCCACAGAGAGGGCCTCCTCAGGGTGCCACCGCTCAAGGAATGTCGGCTGGTGGCCCCCAGGGGGAGGGCATTCTCAGTAGGTGCGCCAGCCCTCTGGAACTGCTTGCCAACCGAAATCCAGATGGCCCCCGACCTCCGCACCTTCCGGCGCAATTTAAAAACTTACCTGTTCCAGCAGTCCGGCCTGGCCTGATAGCTCTAATTGGGGTCTCAGTTCTTTTTACTATTGTTTACCATTGTTTTTCACTATTGTTCAATCTGTATACCTACCTTACTCTGTACACCGCCCCGAGTCCCTCGGGAGAAGGGCGGTTTATAAAAACAAACAAACAAACAAACAAACAAATAAATAAATAAATAAATAATAACTTCTAGTATGATTTTAAAGCAGTGCACAGATGCTTCAGACCTGTTTCATGATTTTTAATTAATATACATTAATATCTATTTGTACGGATATAATATGGAGTGAATACATATGCTTTAAAGCTGTTTTTTTAAAAAGAAATTTATGAACCATGAGAAAAATATTCAGTTTGGGGTTATAAATGTGGAGATCATCTCAGCATTCTATAGAAATCCCTTCCCATGGAAATTACTTTTATTTTTGTTGATGGATAAAATAGGAAGCTGTATTTCTGAGCACTGATTTTCTCATAAAATGCTCTTTAGGAAAAAAAATCCCTATCAGCATAGAACAGAAAAATGAAAAACATCTAAAGGCTAGCAAGACAAAAGCAAAATGTTTGAATTGTACGTAAAGGACAGTAAAGAACTAGCCAGCTGAACTCCTTGGGAATGACTCCAGCAGTCAAAAGACTTTAATGAAAAAAGACCCCATCCTCCTTCCTGAACAACTGCATTATCTTCACTAGTGGAAATCAGAAGAGAACATCTGAAGATGTTCACCAAGGACAGGCACGTTCATGAATTAGAAAATAGACTTTCTAATATATACTGCAGCTTCCATGCTAATTACGGACTGTATAAAGCTGTCAGCTATTCATAAGGACAAAGAACGCACGGTGGCTTGCATGGTTAGGATGCTGGGTTTCAGGTTAACAAGCCCGCATTCAAGACCCAAGTGCTGATATGGGGTTGAGCTCCTGCCCTTCACTCCAATTCCTGCCAGGGACATGAAAAGAGCCCCCAACTGGGTCAACAACAATATCATTGGCTAATCCTTTCAACGCAGAAGCACCTTGATGCTTCTGACAGAAGTGCAGTGCAATTCATAAGGCCAATGTAATTTTGAGCTTGATTTGTTTAATGGGAATTAAATACTTCTTTTCAGTTGGCGATTGAAGTTGTCCCTAATGTTACCTAACTACTGGATTTAGAGGCACCAAGTATTGCTAAGTTACAGATTCAACATAGTCCAATGGTTAGAGTGTTTTTGGCAGCTGCAGCACACTGCTGGCTCATATTTAAGTGATTGTCCACTAGGACTCCGAGATCCCTTTCACAGTTACTACTATTGAGCAAGGAACCACCTATTATACCTGTCCATTTGGTTTGTCTTGCCTAAATGTAGAACCTTACATTTTTCACCATTGAATTTCATTTTGTTAGATAGCGCCCAACATTCAAGTCTATCAAGATCCTTCTGTATCTTAAACCTATCTTATGGAGTGTTGGCTATTCCTGCCAGCTTGGTGTCATCTGCAAATTTTTTTTTATTAAAGAGTTTTACAAAAACAAAATTTTACAATATAACCCCAAATCCCTCCCACCCCAAACCCGCCCACTTCCCCCCCCCCACTTCCCAGAGCTAAATACAGGATTATAGTTACAATAATCATATTCTAAATAAAAATTATGCATAATATACAATTAACCAAATTCATAATATGCTTTAACTCCCCTTTAACATAACTACAAACAAAGTACCAATAACAATATCCCACTAAAATCTACTCATAAGCTAAATGGAACTTTTTAGTCCCATATTTGTTCTGAATATAATTTATCCATCTCCTCCAAACTGAAATATATCTTTCCTGTGAATGATCTTTCAAATAAGCAGAAATCTTAGACATTTCTGCAAGATTCGAAACTTTAAACACCCATTCTTCTATAGTGGGCAAACTATCCTTCTTCCAATATTGTCCCACCAGTAACCGTGCTCCTGTTATCATGTTCAACATCAAGTTAGTTTCTTTAACATCACAATCTACAACAATACCCAATAAAAACAATTGCGGAGAAAAGTCATCTGCAAATTTGATGAGTTTCCCATGATGAAGATGTTGAAGAGCACTGGGCCCAGAACAGAGCCCTGGGGCACCCCACTACACACTTCCCTCCATGTAGATGCAGTTCCATTGAGGACCACACACTTGAGTACGGCTGGTCAGCCAGCAACAAATCCACCTGATTTTGAGTTTGATTCAGATTTGGAGAGAACTTTTATCTCTAATACCTGGTTTGGGCTACTACTAAACTCTTAGGCTTCTATTTTACTGGGAGGTTCCTATGCACAACTCAGCCCTTGGAGACTGAACGCTGACTAGGTGGAGTCAAAAATCAGATGAATTAAAGCTAATATATATATATAAACATTGTCTTTATTCGCTTGAGGGCCATAAACCAAAGTTTTGAAGGCTTCTAGAACGATGTCTATGTCAGTTTTCCTTTTTAACTGAAGGATGAAGCACACATGATCCAATTCTAATTAAGACCATGATAGAAAAGAGTATTCATTGCTAAGTGTTATTATAATAGCATTCCTTCTGCTCCCCCAGAGGCAGCAAAATTTATGGGCAAAAGAAGGAATGGTTAATCCATCAGTATTAGGCACAAAGGTTTAATGTGATAAAATGTACTGTACTTGGAGTCTTTTATTGTGTATTATTATAGCAAGAAAGACCCATTTTCCAGTTTTACAAGGTGGAAATTTGAATGGCAGTGAAAACATATCAGGTTTTATTGGCGGTGAACTATACTCGGTATGTTAGCCATGTTACTTTCTCATTTTGATATCCAGAAAAGGAAATTCTTCAGATGGTGACAAGAAAGTGTTGTGACTAAGCAGAACATGCATAAAATTTAAGAAGAAGGATTAAATACAACTACCATCTTTTTTTTCTCCACTTATTTCATGGCCTTTGGGGAAATTTGTCCTCAGTTCAGTGACCTGCTACTATGAGTTTCCCATCAGTCCTAAAAATGGAAGGACTCTACTTCAGGTTCATGAACATGAATTCCCTTCACTTATTAGCAACGCATTGATGGAAACTTTCAGCAGAGAAGGATGCTATCCAAGACTGAGTCTAATGAATTGGAAAATAAAACATTTAGGAAGATTTACTTCATGAAACCTTGCAGTTATTAACTGCAAAGCGTATCCAGTCTGCTATGGCTTAAGGGGTGTTTTAACCTAATCCAACTGGTTGCTTCATCCTTCCAGCAATTAGGAGTCTTCAGTCAGCCCTATCGATAAAAAAAAAATGGGAATGGGTTTTGCTCTGTTTATATATACAAGTGGCTTGCCCTGTCAGTTTTGATGGGAATGATCTTAGTGTCATGGTTCCGATAAAAGAGATAATTCAAACAAATTGCAGGCATATTATTTATCTAAAAAGTCTTAGTAATTAAACGAAACATCAGCACCATGGAGGGATGCCAGAATCTGAAATCTCCTCCCCCCAAACCCATCATAACACACACACAATCCCTGCCCTTATCTACACGCCATAAATCACATTATCCAATTGGTTTTACATATGAGGTTTCACTTCCCATTCTGTATGCCGGCTTTTGCAATCTTCTCACAACTTCCGGGTGATTTCCTCCCTCCCAAATGAAGCAATTAAAGTAACAGGCTGTCTTTTATATTGTCAGTGCAAAAACATGTCAATGTTTGCAGCATTGACACTTAGTGGTTCCTTAATAAGGCCACCACCGCTACCAATCCGTGGATCCAGAAAGATTGGGGACCGCTGCACTAGGCCAATATAAATGCTGCTTGTGATACAGCTGAACTGATCAATCACAGAATGCAAAAGCAAAACTATAGTTGGGAAAACTGTGGTCCTCCAGCTGCTGTTGTATCCCTTCCCAGAATATCTATCTAGCTTAGCCAATCCTGAGAAATTGTGTAGGAATTTAGCCATGGAAGTGTTCTGAACCAGCCCTCTTCTGGCCTTGTAGTAAGGCAAACCCCTATTCAGAAAGAAGAGACTGGAGAGCGTCCAAGGCTAAAAGGCATCTGCCAAGATTTATTACTCAATTAACAAAAACACTAGAGCTTGACTCCTCAAGCGGAAGAGTTGCTTTCAGTAACCAGCCCCTCCCCAAACACTCCTTTTATTGAGAGCTCAGGGCGTGGTCTCCCTGTGCCTCCTCCCGAGGAGTCCCACAGCCTTTCTTTGTTTGTTCCTGCTCGACTGCCTCCTGCGTCGGGCATCCTTGAACAGGGCCAGCTGTGGGTCATCATCCTCCGCACTATCGGGCTCACGCAGCTGAGAAGAGGTCCCCGGCTGAGGGCTCTGCAAAGCCTCCAAACCATCATCAGCCGGTTCGTCTCCCTCCTCCCCCTCATCTGAGTCATCCGATACATCAGAGCCAGCTGTCGGACCCACAGGCTGGCCCTGAGTCACAACAGGAAGATTATTTCAATAAGCCATGGAATAGAATAGAATAGAATAGAATAGAATAGAATAGAATAGAATAGAATAGAATAGAATAGAATAGAATAGAATAGAATGGAATGGAATGGAATGGAATGGAATGGAATGGAATGGAATGGAATGGAATGGAATGGAATGGAGCTGGAAGGGACCTTGGAGGTCTTTTAGTCCAGCCTCCCACTTAAGCAGGAGAACCTATACCAGTGGTGGTGAACCTTTTGGAGACCGAGTGCCCAAACTGCAACCCAGAACCCACTTATGGATCGTCGGGTGCCGGGTGGGCGTGGCCCATTGGGTGGGCGTGGCTGTGGTGGTAACAGCAGACTGAGTGGGACTAAAAAGTTCAATCAGTTCCAACTTTGCGAGATCTTTTTTTCCTGCGAGAAGTTGAAATTGATTGATTGAACCTTTTTTTTTGCACTTGGCGGAGACCTAAAGCGAAAAGGTTTTATAAAACCCAGCTGAAGGCCTAGGACTGGGGCGATGGTGTGTGTGTGCCCACAGAGAGGGCTCTGCATGCCACATGTGGCATCCGTGCCATAGGTTCGCCACCATGGACCTATACCATCTCAGACAAGTGACTGCCCGGTCTCTTCTTAAAAGCCTCCAGTGATGGAGCAGTTTCAATGTATGATTTCTGTAGTGTGATTATTATACACACAGATTTAAAAAGATTCGACACTGCCACTGATGGAGAAATGGTTGGTAAAACTGACAGAGCTTGTTGAGATGGATAAATTAATGGGTTTGATTAAAGAAATTATCTACATTTACTGGTGACTGGAAACTTCTTATGGACTTGGTGTATAAAAATGAAAAAAAAAACCCCGAACCTGTGCTTTATGGCTTTGATAATTAAATTATGGAAAGAACAGTATTATAATATAACATTAGAGACAGGGGTTAAGATACAACTGTGTGTATAATTGCTATGAGGACTATTAGAAGTCACTTCTTTGTATCTTTTATCTTTTTCTTTAGCTATTTTTCTTACACTAATATGTATATCATTGGTGGTGTGATACTTGCAAGCTGGTTGTGTCAAAGAGTCCAATAACTGTCTCAGAAATGATCTCTTTTATTGCAAAAATCTCCCAGATGGTGAAAGGTTGTTTCCTCAACTAATATAACCCAAATCATCAAACCTGGGGTAACATTGTCTTTTGCTCTGCCTGTTTTTCTCCCTATTCCTCTTGGACCAGAGTTACCCAACCTTTTGGGGTTGGTGGCCTGGAGGGGGGAGAGGGGAAAAAGAAGGGATGGTTTTGTGTGGGGTTTATGCATATGGGCGTGTGTGCACAGGAACGAACACCCATAGCTCGTGCAAGTGGGACTGAAAGTGCCTGTGACGCTCCCAGTGACGTGAGTGCTCATGTGTGAGGCCACAAACGCCTTTGAGGATGCTCGTGTGAGTGAGGCCGTAAATGCCTGTGATGCTCGCGGTGCAAGTGGAACTGTGTGCGGACGCTTACACACACGTTGGGGACCCCTGCCTTAGATCTATCAAGGAGGGATGGAAAACTCATATAATGATCTTATTTGTCGTAATAAATGAATCAGGTGGAAGTAATACATACTGTACTATTTCATAGTTCTCAACAACAAAATACTTCAATACAATGAGTATAATATACGGAGCATTGGAGAGGGGACCAAGAGGGGGAAAATAGGAGACATTGATGGGGTATGGTTCAATTGCTTGGAAATTTCTGAATTACTTGATCCTCAATTCCCTGCAAAGTCTCAAAAAGATCCATCATATTTCAAACCGATGAGTCCTTTCAACCATCACTATCAGTAAGAAAGGGATAACTGCTGATCTACCTGGCTAGTTATATGCAACAAGAGTAATTGTTTATTAATTGATTAATTAATTGATTTTATCATTAGAGTACCACAGAGTATGCTGCCTGCATGACCTACCACTAATACGATGGCAAATGCGGTAGGATACAACTGAAATAGACATGAAGATTACCCAGTTGGACCAAGTTGCTGTATTTGATGGTATGAAATGGCATTTGTTGATCTGAAAAGCAGACCTGCACAGGAGGAGGAGGAGGAGGAGGAGGAGGAGGAGGAGGAGGAGGAGGAGGAGGAGGAGGAGGAGGAGGAGGAGGAGGAGGAGGAGAAAGAGAAGGAGTCCTACCTTGAACTAACTTTGTTAAGTTTCTATTCATTTCAACTGGTACAAATTTGGTAGAAGGGTTCTATGGTCACGTAATTGGAAAAAATTGTGCTACTTACCAATTGTTTTCCAGAAGCAACTTAAAGTACTTATTTTTAACTGTTAAATGGGACCCAAATCATTTTGGGCTTTATTTTCAGGACTGACTGTCTCAATATGAATTTGACTACTGTATACATTAAAATCTGGAAGAGAGGATCATCTGAATGCATTTGTGGATAACTAGAGAAGAGGACTCAACTTTTACTGCTGAGAGTAGACCTCACTCTCTCTACTTTTAGAAAGAACATCAACATATTGTGCTACTTACCAATTGTAGAACAATTAACCAGTGGAACAACCTGCCTCCAGAGGTGGTGAATGCTCCAACACTGGAAGTTTTTAAGAAGAGATTGGACAACCATTTGCCTGAAATGGTATAGGGTTTCCTGCCTGAGCAGGGGATTGGACTAGATGACCTCCAAGGTCCCTTCCAACTACTTCTTATTATTATTATTATTATTATTATTATTATTATTATTATTATTATTATTATCATCATCATCATCATCATCATCATCATCATCATCATCATCATCATATAGGATCCAACAGTTTGGTGAAGCACCACATTCTAATCTACTACAAGCATCCCAAGAACTCAGAGGCCATTGTCTTTGTTTCCACAAGTGAAATGACGATGGATATTTTCAGACAGCTGACTTAGAGATGAATATTTTTATATAATCATTTATATAAGCTAAGCCTTGGAGTTCAGCAAACATAAGTAAATATACAAGACAGGTTGGAATAACCTGAACCTGGAAGTGTTTAATGAAAAGGCCACTCTAAAATTTGGCTCAGGAGAGCCACTCAAAATATTTATGTTATCAGAATGAAAATAGCTCAGAACAGATGAAATGCCAGTCATGATATTATGCAAAGAGCAACTTTGTTTTCAGAATCTGTTATTTTATGAAGTTTTGTTAAATTACTAATAGTTTCCTAGAAATGGTTTTAAAGCACGGCAATGCATTTTGTATAAAAGTGATATATACAATTTTTCTTTCCTTCCTTTTCTTGTGCCTCCCCATTCACAATCTGTTAAGATGTTTTTTTTCACATACCAATACCAGTAGGGTACAATTCCCAAAAACTTCAGGTAGACTACCCAGCCTTTTCCTCAGCCCAACTAAAAGTTGTCACCATATTTTAAGGTGTCAAAAAGGAAAGTAAATGAGCACTCAGCTCCATGGGAGTAATTCAGTTTGAATTAATATAATTTAACTTAGATCAAATTTCCGCCCTGACTCAGCCTAAGGTTTCCTGGGCAATCCCTGTAAGCCATTCAAATATGAAATGATGTTTTGGTGAGGCAGATTGGCATGAACCTTGAGTCTTGAATCTTCTTTTGAAGTACCAAGGCTGGCACACCTCCCAAAATGTCAAGCACCAGTGAAATCAGGAGATCCAGGCACTTCAAATGGCTATAAAGATTTGTTGTAAGCTTAAGCTTCCTACAAGAATCTGAACAACTAATGGTCAAAGCAATTTGGTGGTAGATAAAGAATTCAAGGTGAGCTGGGCTTAGATCTCTTGTAGGTGCCAAGGGACTCATTACTGATGACGTGTTTGACTCCTCCTTCAGGCTCAGCCTGATCATCTCCTACACTAAGTCTCAAATAGGTAGAATTCTTTGTTCCCCCTCTGTGTATGTTTGTGTGCATGAGACAGTGAAAGAGAGACAGAGAAGAGGGAAGCCTACCTGTTCCTGCCACAAGGAACTCAAACCCTAAAGAGAAGCAATTGGAAAACCCACCACACAACAAGCAAAGCAACTACAGTGTCATTTCAGTTTTTATGTCCCCCCCCCAATTCATTTCTCAGGTGATAATTCTTGGTTAGGAAAAATCTGAGAATAAATTGAAAACATTGTTAGTTTTCTAGGATAAAAATGACCATCCAAGGCGTGATGCTATTAGGTGCAAATAACTAGGAGCATTTGTTGAGTTCAAAGCACAGAAGAGCTTATTATAGCTGCCTATACACAAGAATCTGGTCGATTAACAGTCAAAGCTAAATTGGCACTAGATAAGGGTCAATGGAATTCATACATGGCTAGACTTAGGTCTCTTGCAACTGCGCAGTGACTCCAAACTGATGACACGTTTAACCCCACCTTTCACCTCTGCCTGCTCATCTTCTGCTCTACATCATCAGGTGCAAAGTATCAAGAACATGTATCAAGTTGCGAATCAGAAGATGTATTGCTGAAGCCTAGACACAAGAATCTAATCATCTAAAGTTCAGTACTAAATTGGTGTCAGATAAGCATCAATGAAATTGAAGAGGGATTGGACTTGCACCATTTGTGGCAATGTATTGGCTCTAGGCTGATGATGTGCTTAACTCCATCCCAAGCTGTTTGTTCTTCTACACACCAGGAGTAAAAATATATAGCAGCTCCTTGCTTTGCCCTCTGGAGCTATCCACCAAAACTTTGATCCCACTGACTAACAGTACATGTTTTCTCCAATCTAAGGTCCAATACATGTGTTTTTATGGACCCTCTATGGAAAACAACCCACAGTAGCTACCAATGAGAACATACTGGATGATAAAAATAAATTTGCCCATATTGCCTGACCATGTAAATCTGAGTTAACCTCTTAATTCTAGATCTGGTTGGCATGGAGGTTTCAGGTGAAGTTTTCCTACATGTCCTGGAACCACCTAAGGACTTCCTGATGGTGATCATAGCTGGGTCCTCTCTACGACAATGTCTGAGCTCTGGTATTCTGTCCTCCTTGAAAATTAGGATCTATCCACAATAATAATTCTTAGATGGCTGCTGAAAACTTTACTCAGGTGTTCCCAGTATGAATGTTGGGGAAATGGTTACCTTCTCCCATCCCAATTTTTAATGATTAGGTCTTACTGAGTAATGTTTTATACCAGATATAAAACAACCAAACACGGTTTCATACATCAACAGATTTTATATAGGCTATTTCTGCTTTCATTGTAAACGAAATCGGGACATCTTTGCATAGGCATCTGCATATAACTAAATCAATTGATTAACTGATTGATTGATTGATATCTGCCTTCAGTAACTGGTTCAGGTTAGGCAGGTTATAATTGTTTTCTTATTCTAAATAATGAGTCATTCCTTGGTACGAAACATTAGAATAAAATCTATCCTGTGATTGTGAGGTTAAGAGATTTCTACTGGGTTTTCATTTCCAGCCCACTGTTTCAGTAGCATTTTTAAAATATATTTTTTTCTTTGTCTATTAAAAAAAAACATGCCAGGAAATAGCCACTCAAGTCTATTGAAACTGTAATACATACTTATTAGTACCCACTAGCAATGGTAACATGCCTGGTGGTGCCATTATTCTAGGTATGCAAGTTGCTTAAGTGTGTTGTTGCTTAGTTAAGCTGTGGGGTTCTTTTAATAGAACTAAACGGACCACATGATTCTTAAAATGAAAGGTTGACTGAACACTTGCCATGAAGCTTCTATTCAAAGCAGCAGAATGCCTGTTGATGAAACACGGAATCCTAGAAGACCACTACTAAGGTCTTATCAATAGCCCAACTAGCTATGAAAAGCAGTCTTTTTGTGCCCATGGTCTATGTTTGTTTAGTTTTCAATGAATAAAGCACAAAATTTGGTTTCTAGCTGGGCACGGATGGAAATTTCAATCCCTCTTTGTGTGTGTGTGTGTGTGTGTGTATGCAAATTATTCAAATTGCTAATAAAGAATTTGGGAGGCTGAGATGGCCATTTCGAACTCTTTATGTTCTCATCAGTCAGTCATACCCTTTATTCTGAGATTCGAACCTGGGCTGATTATATATTAGGCAGTGTTTTAACTTCCTGAGCCACAGGTTCTTTCTCTCTTTTTATTAGCTAGAAGGCAAGGCAAATATATGTTAAGTATTTGTCAAGGCTTTTTTGAAAGCACCTTGCTACTTAACTCTTTCATTCCTGTTTTGGCCTGTCTCAAGGCTTATCTACAGGACATAGTCAACTTATGACAGCTCATTATTTGTGCAAATTATTCAAATTGCTAATAAAAAATTTGGGAGGCTGAGATGGCCATTTCGAACTCTTTATGTTCTCATCAGTCAGTGTATATGTGTGTATATGTATATTCAATGGTCTTGCTTATGATAAGCATTAAACATTCCAGCAGGCCAATATACATTATTTCTCCCAATTCCCTGGGTGGAGAGATTGTGGAAGTCTTTGCCAGCTCTTTGTGCCTAGTGTTGATTTTGTTCATGCATGCTGCCATCTTGCCGACGGTACTGTGACTTCTCTTCCATAAATATATCTGATCTCTATTTCCAAGCATACTGTATAAGCGTAGGGCTATTACCGCGTCTGCAGTGACAAAACTTTAAAGTTTTTAATCTTTCCCGGTAAACTTTCTTCACACATACACATGTTTCTCAACAGATAAATAATCAATATGAGGGATAGACAAGTTATGGCATCTCGTCAGTTATTAATTTTCAGCTCTTAGTGGTTATAGGAAATATAGTCAGTGATAAGGAATGTCCACAGTCTACCCACCTTTCTAGAATGAGATTTTTTTTTGTCATCTAAAAATGTCTTTCTATACGTTTCATTTTCCTGCAAAAGAAACATAGGCTTTTCTCTCTCCTTTTCAATATATTCCAAATGTTTCTTAGAACTGTCAATGAACTTTATTTCTATGAGATTATTTTCTGGGAGCAATGCCATTATGTCATAACTGGCAGATGTCCTGTATGAATATTGCAAAATGTGGGACAACTTGCCATGTAGGCTGGTTGCAAAGTTTGACCACTGTATACGTATCCTTTAAAAGCATCTTCTTGATGGTGGGAAGCCATTTTAATTCTGTTAGCAGGTCTATAGCATTAAACATATTGTGAGAAGAAGGAAGTATCAATGGCCAGGACTAATTATAAGGCAGGTGTGCTGAATCTGGCTCCTTCCTTATCTATTAAAACAATGAGTCTCAATTTCAATCATTTAAAGATGTGTGGACTTCAACTCCCAGAATTTCCCAGTCAGCATGCTGGGAGTTGAAGTCCACACATCTTCAAGTTGTTGAGGGTGAGAAACATTGTGTTAAACTATAATTCCCAGAATTCTCAGGATCTTGCCTAGGAATTCTGGGATTAGTTATTTAATAGTTTTGAAAGTCTTCCCCTCTGGGTGACCTTGCATGGGCTTAGATGCGAACCAGAATCAGACCTCGAGAAAACCTGAGATCTATAATGTAGATAAGGAAATTGGAAAGCGCATTAGAAGTGATGGTAAATCATTTCCCTTTGTTGTCAAGAAAGTGGCATGGATATATGTTCACAAAATCATTCGGAATGTAGTCAGAGTTTAAGAGGTAACATCTTTCTTTTCTTCCACTTTTCTATTTCAGATTAATTAATTAAATTAATTAGTTCCTCCCTCCCTCCCTTCCTCCCTCCCTGCCTTGTATGCAAGACATGAGATGTGCTGTAACTCCTTAGCACTGTGAGATGCAATGATTTTACCCTTTTACCCAGCATAAATATATATATGTACTGAGCAGACAAAAGTTTAAACATTTACAGATAGTTAGGGCAACTGATTCTAATGTCTTTCTATGTGTTTCTCCTTCCCTCAATCTTTCAATTCTCAAGCAATATTACTGATCTAAGATAGAAATAGGCAATGCCATCTAGTGGGCATGGAAGACAACTTAACCAGGAAATGCCAGCGGGCCAACAGTTTTCAGCAACACAGGCATTTCTATACCAGCTGGCAGAGGAAATGGGACATTTTAGGCAAATATTTACCACCATGCTCTGTGACTCTGAGTTTTTAACACTCCCATTCACCTGAACTTTGTTTGCCTTTGAACCTCATGCTGTCACTATAGTTATCGCTCAGTTGTAAGTCATTTAAATACGTCTCCCAAAGTTAAGCAAACAGGTTACAGGCACATAGTTATCTGGGTACAGTATGTGGCTTTTCAGGCCCTGTCAAATGAGGCATAATGGGAAGTTTTGCAATCTGGGTTCCGGACCTAAGACACCAGCCACAAGTTGTGATCTTTAAGAGATCACTTTCATTGGCAATAGTACATAGAATCATAGAGCCGGGAGGGACCTCAGAGGTCTTCTAGTCCAACCCCCTGCTCAAGGCAGGAAATATTATACCAACCTGGTCAAAGGGTTGTCCAGTCTCTCATAATTCTGGGAGCTAAGCTATTCCATTGATTAATTGTTCTCACAGTCAGAAAATCTCTCCTTACTTCTTGGTTGAATCTCTCTTTAACAAACATCCACCCATTATATTTTGTCTGCCCTCAGATGCTTTGGAAAATAAGTTGACCCCCACTTCTCTGTGACAGCCTCAAGTACTGGAAAACAGTGATATCCCCCTTAATCCTTCTCTTCAATAAGCTAGATACACCTAGCTCTATCAACCGTTCATCATATAATTTAGCCTCCAGACCTTTTAGCATCTTTGTTGCTTATCTTAATATTTAATCTACTCATAGATATGGAGGGAGGGTAGAAAATACCTCCATCCCAAACTCACGGCTTCCACTTATCTAACATCCCCTTTAACTCATTTAAATCAAGAGATGCAGAATTAGCCGGAAACCCAATAAAAACATACCACTTTTAGAGTGGAGATGCTCCTCAGAAGACAAACTATGATGTTTTTTAAGTCAGGCGTCGAGATTCAGAGAACTTCCTTGGTTAATGTTTTCGGCCTAACAAGATTTTAGAGGAAATTGTTCTACCCAAATTCAAAGTGAATTCTTCCTGACTATTATTGTTTTGGGAAGGAAATTTTAGCAAGGCCATATAGGTAAGGATTTACAATCTGATAGGCAAAGGCAAGAATTTTAAAGAAAAACTTTGAAGCTTTTGAGATATTTTTTTTTTGTAACTCTGATGCTGTTTTACACAATTGTTGTTGTTGTTTGTTTAATAATATTGGGTAGGGCTGGATGTGATCCACTGCTTAGTTTTTGCATACCCCAGAGTTATCTTATCTTATGAAAACTCATTGGTATATTTCTCCTTGTTTTGCGCTGGGAACAGGGGTGAGTACAGGGTGGGATCAAAAATGGTTAAGATGACCTTATGATGGTTGCCATTGAAACTCTACCCATTTTTTAGGCCTGTCAGATTGAAAACGGCAAGGCAAGGCAAGGAAATAATGCTTTTAAAACCAAAAACCTTTCCCTTCCCAATAGGGAAAAAAGGAAAATTAAACCTGCCCCCCCCCAAACCTTTGTGTTATTACTTTGCTAGTGGTGACCACTCCCATACACACACACATTCCTCTCTGAAAACATAATCTGGAGGCCTTCCACATCCCAAATGTTGTCTATACCTCTTCTAGGTACAGTAAAGAGAAACCATTTCTCTTTCCAAACACTTTCCTCTAACTTGATTTTCAATTGCCCATCGTTTTTTTTTCTTTTTACAACCCTGTAACCGCTTTTACAAGTGGAGTCGGGGATACTGAATGGAGCTGAGTGTTTACTGGCTGGATGCCCTTCCTGACACCTATGCATAGTTCACAGCAGATGCTTCCTCTTTGTGCCCTGATAGAGAAACATCTGCCGCTGCCTAGGATTGAACTCTCAATCTTCCAAATGGAAGGTCAGCATTTTCACCTCTAGTCCACTCTATCTTTTCAATTGCCCATATTCCTGTTTAATCCAGAAAACCTCCTTATGATGAACATAGTTTGCCACACACAAAAAAAGGTAGGAATCAGAAGGGCAGTGCTTTTTTTGTAAAAGGTGCCGGAACTCACACATGTCATACAACCCGCCTTGCCTACCCTACAAGGTTCCATCCAAAAAAGGTGCCGGAACTCCGTTCTGAGCGTTCTATGAGAAAAAAAGCCCTGCAGAAGGGTGTTCCATTTGATATACCCAGGGACATTTTCCCCTTCCCTTCCCTTCCCTTCCCTTGCACAAGGAAAGATCTTTGTCAGCAAATATTTAAAAATGCAAGTAGGAGAGTAATAAATGCAGATGATCATTAGCTGTTCTCTCATTGTTGTTCTACATTTGTGTCAGACAGAAGGTGAACAAAGAGAGACAGGACATTCAGCCTATGAAAAAGAACTTTTAATTACTGTGAAAATATGCAGAGGAAGGATGGAGGTGACAGGATGTCAACGCAGCAAATGTTTCTCTGATGCTCAGATACTCAGTAATTTTTTTAAAAAAGTATTACAGTTAAGATACTAAAAATACTGAGTAAGTATTTTAAGATCTTCAATGATATATATGTATACATATTTTCCTGGAGTGTATAATCTTTTAAGAGTCTTCATTAACAAGCCTGGTTAAGCTGATATTTTCAGTTGGAAGGTAAAGGAAACAGTAATGCAATTGAAACTGGTAGGATTCCTGCAAAATTTCAAGAAGAGTTTAGCCATTTAAAGTTCAGGTTAGTTCTCTTGTCTCTAAAGCCCTTTAGCCTTGCTAAAAGGCTAAAAAAAATCTATTTTTTTGTGCATCCGGAAAGAAGACTTCACAGTAAGACTGGCCTTTTAGGGAATAGTGAGACCATAGAAGATTTTAGTTGCTGAAGTGGATGATGCTCCGTAAAATCTTACTAATGTTGCACATAGAGTGAGAGAAAGTAAAACAGCCAGTTAATCCAGCTTTGACTTTAGTCTTTTCCTGTTTAACTTTTGCACTTAAAGAGTTTGAGAGCATTTTTTTTGTATCACTGAGAAATGAGCATAAAAGATACAAAAGGATTTCAACTGACTCCACTTCAGATTGAGTTGCATTCCTGAGGATAAAATTAAAAATACAATTGGATACAACTTCAGAGTTGGACTGAAGGGAAATTTTACTTTCCTTTTTTTCCTTCGGGGAAAGGAGCTTTATTTGTAAAGCCTAGATCCAAAGAAATTAAGGAAAACTTTATCCATTCAACGTGGGAAATATATTTTATTCTGATCCACTTTTATCCACTTTTAAAACTTGATCTGTCTTAAAAGTAAACCCGGCCAATGATTTATTTTATTTCTTGTGACATGTTTGTCTCTCTGTTAGGGTTCCAGTGGAAATTGAAATCCACTTTCTGGAGCTAAACAATTTGGGGGAAAAACTGCATCAAATTACAGTATCTTAGGCCCAGGGAATTATTTGCAAATCCCCGATAATAAAGGTTTTTGAAACTAAGCAAATGTTTGCCTTTTAAATCTCAAAGATCAGACATTTTCTATTAAATTTAGGAAGGAAGGAAGGAAGGAAGGAAGGAAGGAAGGAAGGAAGGAAGGAAGGAAGGAAGGAAGGAAACACAAATACACACACACAAATTCTGCAATAATAAGATTTGCAATTTAGAACCTATATCAGGGGTGTCAAATTCGTAACGTCATGTGACGTGTTGCGACATATCGTGACTTTTTTTTTGCCTTTGCCAGCAATGGGGTTTTGCTGTGATGCATCCGGCCCACGGGCTGGCAGTTTGACACCCCTGATTTTTATCATAGCTTTGGCTACTCTGGAATCCTCAATCTGAGAAAATATCAAATTGAGAACATCTTTGTTCATGTATTATGGATATTTTTCAGAGAATAAACCCAAAGTCTCAGAGGAAACATGTAGTAGCACAGACAATGAGTGTAAAGTAATTAAGTCATCTGCTAATGGGAAGATGATTACTTATTCATCATCTTCAACTGTTTGACAGTCACATCAGATGTTAAGGGAACTTAGGGACCATCTTCAAATTTCACGGCAGAGCCTCCAGCCAAAAGTGATCAGACCCAACTCTTTAGAAAAAAAAGATGTTTAGAACGGCTTGCTTCATTGATAGGGAAGGAAGCAGAAGGAACTTGTCTATAAAAGAAGGCATTCACCAGCTTTGTCACACAACTGCGTTCTTGAACTGAGATCCCCATAGTCTGAGAGAGATTACTTCCTTACTTCCAAGGAAGCCACCATTGCTATCACTATTCCTTACTCTCAAGTTTTAAAAGTTCAGATTCCAAATCTAGGTACAGATGGGGAAAAATGTCTTCTATTTATAGAACTCTCGTGGGCAGTATTTAATTAGGAAACATTTTCCAGGTCCCTCTCAGCCTCCTCCTACAAATGGCATCCAGAGGAGTGAACCTTTCTCATTGCAATGAATTATGCCCCTTAGGAAGCTCTGTTGTCATTTTTAGTGTGTGTCCACCCACTCTACCCAGCCGGAAGCATTTTGTTAAATAAGTGCAAGAATTAAAAAAAACAAGCAGCTGAACGAGAACTGTGCTATCGTTAATTCTCAAAAATTATGTATGCTTTATAAAAAGAGAACACGAAAAACCTAATGTGGCTGGCTATGACTTTTTGATCATTTCAGTTCTGAAACTTAGTCTATCACCAGTTCCTGAGGATTCATCCATTGAATTTTGGTGCCTAGCTCCATTATTATCCAGTGGAGAACACCTATACCAAAGGTTTTCAGTTTATGATTTGGCTTCTACCCTGGGAAGGAGGGAAAGAATCTATGGAAATTAATATGGTTTTAGTGAAAGGATTTATTAATAGTAATAGTAGTAGTAGTAGTAGTAGTAGTAGTAGTAGTAGTAACAACAACAATAATAAACGAAACTGTGCAATTATGGATGAAACGTGTAACAGTGATACTCATTGTCATCAGGGCACTGGGAAATATGTCCAAAAACTTTGCAAAATACACCAAGAAATTGCAGCTTCTTGCAATAACTCCAGCAAAACTACAAAAAAACTGCGCTACTCAGAACATCTTACATTTTAAGGAGATGCCTGGTTGATACCTAGGATGTTGGCAGCAACCCATGTCAACCATTAGTGCCAGTCAATTTGAATGTTCAGTTGACTGAGGTTCATGTTTAAGGAATAAAAATATTATTATTATTATTATTATTATTATTATTATTATTATTATTATTATTATTATTATTAAGTTGTTCCACTGATTAATTGTTCTAACTGTCAGGAAATTCCTCCTTAGTTCTAGGTTGCTTCTCTCCTTGATTAGTTTCCATCCATTGCTTCTTGTCCTGCCTTTAGGTGCTTTGGAGAATATCTTGACTTCCTCTTCTTTGTGGCAGCCCCTGAGATATTGGAACACTGCTATCATGTCCTCCCTCGTCCTTCTCTTCTTTAGACTAGACATACCCAATTCCAGCAACCGTTCCTTTTATGTTTTTGCCTCCAGTCCCCGGATCATCTTTGTTGCTCTTCTCTGGACTCTTTTTAGAGTCTCAACATCTTTTTTACATCGTGGTGACCAAAACTGGATGCAGTATTCCAGGTGTGGCCTTACCAAGGCATTGTAAAGTGGTATTAATACTTCACGTGATCTTGATTGTATCCCTCTGTTAATGCAGCCTAACACTGTGTTGGCTTTTTTGGCAGCTGCAGCACACTGCTGGCTCATATCTAAGTGATTGTCCACTAGGACTTCAAGATCCCTCTCACAGTTACTACTATTGAGCAAGGTACCACCTATACTATGCCTGTAGATTTGGTTTTTTTGCCTAAATGTAGAACCTTACTTGTTTGTTTGTTTCTTTCCTGCCTTTATTATTTTTGCAAATGATTCAAGGCAGCGAACATATCCAATGCACCTTCCTCTTCCTATTTTCCCCACAACCACAATGCTATGTGGTGTGTTGGGCTGAGGAAGAGTTGCTGGCTTTCAGCCAGCCTGACACTAATCTCCATATAAGGAGAAGAGGCAATGCTAACAACTAAAGATAAGGAAAAGGGAACAATGAAAGACATCTGATGACATCTTATTCTGGCAATCCAAATAATGGCTTGAGCCTCTTTTGACACACAACTGGGGATCAGTTTAGCAGCCGCCTGACAGATTTTGACAGCTACATCCCACCAGAGATCTGGGGAAAAAGCACTTTAGAAAACTGGACAGAGATGAAGCAGTAAATCACAGTTGATGTCAACATGCTGTAGAGAGCCTATCCATCACTTGCATAGATCAGGGATCTGATCTCTCACTTTAGGCCCAGGAATGAATGCTCTATGGCAGTGATGGCGAACCTTTTAGAGACCGAGTGCCCAAACTGCAACCCAAAACCCACTTATGTATCGACGGGTGCCGGATGGGCATGGCCAATTGGGTGGGTGTGGCCAATTGGGTGGGTGTGGCCAATTGGGTAGGTGTGGCTGCGGTGGTAACGGCAGACTGGGTGGGACTAAAAAGTTCAATCAATCAATTCCAACTTTGCGAGATCTTTTTTTTCCCCCAGTGAGAAGTTGAAATTGATTGATTGATTGAACCTTTTTTTTTGCACACGGCGGCGGAGGCCTAAAGCGAAAAGGTTTTATAAAACCCAGCTGAAGGCCTAGGACTGTGGCAACGGTGCGTGTGCCCACAGAGAGGGCTCTGTGTGCCATAGGTTTGCCACCATGGCTCTATGGGATAATTTAATCCTCCCAGTCTACTCAAAAACAACTAAGCACGCTGTGAAGGATCAGAGTTCCAGCAACATAGTGCATTTTCTTATTCTAAATAGGGTCACATTCTCTCAGATGAAGCCCTTTGGATTTTTGACATGGTGCCTTCTTGTAAACAGTTGAAGGATAATAGCTTGAATAAATGGAATCACAGTTTGAAGGGGCCATCAGATCCAAGCTCCTCTTCAGTACATGAATTCAGATTAAAGACTTCCTGGTGTTGGCCTTCCAAAAGGACCTGAAAATCTAACTCTGCCAAGTGGCTTGATGGTGGCATCTCATTTTTGAAGGTGGCTAGTAGATTAGCAGAAGATCCCACCTCCATCCAGTTTACATGTTGGTTCTATTAAAGAACGCTCCAATCTGGGACAATTTTTCTGAGAGTGAGAAAAATTAATCAGTGGAATAGCTTGCTTCCCAAAGTTGTGCGTGTTCCATTGTTGAAGATTTTCAAAAATAGAGTGGACAACCAATTGACTGGGATGGTATGAGGTCTCCTGCCTTTTGCTGAGAGTTGGACTAGAAGAGTTGGACTAGAAGAGTTGGACTAGAAGGCCTCTGGGGTCCCTTCCATCCTTATGATTCTATGTCCTATGTCCTATTTGCTTTGCTGCTAATTTAATGTTTTAACTTTGATGTTCAAAGGTTTTAATGTTTTCTTTGCTTTATACCCATGTTTCCCCCAAAATAGGACTGGGTCTTATATTAATTTTTGCTCCCAAAGATGCATTAAGGCTTATTTTCCAGTTAGGTCTTATTTTCGGGAAAATACGGTACTAAATGCGTCTGGCTGACAATATTAACTGGGGCTTGTGTGTTCAGGGTCAGCCTGTGTGTTCGGCAGTTGAGTCTGACGATTCAGAGGAGAAGGATGGGGTGTTGGAGAGCTTGATGAGGGTGTTGGAGAGCTTGCTGATGAGAGCCCTCAGCCAGGCCCCTCCCATCTGGTTACGATGCAGACCCAGCTGTTTGAGCCTGACAGCGTGGATGAAGATGACCCACAGCTGGCCCTGTTCAAGGACGCCTGACGCAGGAGGCAGTCAATCAGGAGTAAACAGAGGAAGGCAATGGGGCACCTCGGAAGGAGGCAGAGAGAAGCCACGCCTGGAACTGTTTAAAAGGGGAATGCGTGGGAGGGCTGGTTTGCTGAAGGCAACCGTTTGAACAGCTCCTGTTTCATGGTTCGTGTCTTGTTTTGCTCTGTTTTATGTTAATAAATTTGGCAGGCTTAGTTCCAGCCTCTTGCCGTTTGTAAAGGGGTTGTCCCTGCCTTTTCTGCAGGGCCAGTAGTAGTCTGGTACAGAACATACTGTTTGGGGTGGGGCTTATATTACGAGCGTCCTGAAAAAATCATGCTAGGGCTTATTTTACGGTTCGGTCTTATTTTCGGGGAAACACGGTATCATTATAACACTGTCAGCTGCCCAAAGTACCTAAATAGCGAGAAGGGTGGCATATAAATTTAATAAATGATTAAATAAATAAAATAGAGCAATATCTATAGATGGGTTACCCAACCTCTGATACAACATAGCCAACAAATGGGAAGCCACCATATTTTTAGGCAATCTGTTCTATGGTCAACCTTTGCTATTCTTGGGACATTAAGAATTAGTCAGACTCTGCCTTCTTAAAATGTTTGCAATGTATTTATAAATTTCCCATTATAAATAGAAAGCATGACTAAAATAGGGAGTAGAGGAAACAGGTCAAGCCTGTGAAATATCTCTGCCAATCTCTCTAGCCCACATTTTACTTTTTAGGTCCAGAAGCATTCTTGGAAATAAAAATAATACAAAACACTGATGCTTTGCTTTTCAGCATGGCAACTTCCCAAATTGTTTTTTTCTCTCTCTCTCTCTCATTAAAATGGTTTAAAAGAAATATAATGCTCCAGAGATGAAGATATGGCTTCCAGAACACAATTCATGAAAACCGTGACTGCTCCCAACATAGGCCTGTTGAAGAATAATAAGCTTTAAAGTTTTCCAGTTCCCTGAAGCAGAAAAGAGGTGATTCTCTCAAGTACCATGGTGAAACAGTGTTTGGCAAAGCGGTCACCTCTTCTTCCTATGTGTCTACGGCAGAAAATCCTGTTTACTTGGGCAGTAAAGCCAGCATAAATACAGGCTGAAAGTTGGATGATAATTAGACTTACTGCTCATGCAGAACTTTTCATCCTATCACCCCTGAAGTCTAATTCATTTTAGAGCTATTCTGGCAAGCGAAGCCACCATGATATTAAATTAGCCCAGGATAGAAATAACTGAAGCTTGGACAAGACAAGGTCTCTTTGCCAATGTCAATAACCAGCCAACGTTATGTGCTCTCAGCACATTTGGGTTTACAGGAAGTGACCATGGGCTGCAGAGAATGGGGATGGCAGAGGCCAGAGAATGTGGCAAGAGGTCCTTGCAAATCTCAGAAGACTGACAGTGGAAGGAAGACACAATCTTGCCATTTCCTAAGATTTCTTCTTTTGTGGAAAAGGTTTCTGTTGGGTTGTCATATTCTCAGAGTTCTTGAAAATAGCAATCTTAAATGTCTCCTGCTGGTATGCATTATTGTTGTAGTTGGCAAAGTTGCTAATATTGGCATGGATCTTTTCTCTTACACATTGTTTCATCATTGTAACGCAGAGGTCCCCAACCTTTTGGGCATCAGGGACCAGTTCTGTGGAGAAAGATTTTTCTGCGGACCCAATAGTGCTTGATTTTGTGTGCTGCCTACATGCCACAGATGGGACTTAGCTTGTTTGTGCGAATTGGTTGCTGGCATACTGCAGCCCGGTATTGGTCCACGGACCAGGGTTTGGGGACCCCTGTTGTAAGGTCTTCCTGTCTGCTATCTGGGTTTACTCCCAGGTGTGAATTCCCTTCTGAATTCAGATTTAATGGGAACAAGGAAAGAGTTCAGTGCTGGTTGGTTGGTTAGTAGATTTTTTCCCCCAGGACTTCAAGGCAATATACTTAGCATTTTCTCCTTCAGTAGAGGTAGTCCTCAACTTATGACTGTTCGTGTAACGATTGTTCAAAGTTATGACAGTGTTGAAGAAAGTAACTTATGACCACATGATGTGACTATGGTAATTTACTTAAGGACTGTGGTTGTAAAATTGGATGTGACTCATTCAATGACCCTGTTAGCACCTGAAATTCCAGTCCCAACTGTAGGTGTAAGTTGAGGATGGCCAGTAATTGCCCTCAAACAACAACCATGGATGGTGGATTGTGCTAAGGTAGATTGACAGGCTCAGGCCATTGATTGCGTTTCACTCTTGAGGAAGGATTGGAATCTGCTCCTCACAGTCCTGCTCCAACATTTTAACAACTCCAATACACTGGGCTCTCTCAGACATTCACACATACTCCTTAACCATATCATAATTAAATAAGACACCATCCTCAACCCATGAGATGTTGACAGAAGTTTTCTTCTCTCTTGGAAGAAATTTTAAAAGTCAGTTCTCTTTCATTAAATTGAAAACAAATGGAAGGGGAAACGCCTGCACGCTGCATTCATTTATATCAAATAGTAACAATATCTGGACAGTGGATGTAATATATATATATAGATCACATATACCCAGCTGTCGTTATATTGCTACATCTGAGTGACTCATTGACTTTGGAAACAAACCTGGTCTACATTATCTTTCAGTTGGATCCATCGGTAGCCATCTTCATGTGAACTTCTTAATATGACAACCCAAGATGACTTTATTTATAATCCTCTTTTTGGTAATTACTGCTTTCAGAATGATCCACTAGAAATATACATAGATGAATGATGGTTCTATTCTTAGGAGGAGTTCATCATCAAGTACGTATTAAAAAAAATAGGTAATTCATCAAAACCAGTATTAATCCATTCCCATTGTCAATCTGTACCTAATTCAATCAGCCAGACAATGAATGCTTTATGCCTCATGCCAATTTATTGTACATGAGGAGTTATTTAATCATAAATAATGCAAAATATGGAAAGGGACTCTAGTCATTTAAGCTCAGTGAAAATAGAATATATTTTATTACTGTAAACAGATTCTAACAAGTAACAGAATTTGGAAATACAAAGAAAAACAGTGAAAATCTACAGGGACAGCCCAATGTAAAATCACAAATAATACTACTGTCATTCCAGCAATACAATAAAAGCAAAATGACAACCTAGACATTTGGAAGGGGGGGGGAGAAGTAAACCAATATACATCTTTTTTCTTATTTCTTATTGGAAACAGGCAGATGGAAGATAATTAGATGTTGCATCAACTAGCCTCTTTATTAACTTTGCCTTGATGCATAAAGCAACATGGTCTCATTGCTTCTAACAGGGAAGCAAAGTGGCTTAGACACAGAATGATCTTTCTGCCCAAACATTGACTAGTCCTGAAGAAAGATTCAAATACCAGTAAAAAGAATATTTATAGCTCAGGGCTGAAATGAGGGATCCTTGGTGCTCTCTGACCTTGGTTATTTTCTCCCAGATGTTTCATTACCCAAACTAGGTAACATCATTAGTACTACTCAAGATGCAGTTTCTGGATGAGAGGCTGCCTTCTTGTCCTTCCATCCCCTCAACCCAATATTTTGGCCTGACCTTGAGTAGAAATGTGTTTTTAGCCTTTCTCAAATGAGTAAAAAAACCCTGTTGAATGTCCTCACTGCCAAATGAGATAGGAACATAGCAATGCAGCTTGAGGCTTGATCATCTACTACCTCTAAGTTATGGGAAAGCAGTTTGAAGGCCTAGGACTCCAGAAGGCCTCCAAATCGCCTTTCTAAGATCATTGGTATGGGCAGGTGAGGGTAAAAAAAAAAATCAAGATGGTGGTCATGGCAGCTCAACCAAACCCACTTGTGTGCCACTTGTGTGCCACTTGAATACAGCCTTGCTGTGAGTACTATCTTGACTTTTTTTTGATCCCCCTCTGTGGATGCTCCTACCTTTGAATATAAACACTGAAAATTCTCAATACTGCTTTCTACTATAAATAACTATGGGAGCTATACTATAAGCTTTAGAATAGGCATTATAGGGAAAAAGGAAGCAAGAAAAATCCTCAACCCTTTGTCACTCAATGCTTCCTATGTATGCATCACTCACAAAATACAACTTATTTTTCCACATCCTGGGGACACCTCTGTATCCACATTAAGCCTGATCTCAGGCACTTGAGATCTAGACTTTTAAAGAAAATATACTATAATACTTCAGATATGTGTAATAGCATATATACCCAAAAGGTACATTTGCCATTTATATGAGAGGGTTGATCATCTCTGCTTTATTTTCCCTTTTCCCTGGTTCAGTTCTATGTCCATTTGTTTTCTTTCTTCTACAAAGGTCAACTGTAAAAGGAAGCATTTACCTGAACTTGAGTCACATTAAATTCAACGAGCCATTAATCTGAATAAGCATGCCTAACATCACACTGCAAATGTCCGAAAAAAGCAGATTTCCTTCTTTGGGGAAATATCCAAACAAATGTTGAGAAAGACAGGTGAACTTTACAAATGTTGAGTTCACCAAGTTAAAAGAACTTGGACCTTTGGGACGTTCATAAAAAAGTGGTCTTAATATCCATTGATTTCAAACATTCGCTTTGCGTGTTTGACTTGAGGAGATCAAATATTAAATTGTAGGAATAATTTGCTTAGACTTATCAGGATTTTGCGTCTTCTTCTCCATTCAAGTCCAAGCAACTGATGCAAAATTTGCTTTAATCCTTCACTTAGGGGAGAATTTGTATGGCAATAAATCCTAGTCTCCAGAATGTCCCACTCAAAACATTATAAATTATGACTCTTGTTGAACTGGCATTCCTAGAATCAGAAATCAGCTTTAAATTTTCCAGCAGCTCATGCAAGCTAGATCTGTGCAGACAAAATATTCAGCTGTTATCTCAGTGGACAGAAAAAAACAAACAGTTTTATTGCTTAAAATAATATTGCTAAAAGATGGGAGGAAGTCAGTCATGTATGGTCATGTAGCAGGAACCAAATTAGTCATGTTTGTCATTCTTATTTGAGACCACAGCCCAAAATATTTCTCTCCTGCCTTGATTTTTCGGGATTCTCAAAACAACTGCCATAAAATAATATTCTCTTAGATGGCCCAGAGGATTCATACTCTTCCATCTGACCGAACATGATCAACATTTGAACTGATTTTACCATCGGTTAGGATCGTATATGTTTCCAAGTGTCAGGTTATCTAGTCTCCTGAAGATCAAAATTGAGTTGGGAGGTGGTAGCTGAAAAGTGGGGGGAGCTTTGTCAGGGATAGGAACCAAATATCTGATGAAATGAATGAAACATGATAAAGTGGATGAAAAGCTTAGCTCTGTTTTAGAATTGATCAGTTTCACCTCTTCCCCTTACGCATGTGCTTATGGACACACATGCAATGTTGTAATTTTGAGCCATGGTGGTGTAGTGGTTAGAATGCAGTATTGCAGGCTAATCCTGCACACTGCCAAGGAGTTCAGTCTTGCAAGCTCAAGTTTGACTTAGCCTGCCTTCCTTCCAAGGTCAGTAATATGAGGACCCAGATTGTTGGGGGCAATAGGCTGACTCTGTAAACTTCTTAGAAAGAGCTGTAAAGCACTATGAAGCGGTATATTTTATTTATTTTATTTTAATTCCATTTATATCCTGCCCTTCTCCGAAGACTCAGGGCGGCTTACAAGCTTAGCAGTAGCCTTCATTCTATGTATATGCCTGCTTATTAGGGCTTTCACACACACCCCAAGCGGCATTATTACAAAGTCAACTTAATTGCCCCCAACAATCTGGGTCCTCATTTTACCTACCTCGGAAGGATGGAAGGCTGAGTCAACCTTGAGCATAGTGGTACTCGAACCTGCACTAATTGCAGGCAGCTGGTGTTACTTAAGGAGGCATTAGCCCACTGCTCCACCAAGGCTCTGTCTGAGTGCTACTGCAACTGTTAATTTTAGCATTTTTTTCCCTCTCCTCCCATAGATACCCATATTCTATCAGGGGCTTTTGTGTAGAACCGGCAAAAAATGGGACAGAATAATAGCACAATAATAATAAACAACAATAATAATAAGCTATTATTGTGGGGCCCTTGGTGCTCTCTTGCAAACGTTTGCCTAGTTTGGTAATGAAACATCTGTAAGAAAACCAGCAAGCTCAGAGAGCACCAAGGATCCCAGTATTCAACCTTGAGCTACAAACATTCTCTTCTGTAAGTTATTATTCCTTAAGGTTCTGTCCCATTTATCGATGGCATTGTCTCACTCTTTCTGCTCTAACATCAGAAATGGGATCTCCTCAGAATGTTGCTTCTACCTTCTAAGTTTCACAATCCCTGTAAAGTCACATATTGGGGGAAACACAACACAAAGAAAGAATTAACAGAGTTAGATTCTTGGTCAACATCCAGGTAAGCTGATTGAAAGGTTTCTATCTAGTTCAAAGTAGCACAGTGACATTATCATCTATGGTTATGCCAAGCTGCAAATTTCCAAAAGGTTCTTTGGCCTGCTTTGCAACCCTAGAGGAGGCATCCATGCAGTTGTGAGAAAACACCCAGCTGCTTTAAAATGCTGCAGACCATTTTACACTCCTACTCCCACCCACATGACAACACCTTAGGGCAGGCATGTCAAACTGCCGGCCCATGGGCCGGACCCATCATCCCGAAACCACATCCACCCCATTGCCGGCAATGGGGGAAAAGTTGCGATACGTCACGCGACGTCACGTGACGTTGCAAGTTTGACATGCCTGCCTTAGGGAATCTTGTCTCAAAACAAGGCCTAGTTCTGATGTCAGTGGTATCTCACAACAATTCTGAAAGGCAGGCTGAGCCTCCAAATGAAATAACAACAACAACAAAACAATTGGCACACCACTTGAACACTATTGGCATTAATTCGCCATTAGTCAATTGCAAAAGGCAGCCTTACTAGGAACTGCTTCCATCCTGCGACGATATCTGTAATACCATCAAACATCCACATCTGCCTATCCCAGGTCCTTGGTAAGGACTCGATAGGTAGACAAAAATGCCAAATCCAGTCTGAACTTCTGGCTGACTCTGCGATGAATAATAATAATAATAATAATAATAATAATAATAATAATAATAATAATAATAATAATAATAATAATAATAATAATAATGTTGGAAGGAACCTTGGAGGTCTTCTAGTCCAACCCCTCTGCTCAGGTAGGAAACCCTATACCATTCCAGACAAATGGCTGTTCAGTCTCTTCTTAAAAACTTCCAGTCTTGGAGCATTAACAGCTTCTGGAGGCAGGTTGTTCCACTGGTTAATTGTTCTAACAGTCAGGAAGTTTCTCCTTAGTTCCAGGTTGCTTCTCTCCTTGATTAGTTTCCATCGGTTGCTTCTTGCGCTGCCTTCAGGTGCTTTAGAGAATAGCTTGACTCCCTCTTCTTTGTGGCAGCCACTGAGATATTGGAACACTGCTACCATATCACCCCTCACCCTTCTCTTCATTAAACTAGACATATCCAGTTCCAGCAACCATTCCTTATATGTCTTAGCCTTCATGGGGAATATCTAATTCTATTTAATTTAGGTCCAATTATTGAGCATAACTCATACCTTCATAACCGTTGAGCTATGTTTTCCTATGAATCCCTCAAACAGCAATTCTAGAGAAATGGCAGCACCCAGGCTGGTGTTTTGGTCCATATATTGGGGGGAAAATCCAGCAAATCTGACTGAAATCTGAATAATGCCCAAATTAGTATCTATTGCATGTTTTTTGAGGGGGGGAGGAAACAAATAGACAAAAAGTCTAAGAGCTTAATGATGTTCATTCAGATGAGAGATATTTATGCAAGCTGAAGCTTTTGGCTTATCAGATACTTTAGCTTATTCCAATTGAGGGATCTGAATGAAGAAAAATTGGATAGAAGAAGTGGGGGATGGCTATGCTGTGTTAAACTGATTTCTGTCAAACCTGCATGGCTGTAATGAAGATTAACTGTTTGATTAGTACTTGGTTTAAGTGCATAAATCTCTTTTGACAGGTTCATGCCCACTTGCAAGGTCAACCAGCAGCTTCACCTTTTGCTTTAGTAGGAATAAAAAGAGCCACCAAGGAGCTAAAAAAACGAATTCATTCAAGAAAGCCCTCTTCAGCCACTTTCTTCAAAGCCCAAACTGGGATCCAGAATGAGAAGGAAAATGTCAGCACAAAGAATCGGGACCATTCATAAGGGTGCAGCATAGAAGATTTATTCAAGCCTATGCATTTCTTTGTTGTCACTTGGAAGCCTCCTTAGATGCCTACATTTCCCCTGAAAGGCCCTCTGCAACAACACATCTCATCCGCTCACCCAGCGTAAGATATTTGATAGAAACACAGGATGCTTGCAACTATTGGAAAGATGAGGATCCAATGAAACATGGGCCATTCTCACTAAGTGCAAGATCACCACGCTCAGAACACGTCACTGAAAATTTCCTCTCCTTTATAAGAAAGGTCAAAAGCAGGTCCACTTTCAGCTGAACTGGTGGGCAGAAAGCTCGGACACCATTTTCCCTTAACGTTCTTCTGCTGGTTCGAAGAAAAGGAGAGTGACAGCACATGATTCAGTTTGTGGCTGCTGAATTCAATCTTCTTGTTGTTGATAGCTGTGAAGTCGTGTCCGACCCATCGCAACCCCATGGACAACGTTCCTCCAGGCATTCCTGTCCTCTACCATCTTCTGGAGTCCATTCAAGCTCACGCCTACTGCTTCAGTGACTCCATCCAGCCACCTCATTCTCTGTCATCCCCTTCTTCTCTTGCCCTCAACCTTTCCCAGCATTAGGCTCTTCTCCAGTGAGTCCTTCCTTCTCATTAGGTGGCCAAAGTATTTGAGTTTCAACTTCAGGATCTGGCCTTCTAAAGAGCAGGCAGGGTTGATCTCCTCTAGGACTGACCAGTTTGATCGCCTTGCAGTCCAAGGGACTCGCAGGAGTCTTCTCCAGCACCATAGTTCAAAGGCTTCAATCTAGAATACTGTAATTTAGAATGGACCTGTTAAAATCTATGAGACTTTCGTTCATCGTGTCCAAGCTGATTTCAGTGAATATATTGCGAGCATCATTAAGGCTATGCTCCAACACTAACAGTGCTTGGAACAGATTAGTCTGCATCCAAGTTACTTCTTCCTGGATGAGAGCACTTTCTTTAGTGCTTTCAGGAGACATGCTGGCTGAGAAGCCCAAAGGAGTTGAAGAAAAAAGGTAAGCAGTGGGCATCACATTCAATCACTGAGATTATGGAAACGTCCCTCATCCCGACACAAACATAAGCCAGGAAGAAGAGAGTTCTAAAGGATGTGAAAAGTGTTGAATACAAAAATCGCAAGCATGCCTACTCTGCCCCACTTGTGAGTTAGCAGCAACTGTGGCTCAGCAGAGAAGTAGCCAGCCTAATTTCAGCTCAACAAGCTTCAGCCATTCTGGTCTTATGGATGGGGCGTATCTGGGACAATTCAGTGGTATGCAGTAGACAAGGAGCTTGAAATCCACTGATTTGCAAATGCATTTGCTGGAGTCTAATTCTTGCAGAAACTCTCCCTTATTAAAAGTTGAATCACGTAGTCTTTTCATCATCAACATTAGGTCCTGTGCAGCAAGCGATTCCAGCAGTTTCAATCATTCTTAGCATCTTCAGCTTCACCTGAGAGATATTAATAATCTTAAGATCTTCCTTATGTATTTGGCGCCAGGTTTCCTTGTTTCCCCTTTCCTCCAGGAGGTATCCAATGTAATGAAATTTTAACATGCCAGTCTTTAGGCATACGTAAGATATGGCCAACAAACCACATTAGTAGTCTTTTACTTGATGGATATCTCTTGAGTTAGATCGCCTGCATCCAATGTTCCTTACCCAACTCCATATGCTACTTTATCCAGATCTAAAAGTGCTGGAGAAAGCGAATAGCTGAATCTTTAAGTAATCCTCCATAGGAACTTCATTGGCTACTGTAGAGGAGATATGAACAAGAAGATATCACCATACTGCACAATGCATGTTCTTCTTAAAAGCTCATAAATGGAGGATCAGCTCTGAACTATTCGGGAGATAAGTTGTTCTGAATATTTGCAGACTAAACTCCAGGGATGACCAATCTGTGCCACCACCCCAGTTGAGGATATACTTCTTAAGTGACCTGAAAAAGTTGGCTTAGTAAACCTGCACATGGTATAAAACCATTTTGAACTCTTTGACTCTTGACTGTTTCTAGTCCCGGGTTGATAAGTTATATATCCAGGTATCAAAGATTACATTGGAGAACATGGAAGCGATAATTTGGCAATTAATTTTCTAAAGTGTTTCTAGAGTTTTATTTAGAGAGCCCAGGCAGATGATCTGAAAATGCTAAACAGACCTGGTTAGTTTCTGGATAGTTACTCAGAGTTTTAAGCTAGACTGGGTCTGGGAGGAAACTAACACCCCAGAAGACAAACTCTGGATACAAAAAGATCTTGAGAAACTTGAACAATGGGCCCTATCCAGCAAAATGAGTTTCAATGTGGAGAAAAGCAAAGTCCTACACTTAGGCAGGAAAAATCAAAGGTACAAATAGAGATTGAGTGAGACCTGGCTTAAAAACAGTGACTGTTTTTAAGCCAGGTCTAGTGACCTTGGAGTCCCAGTGGACGATCACTTGACTATGAGCCAGCAGTGTGCAGCAGCAACCAAAAAAGCTAATACAATCCTGGGTTGTATGAACAGAGGCATAGAATCAAGATCACGTGAAGTATTAGTACCGCTTTATAAAGCCCTAGTAAGACTACACCTTGAATGCTGCAGCCAATTTTGGTCACCATATCACAAAAAAGGTGTTGAGAGTTTGGAAAAAAATTCAGAGAAGAGCAACTAGGATGATCAAAGGCCTGGAGACTAAAACATACGAAGAAAGGCTACGGGACTTGGGTTTGGCTAGTCTACAGAAAAGAAGAAATAGGGAAGACATGATAGCAGTGTTCCAGTATCTGAGGGGCTGCCACAAGGCAGAGAGGGCCAGGTTGTTCACCAAAGCACCAGAGGGATGGAAGGGAAA
Organism: Vipera ursinii; assembly: GCF_947247035.1. NCBI lineage: Eukaryota > Metazoa > Chordata > Lepidosauria > Squamata > Viperidae > Vipera > Vipera ursinii. The sequence continues at coordinate 80,078,317 of NC_139515.1, read as the reverse complement.
CAATGGTTGGAAGCTGATCAAAGAGAGAAGCAACCAGGAACTAAGTAGAAACTTCCTGACAGTGAGGACAATCAACCAGTGGAACAGCTTGCCTCCAGAAATCGTGGACGCTCCATCACTGAAGGTTTTTAAGAAGAGACTGGACAATCACCTGTCTGAGATGGTATAAATTCTCCTGCTTGGGCAGGGGGCTGGACTAGAAGACCTCCAAGGTCCCTTCCAGCTCTATTCTATTCCAATGTTAATAAAAGAAGGCTTTGAAATACAGTTTTATACTGTTGCAAGGAAGCTACACAGTGATGGTTATGGTTATCAAGAGTCAAACTCAGTGTAAAGAAAATTTACCTTTAGTGTCCTATGGTAGGTTTAGAATAGATGACCTTATAATCCCCTTGGCCCCATTGCTGATGTTCTTGGATTGTTGGCAACGTATCCATGTTCCTTCCTTTTAAAAAAAAATGATTGTGCCTGAGAACAATATATAACCTTAATGGGCCATAACTTCAATAGCTCTGTCTCTGGAGTTCTTATTTGCTTTTTTTCCTGACCAGGGCAGCTATTATTATTTATTTATTTATTTATTTATTTGTTTTTATAAACCGCCCTTCTCCCGAGGGACTCAGGGCGGTGTACAGAATAAGATAGGCATACAGAATGAACCGTAGTGAAAAACAAACAATAGTAAAATACAAATTGGGACCCCAATAAGAGCTATCAGGCCAGGCCGGACTGCTGGAACAGGTAAGTTTTTAATTCGCGCCGGAAGGTGCGGAGGTCGGGGGCCATCCGGATTTCGGTTGGCAAGCTGTTCCAGAGGGCTGGCGCACCCACTGAGAATGCCCTCCCCCTGGGGGCCACCAGCCGACATTCCTTGAGCGGTGGCACCCTGAGGAGGCCCTCTCTGTGGGAGCGCACAGGACGGTGGGGCGTTGACATTGGCAGAAGGTGCTCCCGCAGGTAGTCCGGACCCATGCCATGTAGGGCTTTGTATGTCATTGTCAGCACCTTGAACTTCACACGGAAGGCAACCGGAAGCCAGTGTAGCGCACGGAGGAGAGGTGTGATATGGGAGTATCGGGAGGCTCCCAAGAGTGTCCGCGCCGCTGCACTTTGCACCAGTTGAAGCTTCCGAGTGGATCTCAAGGGCAGCCCCAAGTAGAGAGCGTTACAGTAGTCTAGGCGAGAGGTCACAAGAGCATGGGTGACTGTACGTAAGGCATCCAGGTCCAGATAAGGCCGTAATTGGCGAACTAGTCGAACCCGGGAGAAGGCCCCCTTGGTCACAGCTCCTATGTGATCTTCCAGGGAGAGCTGCGAGTCAAGGAGGACACCCAGGTTGCGGGCCCTATCAACAGGGGGTAGTAACTCGTCCCCGATGTTAAGGGATGGGATGTTCTGAGTATCCTGGCTAGCCGGTACGTACAGCCATTCAGTCTTGTCCGGGTTCAGTTGAAGCCTGTTCCTCCCCATCCATTCCCGGACCGCTTTCAGGCAGCGGGACATCACGTCGAGGGCATCACTGATGTTGTTTGGAGTTGAGATGAAAAGCTGGGTGTCATCAGCATACTGATGGTACCCTACTCCAAAGCTGCGAATGATCTCGCCCAGCGGTTTCATGTAGATGTTGAACAGGAGAGGCGAGAGGACCGACCCCTGAGGTACTCCGCAAGCGAGAGGCCTCGGGGTCGACCTCTGTCCTCCTGCCAACACCGACTGCGAGCGACCCTGGAGAAAGGAGGAGAACCAGCGCAGAACCGTGCCTCCCACTCCCAGTCCCCTGAGGCGTCGCAGCAAGATACCATGGTCGATGGTATCGAAAGCCGCCGAGAGGTCTAATAAGACTAGGACAGAGGAATGGCCCCTGTCCCGGGCTCTCCAGAGATCATTTATCAGAGCGACCAATGCCGTCTCCGTGCTGTACCCCGGCCTGAAGCCCGATTGGTACGGGTCTAGATAAACCGCTTCGTCCAGGATCTGAGGGAGTTGGTGCGCCACCACGCTCTCAACAACCTTCGCAAGGAAGCGAAGATTGGAGACTGGACGAAAGTTATTCAATGAGGATTATGTGGGTACTTATTTATGATATCTATTTATGAAGTCAATCTGTCATTTATATGGCTTGGCTCAAGGTTGTGTTAGGTTAGCTGCTGGGAAACACATATTATGGGGAAGAAAGGGGGCAAACAGTATGCTATATTAAGCGCAGAAAAAAGAGAAGGGGCTACTGTACAGCGTATGGGAGTGATTGAGGCCTGCAGGTAAACAGCTTTTAGAAACCTGGATTCAAAGCAAAAGAAAGAAGCTTCCCTTTTCATCCTATAGAATTTAATCAAATGCCTTAGAGAAAAGTGTTGTAAAGCATTTTGGATTCAACTCCAAAAAGATGCTTTGGAGCATGTGAACAAATCTGTGCTTGCAACTCTTAAAACCAGCTGCATTTTTTTCCCAAAGAACATGCATCTGCCTTCTGCATAATTTGTAATTCCACTCCACCATCCCTATTCATGTAGTCCTTGACTTACAACAGTTTAGTGACCGTTTGAAGTTACAACAGCGCTGAAAAAAAGGTGTTGCTGTTGTTGTTATTTGCGAAGTCGTGTCCGACCCATCGCCACCCCGTGGACAATGTTCCTTCAGGCCTTCCTGTCCTCTACCATCTTCTGGAGTCCATTTAGGCTCACGCCTACTGCTTCAGTGACTCCATCCAGCCACCTCATTCTCTGTCGTCCCTTTCTTCTCTTGCCCTCAACCTTCCCCAGCATGAGGCTCTTCTCCAGTGAGTCCTTCCTTCTCATTAGGTGGCCAAAGTATTTGGGGGGGGGGGGAAGGTGCCTTAGGCCCATTTTTCACACTTAAGACAAGCAAAGTCAATGGGGAAGCCAGATTCACTTAACAACCATGATACTAACTTAACAACTGCAGTGATTTGCTTTATAACTGTGCAAGGATGGTCATAAAATGGAGCAAAACTCACTGAACAAATGTCTCACTTAGCAACATAAATTTGGGGTTCAGTTGTGGTCCTAAGTGGAGGACTGTTACCTGTTAGATTCCAAGTGTATGTTTCATTTTCTTCCATTTAGGTGCTTTGGAATCATTGCTAAGGAAGATCAGCTCCAGGAAAGGAGACTAATGTTTTCCCGCCCTTGGTATTTTAAGATGTGTGGACTTCAATTGGCTGACTGGGGAATTCTGGGAATTGAAGTCCACAAGTCTTAGAGTTGTCAAGGTTGGACACCTCTAGTCTAAAGGTAAAGGTAAAGGTACCCCCGCACATGTGTGATAGCCGTTTCCGACTCTAGGGGCCGGTGCTCATCTCCGTTTCAAAGCCGAAGAGCCAGCGCTTGCCCGAGGACATCTCCGTGGTCATGTGGCCGGCATGACTAGATGCCAAAGGCGCACGGAACGCTGTTACTTTCCCACCGTAGCAGTCCCTATTTTTCTACTTGCATTTTTATGTGCTTTCGAACTGCTAGGTTGGCAGAAGCTGGGACGAGTAACAGGCGCTCACTCTGTTACACAGCACTCGGGATTCGACCCACCAAACTGCCGACCTTCTGATCGACAAGCTCAGCGTCCTAACCCACTGAGCCACCGGGTCCCTACATTTTCTTAACAGGGAGAACATACCCCAAAAAATATGAAATAACACATCTAAACACTATCATGCCATTTGTTTAGCACAATCAATACTTGGGTCTAGCTCAGAGGTCCCCAACATTTTGGGCACCAGGGACCGGTTCCATGGAGAGAGGTTTTTCCATGGACGGGAGGGTGCGTGGTTTTGTGTGCTGCCTGCACGGATGGGATGCATGGAAAAATGCTATATTTTAGTTCCTCCTACTATGATCTTAAGGGACGCCGTGGCTCAGTGGGTTAGGACGCTGAGCTTGTCGATCAGAAGGTCGGCAGTTTGGCGGGTCGAATCCCGAGTGCCGCGTAACAGAGTGAGCGCCTGTTACTCGTCCCAGCTTCTGCCAACCTAGCAGTTCGACAGCACGTAAAAATGCAAGTAGAAAAATAGGGACCACTACGGTGGGAAGGTAACAGCGTTCCGTGCGCCTTTGGCATCCAGTCATGCTGGCCACATGACCACGGAGACGTCCTTGGACAAGCGCTGGCTCTTCGGCTTTGAAACGGAGATGAGCACCGGCCCCTAAAGTCGGAAACGACTAGCACGCATGTGCGGGGGAACCTTTACCTTTTTTGCTATGGTCTTACTTGAAAGGCTAGGGGCCCTCTCAACATACCACAAAGAGCTGTATAGGCTATGTCCAGGGCTGAATTATACATGGACCCCTGTTGGCATTTAGCACTGGTATATTATGGCAATGATAGTTCTCATCCACCAGATGAGCTGCTGCTTTTTGCCCAAACTGGAGCTTCCACTGGTCTTCAAAGCAGTTCCACATACAGTGAATTGCAATACTTAATATTATACAGTATTATCATTAAGAGTGACCTTCCAAACCCAGTATCTTCCAGACATGGCCAGGCTACTTAACAAAATCTGAGAGATCTACTGCAACATTTTTGTCAGACATCCGATTAAGGAAAGCTACTCTAGAAGCCAAGTCAAGAAAATACTCAGAATAAAAACAACAGCAACCACAACAACACTTTCCAGGCGCCAAGATGCTTAATTTAATAGAACTCTTGTCAAAATTATTACTAGGCTTGGGTGGACACAACCCTAGAAGCATGTGACTTAAATCTAAATTGCTGCTTGGGTTATACAAAACAGACGCAAAACATCCAGCGATAAAGAATTCCACAGCTGCACATTTTCCTCCTCCAGATAAACCCGGTTGTGATTCAAAAGCCAGCTGGGAAGACTCCCTTTCAGTTACCACGTTAACTAGTGAACTGCTGGAAGAAGCTCCTAGGTCCACACAACAAAAGCCAGGGACTTCATGGAAGCTCCTGGATAAAATTAATAGTAAAAAATGTAAGTGCTTTTGTGGCATCTAATATTTGGCAGTGAGAAGGTAATGTCCTAGACTAGGACCAGATACAGATCTCATAGAGCAACTCTTTTCAGAGAGGAATGGCGATTCCTTCACAGACAATGAAGTTTTATTAAAAGGCCACCAAACTCCTATAGCAGACATGTCAAACACAAGGCCCGGGGGCCAGATCCGGCCCCTGAAGTGGTTTCATGCGGCCCGCAAAGCCATCCTGGAAACAGTGAGGGACCGGCCCCCTCTGCCTTGGCCCTGGCCCAGAGACCCTCCTTCTGCCAGAGACCCTCAGATCTGTCCCACTCCTGCCCAGGCCCCCATAGGCACCCTTGATGCCAACGATGTAGAGCTGGCCACGCCCACCCAGTAGGCCATACGCACTCTAGACACGCCCACCCAGTAGGCCACGCCCACCCTGGCCACACCCACCCGGCCCCCTGAGGGCAACCGCAATGCTGATGTGGCTCTCAGTGAAATTGAGTTTAACACCCCTGTCCTACAGTATCTACATCGTACAGTAAGGAGCACAACAGGAGGAACTAATTGCATAAAGTGATTTGGAAGAATGAAGTTGAAAATAAAACAAGCTTTCGGAACATACCCTTTGTATGTTCCTCTAAGAAAGGCGTGTCATGTCAATAGCAAGTCCATCTGAGGCTGGTCAATAAATGTATCTCAACTGCATGAAATAAGAGTGATGCTTCGGGGGACATAGAAGGAACTAGAAACAGATGCTTCTTTAGTTCTTGTTGGGTTCCCCTTCCAAGCAGCAGCATACATCATAGGCCATACAGGTGGTCCTCAACTTACAACCACAACTGAGCCCAAAATTTCCATTGCTAAGCAAGACAATTGTTAAATGAGTTTTGCCCCATTTTACAACCTTTCTTGTCACCATTAAGAATTTAGAATAGAATAGAGCTGGAAGGGACCTTGGAGGACTTCTAGTCCAACCCCCTGCTCAGGCAGGAAACCCTATACCATTTCAGACAAATGGCTGTCCAGTCTCTTCTTAAAAACTTCCAGTCTTGGAGCATTCACAACTTCTGGAGGCAGGTTGGTAGTTTCTCCTTAGTTCTAGGTTGCTTCTCTCATCTGTTGCTTCTTGTCCTGCCTTCAGATGCTTTGGAGAATAGCTTGACTCCCTCTTCTTTGGGGCAGCCCCTGAGATATTGGAAGACTGCTATCATGTCCCCCCTCGTCCTTCTCTTCATTAGACTAGAGTCAGACGTACCCAAATTGAGCAACCATTCCTTATATGTTTTAGCCTCCAGTCCCCGAATCATCTTTGTGGCTCTTCTCTGTACTCTTTCTAGAGTCTCACCATCTTTAAGTTAAGTTAATCACCACAGTTGTTAAGTTAGTAGCACAGTTGTCAAGCGATTCTGGCTTCCCCATTGACTTTGGATATCAGAAGGTCAGAAAAAGTGCTCACATGACCCCAAGACACTGGAACCATCATAAATACATGCCAGTTGCCAAGCCTCTGAGTTTTGATCATATGACCATGGGAATAATGCAACGGTAAGGTGAAAAATGATCCTAAGTCGTTTTTTCCCCCCCAGTGCTATTGTATCTTCAAACCGTTACTAAAGGAATGGTTCTAAATTGAGAACTACCCTAGTCAGAGATAGTACTGACTCTAGTGGAAGAACCTCTGGAGAAGGTCCAAGGTTCCTTGGTTCTAGTGTAATGTTTTTGAGAGCCCCATTATTCTATTCAGAAAGAGATGCTTCATCTTAACCATCCATTTTTCCCCCTTTTCTGACTTGTGGACAGAGGGGGAAGATCTTACAAGCTCTTTTTATTGCCAAATGTCCAGCAACTGCAAACAGGGTGGGGTAGCTAACAGTATCTACAAAGAGCTCCATTAAAGGTATTGGAATAGAATAGAATAGAATAGAATAGAATAGAATAGAATAGAATAGAATAGAATAGAATAGAATAGAATAGAATAGAATAGAATGGAATGGAATGGAATGGAATGGAATGGAATGGAATGGAATGGAATGGAATGGAATGGAGTGGAGTGGAGTGGAGTGGAGTGGAGTGGAGTGGAGTGGAGTGGAGTGGAGTGGAGTGGAATGGAATGGAATGGAATGGAATGGAATGGAATGGAATGGAGTGGAGTGGAGTGGAGTAGAATCTGGAAGGAACTTTGGATGTCTTCTAATCCAGCCCCCTGCTCAAGCAGGAGACCCTATACCATCTCAGACAGGTGATTGTCCAGTCTCTTCTTGAAAATTTCCAGTGATGGAGTGCCCACAATTTCTGGGGGTAAGCTTTAATAGCACTGAGATTCATGGCAGCCAGTGGAGTTCTGTGGTTTGATTCACACATCATCCTGTACCACGATTTATTTAATAAGCCAAAGTAGGCTGTATTTGCATCACATGATTCTCCATAACCCATCGAGTACAGACCAGGAGTTCATATAGAATACTAAAACCACCCAAACCTTATTCTGCTTTAGTGTGATGTGTGATCTAGATCCATATTGATTGTGCTAAACAAATTACAAGATTTATGGACTTCAACTCCCAGAATTCCTTAGCCAGCATGACTGGCTGGGGAATCCTGGGAGTTGAAGTCCAGAAGTCTTAAAGTTGCCAAGGTTGGACACCCCTGTTCTAGATGATGACTTATACAACACGCTTAATTTGATTAGTGTACAATATTAACTTACTTTATGGGAGTGCAGAAGAATTTGAACCCTAGTAACATGCTAAGCCACAAAGAAACTAACCGAGCTTAATAAGTTGGAGACAGTCTTCTGCTAGGTTACCTAATAGAACCATATTGAATACAGCTTGTAATTATATCAGACAAAGTGAAAGCGAAACTGAAATTCTTATGCTTTCCCCTCCCTGTAGCATTCCATATGTTGGAACACAACTTCCATCTTTCCTGGTCATCGTGATTCATGATTAAAGGTAAAGGTAAAGGTTCCCCCGCATGTGTGTGCTAGTCGTTTCCGACTCTAGGGGCTCATCTCCGTTTCAAAGCCGAAGAGCCAGCGCTTGTCCGAGGACGTCTCCATGGTCATGTGGCCGGCATGACTAGACGCCAAAGGTGCACGGAATGCTGTTACCTTCCCACCATAGCGGTCCCTATTTTTCTACTTGCATTTTTACGTGCTTTCAAACTGCTAGGTTGGCAGAAGCTGGGATGAGTAACAGGCACTCACTCTGTTATGCGGCACTCGGGATTCGACCCGCCAAACTGCCGACCATCTGATCGAGAAGCTCAGCGTCCTAACCTACTGAGCCACCGCATCCCTTGATTCATGATTATGGAACCATTAATCCACTAGCAAGATGGATGGGACTTGGATTGGGACACCACATCTGCCATCTTGCCTGCTTTGACCCCCCACTCACCAACAACCTCCACAGATGCTGCTGCACTTTCAGATTCGCAAGGAAAGTGAAACAACCTCACTCTGGTAAGGAAAGCTGGTGTTTCTATGAGCTGGATAATGAATTTTTAAAAAAAAAAAATAAGTGAAAAGGGTTAAGTAGACGCCTGTTTCATGTTTCTGTCACAAAGATACAAATGAGTGCATTTCTAGGAAGAATTCCTCTATTCCACAGATTCATTAGATTTACGCACTTTTCTGAGCTCATTGGCCGTCCATAAAACAAACAAACAAAAAAACAAGATAAGGCGCCTATCGGAATCACTAACAGTTGGCTTCAAGATATTTCCTTCTAGACTCTGGAATGAAAAACAAGTCAGTTTATTTGAAACTGGCAGCTTCCCAATTTCTTAGAGGTCGATCCCTTCTTCGAAAAGAACAAAGCTTCTGCTCACCATAACTGCAAGCGGCACCTTTGATGGAATCCTGTACTATAATCAAAGCTGCTTGGATGTACATTCTCAGTGGCGTAGCGTGGGGGGTGCAGGGGGGGCCGGGCGCACCGGGCGCAACATCTGGGGGGGGCGCGCTCGACGGCGCCGGGATCTGGCAGGGCGGAGGCACCGGAGCCCCAGCCGGGAAGGGCCTGACGCCCCACGACGCGCCACACACACACACACACAAACACACAACCACACAGCGTGACTCCTCCTTCGGGCCGCTCCGCCTTCGCTCCGGCGCTGGACGGAAGCGGAAGCCTTCTCTCCCTCCTCCCCCCCCCGCATAGGAGAAGGCGGCTCCTGAGCGTGCACAGAGCACGGCCCTCCTGCAAGCCCGGGGCTCCGCTGCGGAGGCTCTCCCAAGGCGCTCCCGGGGTTGCCAAAGGCGGGGGAGGCGCGGCGGGGCTTGAAAGAGGGTGGATTTCCCGCGGGGGGAGGATCGCTGCAGCGTCTCTCCGGGGGTCCCTGCTCTGGAACAAAAGCTGCGTCGGCAGGTTGCCGATCCAACCGTGCATGCAGACTTTGGGGGCGAGAGGACGTGGTCGGGTGCGCGTGCGTGTGTGTGTGTGTGTGTGTTTGTGGGCGCGCCCGTGCTGTCTCTGTTCTGCAAAAGGCGCTTTTTAAAAAATAAAAAATAAAAATAAAAATAAATCCTGTCCTGCTGGAATGCTGCAGAAAAGCAGCCCTCGCCCCCCCCCCCCCCATTAAAAGCTTGAACTCTTCTTCTGCCTTCAATCTCAGTTTCTGGAGCGCGAACCGGATTGATAGTACCTCACTCGGAAACTCAGTTAAAGTTCCCAACTTTCTCCCTTCTGTCTGCTCCTAAGTCTTCGGCACCCAGCCTGGTCCGCTGACTTTGAATGACTGAAACTTTTGCTGGCAGGATGCTAAACCAACAGGTAAAGCTCAATTCCCTTACGTCAGACTGACTGGCAGTCAGGTAACAACTGCAGCCGCCGCACCTGCGGCTGCTTGCTGCTGCTGCTGCTCCTCCTCCTCCTCCTGCTGTATTGACTCTCTGCGGCCACTCGGTTCCGCCTGCAGGAGGCGACACATGTCGCCAGCAGCGAGAGTTTCCAGCCAGGCCGGCGAATCTTTGGGGTGAGGTGCCAAAGAGAAGGAGGCGGCTTGGCTTGGATAAGCAGCGTCTGGGCAGAAAATAGGTTGGGCGCCGCAGCAAGTATGAATTCCTGGGGTTCAGCCTAAGCAGGCAAAGCTGCAGGGTGGGTTGGTTGGCTTTTCCGGCTTTGGAATAACCTTGGGAAGCTGAGGCATTGTAAGTTGGAAGTCATTGTTTGTCGCCTAACATGTTGGGTCAACCCCACGCCACATGCTAAGCCATAAACCGTGGTTGGTATCCAGGGTTTAGGACAAGATGGAGAAAACTAGCCAATTGTGGGATCATAAATCTTGATGAAGCCCATCATCGCTCCATGTGATGTATGCACTCAATCTACAAACGTAGTCCAAGCCTATTCACATCTGTTGTAAGGTCATTCTCTCGTGGGGTTTATCCTGACGTCCACTAAGAGTGGAACAAACATGCCCCATTAACCATTTTCAACGCCATGTCCTCTCTTTGTCTCATCCTAAATCACAGCTGAGGCACCTTAAAGTTGCCTTGTTTCAGTTTTAAACTAGCATTTTCCCTCTTCTCCAGATACCCTTTTTTGCCTTGAACCTAACTCAGGGGTAGGCAACCTTGGCTCTTTTATGACTCATGGACTTCAACTCCCAGAATTCCTGAGCTAGTGGAAGAGACTCGAGTGCTAAAATCCACGGGTTAGGGGGCGCAAATTACTTGCCTTGCCCCGGGTGCTGACAACCCAAGCTACGCCACTGTACGTTCTCATTTCAACAGGATACCTTGGAGACTGGAGCAATGGTGAATCCACTCATTTTGTTAATGGATAAGCCCCCACAGTAATTTTTGCATGAACTCAACTCCTGGAATTTAAAACTGAGCTCGCGACTTAATTTGATATGTGAAACCAGCTGTGACTCAGCCAACAACAAAAAAAATGTGGTTATTGAGATCAATAAAAGTAGAATAGTTGACAATGATCCTTCTGGATTCTAGAGATTTATGGGAGCAATGCAGAATGGAAGTACGTCCATTGTTCCAATCTTAAAGGGGTGATATGATGTTTTAGTTCTCAGAGAGACAACCTGGTGCCTTTTAGATGTTTTACACTATAATCACCTCTTTCCAGTGGTGGGATTCAGCCGGTTTGCACCACTTCAGCAGAACCGGTAGCTAATGTTTTGTTGCCCAGGCCCAGAATGGACTTCTGGAAGCGGCATCCATATAGAGAACTGGTTGTTCACATATTTGAATCCCACCACTTCCTCCTGTTCTGAACCAGCCCTCTTCTAACAAACCCCTTATCAGAAAGAAGAGACTGGAGAGCGTCCAAGGCTAAAAGGCTTCTGCCAAGATTTAATTACGCAGTTAACAAAAAAACTAGAGCTTGTCTTCTCAAGCGGAAAAGTTGCTTTCAGCAACCAGCCCCTCCCCAAACACTCCTTTTATAGAGAGCTCAGGGCGTGGTCTCCCTGTGCCTCCTCCCGAGGAGTCCCATAGCCTTTCTTTGTTTGTTCCTGCTCAACTGCCTCCTGCGTCGGGCGTCCTTGAACAGGGCCAGCTGTGGGTCATCATCCTCCGCACTCTCGGGCTCACGCAGCTGAGAAGAGGTCCCCGGCTGAGGACTCTGCAAAGCCTCCAAACCATCATCAGCCGGTTCGTCTCCCTCCTCCCCCTCATCTGAGTCCTCCGATACGTCGGAGCCGGCTGTCGGACCCACAGGCTGGCCCTGAGTCACAACACTATCCCGCACCGCAGGGCCCTTCCCCCGGGTCTGCCGATCCGGATGCGGTCGGGATGGGAACTGTTCGTGAAAAGCAGTCACCAACGCAGGGGCATGAACGGCGGTCGCGTCTTCCCATGTGAAGTCCTCCGGCCCGTACCCTTTCCACTCGATCAGGTACTGGAAGCGACCTTTCAGCCAGCGGGAATCCCTGATGCTGGCGACCTCGTACTCGGGGGTGCTGCCTCCATCACGAGTTCCTGATGGGGGAGGTTCCGCTTGGCGAAGTGGACAGGCCGGTTGTTCGGGGACCAACAAGGACCGATGGAAGACGGGGTGCACGCGCAGGGAACGTGGCAGAGTTAAACGATAGGCGACCGGATTGATGACGGCCTCGACTGGGAACGGTCCAAGGTAACGGTGGTCCAGCTTCCTCGCCGGCCGAGTGGATGGTAGGTTCCTGGTGGACAGCCAGACCCGATCCCCCACCGATAGTGGAGGCGTATCCCTTCTCGACCGATCGGCGAACCTCTTGTAGTCGGCCTTGGCCTTCTCCAGCTGCCGTCGCACCAACCGATGGATCGCCTGTAACTCCGTCATAAATTCGTTCGCTGCCGGCTCCGATGAGTCCACGGGAGAAAGGGGGAAAAACCGGGGGTGATAACCCACGTTGGCCAAGAACGGTGTCATCTGCGTGGAGGTGTGCTGCGAGTTGTTAAAGGCAAACTCGGCTATGGCCAAATAGTCCACCCAATTGTCCTGCTGCAGGTTAACGTAGCAGCGCAGATACTGCTCTAAGATGCCGATGACCTTCTCGGTACCCCCGTCGGTTTGTGGATGATGCGCGGACGAGAGGCAAACCTTAATGTCCAACGCCCGCATCAACTCCTGCCAGAAGCGGGCTGTAAACTGGGCCCCCCTATCGGAGACGACTCTATCGGGAAGGCCGTGCAGCCGGAACACCTGTTGGATGAACATGCGACTAGTGGCGCGAGCTGACGGTAAGCCGCGACAAGGGATGAAGTGCGCCATCTTGGTCAGCATGTCCACCACCACAAACACTGTCGTGAAGCCAGAGGATGGGGGTAGATCCATCAGAAAGTCCATGGACACAGCCCCCCAGGGTCTCTTGGGTGTTGGCAAGGGCTGCAGTAAACCAGGCGGGGCCCCTGTCGCTGACTTGGCCTGCCTGCAAGGAATGCAGGAGGTGACATAAGACTGGACATCGTGTCGGACTCGGGGCCACCAGAAAGTACGGGAGACCAAGTTCAGAGTCTTGAACAGGCCAAAATGCCCCGCAGCCGGGTTATCATGACACTGGCTGAGGACGAGTCCCCTGAGTGGCCCTCCTGGAACATAGAGCCGGTCACGATAATACAGGAGTCCATCCGCGACCGACCAAGGCGAATCTGGCCCCACCTCTTCCTTCCGCTGAGCCACCCACGCCTCCTGCTGCTGCGCCTCCCGGATCCGAGCCCGTATATCCACCGGCTCCCGCACCGCAGCAAAAGACTCGACGGGGATCACTGTCCTGGGCGGAAGCTTGTCTTCCGCTCGGGTGTATTCGGGCTTTCTGGACAGAGCATCCGCTCTCTGGTTGTGCCCGCTTGGTATGTACCGCACCCGGAAGTCAAACCTCGCAAAGAAGAGGGACCACCGGATCTGGCGTTGATTCAAATTCCGAGCGGTCTGCAGGCTTTCCAGGTTCTTGTGGTCCGTCCGGACCTCGATCTGATGCCGCGCCCCCTCCAGATGATGCCTCCAAGCCTCGAACGCCGCCTTGATGGCCAGCAGCTCCTTCTCCCAGATGGTATAGTTGCGCTCCGAGGGGTTCAATTTCCGAGAGTGATACGCGCAAGGGAAAAGGGTACCGCTGGGCGTCGTCGCCTGGAGTAACACGGCCCCAATGGCAATGTCGGAGGCGTCCGCCTCCACGACAAACGGCCATTGCGGGTCGGGATGTTTCAAGATGGGCTCCTTCATGAAGGCGTCCTTCAAAGCCTGGAACGCCTGTTGTTCGGGGGCGTTCCACTGGAACCGAGTCTTCTTCTGCAGGAGCCGGGTGAGGGGGGCTGTCAAGGCAGCAAAGCCAGGGATGAATGTCCGATAGTAGTTGGCAAATCCAAGGAGTCGCTGAACGTCCTTCACGCGACGCGGGGGTTGCCAACTCTGCAACGACTCGACTTTACTCGGCTCCATGGCGATGCCCTCAGGAGAAATGCGGTGACCCAGGAAATCGATGGTCACCTGGTAGAACTGGCACTTCTCCAACTTGGCAAACAGCCGATGTTCCCGGAGGCGCTGCAGGACCTGACGGAGATGCTGATGATGCGCTTCACGCGACGGGGAGTAAATCAGGATGTCGTCCAGGTAAATCACGACAAACTGGTCCAACAGATCCCGAAAGATATCGTTCATAAAATGCTGAAACACAGCGGGGGCGTTGGTCAAGCCAAACGGCATCACCGTGTACTCGAAATGTCCATAGCGAGTACCAAACGCCGTCTTCCACTCATCACCCGGCCGAACCCTGACGAGGTTGTAAGCTCCACGCAGGTCCAGTTTCGTGAAGATCTTAGCCTCCCGGAGTCGGTCCAAGAGCTCGGGGATGAGGGGCAGCGGGTAGCGGTTACGCACCGTGATGGCGTTGAGTTTCCGGTAGTCACAGCAAAGCCGTAACTTGCCCGACTTCTTTTTGACGAAGAGCACGGGCGCAGACACTGGCGAGGACGAGGGCCGGATGAAACCACGAGCCAAATTCTTTGTCAGGAAGTCCCGCAATGCAGCCAACTCGGGCTCCGACATGGAGTACAAACGCCCCACTGGGAGAGGCGCATCAGGGACTAGGTCAATGGAGCAGTCGTAGGGCCTGTGCGGGGGTAATTGGTCCGCCTCTGACTCGCTGAACACGTCAGCAAAGTCGGACAGTTCGGGAGGCAAGGAAACCCCTGGGGAACCCTCCACCTGGCCGGCACAGATATGGCGGGTGTGGTCCACGCACTGCAAACTTGGGAAGGTGACCAAGTTCTGAGACCAATAGATCTGTGGATCATGCGCCCGGAGCCACGCCAGTCCCAAGACCACGGGGAAGTGCAGATCCGAAGTGACGTAGAACTGAATGGCCTCCACATGGGTACTGATGGCCATACACACGGGTTGCGTGGCGGCCGTAATAGGCCCGGACAGGAGCACTCGACCATCGATGGTCTCCACAAGCATGGGCGGATCCACTGGACACTGGGGAACAGCCCATTTGGCCACAAAGGCCGAATCCATAAAGTTAGTGGTAGCCCCAGAGTCAATTAAGGCATGGACCGGAATCCCCTCTGGCTTGCCAGGAAGGATCAGACGTGCCTCCAGAATCAAATGCCGTGGAGGTTCACAGGCACCGTCGGAACGGCGTCGCTCGGCGTGGTCGTTGTGGGTCGCCCAATCTTTCACACCGTCTAGATCGGGCTCGGGCCGTTTCCCGACAGCAAAGCAGGGGACTTTCTCGGGGCAGGCTTGATCACTGACGCCCGCTGACGCTTCTTCGGGCAAGAAGCAGCCAAATGTCCAGGGTCCCCACAGTAAAAACACAACCCCCCCGATCGTCGTCTGTCCATTTCCGTCTCCGATAGACGGGACCTGGCGGCACCCAGCTCCATTGGCTCCTCCCTCTGGACTGGGGGCTCACGCACAACAGGAGCGGCAGGGGTCTGTGGGGTGGCACGGCGACTCTTTCGCTGCTGCAGCCGGGCATCAATCCGCAGACAAAGATGGATCAGCCCATTCAGGTCTGAGGGAATGTCCACGCGGGCCAGCTCATCCAACATCTCCTCCGACAAGCCATCCTGGAAGGCATCCACGAGCGCAGCCTCATTCCAGGCGGAATCCTGGCTAAGCAGCCGGAAATCGCTGATGTAGGCCTGTAGGGGGCGCTGACCCTGCCTCAAAGCTTTCAGGCGTCGGGTGGCCGTCTGCGCCTTAATTGGGTCCTCATACATGAGGCGCATATGGTCACAAAACCCCCCAAAGTTATCCAACAAAGGGCTAGGCTGTGCCAACAGAGGCGTGCCCCAACGAGCTGCATCTCCCGACAGAAGGCTCAACACGAAACCCACCTTATCTCGGTCAGTGGGGAAATCAGCTGCTCTCACGCTGATAAAAAGCTGGCATGGTCCCAGGAAGGCAGGAAACAGTTCTGGATTGCCAGCAAATTTATCCGGCATAGCTATCTGACATTTCCTCCTGGGTGGGGGTGCAGCATGTACCTGGGCTTGTAGTTGCCCCACTTGAGCTGCCAGCAAAGTGAGTTGCTGGGTGAGCTGAGCATTCTCGGCAAGAAGCTGCTCCATCGTAGTTGTAAGGGGTGGGAGGCTGAAAGCAAACTGTTCTGAACCAGCCCTCTTCTAACAAACCCCTTATCAGAAAGAAGAGACTGGAGAGCGTCCAAGGCTAAAAGGCTTCTGCCAAGATTTAATTACGCAGTTAACAAAAACACTAGAGCTTGTCTTCTCAAGCGGAAAAGTTGCTTTCAGCAACCAGCCCCTCCCCAAACACTCCTTTTATAGAGAGCTCAGGGCGTGGTCTCCCTGTGCCTCCTCCCGAGGAGTCCCATAGCCTTTCTTTGTTTGTTCCTGCTCGACTGCCTCCTGCGTCGGGCGTCCTTGAACAGGGCCAGCTGTGGGTCATCATCCTCCGCACTCTCGGGCTCACGCAGCTGAGAAGAGGTCCCCGGCTGAGGACTCTGCAAAGCCTCCAAACCATCATCAGCCGGTTCGTCTCCCTCCTCCCCCTCATCTGAGTCCTCCGATACGTCGGAGCCGGCTGTCGGACCCACAGGCTGGCCCTGAGTCACAACACCTCTTTCCATTTATCCCTGAGTTGCCTCACAGCCAATCCATACTGCTAAATCTTGCACACATCTGCAAATTTTCTGCCAAAGAATTACTTTGGTGTAACTTAGCTTACAAGCCAGTTTGGCATAGTAAAGGCACTAGACTAAAAGCCAAGTGACTGCGAATTCTAGTCCTATCTTAAGCTCAGAAACCAACTGCTTTAGAGCTGTAAACATCTAGATCAGAAGGTGTCCAACCTTGGTAACCTTGATGAGCACTGTTGATTTTATCTAGTCTGGGTAATGAAATGTCTCCAAGAAAACAGCCAAGCTTAGAAAGCCCCAAGAACTCCTCTTAGCAACTTTAAGACTTGTGGGCTTCAACTCTTGGACGCTGCTGATCTAGATGATTGCTACATTTTGAAACCCTATGATAGCTATTATCTAGCCTTTGGAAGGATTTGGGGTATTGAATTGTCAAAGAAGCCTTTATTTTAATTCTGCTTGGCTTCCTGCCTGCAGTGAAAGAGCAACGTCAATGGTGTGTTCTTGTAGCTTCCTCCAAAGAAAAATTCTTCGTAAGATGATTGGGATAAATAAAAGAGACAAGGGAACTATGTTTACCACACTAAGCTTGGAGGTAGTGCAGGAGAAACAATTAATAAATCAATTCCCATTGCTGTTTCATATTACCTGTAAAGAAGGTAGAGAAGGAGTATGTGGGGAAATGGACTGAAAACCACTGCAGAACTTCATACTAAGACAATTTAAAACCTGATGGAAGAGAATATTTGTAGCCCAGGGTTGAATTGTAGGGTCCTTGGTGCTCTCGGAGCTTGGTTGTTTTCTTGGAGACATTTCATTACCCAATGAGGTATCATCGGTGCCACCAAGTGTTGGAGGTGTCAACTTAGGGCAGAGGTAGGCAACCTTGGCTCTTTTATGACTTGTGGACTTCAACTCCCAGAATTCCTGAGCCAGCCATGCTGAGGGGAAAGAGAGAGGTTTCCATGCTGAGCCATGCTGGCTCAGGAATTCTGGGAGTTGAAGTCCACAAGTCATAAAAGAGCCAAGGTTGCTTACCCCTGGCCTAGGCCTAGGCCGTTTTATGACTGGTGGACTTCAACTCCCAGAATTCCTGAGCCAGCCATGCTGAGGGGAAAGGGAGAGGTTTCCATGCTGAGCCATGCTGGCTCAGGAATTCTGGGAGTTGAAGTCCACAAGTCATAAAAGAGCCAAGGTTGCCTACCCCTGCAGTAGGCATTACTAGGGATGACTTCCTGTCCACTTTAGGAATCCATGAAGATGGCTGTCCCAACCCCTTTAATACACATCCAGTGGAGAGAAGGCCACCACCTCCTCTAAGTGGCTCTAATTTCCTTCTTGGTAGATACTCTGCATCCATTTTATTTCCTCTTCTTAACTTCCTTTCTAGCATTACATTAGTAACAGTGAGCCACATTAGAAGTTCTCCTCCTAAGATAAATAGGTCAAAAACTATCAGTGTGTCTGCCAGGAGCATCTGCAGGCAGTTGTCAAAACAGTCAAAATGATGGTTGCCACGCTGGCTGTTTTCCTTATAAAAGATCATGCAAGAGAGAATTGCTTTTTGTCCACTGTCCTGCAGAGCAGACCTCATAATGTTCACACACAAAAGGTAAGCTGCCCTTCAAGTTGATCTTGACTCCTGGGGAATTTTCAGGAATCACAACAATAATATAAAAGTGGTGTTATTGCCTTGTTCTTGGATGCATTCTCAGCTTCCCAATCTAATCTAGTATGTGCTGGAAGTCTTCTTGTCAAAGAACTAACCAGCTAGCCCTGCTTTATTTCCTAGCACAGACAAGGTCAGCAGTCACTGACAAAGCAAAAAACAAACATTAATTAATAATGTCTAAAACTCCCCTGATACAGACAAAGCCAGATTTGCAGAATGTAAATAACCTCACCAGGTTGTTAACGTTTTATGCACTACCAGTTGCATGTTATCAGAAACAGAAGCCATTAGATAAAATAGTAGTCTTGTATTAGCACCCAGTAAAGGCCATGATTGAGAGAGCCAATTTAGTGTGGTGGTTAAGACACCAAACTAGAATCTGGGTGACTATGAGGTCTAGTCCCACCATAGGTACAAGGCCAGCTAGGTGACCTTGAGCTAATCATCAGGAACCTATGAGTTCTAGTCCTGCCTTAGGCACAATGCTAGCTGGGTGACTTTGGGCCAATCACCAGGAAACAATGAGTTTTAGTCCCACCTAAGCACAAAGCCAGCTGGTTGACCTTGGGCCAATCACTAGAAAACTATGAGCTCTACTCCTGCCTTAGGCACAAAGCAGCTAGGTGACCTTGAGCCAGTCACATTCTATCCATACTGGGATGAAGACCAGAGTAAACCACTTCTAAATTTGCCAAGAAAGGTGTTATGTACTGGTACCACACCATGTGCGTTGCTGGAGAGCTAACGTCTCCGGTCCTGCAATTGGTCAACCTTGGGCAGCAAGCATGGGTTCAATCTGATTGGTTGCTACCTGAGGGTTTGGCTATATATTGTGGCAGGGTGCACCCCCAAGTCCCCAGTACAATTCCAGCTTAAATAAAAGAATGAGTTTCTCTGTACTCTGCTGTGTGTCTTCATTCCTTCTCACCAGAGCCCACGACATAATAGTGACGATGAAGATGGGATCCTGCTTCACCGCCTAAGGGCTGAAGTCACGAGGGGTCGGCATTACTCGCTGGAGGGAAGAGGCATCTTTCCCCCCCTCTCTAGGCTGGCTAGTAAAGCTACATTAGCGGCCGCATGCTCAGAGGATGCATTCCCTGAGCCCAAGAAGCAGGATCCAAGAATGCAGGAATCGAGGAAAGATGCCGAAGGTTGGCAAACTCAGAGAGTTCGATATAAAACATCCAAAAGTCTTATTGGACTTGATTGGTTTGAGGCTTTGGGCATTCCAGGCATTAACCGGACACAGACAGCAGACCTCATGGCTGTTTGCGAGGAATACGCGGATATTTTTGAGTCAAAACTGGGAACTTATACTGGCCCGCCAATTTCTTTTAAATTAGATCCTAACGTTATACCGATTAGGGTCAAGCCTCGCAGGGTCCCCTTCGCCCTAAAACACAAAATCAATTCCAAAATCGATAAGTTAGTAGAACAGGACGTATTACAGCCTGTTGATGGGGGGGAGTGGGAAACTCCTATTGTCACCCCACTAAAGTCCAACGGGGAAGTCTGCATTTGCACAGACTATAAATGCACATTGAATAAGGCCCTAAATCAACATGCGTACCCAGTCCCTCTAGTCAACCATATTCTAGCCTCTTTGCAAGGGGGAACCATTTTCGCTAAACTTGATTTAGTGCAGGCGTATCAGCAATTGCTGGTTGACGAGGCCACAGCCATGGCTCAAACAATAGTAACTCACAGAGGAGCATTCAAAGTCAAATGCTTGCAGTTTGGAGTCAGTGTTGCACCGGGTATTTTCCAAGGGATTATGGAACGCACACTTAAGGATATTCAGGGTGTCTGTCCCTATTTTAATGATGTTCTCATTGCTGGGGAATCCCCAGAAGTACTGGCCAATAGGCTCCGCGATGTGGGCCTCAAATTAAAGAAAAACAAATGGAGTATTGGGGTCTCTTCAATGGAATTCTTGGGGTTCCTTATCAATGCTAGTGGAATTCACCCCGCTGATTCAAAAGTGAAGGCCATCAAAATGGCTCCTAGGCCAAAATCAAAAGGAGAGCTGCAAGCATTTTTGGGCCTCCTGAATTTTTATCACACATTCCTACCTCATAAGGCTGCAATAGCAGAGCCACTCCACAGGCTTCTTGATAGAAAAGCCCCTTGGAAATGGACTAAGTTACATGGAAAAAGTTTCCAGGATCTAAAAGCCCTCCTTTCAGAAAAGTCCACTGTAACTCATTACATTGAGTCTAAAACTGTATGTCTTGCATGTGATGCATCTCCCTACGGGGTAGGGGCAGTCTTAAGCCACATAGAGAAGAATGGGAAACAGGTTCCTATTGCATTCTATTCTAGAACTTTATCTGCTGCTGAGCGTAATTATGTGCAAATTGATAAAGAAGCCTTGGCCATAGTGGCTGGAGTTAAGAAATTTCATGATTATTTATATGGCAGGAATTTCACTGTCTACACTGACCACAAACCCCTGTTGGGATTATTCACAAATGATAAGCAAACTCCCCACATACTATCTCCAAGAATGCTGAGATGGTCTATATTTTTGTCTGCATACAATTTTAAGTTGATTCATAAACCTGGGAAAGAAATGGGCCATGCAGATGGCCTCAGCAGACTACCACTGCCACTAATGGATCCTGATCCAGCTCCTGCTGCTAAAATATTGTCCATTCAGGTATCTTGCTGCGGTGCCTCAGGGGACTGGGAGTGGGAGGCATGGTTCTGCGTTGGTTCTCCTCCTTTCTCCAGGGTCGCTCGCAGTCGGTGCTGGCAGGGGGACAGAGGTCGACTCCGAGGCCTCTCGTTTGCGGAGTCCCTCAGGGGTCGGTCCTCTCGCCTCTCCTGTTCAACATCTACATGAAACCGCTGGGTGAGATCATTCGTAGCTTTGGAGTAGGGTACCATCAGTATGCTGATGACACCCAGCTTTTCATCTCAACTCCAAACAACATCAGTGATGCCCTCGACGTGATGTCCCGCTGCCTGAAAGCGGTCCGGGAATGGATGGGGAGGAACAGGCTTCAACTGAACCCAGACAAGACTGAATGGCTGTACGTACCGGCAAGCCAGGTTACTCAGAGCATCCCATCCCTTAACATCGGGGATGAGTTACTACTCCCTGTTGATAGGGCCCGCAACCTGGGTGTCCTCCTAGACTCGCAGCTCTCCCTGGAAGATCACATTGGAGCTGTGACCAAGGGGGCCTTCTCCCGGGTTCGACTGGTGCGCCAACTACGGCCTTATCTGGACCTTGATGCCTTACGTACAGTCACCCATGCCCTTGTGACCTCTCGCCTAGACTACTGTAACGCTCTCTACATGGGGCTGCCCTTGAGATCCACTCGGAAGCTTCAACTGGTGCAAAGTGCAGCGGCACGGACACTTTTGGGAGCCTCCCGATACTCCCATATCACACCTCTCCTCCGTGCGCTGCACTGGCTTCCAGTTGCCTTCCGGGTGAAGTTCAAGGTGCTAACAATGACATACAAAGCCCTACATGGCATGGGTCCGGACTACCTACGGGAGCACCTTCTGCCAATGTCAACACCCCACCGCCCTGTGCGCTCCCACAGAGAGGGCCTCCTCAGGGTGCCACCGCTCAAGGAATGTCGGCTGGTGGCCCCCAGGGGGAGGGCATTCTCAGTGGGTGCGCCAGCCCTCTGGAACTGCTTACCAACTGAAATCCGGATGGCCCCCGACCTCCGCACCTTCCGGTGCGACTTGAAGACTTACCTATTCCAGCAGTCCGGCCTGGCCTGATAGCTCTAATTGGGGTCCCAGTTTGTTTTGTTTTGTTTATTGTTTTTCAGTACTGTTCATTATGTTTGCCTACCTTACTCTGTACACCGCCCCGAGTCCCTCGGGAGAAGGGCGGTTTATAAAAACAAACAAACAAATAAATAAATAAATAAATAAATAAATAAATAAATAAATAAATAAGGGGGATATTGCTGCTGAAACTGCCACAGATAAAATTCTGAGCAGAGTACTGTCATGGGTATACACGGGCTGGTTGGAAAAAAGTCCAGGCTCTGAATTTCAAAGTTATTTTGTCAGGAGACATGAATTGTCTGCACACAAAGGCTGTATTTTATGGGGCAACAGAGTCACTATCCCCACTTCATTGAGGGACAGAGTCTTACAATCTTTACATGAAGGCCATCCAGGCATTGTATGCATGAAAGCCCTAGCTAGAAGCTACCTTTGGTGGCCTGGCCTGGATAAGGCTGTAGAGGATCATGGTTGCTATACCTGCCAGAAGTCTAGGCCTGAAATGCCTCAGGCCCCAGTTCATAAGTGGGAGGAAACACATACTCCCTGGTCCAGGGTTCATATAGACTACGCTGGGCCTTTTCAAGGACAGCTTTTCATGGTAATAGTGGATAGCCACTCAAAATGGCTAGAAGTAGTTCCAGTCCCTAATATGACTACTGTTAGGACCATCCGGGTGCTCAGAAAACCCTTTTCAACACATGGGTTGCCTGATGTTTTGGTTTCTGATAATGGGGCTCAATTCACTGCTGCTGAGTTTCAGGCTTTTCTCAGAGCTAACCTCATCAGACATGCTACGTCTGCACCATTTCATCCCTCTTCCAATGGACAAGCTGAATGCATGGTGAGGACAACGAAGGAGACACTCAAGCACATTATCACAGGTGACTGGCATCATAGATTGGCAGATTTTTTGCTCTGTCAACATTCTACACCCTGCATGGCTACAGGTAAAAGTCTTGCTGAGCTTTGTTGGGGAAAGCGTTTAATTACTAAACTGGACAGGTTGCATCCAGACAGAGTGGCATCCGAAGCCTCTAGACCAAAGCCCCCGAGGGGGCTGCAAATGGGTGATCGGGTTTGGGCCAGAAACTATGGGCCTGGAAATTTGTGGGTTCCTGGTCAGGTGACCAAAGCATACGGACCCCTATCTTACGAAGTGGGGTTGGAGGGAGGGCAACTGGTCAGAAGACACATCAACCAACTTAGGAAGAGGTTTCCAGAATGGTCACTAAGTGAGGACTATGGCATAAGTCCCTCCCAAAGTCCTCAAAATTGAATAAATAAATAAATAAACTGGCACCTAAGCCAGCCCATACCAGAACCACTCAGCTGAACTTGATTCTGAGGAAGAACAAGGAAGCTCGGAAGTGCAACATGGGACCCCTGACCAGGCGAACCAGCCGAATCTCAGCAACCGCTGTGCCTACTCTGCAGAACAGACTGACTCTGGGGTGGGCCAACCTGGGGAGGCCAGCCAGAGTGTTCCAATTCCCCTAGACGATGGAGCACAAGAGGACATGGGTCTACCCAGCCCACTGGGTAAGCTGGTAGACCACAAAGTGAGTGGAACTCCGAGGCATTCCTCCAGACCGCACAAACCCCCAGCATATTTTACAGACTATATTGTAAAATAAAGTAATGTATAATGTTGTGACACTTGTACCACTACCTACAGAAATTCGGGTGAATTGTAACTGCTGACACGCATGTTCACTGAGACGTTGTTTCATCTCTTTGTAGTCTTTACTGCACTGACTAGCCATTTAGCCGTTGTTTAATCTTATTGTAGTCCATACTACAAGGCACGTCTGTAAAGGTCGCGTAATATCATTCTAACTACCTTGGCTTAAGTTAAGCATTATTGTTATTATTGTATTATTATGTATTTTGATTGTTGGAAGTGATTCTTAAGCCTTGACTATTGTCAAGGGGATTATAGCCTGATATTAGGAGGGAGGGGTGTTATGTACTGGGCTTTTGGTACCATACCACGTGCGTTGCTGGAGAGCTAATGGCTCTCCAGCAACCCAGACAGGACGTCTCCGGTCCTGCAATTGGTCAACCTTGGGCAGCAAGCATGGGTTCAGTCTGATTGGCTGCTACCTGAGGGTTTGGCTATATATTGTGGCAGGGTGCACCCCAAGTCCCCAGTACAGTTCCAGCTTAAATAAAAGAATGAGTTTCTCTGTTCTCTCTCTCTCTCTCTCTCTCTCTCTCTTTCTCTCTCTCTTAGATGAAAATTCTGGTGCACTAGTTCAAATAATAATAATAATAATAATAATAATAATAATAATAATAATAATAATAATAATAATAATAATAATAATAATAATGAAGATTGCACAGACTGACTACAAGCAGCGGCATGACAAAGTAGCAACAATGGTGCATTGAAAGATCTGCAAGAAATATCATTTGCCTGTAAGCAAGAACTGGTGGGATCATAAAATAGAGGAAATCATAGAAAATGATAAAATTAAACTGCTCTGGGACTTCAGAATTCAAACAGACAAGCACCTGCAACACCCCAGCATTAACAATTGTCAATAAGAAAGACAAAAAAGTCTGGATAGTGGACATGGCAGTGCCTGGAAACAGCAGAATAGATGAGAAAGAACTGGAGAAGATAACAAAATACAAAGACCTACAAATAGAAACAGAAAGACTGTGGCAAAGGCAAGCAAGGGTAGTATCAATAGTAATAGGCACCTTGGATTCAATCCCCAAACAACTGAAGTACCACTTGCACACCATTGGCATTGACAAATTCGCCATTAGTCAATTGCAAAAGGCGGCTGTTAGAATATGTTGTTGAAAAAATGGTTTGTTTAACAGAGTATTATTAATACACAGTGGAAGTTGTACTGGGACTTTTAGGCAAACAGTAATGCACTAACACGAGTTTTATAACTTATTTTTACTCAGACAACAAAAAGAAACACAGTAAGAAATAGTCCAAGTATCAATCCAGTATCATGCACATAAAAGTCAGTCCATAAAAACATAGTATCAAAATACAAAAACTGCTTACCAATATCAAAAACAATATACACTGTAGCAAGCAGTTGATTCTTGAGAGAATAAATACCAAGTTAGCAAACAAGAGAACAAGAGGTATCCAAACACTAACATCAAACACATATACAAGAGCAACTATGTGTAACATCTAACTCTCTTTTATGTGGAATAATTACAGCCACACCCTTAGGCCGTTTAACTCCTTAAAGGTGCTTTTACTCCATTATATAATATTGTCACCCAAATCAAGTTTAATCTCTAACAATCTCCCCTTTTGGGTGGCATATTATACATATATTTTTACAATCTCAAATTACACATATCACAAACAGATTTATGCTTTATAGCACCCTGAGCTTTAGTAAACTGGTCAGCAATATTATCTTCAGTTGCACAATATTCCAGTTTAATCAAATTATCTTTAACACATTGTCTGACATTTAGATACCGTAGATCCGTATGTTTTGATCTAGTTTTCACTGCAGCATTAGTTGCTAATTTTATAGCTGCTTGATTGTCTTCATACACTTTTATTGGTTCATTACAATTTAAACCCATATCAAACAATAATTGTTTCCATACCAATAGCTCAGTACATAATAAAGATAGACAAGAAAATTCGGATTCAGTTGTTGATAAGCTTATATGCTTCTGTCTGTTAGACCTCCATCCTACTAAAGCGTTTCCCAATAATACAACCAATCCTGAAGTGGATTTCCTGGTTACAGTATCAGATGCAAAACTAGCATCTGCAAATGCTTTTAGTTCCAATTCCTTTGTTGGCTCTAGATATAGAGAATAATGTATGGTGTGTTTCAAATATCTTAAAACTCTTTTCGCACCTTGCCAACATCTGGTTGTAGGATTCTCACAATATCTAGCTAAATGATTAACTGTAAATGCTATGTCAGGTCTTGACCAATTACATAAATACATCAAGCTGCCTATTAATGATTGATATATCTTTTTATCAAAGACATTGCTGTTATCTGCTGAACTCTCAAAACCTTGAACCATAGGTGTTTTTACTGGTTTACAGTTTTCCATATTATAACGTTTCAGCAAACCATTAATTTTCTTAGCTTGAGACAGTTTAAATCCTTTACTAGTCCTGACAATATCCAGCCCTAGATAATGACTAATAGCTCCTAGATCTTTTACTCTAAATTTTCTTTTTAACCCTGAAATTATTCTTTCAGTTTCTGTTTCATCTTTTGCTATAATAGCAATATCATCAGTGAATAATAATAACAATGATAATTCACTATTTTGCTGTTTTATAAATAAACAAGGATCTGCAATACTAGCTTTAAATCCCAAACTATTTAACTCTTTTACTAAACATCTATTCCACTCATAACCTGACTGTTTTAAACCATACAAACTCTTATTCAGTTTCCAACAGTACCCTACCTTACTTTCTATTCCTGATGGAACTTTCATATATATATCATGGTTTAATGTTGCATGCAAATAAGCAGTTTCAATATCTACATGTTTTATACTATAATTCTTATTTGCTGCCCAAACTAAAGCAGCCCTAAGAGTGGAAGCTCTTAACGTTGGGGAAAATACTTCATCATAATCAGTATTATTCTGTGCAAATCCTTGAGCAACTAATCTTGCTTTATGTATTACCTCTCCTGTAACACTTTCTTTCAGTTTAAAAACCCATTTACATCCAATTAACTTTTCTGTTTTAGGTATTTTAACCTCTTGATAAACATTAAGATCTTGCAAAGACTTTATTTCTTTATCCATAGCTACTTTCCAATTCTTTCTTTCATTCTCAGGATACATTTTTATTTCTTCAACATTAGAAGGTTCAATGTCTATTTGACAAATTAAACCTGCCTCGAAACGATCAGGCTGTCGTCTTTCCCTGTTAGACCTTCTGAGAATTATTGGACTTATAGGTACATTTACATTATTATCTTCTTCCTCTCCTGTCTCCACTATCAGTGGTTCTTGTTTGATCTCTCTAGCAGGTTCCTCCTCTTCTTTATCACTTTCATTTGAGGAGTTAGTTAAATCTTGTTGAGGAATATATACAATATCTTCTACCCTTTCCCAGCCTGACTGTTCTTGAAAAACAGCGCTAGAACTACAATAAATGTTTTTAGTACCTTTCTCCCAGAACCGATAAGACTTATGGTTTAACTCATAGCCAACAAAAAATAATTGTTTAGCTCTATGTTCTCCTTTATTTCTTATTGAACTTGGAATATGTACCCAAGCAGGTGTCCCAAATGTGTGAATATAACTAAGATTTGGTTTTCTCTTATACCATAAGGTATAAGGAATTTTACCTGTAGCTGAACTAACCACATTGTTTAAAATATGATTAGCACATTTTGCTGCTTCTCCCCATAAGCTATCAGGTAAACCAGAATCTTCAATCATAGATCTAATCATAGCTTGCAATGTTTGGCCCCTTCTTCAACAAATGCATTATGCTGAGGTCTATAAGGAGCTGTATGTCTATGCTCTATTCCCTCTGAAACTAACAGCTCATTAAACTGTTTATTAACAAACTCAGTTCCATTGTCTGTTATTATGGTTTTTACATTTAACTGAGTTTTCCTTTGTACAAACTTGAGCCAATTAGATATTGTTTGTATAGTTTCAGTTTTTGACGTAAGGAGATAACAGAACCCATATCTGCTATAATGGTCTAGAATATTTAATATGTAGCAAGCACCCCCTAAACTGGGTTTCATAGGACCTATCAAATCCATAAATACCAGTTCTAATGGAGTTGTGGTTTTAAATCCATCTAACCTATTAGCTGGTGCTGCCCTGCTCTTTTCTCTACCACATACGTTACACTGTAGATATTTCTTACAAGCCTTTAACTTAAACCCATTAGACAAAGCTACAGTTCTTTTTAGTGTATTAAAATTCACATGACCCAATCTTCTATGTAATAAATGAATACATTCATCATGTGGTTTTTGATTTGTACAAGTAGTAGCCATTATTATAGGATCATTGCTAATTACAAACAAACCGTCTTTCATATTAGCTATTAAGTTCACTTCATTCTTTTGAATAAGACATTCCTCCCCTTGGAAAGTAACTTTAAAACCTGCTTCCAATAATGCCTTAACTGATAATAGATTATAATCACATCTGGGAACATATAGCATTTCCAAATTTTGTTTGAAAAATGAACAGTAAACCTTACCCTCTCCAGAGACCTTGACTCTCCAGCCATTAGCCATAGAAATATATTTTTTACTAGACCTTATATTCTCAAAATCCCTTTTTATTTTTGAAATACAGTGTGTAGCTCCACTATCTACCACCCACCAATTGTGGTTATTAGTAGTTCTATTAGCTACAGCTACATTAATCAGCTTTTTATTCTTTCTATGGCTTTCCTTTCTCTGACAATTACTATTCTGACAAAACTTAGCAATATGTCCCTTTAACCCACAATTAAAGCATTTCCTTAAAATATAAGCAGATTCAGTCTTCTTTATTTCTTGTTGCAATGGCTCTCTCAACTGTTTTCTCTCCATACGACATCTTGATTCTTCCAACAACCTTCCAGTTATTGAAGAAACAGTTAGGTCTTCTTTGGACAAAACCTCCAAGGACGATACAAAGGCATCATAGCTCTCATCCAATGATGATAAAATGATGTAAACCTGGTGAAGCTCTGAGAAAATAAGTTCTTTTTCTTGCAGTTCCAACAAAGTTGCTTTTATAAAGTTAAGGTGAGCTAACATATCGCCATTCTTTTCCAGTCTAGCTCTAAATAGCTTTCTGGTAAGATTTATATGAGCACCAACACTGTCCCAAACAAAAATCTTTTTCAACTTAGCCCAACATTTAGCAGCAGATTCTTCTCCACGCACATGGACTAGCTGTTGGTCTCCTAATGTTAGCCCAATGATAGATAAAGCCTTATCATTGTCTTTATTGAAGTCTACAATCTTCTTGTTATCTTCTTCATTAGTTGGATCCCAGGCAGTTACATCAGGAGGATTATGGACTATTTTCCAAAGACCTTGATTTTGTAATAGCAAACTACATTGTGTAGACCAGGATACGTAGTTTGACCCATTAAGCCGGGTAATGCAGAATGGATTGAATAGTCCTTGTGCCATTGTCTGAATTTGAAAACTCAGTTAGGAAATATAAATACAATACTGTGCCTGTCCTCAGCACCACACTGGATCTGGGCCCATAACCATTGTTAGAATATGTTGTTGAAAAAATGGTTTGTTTAACAGAGTATTATTAATACACAGTGGAAGTTGTACTGGGACTTTTAGGCAAACAGTAATGCACTAACACGAGTTTTATAACTTATTTTTACTCAGACAACAAAAAGAAACACAGTAAGAAATAGTCCAAGTATCAATCCAGTATCATGCACATAAAAGTCAGTCCATAAAAACATAGTATCAAAATACAAAAACTGCTTACCAATATCAAAAACAATATACACTGTAGCAAGCAGTTGATTCTTGAGAGAATAAATATCAAGTTAGCAAACAAGAGAACAAGAGGTATCCAAACACTAACATCAAACACATATACAAGAGCAACTATGTGTAACATCTAACTCTCTTTTATGTGGAATAATTACAGCCACACCCTTAGGCCGTTTAACTCCTTAAAGGTGCTTTTACTCCATTATATAATATTGTCACCCAAATCAAGTTTAATCTCTAACAGCGGCCTTACTAGGAACTGCTTCCATCCTGCGACAATATCTGTAATACCATCAAACATCCACATCTGCCTATCCCAGGTCCTTGGTAAGGACTCGATAGGTAGACAAAAATGCCAAAACCAGTCTGAACATCTGGCTGACTGTGCGATGATCAAAAACAACAACAACAACAACAACAACAACAACAACAACAACAACAACAACAATAATAATAATAATAATAATAATAAAGTTGGAAGGGACCTTGGAGGTCTTCTAGTCCAACCCCGTGCTCAGGCAGGAAACCCTATATCATTTCAGACAAATGGCTGTCTAGTCTCTTCTTGAAAACTTCCAGTGTTGGAGCACCCACAGCTTCTGGAGGCAGGTTGTTCCACAGGAAATTTTTTCTTAGTTCTAGTTTGCTTCTTTCCCTGATTAGTTTCCATCCATTGCTTCTTGTCTTGCCTTCAGGTGCTTTGGAGAATAGCTTGACTCCCTCTTCTTTGGGGCAGCCCCTGAGATATTGGAACACTGCTATCATATCATCCCTATTCTTTCTCTTCATTAAACTACACATACTCAATTCCAGCAACCGTTCCTTTTATGTTTTTGCCTCCAGTCCCCTAACCATCTTTGTTGCTCTTCTCTGGACTCTTTCTAGAGTCTCAACATCTTTTTTACATCGGGGTGACCAAAACTGGATGCAGTATTCCAAGTGTGGCCTTACCAAGGCATTGTAAAGTGGTATTAACACTTCACGTGATCTTGATTCTATCCCTCTGTCAATGCAGCCTAACACTGTGTTGGCTTTTTTGGCAGCTGCAACACACGGCTCATATCTAAGTGATTGTCCAGTAGCACTCCGAGATCCCTCTCACAGTTACTACTATTGAGCCAGGTACCACCTATACTATACTTGCGCATTTGGTTTTTCTTGCCTTGAAATGTAGAACTTTACTGTTTTCACCACTGAATTTCATTTTGTTAAGATAGCGCCCAGTGTTCAAGTCTGTCCAGATCCTCCTGTATCTTAAGCCTGTCTTCTGGAGTGTTGGCTATTCCTGCCAGCTTGGTGTCGTCTGCAAATCTGATGAGTTCCCCATCTATCCCCTCGTCCAAATCAGATGTCCTTATGCAAATGATTGACTCTGTATTTCTTTCACAGAGACTCATCTGATGCAAATGACACAACATGTGGCTTATACCAGACATCTATGCAGCCAAATTTGGGGGGGGGGGGATAGAGACAGGGGAAAAATAAACTGGGGGTAAAATGTGTGTTCTCCCCATTCCTGGGCACCCTGCCCAAACCCCTTAACTTTGGCAGCACTCCTGTTTTTGAGCCCAAGACTTTGAAAAAAGGTTGCGATTCAGATGTGATTAATTGTAAGACTTACTGTATTGACTTCATTGACTTGCTTGCCAGAAATGATAACATTCATAGCTTTTAGAGCTAGGAAATAGTTTAGATGCCTGCCTGTACCACCATCAACTTCTGGAGAACGTTTCAAAATCCTTTTGGCAGTATATACTTTTTTTTTAACCACCTGGAATTTTTCTCTGCATGATTACTGAGCAATAGCATGTTTGAAAAGTGGCAGGAAAGCCTGTTTAGCAACAAATGATCCCTGAGATCTGTCAGCTTATTCTGACTGACGTCGTTCAGGCCACTGAGCAACAGTGACCAACCCACAGTGAATAATCACATATACAGTAAGCTCATCAAATCTGTCTATTACAATACATAAAAAGGTTTCCCCTGCTAGTCATGTCTGACTTTAGGACATGGTGCTCATCTCTTGTTTCGTGGTTGAGGAAGCAAGCATTGTCCAAAAATATTTCTGTGGTCACGTGGCCAGCATGGCTATACATCAAGGCACACGGAACGCTATTTGGTACCTGTTTATCTACTCACATTTCCAAGCTTTTGAACTGCTAGGAACTGGAGCAAGTAATGGGAACTACCCCGGTCAATGGATGTTGGTTCTTGAATCTGGACTGCCAGCTTTTCAGTCTTTGACCGCTGACCCACTGCACAACCTATACCAGGGGTAGACAACCTTGGCTCTTTTATGACTCGTGGACTTCAACTCCCAGAATTCCTGAGCCAGCCACGTTGGCTCAGGAATTCTGGGAGTTGAATACGAGTCATAAAAGAGCCAAGGTTGCCTCCCCCTGCCATATACAATATCCTATCCTACAATAAACTACATTAAATACACTACAGGTAGTCCTCAACTTACGATCACAATTGGGATCAGAATGTCCATGGCAAAACAAGGTGGTTGTTACGTGATTTGGATTTGATTGTTTAAGTCAGGGGTCTTCAAACTTGGCCCTTTTATGACTTGTGGACTTCAACTCCCAGAATTCCTCGGCCAGCGTGCACGCTGGCTGCGGAATTCTGGGAGTTGAAGTCCACAAGTCATAAAAGGGCCAAGTTTGAAGACCCCTGCTTTAAGTGAATCCAGTTTCCCCTTGGACTTTGCTTGTGGGAAGCCAGCTGGGAAATTACAAATGGTGATCAGATGGCCCCAGATGCTGCAACGATCATAAGTACATGCTCATTGCCAATTGCCCAACTTTTGATAGGTACGCCTGCGGATGCTGCAATGGTCACGACTGTAAGTCCCTTTTTTTGAGTGCCTTTGTAACTTTGAGTGGTCACTAAATAAATGATCCTAAGTCAAGGACTACCTTTACAAGACTATGGTGGTCAGATCTATGGATCACACATTTTAACACCATGTAATAGTTTAAAAACCACCAACCCAGATCCTGATGGGAACACCCTGGGTACTTTCCAAATTCTCAAGAATCAGAGGACTGATCTATAGGGCAAGACATCTTGGGTAGTTAACATTTTAATGGTTTATTCAAGAGTCAGTGTTGATATAGAGTAGACTATAGCTGGTCACTTGGAGCCAATCATATATCTTGAAAGCCTTACTGTCAATGGATGCAAATCTCTATCTGGAGTCTACTTGTAATATATACGAATGTTTGGCAGGGTTACATTTATAAGGAACAGGGTTGAAACTGATAGATTTTTTTTAACCTGTGTTCAGCTGCTAAAATTCTTGTTTTATTCTTCACTGTTCACCTGGATCCTGGCCCAGTTAATTTCCTGTCCCGTTCTCTTCCCCCCCCCGCACCCCCCCTTCTTCTCTTGAACTCTTGTATCTGGAAGTCTTTAATTACCTTGGCTAGTTCCTAAGACTCTTGATCGACAAACAACTACACTGTCTGAATTGCTGTTCTTTGGCTAAATGGAAAGCTTAACAAATCTTATCTTCCTGCTAGGCACAATGTCTCTGCTGTGGGAAAAAGGATAATAATGGCATAACTAACCATTAAAACAGGAAATGAACGAGTGTTTTCTCTATTCCTCAAGACTCTGGGAATGTTTTTCAAACTCAGAATGGATTCACACCATGAGAAACATGGAATCTGTGAAAAGCAACCTCAGGACATAATTCTCTCAGTGTTTCTTGAGATCCCCTAAGAAAGCCCAACTTGAAGTGTACTGTTTTTTGAAATAACAATTATTAAATTTAAAGGTTACCCAACTGCAAACAACTATGAGTAGCTTCCATTTTAAAAGGTAGAACTAACAGAGTAATCAAACCATGTACAGGTAGTTCACAACTGACCTCAACATTTCTGTTGCTAAGTGAGACAGTTGTTAAGTGAATTTTGCCCCATTGTAGGACCTTTCTTGCCACAGTTGTTAAGTGAATCACTACAGCTGTTAAGTTAGTAACATGGTTAATTAAGTGAAGCTGGCTTCCCCATTGACTTTGCTTGTCAGGAGGTCGCAGACGGGGATCACATGATCCCAGGGCACTGCAATCGTCATAAATATGAGTCAGTTGCCAAGCATTTGAATTTTGACCACATGACCATGGGGATGCTACAACAGTTGTGAGTGTGAAAAATGATCATAAGCCACTTTTTTCAGTGCCACTGTAATGAACTGTTGTTGAGGACTATCTATAAACCTAGAAAAGGCATATATATAGCATGTAACAGACATGTCAAACCCGCACCGTCACATGACATCATGCAACGCCTTGGTACTGTTTTGCCATTGCCGGCAATGGGGTGGGCGCAGCTTCCGCGTGACGCATCCAGCCCACGGACCAGCAGTTTGACACCCCTGGCATGTAACAACCCCACTCCAATTCTAACTCACAAAGGCTCAACACTGACAGTTCCCAACGGCCTAGAAAATCAGCCAAGTTTTCAAAGACTTTGGGAATATCATCAGGGTAAGAGCCACGTGTATTCCTATAAAGAAAAGACAAGTTAGCCTCTCCTATTAGAATCAAGGTTTTTGCAATAATCTGCCATCATATCTTTTGATAGGACTTTCGGGAAAGACATCTGTAGAGCATGTGTCGGGCCTGGCACGCCCGACATCCGGACGGGCCGCGGAGGGTCCCGCCAGACCGCCGATGCCCGCGGAGCGGCCTGCCGGGGCCCGAAACTCACCGCCGCCGCACAGGGAACGCCCCGCCAAGCCCTGGAACCAACTGCCGGCAGCCGCGGAGTCCCGAAAGTCCGGGAAGGTGCTCGGCCGCGGTTGCACCCCAGCACCCGGCCGCCCAGCGCCCGAAGAAGCCACGCCTCGGCCTACCTGCTTCCAGGGACTCCCGCCAGCCTCCTCCTCCAGCTGACAAGCTGCGGCGCTCCGAAAACGGCCGCCAGCGTCCACGCCGTCCTGAGGATCCAGGAAGTGCGGCATTCGGAGCAACGGCGCAGCGGCTGCCCGCCCGTCAGCTGGGGAGGCCGCAGACCAGTACGGCGGCTCTCGGAAGCGGCCAACGAGCCGGGGGGGAGCGCGGCTGCCATAATCGGCCAGAGAGTGATCTACCAGCTGCTAAAGATGGGCGCCTGAGTGGCTCAGGGGGTGGCGGAGACCCCCGGCGGGATGAGGAGGGGCTCAGGGCGAGACTCGCGGTGGTTTGGAGAGCTGGGGGGGAGGATGGAAGCGTGCGGAGCTCCGGGGGACGAGAGGGTGGTTTGGGCTGGGGGGTGACTTACCGGCTGCAATGGTGGTGGGGCGGGTGCCAAAGGGCAGGAACCATGGGAGGCGGGAGTTAAGTAGGGTGTGGGCGTGGTAAAACGGCTAGGGGTGTGGTGGAGGGTGTCGGCTTGGCTGGCTATTTAACAGCGTTGATGATACTGTAGAATCAATGCTGACTTCGTTTTGTCTTCGAGCAACCGTTTATGAAGCTAATAAACGTGGCTTAGGAGAACCAGCTCCCGTTCCGGTTTCATTCTTTTGGTGACTCGTCGGACGGGGCCCAAAAAGTGATGAAGGCACTCTTAAAGCCTCACCTCCCACCCACCCCTTATTTATTTTTTTACACAAAATGCAAGCGTAATTCTTGTTTTTAAAAAGGTGAGTTTTGATCAGACTGATGCTACCTTACTTTTTTGATCCCGCTCCTGCAGACAATCATTTTCGGAAGAATAGTAGAATTAAGACTTGCTAATGGGCAGGTATATAGATTATTTAGGTTCAGATATGCTAAGCCGTGCTTTTTTTAAAACCATGTATGTGGTTAAATAAGCCTGGCATTCCAAACTGAGCAAAAAAAAACACACCCCCAAACACAACGTTAAGGGTTTTGTGCAATGGGTGATTTACCAAACGTTTAACCTTGAGGAACGTCAGGGAAAATGTTGTGTTCTCCTATAACCAATGAAATAAATCAGTCTGCTGTTTGGCACTCCTCCTAAATGGTGGCTCTGGGAGGGGATGTTTTGTATTTCCAGATCCAATGAAGTGTCACAACATTTCTCACTGGAAATGTAAAACCCAGATTATCGTTAAATTGACCCAGTGAAGGATCACACTTTACGTTTTACGTTTACGTTTTATTTAATTTATATACCGCCCTTCTCCCTGGGGACTCAGGGCGGTTCACAGGGCATATAAATAAAAACTTTAGTTCATTGATGGCAAACCTTTTAGAGACTAAGGGCCCAAACTGCAACCCAAAACCCACTTATATATCGCAAAGTGCCAGGGCTGCATCAGCATTGTGGTACTCTCAGGGGGGTGGGGGAGGCGTGGCCCAGTGGGTGGGCGTGGCTGCAGTGGTCACGGCAGACTGGGTGAGCCTGGGCAGGGCCAGGGTGGTGGGGGCCAGTCCCTCACCATCTCCAGGGCATCCCCAGGGGCCCAATGCTGCTTGGTCGCTCACTTCCTGCCCTGATGCTTCCAAACACCATGTGCTCACTACTCTGGTGAACTCTGCTGGGGCAATGGCGTGCGTGCCCACAGAGAGGGCTCTGAGTGCCACCTCTGGCACATGTGCCATAGGTTTGCCACCACTGCTTTAGTTGAACAAGATCAGAAGATAAGCTTCCATTGAGCCTCTTCCAAATGAAGATTAAAGAAAGGCCAAGATAGAGATGCTCAAGCCGAGAGTATATTTTTGGCTCCAAGGCAGGCAACCGTTTGGAGAACACAGAGTGCTCTACCAGTGCATTAGGTGTCCTTCTCCATGTGAACCAAAGCTTGTCATCAACACGAGGTCATTCGTGGTCTCTTCCAAACATCCCATTTCACAAAAAATACATGGCAAATGCTCCACTTACTCAAGAAAACACCCAGTTCTTAAGAATGGCACTGAACAAAATTTTGCAAATCCAAGAATCAATGCGTCATGCTTGCTTACCCAGCAGAATTCCTCCATTAATACACTTCTTATTGATGGGCAGGACACTAGCAAAGATTTGATAAGACTTCAAGCCACAAGCCAAGCTGAGTTTAAAGTTCAGCCTCAGCTGGGGGAACAACAGGAGCACCACCATTTTGTTTCATCTTTGATATGATGTTTCTAAAGTGAAGAGAGCAGCCAAAGATCAGAGAGACAGGAGAAAGCTGAGGGGTGGCAGAAAAGACAAGCAGAATGGTGAATAGGAAAGAAACGTGGGTATGTGTTAGACAGTATTATCTGCCACTGATGGAGTTCATACAAGGCACGGAGGACTACAGCACATTTCCTGGGTCATGTGCCACATGTTTTGCTACACTGCAAAGGGATGATGGTGATGATGGTAATGATGGTGATGGTGACAATGATCACAGTAACAATATATTAGATCTATATCCTGATTTCCCATCAAGAATTCAAATTGCCTTGTATGGGCTCTCCCATATGAACTTTTCTTAGTTTTGACCTCAGTTGAGATTTTCTGGGGCTTGATGTGTTTTTTTTGTAGAAGAGAATATTTGTAGCACAGGGTTGAACTGTGGAGTCCTTGGTGTTCTCCCACCTTGGTGGCTGATGCTCTTTGTAGACACAGCCCATTTTGTTCAATGTGCTGTGTGTTACCATCATCAGATTCAGTGAAAATTGCAAACATGGCAATCTCCTTAGAAATGTTGGACGTTTAATTGAAAGACTAAGGCTGCTGAAGAACATGTATTTCATATGCAGCATTTTAATTGGTGAAGATCTGGTGCATGGTTAGACCAAAACCTGACAGATCTTTAAGTGGAAGAAGATGAAAAAATTATTTGAGTTTTCCAAAATAGCTGTAAGAGTCAACCTCCATGCAGTTCAACCATTAGCTTCTACAGAAGGAAGAACTTGAGCCAACAAGCAAGCTCTATCACAAAGTTATGAGTGGTGTGTACATCTAGTAATTCATAACAAGGTCATTGTAAGACATCAAGCAAACAGAACAACTTATTCAACTTATCAAACTAGTTGCAGTGTAGTTTGATAATGTCATGATACCCACTGTGTTAAACCGTTTTCTAATAACTCTTACGACATAGTGTTGAATTACCGTAAATGTCCCATAAGTTTATCTGTGCAAAAACTGGAATTTGAAAAGCTCATTGCTACAACATCTCACAAATGCTTATATTGATATGTAAAAAAATATTTGTTTCTATCAAATAATATATTAGTTACAGCTTCTCATAGACTGTATGCTTGCCTATAAACTAGAAATATTACTGCAATGAAATGAGAGGTGTTATTATTGCACATTTTTCTGCAAGCATTTGACAAAAGGATTCAGCCCAATGTTTGCAATGCCCTACTATTAACATATTTTTAAAACCTTTGCATTCCGTACATGGTAGTGTAGCTAGTAACTTTATACATATTTAATAATTAAATATATTGAATATAAATGTACTTATATTAATTAAGGCCTCATCTACAGTATATTGCAAATTAGGTATTTACTGGAGGGGGCGGGATTTATGGAAAGAAATGATGCTTCCCTCAAGAGCTTGCTAGACAGTTTGGGAAACTCTGCAGGCAGCTGAAATGCACGAACTGCAGTTTTTCGTGCTCAACATAGTTTCAATATTGATCAATGTAATTTTAAAGAAAAGAAGCAATCAATCAAATCATCCAATTATCATTGGTTTCATTACGGGTGGCAACATCTCAGTGACTTTAGCTAACTAACCTGAAGAAAGCCAAGCAGCCACAGCATCTCTGAATAGTACAAAATAATAACAGTGTAAAATAATCAATTTAAAGTGATGTTCAAATCGAAACATTTATCCGTATAAGCTACCAATCTAATCTTGCTTCTTGAGATGGAAGCACTAGTAGACTTTGGCAGACCTTAACATGCAGGGGTGGATGTGGTTAAATTTTGGATGGGAGACATATATGTTGGCATAGAGTGGATTGGGAAGTAAAATCATCATCATCATCATCATCATCATCATCATCATCATCATCGATAATGACAGACTATTATCACCTAAAGGCTGTGAAATTTGGACCATAAGAAAGGCTGAGCGCCAAAGAATTGAGGCCTTTGAAATATTTATTTATTTAATTAATTAATTAGTTTTCTATACCGCCCTATTCCCGAAGGACTCAGGGTGGTTTACAGGGCAATATTTAAAAGACAATATAAAATTAAGATAAAAATAGAATTAAAAAGAATTAAATTAATTAATAGCCCAACAATAAAACAATGTTAAAAAACTTGAAACTAAACCCCCCTCAGTCCAGGCCAGATAGATCGAAAAGCCAGGTTTTCAGGTCCCGGCGAAACGAGCACAGGTTGGGGGCAGTCCAGAATTCCACAGGTAAATCATTCCAAAGGGCAGGCACACCCACAGAAAATGCCCTCCCTCTGGGGATCACCCGCCGGCATTACCTGACTGGCGGCACCCTAAGGAGGCCCTCCCTATGGGAGCGCACAGGACAATGGGAAGTTGACTATGGTGCTGGAGAAGACTCCTGTGAGTCCCTTGGACTGCAAGGCGATCAAACCGGTCAGTCCTAGAGGAGAACAACCCTGACTGCTCTTTAGAAGGCCAGATCCTGAAGTAGAAACTCAAATACTTTGGCCACCTAATGAGAAGGAAGGACTCACTGGAGAAGAGCCTAATGCTGGGAAAGGTTGAGGGCAAGAGAAGAATGGGACAACAGAGAATGAGGTGGCTGGATGGAGTCACTGAAGCAGTAGGCGTGAGCCTAAATGGACTCCAGAAGATGGTACAGGACAGGAAGGCCTGGAGGAACGTTGTCCATGGGGTCACGATGGGTTGGACATGACTTCGCAAATAACAACATTTTCACCTAACTGCCAAGAAAATATATCCACATATTCTATATTAACATGTCCATACTGAAACCAAGATGACCTCAATAGGAGAGTCACCTCACCTTTACTAACATAGAGGTAGTCCTCAACTTATGACTAGTGGCTCAGTGATTTTATGAAGATACAGTGAACCCCCCCAAAAGAACTTATAATCTGGATTTGAAGTTCTTGATGGTTGCCCTCCCCCATGGTCATGTAACTGCATTTTCAACGTCCAGAAGCCGGCTCACATTTACGGCTGTTTTCAGTGTCCCTCAGTCTTGTGACCAACATTTATCACTTTTTTTTTGCTGGAAATTAGTGTTTACTTTCCGTTTCTGGCAAAAAAAACCAACCACGCCCATTATAGACAATGGTTCCCATAATGACTGCAGCGTTTGCTTAATGTCTGCCACTAAAATGTCATTAAATAGCCACATGAGGACCCACTTCATGACCAGCACAGCTTACAATCACAATTCTGGGGTCAATTACAGTTGTAAGTGGAGGATGACCTGTACTCATCTTTTTCTACTTTCATACGCCAAGCAGTTGTGTTTATCATAACATGAAAAGGGGGGATTAAAAAAAATTGAGGATACAGATATCCATGACAACAAAGCAAGACAATGCTATGTATCACTCCAGCAGGCCCCAGTTTTACAAATACTAATTTAACTGCCATTGGCTTTTTGCCATGTTTAGAACCAATGGTTGGAAACTGATCAAAGAGAGAAGCAACCTGGAATTAAGGAGAAATTTCCTAATAGTGAGGACAATTAACCAGTGGAACAGCTTGCCTTCAGAAATCGTGGGTGCTCCATCACTGGAGGTTTTTAAGAAGAGAATAGACAGTCACTTGTCTGAGATGGTATAGGTTCTACTGCCTGAGCAGGGGGCTGGACTAGAAGACCTCCAAGATCCCTTTCAGCTCTATTCTATTCTGTTCCGTTCCGTTCCATTTCCATTCCATTCCATTCCATTCCATTCCATTCCATTCCATTCCATTCTATTCTATTCTATTCTATTCTATACTATTCTATTCTATTCTATTCTATTCTATTCTATTCTATTCTATTCTATTCTATTCTATTCTAAACTACCAACTCAGACAAATTGGCTAATAGTAAACAAAATTGACAAAAAGCCTAATTCAGGAGCCCTCAAGACCACTCCCACCAGCACTGACAGGACAAGCCACTTGTATATAAAGAAAGAGCAAATGCCACTCCTTCTAGCATTGATGAGGTTACCTAATTAGGTAATGAAATGTCTGCAAGAAAACCGCCAAACTCAGAGAGCACCAAGGATCCTGCAGTTCAACCCTGAACTGCACATATTCTCTTCCATCAGTTATTAATGTGTCTACGATGTGGGTTGATGTTACCATAGCTCCTATCACACACACACACACACACACACACACACACACACACACACACACACACACCACCCTGTCTACATGATACTGGCTGGTGGCAGATTAAATCAAGTGCAGCACTCATTAAGCAGCTCCTTAGGGCACCACCATTTTCTATCTTGCTATTACAGCATCGGAGCAGTGTTGATTCTGCAGCGGAGATGGGCGTGCAGTGGAGTTTACGGTGAACAAAAAGAGGATTGAAAAGATGAGAAATGCAGCTCTGGGGCTTTTCTTTCCACCATTGTTGAAAGACTGAAACATAGTCAGGCCAATAAAGGGCATGTTCACATGTGTGACGTAGAGATTTCCCTTCCAGGCTGTACAGGAACCAGATTGATTTGTTGGTCTATCTTATCAAGCAAGTGTTATCTTGTGGGGAGTGCAAATGCCAGAGCTGAAAGACGAGGCATGCCTGTATCCTAAAGAGAGTATGATCTCATTACTCTCTCAGAAGGCCTCTGTGTAAATCTGCCTGGGCTTCCCACGTCTATCATGGCCTATGCACTCTAGTGAAATTAATGATGAGCTACTCAAAATTCTCACACATTTTGTTGGGCTCCTCCCCACCCCCATTTCAAGGAATAATATTTGTCTAAGACCCAATGTGCACATTCAAAGAGCGATGAGCCGAAGGGGCTCAACTCCCCTTAGCTGTGTCACTTTGAATTAGGAATGAAGATCCACAGATTTTTAAGATTTATAAAAAAAATCTTCATGAGTCATGTGAAAAATCGCTGATTGGAATTCTGCAGAGCTGTTGGGAATCAAGTGGAAATGTTGACCTCAACGGCCAAGGAGTTTGTCCTTATAGAATAATAGAGTTGGAAGGGACCTTGGAGGTCTTCTAGTCCACCCCCCTGGCTCAGGTAGGAAACCCTGTACCACTTCAGACAAGAGGCTGTCCAGTCTCTTCTTAAAAACCTCCAGTGTTGGAGCACCCGAGCCATTCCGCTGGTGAATTGGTCTGTCAGGAAATTTCTCCTTAATTCTAGGTTGCTTCTCTCCTTGATTAGTTTCCACCCATTGTTTTTTGTCCTGCCTTCAGGGGCTTTGGAGAATAGGTTGACCCTGTGTTCCTTGTCGCAGCCCCTTAAATACTGAAACACTGTTAACTTGTCACTCCTAGTCCTTCTTTTTATTAAACTAGACATACTCAATTCTTGCAACCGTTCTTCATATGTTTTAGCCTTCAGTCCCCTAGTCCAGGGGTAGGCAACCTCGGCTCTTTTATGACTATGCTGACTCAGGAATTCTGGGAGTTGAAGTCCATGAGTCATAAAAGAGCCGAGGTTGCCTACCCCTGCCCTAGTCATCTTTATTGCTCTTCTCTGCACTCTTTCTAGAGTCTCAACATCTTTTTCATATGGTAGCGACTAAAACTGGATGCAGTATTCCAAGCGTGATGCAATTCCCTATAAAATTTAAAGGAAGCAGGAAGAAAGCATGGCTTAACATTGCCTACACTGGGGTGTTTTTTTTGGAGTAGGGGGTGGGAAGGAGAGAGGGCAGTGTCAACAGCATCCCTTTAAAGCTACTCACTTGGTAACCTAGCACGAAGGAAGTTTACTTTTGCAAGCTGCAGCACATGATAGAACAATTCTTAGTAGCTCATAAATCTCTTGACTTTTGTGAAGGCTTTTCACAATGATCAGATACAAGCAATTGTTTCACTTGAGGGGTTGGTGAAAAATATCTGATTGCTATCGCTGAGCTCTTATTGACTTAAACAAAGGAGTTGGCAGTTTAATCCCCGGCCATTCCTCTGCCTGGGGCAGATTCCCAAATCAGTATTTCATCTCTTCCACTGAGAAATTCAAACAAGGATTAAAATTGTTTTGATCCTCCAATGAAGCCTTAAGCTCTGAAGCGGAGTGAAGTAATCATAATAATCATAATCATAATAGTAAAGTTGGAAGGGACCTTGGAGGTCATCTAGTCCAACCGCCTGCTCAGGCAGGAAACCCTGTACCATTTCAGACAAGAGGCTGTCCAGTCTTTTCTTAAAAACCTCCAGTGTTAGAGCATTCACTGCTGCTGGAGGCAGGAATTGGCAGAATTTGGTGGCTGAAATCCCTCAGGCTGCCACAGCGTCAGGGTCGCCAAAACAAAGCTCCGAATAAATAAAGATTTGGAAAAAAAATAATGATAAAAAAGCAAAGCAGCCAACATCTACAAAGATCTCGTATGAGAATCAAGATCTTGCCAAATGTGGCTATTTCATGAGAGTTCAAGTACTTGTCACTCAAAAAATTATATTTTAAAATTGGGGTGTCAGTGGATGCCTGTAGAATTGCCATGAACATCACACTATCTGTGAGCGCTTGATTGCTCACTTCTGTTCTATTGTTAAATTTTGCAAAGTTCGGCTCGGAACTGTTAAGAAACTGAAGAGGTCATCTAGGTAGTCCTTGACCCATAACCATAATGAAGCCTACCGCTGAATGCCAATAAATTGTGGCTGCTCCAAAAATGGTGATCATGGGGATGCGTCATAGGTTGTAAGTGTGAAAAATGGTCATAGGTCACTTTTTTCAGTGCTGCTGTAACTTTGAATGGTCACTAAACGAACTGTTGTAAGTCGAAGACTACCTGAACTGTAAACCACTTGGCTTTTAGTAAAGTATACCTTTCTCCACGAATGGAGTTGAGGGTCTTTCTTGCCTAAAGGAGCATGTCGTGCCAGATCTGACAGCATCTATGCCAGGGGTCCCCGGACTATGGTCTGCGGCCTGGTATCGAGCCGTAGACTGTTGGCCACCGGGCCCCGGGAATAGCTGGTGGGCTACCCCTACTCGCAGTAGCACTGCCCCATGGGAACTAGCAGTCCCATTTGTGCATGCGGGGGGACACTAGCGCCGCCACCAGCATCATGTGGGTGCCAGCGGCCCATTTGCACAGGTGCAGGAGCGCCAGCTCGTGCCATGAGTGCATGCGGCCCACCTGTGCATGTGTGTCCGTGCTAGTGCCACCGTTGTGCGTGCAGCCATCTGCACATGCACGCACAAGCTGTGGACGTGCACATTTCCCTGCTGCTCCCTCTCCTTCTGGAAAGGTAGGGGAGCTCTGATCTATGCTGTTCTGTAAAATAATCTTAAGGCTGTTCCTTTTAAACCATTAAAGTCAAAAAGAGCAGTATCCAAAGGACATGATATCAAGCTAAGTGCCCAGTGAATGACACATCCCCAATGGGACACCAACATGCCATATTATCCATCTTACCACTACTATTAATTTAGTGACTGTTCTAAGTTGCGACAGTGCTGAAAAGGTTTACTTATGACCAGACCAAATCCCCATAGTCGTCTTATCAAAATGTGGGCACGTATTTACAACAGTTGCAGCATCCCAGGATCACCTGATCACCATTTGTGACCTTCCCCACTGGCATAATCAATGGGGGGGGAGTCTGATTTGCTTAATGACTGCATGGTTCACTTAACAGCTGCAGTGATTAAGTTAATTATGGCAGCAAAAAAAGGTAGCAAAATCAGTTGTGACTTACTAAATGACTACCTCACTTAGCAATGAAAGTTCCAGTCCCAGTTGTGGTCCTACGTCAAGGGCTACCTGTAATACAAGTTATAAAATAGTCATCCAAAATTAGATCAATCCTGAGAACCAAGGTAATAGATTATGTAATAGAATACATTATGTATGTGAAACAGTCGCAGCAATTGATAGCATCCAGCTAATCGTGGCTGGTCTCAAATAAAAGCTAAGCAGGGTCGAGCATAGGGCACCCCAAATGGTATCAAAACAATACATACACATCTGTCCACATTCCTATCCCCAAAAGCTCATATATATAAATTGCTTCATAGCAGACAGAAGCATCTAGCTAACACTGGCAGATCTTGAAAAAGTCAAATTGGTTTGGAGGATTTGGTTAGCATTCGGATAGGAGACCATGTGGAAATCCCAAAGCTGTAGATTAGGCCAGGAGTCAAAAACACCTCCCTAAAGCAGGCAATGAAAAAACACCTTTGTATCTTGCCAGGAAACTGACACAGACGTCACCAGGTTGACTCAAAGGAGACTCGAGTCTGAAACAGCTACATTTGCCAAAGTTCTCAGTAAGACATCGGTCCCAGAGGGATCCAAAGGAATTTATTTTAGAAGCTTCGTTCTTTTCCCCAGAGACCGAACTTAAATTCCTT
Source organism: Vipera ursinii (assembly GCF_947247035.1). Lineage (NCBI taxonomy): Eukaryota > Metazoa > Chordata > Lepidosauria > Squamata > Viperidae > Vipera > Vipera ursinii. The sequence continues at coordinate 80,033,541 of NC_139515.1, read as the reverse complement.
TCTGATTTCTACAGCATTCTGTTTGTTTGTGTACAGTTTAGAGCCCGTGATAGATTTCTTCAGCTTCCTGAGGTTTGCAAAGAATACCAGGAAGTTATCCGTAAATTCCCTACAATAGCATTTACAAAAAGATAGACTTGTTCAGACAATATCAGCCGGACCTTAGCAGTTTCATTAATTGCATCTCTGACCTTCGTCTGTTCGTTGCTGGATATACACTGATCCTGAGTTCCTAAAGCAGAATGACCTCTGAAAGGGCAAAGGAGCTTGTTGTGGCTTAAGAACATTTCAGTGGATTTTATCAGCATGCTTGAGATGGACAGGAAAATGGATGTAGTTTCCATAAACTGGAATTTGTAAATCTGTCTGGAAGCACAAGGAGTCAGACTGGGCATTATTTAAATCTAGTGCAATTCTGCTTGGGTCTGAGGAAGTTTTGTCAGATGTCACAAACAATGCTGCAAAAATTTCACCTCATATTCCATAATACCCCGAGTATATGGCATAGTCAGTGAAAACATGGTACAGTCAGTCCTCAACTTACAGCCATTCATTTAATGACAGCTCAAAGTTAGGACGACCTCAGAAAATATGACTTACGACCTGCACTTGCACTTACAACCATCATAATATCACTTTTACAACTGGTTGTAGTGTCCTACGGTCAGGTGATAGCAATTTTTTGGCCGATTTCCAGCAAAAAAAGCATCAAAAAGTGCCCAGTGGGGAAGCTGGATTTGCTTAATGACTGTGAGACTTGTTTAATGACTGTGGCTCTTTGCTTAACAACCATCATAAACATTCTTGTAAAAACGGGTCAACTCAACTTGTAACGGCAATGACCTATGACAGAAATTCCTACCCTAGTTACGGTTGTAAGTCGAGGATTACTTGTAATGTTCTCCTGATGCTCTAGCAAGAAATATTTTCTAACCAAGAATCCAATTCTGACTAGATAGAATATGAAAACACATTGACCCATTGATTGAAAAGGAGCTTAAAGTACATACAGCAGCCTTGTTTCCAATTTTAAAAGAAATCCATTTTCTCTTTTTCCCACTTTCCTTATGTTACTCTGTACTGTAGATGCATTGTGCAGATCTCACTTCCAGCTAATTTTCTGTACTGACTTTACAGATAATAGAATAGAATAGAATAGAATAGAATAGAATAGAATAGAATAGAATAGAATAGAATAGAATAGAATAGAATACAGTAGAATAGAATAGAATAGAATAGAATAGAATAGAATAGAATAGAATAGAATAGAATAGAATAGAATAGAATAGAATAGAATAGAATAGAATAGAATAGAATAGAATACAGTAGAATAGAATAGAATAGAATAGAATAGAATAGAATAGAATAGAATAGAATAGAATAGAATAAAATAGAATAGAATAGAATAGAATAGAATAGAATAGAAGCTGGAAGGAAACTTGGAGGTCTTCTAGTCCAGCCCCCTGCTCAGGCAGGAGAACCTAACCAAGGGGTCCTCAAATCTGACCACTTTAAGACTTGTGGACTTCAACTCCCAGAATTCCCCAGCCAGCCTGGGAGTTGAAGTCCACAAGTCTTAAAGTGGCCAAGTTTGAGGACCCCTGACCTTCTTAAAGATCTTAAATGATCAGAGGAACAAGTTTTTTTTTAAAATTAACGTTATCCACAATCCAAAACACAGGCAGTACTCAAGTCCCACAAAGGAGACTGTGGAACTTCTGTTGCTAAATGATGCAATTTCAAGATTTTTGTCGCAGTTATTAAATGAATCCAGCTTTCTCCATTGACTTTCCTTGATGGGAGCCCACCGGGAAAGACGCAACTTGAGATCACGTGATCCCAGAATGCTGCAACTATCGTAAATTCATACCAGTTGTCAAGTGCCCAAATTTGGATCCCATGGCTGCAGAGCTGCTGCCACAGTGGTAAGTGGGAGGACTGTTTGCAAGTCAGTGCTGTTGTAACTTCAAATGGTCACTAAACTAATGGTCATAAGTCAAGGAAGATTATTTTTAAAGGATCTCAAGCGTAGATTTACAAAACCAAAGAGAAGTCCTCACAAATCTAAAGCCTTTATTCTTGCTTTATTTATTCTGCCTCCGGAGCTGCGGATGGCCCCTGACCTTCGATCCTTCCGCCGTGACCTGAAGACATGGGCCTGGACTGACCATGGTTTTTAATTTGGTTTTTATTGTGTAAATTGTCCCGTATTTCTTATATTCATTGTTTAATTCTTTTTTAAATTTTTGTATTTTATGTCTCTTAATTTTTATTGTTGTGAGCTGCCCTGAGTCCTTAGTCCTAAATCCTAATCCTTTATCCTCTTGAACTGCCAGGACAATTCCTTGGTTCTTACTTGAATTTCTACAGCTTTAAATTGTCTGTTGCCTATTGCCGACTATAGAAGATTGGACTTTGAAAGTTTCCAATTTGGCGGAAATGGCAAAGATTTCGGCATATTTGAAAGATCAATCGCAACAGAGATATATTGTGGAATGGAGAAGATGGATTGAATATATTCAGAATAAATACTGTATGGGACTAAAAAGTTTCATTTAGCATTTGAATAAGTAGTGGATTTTTATGATGTATGATTAGTCATTTGTTACTTTATTAATATTATGACTATGGAGAGTTAAAGTCCAATAGAACTTAATGTGTTATTTTTGTTGTTAGCATATTTTAGTTTATGTTTGTATTATTATACCCTGTATTCAGCTCTGGGAAGTCGGGGAGGGGGGAGGGGAGGGTTGGGGAGAGGGGAGGGGGAGGAGGGAGTTTTTTGTATTTAAAAATGTATTGTAAAACTTTTCAATAAAAAAAAATTGTCTGTTGCCTATCCCATGGCAAGAGGACAAAAATACACCCAACCAACCTCCTTAAAAGGGTTCTTAGCAAAGGAATGTTAAAGAAAAAGATTTCCACTAAGCGTGTTTCAAAGATGTTAACAAGGGAAAAAACAGGATTTCTATGGCCGAGTAATCCATTTTTTCCACGCTTAAAACACAGAGACATGCACGTATAAAACAAACAAACAAAAAACTTGGAGAAACAAGACAAAACACACCCAAACACCCACCCTCCCCCACTCACACTCTATCATTTTGAAGTTTCCTTCCTTCCTTCGTTCCTTCCTTTTAAATTTGGACACGTTCTGTAAGATAGCCCATTTAAGATACACCTTAGTTCAAAAATTGTTGCTCTTATGATGCACTCTTTTCCCCAGTTAAAAGTCATGACAATGAAAGCTTCAGTAGCATATAGATACCTGCATAAAATATGTGATACACTGATAGTATTTAAATTAGGACAATTCCTAGTAGGGCTCTGGACAGATCCCACTAAGGTTTGCCCTAAAGAATTGGCCTGCATTGCCTTTTATGAATTATAAATTCATAATTATATAATTATGAATTATATAACTTGCCTTTCATCTTAGAATTTTGCATACTCTTCTCCCATCAAAGAAATGCATATACAGTGCACAAAATAGGTGAATCGCACGGAAGGCTACTTATGCACTGTACATAAAAAACAACAATATGCACAAAGCCTATCTATTACAAAAAATGTATCTACTAGAGGGAAGTATTTCTATATATATTTATAGATCTGAAAATGCTTAACAATTCATCATTGTTAGACACTGTTAATATTTAAATATTAACCAAAAATATTTCAAATCTATGCAGTAAGATGCTGAAGAAACATGGAAACCTTGCTAAAGAAAATATACAGTATTTGCAGGAATTGGGTATGTCTATTTTTATGAAAAGAAGGACTAGGGGTAACATGATAGCAGTGTTCCAATTTCTAAGGAGCTGCCACAAAGAAGAGGGAGTCAACTTATTCTCCAAAGCACCTGAAGGCAGGACAAGAAGCAACGGATGGAAACTAACCAAGGAGGGAAGCAACCTAGAACTAAGGAGAAATTTCCTGACAGTCAGAACAATTAATAAGTGGAGCTTTGAATGCTCTAATACTGGAAGTTTTTAAGAAGAGACTGGACAGCCATTTGTCTGAAATGGGTATAGGTTTCCTGCCTGAGCAGGTGGTTGGACTAGATGACCTCCAAGATCCCTTCCAACTTTATTATTATTATTATTATTATTATTATTATTATTATTATTATTATTATTATTATTGTTGTTGTTGTTGTTGTTGTTGTTGTTGTTGTTGTTGATGATGATGATGATGATCATCATCATCATCTCCAATAGCAAAGTTCAAAAGTGTCAATACTTTGGACTAAAAGGCCTCCATGTTCCCTTCCAACCCTATTATTCTGTTTTTCTGCAACCTGGGCATTATTCAAAGTGATTCAGATAGGTTTTTCCACTTTAGTCCTCTGCAGTTATTCAGTCAGATTGTTTCGCTCCAGAAAAAAAAAGAAGAAAATTTCTAATGGCAAAATGCCAAGTCCATATTTGCTGGTTTTGCCTCTGATTTGAGCTGGACTGCTCAGAAAAGAATTGATCGGGAAGGCCAGATTAATTCAATCAGGTTAAATCTCATTCCTTTTGATTCCGATTTCCCTGATACTGAATAAATATATTTGTATCTTCTTGTCTGACTTTGAGTCTGACTTTTGAGTGTGCACGTACAGCTGTCACTGGGTCCTAATCTTGTTTTTGCATTCTAATCAATCACATTGACGTTATCACCTACTCCTAGTGAGATAAAAACTTTCCCAGGGTATTGTGGCAATAAAGAATTAGAGAAATGATGTAGGCCAAGCGATAAATCCTGTCAGCAAACAACAATGTATGCCCCCCCTCCACTACAGACTATCAGAGAAAAATATATATGACACAAACAAGTGTAGCATAATTTTTACCAGGCTGCACATATTTTCGGGATTTGTTACTAAAGTCAGACAAGGGTACAGTAATATTTATGCCGGAGCTGTGGTCAAAGGCTAATCTCAATTAGCAAACTATGAAACTATATAAAAGAGGGATGGGAACAAGCTTAAATCCCCAGATCAATCTCTTTCATTTTATTGTTTTAAGTAACAGGCAGAAGCAAGCCTGATGGGTTGTATAAAATTTTTATCTGCCAGCAGAAAATCAACATAGAAACTGTCTTATTGTCCTGGGATTACCACCAGGAGGAAGAAGTAATGTTTTAACATAAGGTTGAGTATTTATTTTTTTAAAAATTATTAAATTTTTACAGCTGCCTATCTTATTGTCTGAGGCAACTCTGGGCAGCTTACAATATAATAAAAAAACACGGTCAAAGAATTTTGTCAACTTCCAGCTTCCAAATTCTGGGATCTGGAAGGAAACTGTCTACTTTTATTGGAATCCTCACACTAAAGGGATAGAGACTGGGAAATTGATCAGTGGAATGGGAAATAGGTTTGCTTGTATCCTGGTTAGCAGAAAAGAAGCATTGGCTTGGTCACAGTGAAGAAGAAGAAAAGCACAGTGGGAAGCATACATGCTCTAGTCCAGGGGTCTTCAAACTTGGCCCTTTTATGACTTGTGGACTTTAACTCCCAGAATTCCTCAGCCAGGCACGCTGGCTGAAGAATTCTGGGACTTGAAATCCACAAGTCATAAAAAGGGCCAAGTTTGAAGACCCCTGTTCTAGGCCATGGGTGGGGAACCTTGGTGCTTTTATGACTTGTGGACTTCAACTCCCAGAATTCCCAGCTGGGCATGCTGGCTCAGGAATTCTGGGAGTTGAAGTCCACAAGTCATAAAAGGGCCAGGTTTGAAGACCTCTGCCCTAAGCAAATGGTATAGTCGACAGGTTTGTGCTGTAACTTATTACATGATGGGAAGCCCAGGACTTTGCAGACCAATGAGCCACCTTGCAGATAGAGATGAAGTGAAAGAGAAGGTGCTCACATTCACACACAAACACACACCCACACACACCAAGTCTCTCTCATCTTTTTCTAGAAGTAGCAGCCAAGGAATGGGACCACAACTGAAAGAGATAGGATACTTTTTCCCCTCTGTTTCTTTCTCCAGGACTAGCTCTTACAGGAGTCTCAACTTCTTTAAAAAGACTTTTGAAACTATGCTAAAGGCACATGCATTCCTAAGGCCAAAAATTGCCCATGGTTACATTGGCACTTTTGATCAAAGGAATGATGATGATGATAACTTTATTGTCACTTTGAATGTACACCAATCGGCATACATCAAAATGAAATTTCGTTGCATACAGCTCTCAAAGGGTCACCACCTCCGATATATACTCCTTGTTCGGGGCCCGCTCAAATTTCACATTATCCATTTTAGTCTCTAGGGAGTGAACGATGGCACACAGGACAGATGGAAATGGGGCTCCATGTGGATTAGCCCTCAAATTCGCTTGTATTCTGACAACCTTGCCTTCTTTCCTTTTTCTGGTCCTGACTCTTCCACCCTTTCCTTTAAGAGGCCTTGCTTCTTTTCGCCCCTGGAGCATGCTGCTGCCGCCACCACCAACTCCTCCAAAAGCCTCTCTCTCTCTTCCTCTGGGCCTGCCGACAGCCTCATCCAGTTCCTTCGCTCCATAAGCTCCAGGTCCTCTCTGCCTCCTCTGGAAACAGCCCTGATTTGCAGTAGAATCCATCACTGGGCCAGCAGTCAGATCTTGCTGCTGGTAGAACAAATTCAAACAGCGCCAACGACTTTTAACGGTCTCACCAACAGTTCCAAAACAACTAGAAACTCGCTAGGCCAGCAAAGATTGTCAGTCTTATGTTGTATGTTACCTTAGTTTCACCATGTTGCTCATTTAAAATTAAACATTAAAATCTTCTTGATCATGTGGCCTATAGTCCTTACTATCCCTCCCAAAACTATTCACCTTCAAGAGCCAATGCAGCTGCAGCCATTCCAGGCGCCGCCATCTTATAAGCTGGGTGTCTCAACTTAGCACTGTTTATATGTAATCCACTTTTATATATTGTTTGGGGTATCCTGGTCCATAGTTTATTGATCCCAGAAAAGTGGGATATTTAAAGAGGATTGACAATAGCCAGAGCCACAGGTCCTCCTAATTTTGTTTGAACTGTTCCATACATATATGTATGGCTGGGGAATTCTGGGAATTGAAGTCCACAAGTCTTAAAGTGGCCAAGTTTGAGAACCCCTGGACTTACATCCACAGTTAGGACTGCCACAGTTAGACTTGCCATTGCTAAGCAAGGTGGTTGATAAGTGAGCCATGGTTGATTTTACAACCTTTTTTTTGCCATGGTTGTTGAATGACACAGTCGTTAAAATAATCTCACTTCCCACATTGACTTTGCTTGTTGGAAGCCAGGTGGGAAGGTCGCAAATGGTGGGCACATGGCCCCAGGACCTGGCAACTGTCATTAATATACGTATGACAGTTGACAAGCGCCCAAGTTCTGATTATGTGACCATCAGGATGATACAACATACTGTATAGTTTAAGGACTGTAACAGCCACTATGTAGGACAAACAGGCAGAAGACTAGTAGAGCACATCCACTAGCACTCAAAAGAATGTTGAAAACTCTCTAAATTCACAGCAGAGACAACATCATAGTTTCAACTGGGAAACTGTGAGATTCAAGGTGCTGGTGATAACCTATAAAGCCCTAAATGGCATGGGTCCGGGTTATTTACGGGAGCACCTTTTGCCGGCGTTAACCTCCCATCATCCTGTGCGCTCCCACAGAGAGGGCCTCCTCAGGGTGCCATCGGTCAAGGAATGTCAACTGGTGGCCCCCAGGGGGAGAGCATTCTCTGTGGGCGCACCTGCCCTGTGGAATCAGCTTCCAGTTGAGCTCCGGATGGCTCCCGACCTTCGCTCGTTTTGCCGCGACCTGAAGACTTGGTTGTTTGAACAGGCCGGCCTGGGCTGAGGGATTGGATTTTAGTGTTTAAATTTTTTTAAAAAAATTAAATTTTAGATTGTATTTATTACTTAGGGCTATTGATTTAATCTTATTTTAATTTTTATACCTTGCATGTTGTTAGTGTTTTAATTGCCCTGTACACCGCCCCAAGTCCTTGGAGAGGGGCGGTATATAAATCTAATTAAATTAAATTAAATTAAAAAATTAAAATCCTAGGCCAAATCCCAAAATACCAGATAATTCCTGGAAGCCTGGCACTCAAACAAATCAGCCATCAACAGGCACATAGAGATAAACAACATCTACATCTGCATCCCACTCAAAAGAGACAAAGCCAAAAAGGAAAGAAAAAGATCGAAACACCTCCTCACCAGGAATCAGATGAGCAGAGATTAACGCCAAGATTAACACTAGACCAACAATTAAGAAGCAAGCAATACACCAGTCAAGGAACTACCAACACAGACAAACAATTTAACAGTAGTAAGCTAACAGCTATCAACCACTAAGACCAATCCCATCATCACTGACAGGCAAGCCACTAGTACTGTATATAAAATGAGAGCAAACCCCACTCCTTTCTAGCACTGATGGTGTTACCTAGTTTGGTAATGAAAGGTTTGTAAGAAAGCCACCAAGCTCAGGGAGCACCAAGGACTTCACGGTACAGACAGACCTGTCACCACTGATAATTTGATACTGATAACATTCAGGAAGATTGAATAAAAGAAATGTTCCTTTATTGTATTATCTTTGTTTGCATCTGTGTTTCACTATTAAGCATGACATTAGTCTTTGTCAAGAGGGGAAAATGAATGAACCACTTTATATTATACATATGAATTCTAACAAAGCATGGATAACATAATGACAAAAGCCAAGCAAACATATCATTCAAACCTCAAAGGATGTTGATTGTAACAGAACACCCAAGAATCGTGAGTGAGGGGAAGCAGAACGACACCCAACTAAAAAAAAAACTAATCACATCATATTACGTGGTGTTTATGTTGCCCTTCAGAGGGTCAGCTTGTTTTGTTATCAGATCAAAATAGTGAAACAATGAGCCAGTCTGACTCTTGGCAGACTTCTTTGTCAGCAGTCTCCAATTGTTTTGGACAAGTCATTGGTCCAGAATACTGCATCCAATTGCCAGTGAAAACAGAACAAGAGGCACAGTGACTCAGTGGCTTAATGACACTGGAGAGACCCTGGTCTCTGCTCCAGTTGCTTGAGTCTTAGCACTGCTTGACCAGGTGAGCTCCTGTCACTTGCCTCAGCTTCTGCCCACCTAGCAATTCGAAAGCATGTTATGTGCAGATAGATAAATAGGTACCACTTTGGTGGGGAGACTGGCTGGCACTTTGTGTGGCTGGTCAGAACTCTGCCAGCCCTGGACCTTCCTGGATGCAATGCCCGTTTGGGAGGAGACTTTAGTGGAGGGAGACAACCCCGGATGCTGCTGCGGGATGCCATTCATCTTTCTTTCTGTTGCAGAGCTAGGTCACAAACACAAACCCCATGGTGTGCCATGGACAACACACAAAAGTAAACCAAACAGGTTAGTAGTGCTAAGGCAGCCAAGTAACTATTCTGTATTAGCATTGTTGTCTCCTAGCTAATATAACTTCATCATATGATAAATAAATAATAAGTGAAACACTATCCTGGTTGAACTCTCTTACCATTAGAACATGATGGCAAGTTTAGATCCATTCATTTATTCCGTTTCAAGGAACTCACACAAGTTTGTGGCCAGGATGTGGCACAGGAATTGAGTGAAATGATGTCCATAGGCCATTTTGCTGTCCCCGTTAGCAGAAAGATGTTCAGGGTATTTGTGTGTGTGTGTGTGTGTGTGTGTGTGTGTGTGTGTTTGTTTGTTTGAAAGCCTCTTTAAAAAAAATGCCTTGGCTACCCACATCTTTTTACAACATGCAATAGCTTTTGTGTACAAAGGTAGGTAAATCTCATTTTTTAAATTAATAATCATGCATAGTCAAAAAATAGCTTGAATACAGGTAGTCCTTGATTACAACCAGGGCACCTTTTTTGGATGGAACCTTGTAGGGTAGGCAAGGTGGATTGTATGACATGTGTGAGTTCTGGCACCTTTTTCTTTTACAAAAAAAGCACTGATTACAACATTCATTTTGTGATGGTTCAAAGTTGCAACGGCACTGAAAAAAAGTGACTTATGACCATTTTTCACACTTATGACCATTGTAACATCCCCATGGTCATGTGATCCAAATTCAGATACTTGTCAACCAACTCATATTTATGACGGCTGCAGCGTCCCGGAGTCATGTGATCACCTTTTGTGACCTTCTGACAAGCGAAGTCAATGGGGAAGCCAGATTCACTTTGCAACCATGTTACTAACTTAACAGCTGCAGTGATTCACTTAGCAACTGTCTTAGCAACAGAAATTTTGGGCTCAGTTGTGGTTGTAAGTCAAGGACTACCTGACAAGCAAAATCAATGGGGAAGTCACGATTCACTTAACAATCATGTTACTGAGTAACAATTGTATTGATTCACTTACCGTAGCAACTGTGGCAAGGAAAGTCATAAAATGGTACAAAGTTGGTTTAACAACTATCTTGCTTAACAACAGAACGTTTGGGCTCAATTGCAGTTGTAAGTTGAGGACTACCTCTCAGTTAACAGAAGTCAACTATGACTGACATCGTTATTTATTACCTATGCAATCTTTTTTTTACAAATTCTGTCATCCCCCCCTCCTCCCCAGTCAGGTCTTTATTAGTTTTGTCTCTTCAAAAAAACATCACCTTCTGTTTTGTTCCACTCCTGATCATTTGTCATTTATTCTCCAAATACTGTAATTCACACACTCATGAAATTGTGTTGTGCCATTCATGGATTTTACTTTATGGATTTCCATTCTTGCCATTAACAAGAATGCTGCCGGCATCAAGTTCCCTTCGTCCAGTGCGCTCCCACAGGGAGGTTCTTCTCAGGGTGCCACCGGTAAGAGATTGCCGGCGGACGACACCCAGGGATAGGGCCTTCTCAGTGGGGACGCCTGCCCTTTGGAACCAGCTGCCCGTGGAGCTGAGGACTGCCCCCGACCTCCGTTCATTCCGCTGGGACCTGAAGACCTGGCTCTTCGAGCTCTCTGGCCCAGGCTGAGGATTAATCTTATTTTAACTGGGGTTTTATTTATACAGGGATAAACATAATTTTTTTTAAACTTGTTTTTAACTTTTGTATCTTGGTTTTTAATTACCCTGTAAACCGCCCTGAGTCCTTCGGGAAAGGGCGGTATATAAATGTAATAAATAAATAAATAAATAAACATTGGAACACTTCTTACTGAACTTTCTTTTATGGGAATTAACATCACAGAGGCTCCAGTGTGACGATTCCTGAGTTTTACACTCTATTTTTTAGGAAAATATGTCTTGGATAAGAAGAGAATATATAGTGTGACAGCTTCCAACACATGTAATTATACTGTCGTGTTCCTAGAATGTTATCCAAATCTCAGTTTAAGTTTAGAAGTCAAGATCAAAATTCTGCCTTTTTTTTTACATTGTGGCTGCCATTTTGACTTCTTTTTAATCACCTCTCTTTAGTCCCCCTTGATCAGAAGCAAAATGTACCTTGTATTTAAATGTAAATTGATATAGTTTTGTATTTTTGAATCAATGCACGAAGTGAAACATAAACATTACCCCAAAATACTCATGTCTGGAGAAATTTGTGCCAAATAGATAAAACATTACTATAGAAAAATGTACTTTCAAGAAAATAAACTAACTGGACAAAATGAAAACCTGAAACAAATTTTGATGTAGCCACCCACACCTAGGCTTGATGGCAATGTCTCCCATTTGTAATTTTTCCATGTGCTTCTGTCCTGTTTCTTAGAACCAAAAAAATTAGAATCCATTAAAGGAGAAAATAACAGAATAGATCCAGGTTGTCTATTATCTGCAATCCATTCTACTGGAAGCATTCCAGCTTTCTGGACTGAAATTGGAACGTGAGGCATTGAAAACTCAAAAAAAACATAAGAAAGCCCCAAAGAAAATGCCATTAAATTAGAAGGAAGACATTTATTGATAAGCAACTAGTGAATTATGCCATGTGAACAACTTCCTGCCTCTGAGTCTCATTTGATTCAAACCCAAGAGACTCATTTCCGGCTAATTAGGAACAATTCAATGGATCATCTGAAGACTATTTCCAGTGCAGGAAGCCCTTGTTTATGTGGTCAGACCACAAGCAATGATCTGAAGCCTTTTTAAGAAAAAGTATTGCTGGTTCCTTTCTTTCTCTCAGCTACACTTTCTTCGAATACATCAAGACTCAACCTCTGCCATGTGGTTCTGCTTCACTGGGTCTTTACTCAGAAGTAAAGTCCATCAACCTTTTTTCTAGGTGGACTCTGAACAGCTGCCGCATTGGGTCCTTGAGAATCCCAGAGATGGCCAATTATATTTGGGCATTCTTGTTACTTCATATTGCGTAAGTGAGCCGTGATGCAGTTTGTCATTGTTTTTGCAACGGGTAAGGGGAAAAAAAAATCTTGTCTCTAGGGGAAACATATGGCCTTGGTTATTGTTGGACTCAGAAACACAACCAAGCACTAGAAAAGATTGCTGGGAATACAATTCAGTAACATCTGTAGAGCTGCAAGTTTTCTATCCCGGATTTAGCTAATGAGTCCTTTGCTTTATGCGTTAGTGACATAGTGGCTTGGCAAATTAACAAAATCCACGTCTTTTAATGAACCAGCAAACCAATACTGTTTCCACTGTGTAATATGGAACATATTTGGATATAGTGGTTAGAAAGTGGAGTCTAGTAGTTCTGATCCTGCCTTAGGCACAAAACCAGCTGAGTGACTGTTATGTATCCAGGTGAAGAGAACACATACACACTTACATAGCAGTCACCACCAGGGGGCGTTGAACTGTAACTGTTTTGGCAGGAACCCAGTTTCGGCGGGAAACAGAGGTTCAAACGGATTGGCCGGCTGCTCACCTGGCAAGGTATAAAAGGAGGGCAGGTAACCCCTATTCCCCAGTATAGTCACTTCCACCTAATAAAGAGCTGCTATGCTGTACTCATCGTCTCGAAGTCCTTCCTGCTCTCCAGAACCCACTATGCAACAGTGACCTTGGGCCAGTCACTTTCTCTCAGCCCTAGGAAGGAGGCAATGGCAAATGATTTCTGAAAAACTTGCCAAGAAAACTGTAGGGACTTGTCCAGGCAGTCACAAGATGTCAACACTGACTGGAAGGTGCACACATGGGTGCACGCGCGCACACACACACGCACACACAGGGAGAGGGAGAGAAAGAGGGAAAGGGAGGGAGGGAGGGAGGGAGGGAGGGAGGGAGGGAGGGAGAGAGAGAGAGAGAGAGAGAGAGAGAGAGAGAGAGAGAGAGAGAGAGAGAGAGAGAGAGAGAGAGAGAGAGAGAGAGAGAGAGAGAGAATCATTTAGCTATGAATGCTTTGGACCAGAGAGCTAGATGTGCTTTGCAACAGGAAAGAATGCAACAGAATGATTGTACATCTCCTGGATGAGAGTTTAGTGCAACATATGATGGATGTGTAGTTAGACATGAACACTACATCTGATTGCCATATGTGTGATGTATTCAGCAATACAGGAAGTGAATGGTTAAGACAATGAATGTCCTCTAACTTCATTTGTTTTATTTCTGTTTCCTCTTCAGCCCTGCTGAGTGCTGACAAAGGTACAATAATATTTTCCACATTTCCAAGGATTTCTTTGAAATGGTTCAGCTGGTCCTGATTATTGCTTTTTATAACAGATCAGGAGGATAAGGAAGTAGGGAATCTTTTTTTTTAAAAAAACCATTTCTTGTAGATTTGACTATTGATTCTATTTTTTTCCTACTAGTCCACTCAGATGGCTCAATAGCCAGTACACATACAAACACACACACAAACATACAGCGATATTTATCTAGAAGATCAGCAGTGAAAATAAGATTTTGTAGAGTTTTTAATTTGACCAAGAATGGCAGGGGAGATCTGAGTTATGAGCTTTAAGGGTATCACCCCTAATGCAGTGGTCCCCAACTTTTCCGGCTTTGTGGACCAGCCCAGGGGGGGAGGGGGGAGAGAGGAGATGGTTCTGTGCGAGCGCCAGCAAGTGCCCAGCTCCATTCTCACGATCAGTGGCCACGCATGCCACTTGCACAAGTGGAACTGTGCACGTGCTCTGCCTTGCCTGCTGTTTCTGCAGCCCAGTTCCAAATGGGGCACAGCTTAGCACTGGGCCAAAGCCCAGGGTTTGGGGACCCCTGCCCTCATGGTACTATTGTCATCATTAAATGCCTCCCTCCTGTAAAAATTCAGAGGAATTGTTCACCTGACACCCCCCCCCCTTTGTCCACAAATATGGAAAAATAGAGAGTGCTGGCTGTGCTAGACTCTATATTATAAAGACTTGCTCTCCTGTAATGTCTTATCCCTTTGTGCCAAGATAAGAAGAGCCAGATGTTAACAAGTGCATTTTTACAGTAAAGGAAAATAACAAATATAGCCAGAATGTTATGGAAACATTCCAGTCTGTTCCTGTAATGCTTATCTGAAACAGGTCTTCCTTTTTTCCCCTGTTGTGAAGTAAGTATACTTGTCCAACATCATCCTAAAATATGACAATTGGAATATGATTTAATCCAGAAATCAGGAGGATTGTGTTGAGTGGCTGGGCTAGATTTTCTCTAGTTAACAGAGTTGGCAGGAACCTGGTTTATTAGACGACATCCAAGGATGTCTGGGAGAGGGAGAAAGGGTCAAAAATTCAAGACGCTAGCCAGGTTTCCCCATAGCTACCTATGATCATGAAAGTTGGACCTTTAAAAAACAAGACAGGAAATAAATTGACCTGTCTGAGCTCTGGTGCTGGAGAAGGCTCCCGCTTAGAGCCTTGGTGGAGCAGTGGGCTAATGCCTCCTTAAGTAACACCAGCTGCCTGCAATGAGTGCAGGTTCGAGTCCCACCAGGCTCAAGGTTGACTCAGCCTTCCATCCTCCCGAGGTAGGTAAAATGAGGACCCAGATTGTTGGGGGCTATAAGCTGACTTTGTAATTATGCCGCTTGGGGTGTGTGTGAAAGCCCTAATAAGCAGGCATATACATAGAATGAAGGCTACTGCTAAGCTTGTAAGCCGCCCTGAGTCTTTGGAGAAGGGCGGGATATAAATGGAATTAAAATAAAAATAAAAAATAAATAAATTATTCCTTGGACAGCAAAGGTGAATAACAAGTATGTACTGGAACGCATAACCCGAGATGTCACTGGAAGGCAAAATCACAAAACTGCATTCCACTGATTTTGGCCATGTCTTGCAGAGGAAGTCAGTGAAGAAAGCAATTATGTTGGGAAGAATTAGCAGTAAAAGGAAACCCAGGCCGCCAAAGAATATGGTGGCTGGATACCAGCAAAGCTGACACCAGCAAAGAGCATAGAAAAACTCAGAGAAGTAGTTCAAGATCAGAAGATCCCCAAAGTGCTTTTTCAAGAGGCACCTGGACTTTCTTTCCAGAAAGTCCAGTTGCCTCTTGAAAAAGCACCTTTCGGACAACCATGACCCGAATGATTGAGAATCTCCATAAAGATCAGAAGATATGGAAGACGATGGCCTATAGCAGGGGCGTCAAACTCAATTTCACTGAGGGCCACATCAGCATTGCGGTTGCCCTCAAGGGGCTGGGTGGGTATGGCCAGGGTGGGCGTGGCCTACTGGGTGGGCGTGGCCTACTGGGTGGGCGTGGCCAGCTCTACATCGTTCGCATCAAGGGTGCCTATGCGGGCCTGTGCAGGAGTGGGACAGATCTGAGGATCTCTGGCAGAAGGAGGGTCTCTGGGCCGGGGCCAAGGCAGTGGGGGCCATTCCCTCACTGTTTCCAGGATGACTTCGCGGGCCACATGAAACCACTTCACGGGCCGGATCTGGCCCCCAGGCCTTGTGTTTGACATGTCTGGCCTATAGAATGTGGGTTATGGACACTTCCTTGATTTTTTTGACACCCAACCCCAGCCCCAAGCAGACACTTGGCGACCCTGTTCTAGTCCTCGACTTACAGCCCCAACTGAGCCCAACATTTCTCTTGCTAAGTGAAACATTTGTTCAGTGAGTTTGCCCCATTTTGTGACCTTTCTTGCCACAGTTGTTAAGTGAATGGCTGTGGTTGTTAAATTAATCAAACTGTTGTTAAATGAACCTGGCTTCCCCATTAACTTTGCTTGTCAGAAAGTCACAAAAGGGGATCACTGGATCCCAACACACTGCAACCACCGTAAATATGAGTCAACTGCCAAGCATCTAAATTTTGATCACCTGACCATGGGGAGGCGACAATGATCGTGTGAAAGCTGGTCATAAGTCACCTTTTTCAGTCCTGTTGTAACTTTGAACGGTCAGTAAGCGAACTGTTGTAAGTCAAGGACTACTTGTATTCCCAGATGTTCAGCTAGAAGTTCTGGAAACCCTGGAATGGATTGAAAAAAAAGATAAACCAAAAGGGGGAAGGTGTTTGTTGTATATTGGAAACTCTGCGGTCGGTGTGCACCATTTGCAAAAGCATAGGACCTTGTTGTTCCTTCCAGGTTGGTAATGACACGTTTTTCTAGTAGACATGCATATAAACTCTTATTCCAAGTTCTTATCTTCTTGCCTGGAAGGGTCAGAAAATTTGATTCTACCAGATGCACAAACTGACAGAGAAAGTAGGAAGAGAGCAAGCAAGCAGGCTTCTCATCTGGACCTGATTTATTCCACTTTCTCCGAAAGTCTCCCTGCCGGTTATCCTCTCAAGGCCATCTATAAACTCCAGCTTGCGTTAGTATTTTGCAACTGCTGAACCAAAAGCAATTGAAAAATCGAGTGTAAAGCCCACTCCAAGTGGAGTGTGTCTTGCAATCTGATAGTGGCTGTTATTTATTGCTTCCCTTGGAGTGAAAATGTGCAGTTTACAGGCGTGACTGGGGCTTTGTTTGGCCACATTTCTCTCAAGCTGTCCTCTATGAGCATTAAACAATGGCATGAGTGAACTCACTCTGGGACACTCGGTCCAGGAGAACAACTACCAACTGGCAATTTAAACAAAGCAAACACTCACAAGGACTAGTTCCTTGCAGATACGTTCGTGTTTCCTTCCGTTGGGTTACAGATTCTCTCATACAGACAGAGAGAAAAAAACAACATCTTCATTATTTAAGATTACTTAAGTCTCATGGTATTGCTACAGAAACCCTAACAGGTAGCTAGCCAGCCTCTGCTAGTAGAATTCTATTTTTTTTTTTGTTGAGGTTTATTGTTTTTTTGTGAAACAGTTTGAATTCTTGAATTCTTCCTAATACAGGCAGTCTTCAACTTTATTTAGTGACCGTTCAAAGTTACAACGGCACTGAAAAAAACTGTGTTATGACTGTTTTTCATCCTTATGGATATTGCGGCATCCCCAGGGTCACATAATCCAAATTTGGACGCTTGGCAACCAGCATGTATTTATGATTTGCTGCAGTGTCCTGGCATCATGTGATCCCCGTTTGTAACCTTCCCAGCTGGTTTCTGGCCAGCAAAATCTATGGGGGAAGCCAGATTCCCTTAATAACCACATCGTTTACTTAACAACGAAGTGATTCGCTTAACAACTGTGGCAAAAAAAGGTTGCAAAATGAGGCTAAACTCACTTGGTTACTTAGTAACAGAAAGTTGTGGTTGTAAGTTGAGGACTGGAGGGCTCTGAAGACTGCAGGTAGATTTTGACCTAAGGATTGCCCATTTTTGCTCTCAGCCCCACGATCAACACTGGAAAGAGCTGGAAGCCAAGAACAGCCAGGTCAGAAGCCAAGGATCCAGTCCAAGAACCGAAAATGGGATGGGGAGAAAGGAAAACCCCGTGTGGATATTTGAGCTGAAGGATGGGAAGCTTGTTATTCAGACAAAGAGGCCAGTTTGACTTGGAGCTATTTACAGCTGCGCTAGATTTAAAGGAAGGAATCTGGAGCTCGCGCCAACGCACAGTAGTTGTTAATGGCTTTGAATCTGGATCATGGAAACCCAAGTTCAGTATCGTTTATTGAATGACTTTGGCCAGTCACTGTGTTCCAATTTAAGAGGGTGAAAATGAATGAAAACCTGGCTAGTCAACATCAGCTCTCGAAAGAGGATAGAAATGTGGTTAGTTAATTCATCACAGATGTGTAGGGAGTCCCCAATTTAGGACCGGCCAAAGTTATGATGGTGCTGAAAAAAGGGATTTACAACCAGTCCTCTTACTTACGACCGTCAAAGCACCTTCACAGTCATGTGATTAAAAACTGAGGCCCTTGGCAACCTGCATGTATTTATCACGGCTGCAGCATCCCAAGGTCACTTGATCACCAGGGGGCTTCCAACAAGCGAAGTCAATGGGGAAGCTGGATTCATATAATGATGACATGATTCACTTAATGACTGCGGTGGAAAAAAAAGGGCTGCAAAATTGAGCACCCGCTCATTTAACAACCACGCTGCTGAGCAACGGAATTGGTCAGTAGTCAGGGGCTACTTACACTGGAGGACAATACTGCCTCATTCTTCCTCTGATCTTTGCTCATACTGTATTATTGTATATATATATATATATATATATATATATATATATATATATATATATATATATATATATATATATATATATATATATATATATATATATATATACGGTATATATATATATATATATATATATATATATATATATATATATATATATATATATATATAATGTTTAAGTATTTGTCAAGGCTTTTTTTGAATGGACCTTGCTAATTAACTCTTTCATTCCTGTTTTGGCCCGGCTCAGGGCTTATCCACAGGAACTAGTCAACTTATGACAGCTCATTATTTGTGCAAATTATTCAAATTGCTAATAAAGAATTTGGGAGGCTACTATGATCATTTTCAACTCATTTATGTTCTCATCAGTTAGTCATACCCTTTATCTGAGATTCGAACCCGGGCTGATTGTATATCAGGCAGTGTTTTAACCTCCTGAGCCACGGGGTTCTTTCTCTCTTATATTAGCTGGAAGGCAAGGCAAATGTATGTTTAAGTATTTGTCAAGGCTATATATATTCAGTTTTATTTTCCCATTTCTTCCACAAACAAGTCAACAAATATATCGCCATACATAAATACATACACGTAAGTTTGGGTGCTGCTCGTCCATTTCCCCTTTCACTGTATCCACCCTCCTTCTCTCTCTTCCCTCTTCTCTACTTTCTTTCTCCCTTTCTCCTTTCTTTCCTACTTCCCTCTTCTTCCTCTCCTCTCCTCTTTCCCTCACCACTCCCCTCCCGTTTCTCCCCACTTCTCCTCCTCTTTCCCTCCAACCTTCCGACTTCCTTCCCTATTTCTTGTCTTCCATTGCAACATCATCCTTCCTACTTTAGTTACGTGGTGCTTGATTATTGCTCTACCGCTTACCTAACCGGGATGGCTGACTCTGATGGCAAGGATTGAGTTAACCAGGTATAATATATTAGTCAGGCAGAAAACATCCTCCCACGGCTTGCTCCCTAAAGTACTTCAATGCTATGTGAATGAATTAGGCTCTGTGCATCACTGCTAAATCCCTTTGCACATCTATTATTGACGTGGCAAGGTGAGAGGGCACATCCATCTGTCTCCAAAAAGTTCTTTTGTGGCCACGTCAGCAGAGCTGAATTTAAGCTGTGCTGGCAAGAGGGAGCAGGAAGGAACGGACAAAAGTTTTGTCACGATGCTGGGGTTCATATTATAACATCCTCATTTTTCTGGATCCAGCAACTAGCTTCTCTGGTGTCCCAAAGGTGCTGGATTTTCTTGATTTCCCCCCCCCCTGAAGATATTTCACTTCTCATCCAAGAAGCTTCTTTGATTCTAACTAACTGGTGGGGAATGGAAAAGATTAAAACATCTGCAAGAAAAAACAAGAAGGCCCAATGGCCCATTTGGAGAAAAGCATCTGGATGACCAAGTTGACTCGGAACATTCATAGACCTCTCTGGTTTCCACTTCTGGTTAAGAAGGTTAATTAGCTATTCTTGCATGAAGCATCTTCACATCTCTGCAGAGGTTCCTCCGTTCTTCTTCCCCTGCATTCTTCTGGTTTGTTTTTTAAAGAACCCTCTCAATATAAACTTCTAAATCTGTACATAGAGACAAAGTGGGGTGTCACCTTGTTAATAGTAAACATTTCAGCCGAAGGCCCCCATGACGCACTTCCCTGATGCAAAGGAAGCTTCTGAATCTTTGGTGCTCCGTTGGTGGTGCCATGCTACATCACAGCATCACTTTTTTGCTGGACCTAGGATGGTCTTCTGTGCAGGCACAGTATGTCCGTGCGCAGAAGACATTCAGCCAAAGAAAAAGAGTTCAGAAGCCCAAAATAGTCTGCTGGGATGTTTCTAGTTAGAAGCACCGAGACCAAGTGATTGATTTTTGCAAGTTCCAATCTGGGTTGGTCACCGGGACCAGAAGCTTGCTCTTCTGAGCTTTTGGACTCATGCTGGAGCCCATCTTCAGAGAACTTCTCTCTGATTGTGGGCCCCAGCACTAGTCCAAAAACTTGGAAAACTAAACCTGTGGTCCTGGTGACCAATTCAGATTGGATCCTGTGACATTATTCTGGGATACATAAATTTGTCTTCATTCATTCATGATTTTTCCACTTCAAGTAGGTGTCTCTCCAGCTTTGGATCAGTACTGCTCACATTTAAAGCTTTTAAATGTGTGTTCCTTTTATGCTGCCCAAAGCTGTATCATAGCCTTGCAGACGTATGAAATTAAGTGGATGGTCAGATTTTGATCTACCATTTAATCTAAAAGGGCAGGATGACATCATTTCACCCACAGTATTTAGAAGGACTAAGAGTCTTCAATTGATTGTCTCATTGATTATGTGATATCAACTCAGTGTCAACTTTTATCAGCCACAGCCACATTTTTTTCCCAGGACAATCTGGCCCCAGATTGGTCCTACAAATCTTCCAATGGTGCATCCATTAGCAGTGTGGCTAACTCCATCTCTCTTGCGAAATTCTCAAATGTGTCTAGATTTGGCTGGCTCAGGAATTCTGGGACTTGAAGTCCACAGGTCTTAAGTTGCGATAGTTGCCCATCTTGCGTTATAAGCATCTGTGGAGAGAGAGAAGCAGAGTCCAAAAGAAATCAAGATGGCAATCACCCATGCAACCAACCCCCCAACCCTTATTACATAAGTTGCATATGCAATATATATTAAAGAAGTAGCTGTGATCAATGACTCTTCTAACCCCCAGTAGAGACTCTGTTATGGATACTTACTTGTTCTTCTGAACAAGCCCATGCTCTAGGAAATCCAAACTTTTGCCTAACTTAATTTTGCCAGGGAACAGATGTTTGGGCTTTCCTTATTTGAGAAATACTTCAGTAATCTGACAACAGGAATTATGATTAAGGATGAAGTGGCTCTGTTCTTTTTACGTGCCCAGTTCCATCATGGAATCCCCAGATGGAATTAGGAAGTTCGGAAGGAAGAACCACAGTTTCAAAGAACAAAATAAAAGTCTGAATATGCTTAGCATAGAACAAAGCCAATGCTTTGTGGATGCTGAAAAGGAAGAACAATTGATAGAAGAGAATATTTGTAGATCTGGTTTCAACTGTGGGGTCCTTGGGACTTTCTGAGCTTGGTTGTTTTCTTGCAGACGTTTCATTGCCAGTGTCCTGGGCACTGATGATGTTACCTTGTTTGGTAATGAAATGTCTGCAAGAAAACAATCAAATTCAGAGAGCACCAAGAACCCACACAGGGGGAAGAATAATAGACCTGCATAATTGGAATGGCACTCTGTGTTTCCAGTAAGGCTTTGGCTTAATTTTCAAGGAATGGGACCATAGCTGCATGTGTTGCAACCCAAGACGTCTGGGTTCATATCTTTGGCATTTCCAATGACATCATTTCCATGTACACAAAGATCTGGAAACCAGCCTGTGCATCCTATTGTTTCAATGATTCACACAGAAAGCACTTATTTTACAGCAAGGACAACAAACTTTTTTTTTTTTTTTGCAGTAAGAGGGCTCAGATAGATTTCTGGCCCTGTTTTGCCATCACGAGAAGGTGATTTTGCTTTTCCATTATAGCCCTGTTCGATCTTAGCAGAGGTACAAAACATAAGTTTGGTTTACTTTTCTCCTACAAATTTCAGGGAAGTCACCACTAGTTAAATAAAGGTAAAGGTTCCCCCGCACATGCGTGCTAGTCGTTTCCAACTCTAGGGGCCGATGCTCATCTCCGTTTCAAAGCCGAAGAGCCAGCGCTTGTCCGAGGATGTCTCTGTGGTCATGTGGCCGCATGGAACGCTGTTACCTTCCCACCATAGTGGTCCCTATTTTTCTACTTGCATTTTTATGTGCTTTCGAACTGCTAGGTTGGCAGAAGCTGGGACGAGTAACAGGCGCTCACTCTGTTACTTGGGATTCGACCTGCCAAACTGCCGACCATCTTATCAACAAGTTCAGCATCCTAACCCACTGAGCCACCGCATCCCTCACCACTAGTTGCTTGGCTACAAAAATGTCAGCAGGAAAAATTGAAGGATTCCTGATGTGTTAGATTCCTGGTGAGGCAAGAATGTGGTTTGAGTTTTGACTGGGTGCTTGTCTGAGGTAAGTTTGATGGGCCAGAAATGTTTCAAAGCTGATGAAGTATAGATCAAGCCAATTTTGGGAGATCAAGCCAACTTTCAGGACCATGTAGAATATCTTGAAAAGGAGGAAAGATCAAGGCGCGAACACAAGGATGTATGGACAGATCAGCCCACCACTGCTCAAGGAAGTTCAAACTGTCCCCCAAAAGAATCTTATTATATTTCTCCCTCTCTGGAAGAATCAGTAAGAATTGGGGAAATGAAATGTATGCCACTTTAGTTTAGAGGTTCATCACACGAAGCAAAAGAAGTTCATGAAGCAGGACCAGACATTCTTGAGAACAAGAAGATGTCATTGTAGGAAGCTTGTCTACTGTACCTACCATCTCTTGGAAATATCCTCGATAAAATTCTGAAGATATTCTATAATGCAATTTGTAAACAACAGTTCTGAATAATTCAGTTATCCAAGAACTTCTTAGCGTATGAGCAATTCGGCCCTCATCAAAGGGACTTCCTTCTCTATGTTAGGAACACTTTTTCTTGAACTTTCTAGTAAATTTAATGAAAACAAAACTTGATAAATAGTTTTTGTAATGAACTTTTCTCCTAGGTCTTTGTTTTTTACAAGAAACTCCTTTGTCATTCTCTCTGAAGACAACAGTAACCAAAAATTCCAGTGTTTCGGATATAATGGGACTTTGATGTCAAAAGCTCTTGACAAGATTTCCCAGAATTTCACTCAGCATGGCTAATGCATTTTATCTAGTGTTACTTGAAAATTTCATTTCTGCCATCTTTCCTCAGCTGAGAAACAGACTGTTAGGAATACGGGAGCCATCATCATGAGCAACGGCTCATGTTCTTAATATTTTAGCATAGTAAGAATTGCTATCTTATATCATCCAATGTATTTTTCTATTTGTCTATTCTCAGTTCAGAGTTCAGCTGGAATTATGCTTATTTATGAGGAAAATACATTCTGGAATATAGTGTCAGATACCATCTTCATACATACACACACACACAAACACATTTGAGTGATGTTGGCATAAATGCTTCTTTTTAAAAAAATACATTGTTTTTAACTTTGTGCCCTGTACAGGAGTTTTGCATAATATGATGAAAACATGGTGGGCATGACTGTACAAACAAAGATGGCACCCACGGCCATATAAAAAAATTGTAATGAGTCACCCAGAGTTGTTTAACAGGAGTGGCCATATAAATCTTTTAAACAAATAAAAACTTTGCACATAAAAAATGGGACGATCTTTGACTGCAGTGTTATGGCTGTCATTTTGACTGTTCTGACCATAACCAATGAATATTTCTGGATATGGAAATTAGTCCTTCTAATGGGAATGTGGGAGCAGGACTTATCTTTATTTTCCATCCTGAAGATGAGTTGAACTACAATTCCTACCCCACCCCATGTCCAGCAACTAAGAGTGAAATTGGTATAGCTAAATTAGATAGATAGATAGATAGATAGATAGATAGATAGATAGATAGATAGATAGATAGAGATAGACAGACAGACTAATTGATTGATTGATTGATGATAGATAGATAGATGTAGCTTGATAGTAGATAGAGATAGAGATAGGTAGACAGGCTGACAGACATACAGACAGACAGATAGATATAGATGACAGACAGATGGATAGATAAGCAATGCCTCTTGGAACTGATAGATACTAAAATCCTATATATCTTAAAGCTATCTACATTAGGAAAATGAATTTACATTCATATGACTCCTTCTTTAAATGTCCCTGGAGCAGCTTGGTTGTTTCTGGACTCAGCAGCCCGCCCCCAAAGAGAAATATGTGGGTGCTAATCTCATTTCATCATGGCTGCCAAAAGAGAAATTCAGACCCTTTATAAGAGCTCTCTTTCCTTCCCCTGCACCTGTTATAAAGAAGAGAGAAAAGACAAGATGGGAAAAAGAGAAATAGAGAAAACAAGGGTGTCAAAATAGAGGGGGAGATATTTCTGTCAAAGTGAGAGAGCCTCTCCAGACTCTCTTTTTGGTTATGGCCCCAGCTACACTTTTTTTCTTCATGCGTTGCACCGAGGGCACTATGACGATGATTTGAAAAGTAATAAATGTAGGTAAATATTTAGTAATATAAAATGTGTTCATTCTGAATGTTGGAAGGAAGGAGGGAGGCAAGGAGGCAGGCAGGGAGGAAGGAAGGAAGGAAGGAAGGAAGGAAGGAAGGAAGGAAGGAAGGAAGGAAGGAAGGAAGGAAGGAAGGAAAAAGGAAGGAAGGAAAGAAGGAAGGAAGGAAGGAAGGAAGGAAGGAAGGAAGGAAGGAAGGAAGGAAGGAAGGAAGGAAGACTTTCCTCCAGTAATATTGGCTTTCACATTTACATTGAGTTACACTTCTCTTGGGCAACATCCAGCTAATAGTTACTTGAGCAACAGCTTTATAAATTTTGGCTCCCTCATTCTGTAACTTGGTCTTCTTGCAGGAGTATCTGGCAGCTTTCATAGTTCCATTTCACCAACTGTTCGAGATATGCCTTTTGAGCCAGATCTTTGGCTCCCTGTGATGCTATTACAAAGGACAGGTAGTCCTCAACTTAAACCATTCATACCCCTTTGCAAAGAATAGGTGGAGTTTGGTTGGACATTTATGGATATCAGGAGATCGTAAGTTCCAAAGACAAGGTGCTGTTGAAGCAGAGAACTTGAAGATGAAAAAAGTTCACGTAAAAAAAAGAAGCCGATTTCGATTCTGAATTTGACAGGTTCTGCAATAATCTGATGCCTTTCTTGACTTCATCTCTCCCCTCCATCTGCAGTGCTTCTCCATCAGAATCTGCTTAGCATCCCCCTTAATTGCCAAGAACTGGTCATTTTGGCATTGGCAGAGTAATTATTAAAGAGCTGTGGTGGTGCAGTGGTTAGAACGCAGTATTGCAGGCTAATTCTGCCCACAGTCAGGAGTTCAATCCTGACAGGCTCAAGGTTGATTCAGCCTTCCATCCTTCTGAGGTCAGTAAAATGAGGACCCAAATTGTTGGGGGCACTTAGACTTATACACCACTGCATAGAGAGGGCTGTAAAGCACTATGAAGTGGTATATAAGTCTAAGTGCTATTGCTATTAAAAATCAAATAATGGCAATCTTGTCTATTATCCATCCTGAATAATATCTGGCAGAGATATTAGACTTACTTTGTTAACTAAATCAAGCCAGGTGAAATGACTGTGAGTTGATTATGAGTAGGCTGCAAGATACTTTCTTAGGCAATTTTAATTTAAAGTTTGAAGGGATTAATTAGATCAGTCCCATGAACATGTTTCTGGAGAGCTGGATCAGCCTACAATAAATTTGATTTTTCATCATTAATTTTTTCAGCATGAGACACCAGTGACGTAAAAGAGATTTGTTTTGAAATGGAAACACACTTGCTCATGCACACACACGTGTTGATATTAAAAATCATTTTATGTCTTGGTATCATCTGTTGCTGATTAATTTATGATGGTAGAATAGCAATAAAATACTAATTTCTGGGAAGCTGAACCAAGGATGAAGATGTAAGGAGGAGTTGCAAGCAGTTAGGGACAAAATATAGCTTAGTTTTTTTCCAGCGTAAATTTCTATAGAATGAAAGGTTATGGACAAAAACATAAAAAACCCATTAAACAAACTTAGGAATGATTCAGTGGTAAGATATTCGTGGACATTTTAAAAAGTGCTGTTTTTTTTTGAGAAGACATTGAAGGATGTGTCTCAGTAGGACAGCTCTATCTTAATTTTCTCCACTCTATAAAACTAAATGTTATAGAGTAAAACTGCTTCCACTAATTGTCATCCCCTTTGAGGAGAGAAAATTTGCTTTGAAACTATTGTACAGAAGAAAATTGTGGTGACATTCTCATGGCTAGAAAGTAGGGGCGGGGGGTGTTACCTCTCTAAATTTTTAGCCAGATTTCTATACAACATACACCACACGTTAAATTAGATATTCTAGTTCTGTAGAATAAGATGTGGTTTGTAGCATCTTTTGAGCATAATAGAATTTGTTGGGGCATAACAATGACATGCAAATGTACCGATTGTGTTTTCTTCACACCCAGGTTTAAAACATGTGGTGAACCCAATTACATTGACCAAGGAATACATGTGAATGTTTGTCTGGCAACTATGAAATCATCTTTCCAGTGACGTGCAACCCTCTATCTTCTGCACTTTAGGAAATACACCATGAAGCGTCTCTCCTAATGGATCTTTCCAGAGAGAGATGGGCAAGTAGCTCAAGAGGTTCCAAGAGATGGAGATACTAATGGTGATCACACCCATCGCCTTGACTGTTTTGACCTCTTGGTCTCATATGGATGCCCTTGCCCTTGGACTTCCTCCATCATTTCAAATTATAAAGGAAGATGACCTTTAAAATTTGTAAGTTGAGTCCCAGCAACTGAACTTATTTCAGTTAGGGGAGTCTGAGTAAGCAGAGAGTGGTTGGAATGTACCAACTCCTAAAATTCTTAGGGGTATTCCCACACCATCCTCAGGCTTTCTTCCCCTAATTGCATGGCAATACATTGATGAAGATTATCAGTCATTCAGGTAGAATGATCTGTAGGCTGAGTCATGGCAACTAGACTTACCTTCTTGTTAATTTGAAACATTTTGCTGGCCATCCAAGCAGCTTCTTCAGTCTGAACAAGTCCCTTAGGGCAAGGTTCCTCAACCTTGGCAACTTTAAGTCTTGGGGACCTCAAGTCCCAGAATTCCTCAGCCAGCTTTGAAGTCCCCAAGTCTTAAAGTTGCCAAGGTTGAGGACCCCTGAGTTAGGGGAATTTGAGTAAGCAGAGAATCGTTGTAATGTACCAACTCCTAAATTTCTTAGGGGTAATTCCCACACCAACCTTAGGGTTTCTTCCCCTAACTGCTTGGCAATACGTCGATGAAGATTATCAATTATCCAGGTAGAGTTGTCTGTAGGTTGAGTCATGGCAACTGGACTTCATTTTTTTATTAGTTTAAAACATTTTGCTCCTCAGGGTTCCTTCCCCAAAGTGTGTGACGATATGTTGATGAAGATTCTCAGTCATTCGGGTAGAATGGTCTGTAGGCTGAGTCATGGCAACCGGACTTACCTTCTTGTCGGTTTGTTCTGACCAGGGATAGGCAACCTTGGCTCTTTTATTACTCATGGACTTCAACTCCCAGAATTCCTGAGCCAGCCAATGCTGGCTCAGGAGTTCTGGGAGTTGAAATCCACGAGTTATGAAAGAGCCAAGGTTGCCTACCCCTGGTTCAGACTGAAGAAGCTGTTTGGATAGGCAGCAAAATGTCTCGGACCAACAAGAACATAAGTCCAGTTGCCATGACCCAACTTCCAGACAACTCTGCCTGGATGACTGAGAATCCTCACTCACATATGACCTTTAAAAGTCATTCTAAATGGGTTGTGTACCTTTGAGAAATGGGTAGACAAGGGGCAGCCACTTTTTTTTCTTACGTGTTTGAAAAATTGGAAGGATATTTTAGGCACAATCGTTTTCCCCCATATTACATCTGGCATAGGTTTGCTCCAAATTACGACAATGATTTCTAAAGACTGCTCTGCTTTCCGTTTATCTACACTATTACATAGTTATCTGATCTTCCGGAGAGGACAGTCTAAATCGAAAAACCAAATCAAAACAAAGTCCTTGAATTGAAGATAATTTAGCTCTAGCAAATGGGAAAATGAGAGCAATCAGAAAGGCTTCAGAGTGATGGAAAGATGCAGAATGGAAAACAACAATGCTCAATGCTATCCATTACCTCCAACAAGAAAAAGCAGCTAAAAAACCCTCAAGAGAAATTAGAAATAAATTCGTAAGTGCTTTGAGAATCAGGTGAAGACTGTTAAGGGATGACCTTTTGAGGAACCGCAAGCCAGCCCATTAGTAAATTCTGAAAAGCAGAAATACTGTATACAGAGTGCAGCAAAAGTTAGCATAGCATTCGATTTCATAAAGATACTACCACTGCAATCCTAAATGGAACCATTAAGCCTGCTTTGTAAAACACATCAATTTTTTTTTTAAAAAAGGGCATCAGCTACTTGAAATGAAACCCTAAGTTTTTAATTCAAAAGCCGGGGGTCACAGAAAAGGCTCTCCTAGACCCTGCTAGTTGAAATTCCTTGACAGATGGGATTCACAGCAACCCCTTCTGTCAGAGCAAGTGGGGTAGACCAATCCCATTGGGGTTTGACAGTTCCTCAGATAACCTTGCCCCATGTCATGAAGAGCAAGACATAACCGACACCTTGAATTTGACCCGGAAGCAAACCAGCCACCAGTGCAACTTGCCCAACAGCAATATTACATGTGCCACCCTAGGGGCATCCAAAACTGTCCCTACTGCTGCATTCTGTACCAACTGCAGCTTCCAAATACTATTCAAGAGTAGCCCAATGTACAGCACAGGGGTCTTCAAACTTGGCCCTTTTATGACTTGTGGACTTCAACTCCCAGAATTCCTCAGCCAGGCATGCCTTTTAACACTATCAGGAAGGCAGGAAGTCAACATATTCTACCTTAAGCCAGTACATAATTGTCACAGAAAGTGATCATATGGAAAGATAATGCACTGCATTGCCAAGCCTTGCTCTCCACCCAGAATTCCATGGGGCTGTAGCTGAAGAATTGCCACTATGAGGAAACATAAGCCCCAACCAAGAAATCTACCCAATTCATGAGACTGAACTGAAGTTGAACCAATATTTGTCAGGGACAAGTTTATGTAGACTCTAAAGTAACAACTAGCAACCCAATCTTGCCACTGATCTCTATACCCGGCCTCATTAAAATTGTCATGGTTCCGACAGATGAAACTCTTCAAAGTACTTTGAGGCATTGTTTACCTTAAAGAATCTTTATTTGAGTAGCATAGCATCGGCACTAACATAAGTGAAGCCAAACACCGAGTTCCCCTCCCCTGATCACATAGTATCAAAGCACAATTCCCTCCTCCAGCTGACAGTCATAAATCACATTCCCCAATTATTTATTTATTTATTTTTATTTTTATTACATTTATATCCCGCCCTTCTCCAAAGACTCAGGGCGGCTTACAAGCTTAGCAGTAGCCTTCATTCTATGTATATGCCTGCTTGTTAGGGCTTTCACACACACCCCAAGCGGCATTATTACAAAGTCAGCTTAATTGCCCCCAACAATCTGGGTCCTCATTTTACCTACCTCGGAAGGATGGAAGGCTGAGTCAACCTTGAGCCTGGCGGGATGCGAACCTGCACTAATTGCAGGCAATTAGTTTGAAACACTGGCTTTCCCTCCAGCTCTCCAGCCCGCCAATTCTTATCATCTCTTATTTCAATAACCTTGGTTCTCACACTAGGTTCAGTATTGTTATGTCTAGCTAGACTCTCATGCACATTCCTCCCCCCAGCATCATCTAACTCTAACCCTAAAAGCAAAAGCAAAAGAAGGAAATGGTTGCATCTCCCTCTGTTGTCAATGCAAAAACATCCGCTTAGCAGCGTTGACATAAATCTTTTTCTTGTCTGCTAGGTTTTTATAGGTAGTCCCCAACTTGTAACCATAATGAAACCCCAAATTTCCATTGCTAAGCGAGGCAATTGTTAAGTGAGCTTTGCCCCATTTGGCGATCTTTTTTTGCCACAGCTGTTGAGCAAAACATTGCCATTGTGAAGTGAATCATGCAGTCTTTAAGTGAATCTGGCTTCCCCCCTTGACCTGCTTGTTGGAAACTGGCTGGGAAGGTTACAAAGAGTGATCACATGACTCCATGACGAATTCTTTGTGTGTCCAATCACACGTGGACAATAAAGAATGCTGTTCCGTTCTGTTCCGTTCCGTTCTATTCTATATTATGCATTTCCCCTGACTGCTGCATAGTTTTCTGTTGTTGTTGTTTTTTTTTTGTAAAGAGCTTTCTCCCTTTAACCTTCACTGAAAGCAGTGCTATGTGGGATGAGTAATTTACATTTTGTGACATGACAACATTGTTTATAAATGAGCCGTGTTTATAAATGATTCTAGATCTATGGCTGAGCAGTGAGGTGGCCGATGATTCCGAATAGATCAGACAGTAAAATCAAAAAGGGATTGCAAATGTCACTTCCATTTGTGGAATCAAAGTGATGCTTTGAATCATTCTGAATGTGAATGTTTGCCCTGTGTAATCATTGAGCAGCAGTGTGTTTCAGGACTTCAGTGACTGTTTTATTACTAAAAGTTTTTTTTTTAAAGAAAAACACACAACAACAATAGATCAAAAGAAAGAAGCTTTTTCCTCACGTTTTGCTGCCAGATAGGCAATATGGGCATACTCAGTCGAAACCATAGATGGTCCTCCATTTTTGTTTCCTTGGTAGAAGCGACAGCAGATCATCACGCTAGAGAGTTATTACAAGTAGCCCTTCACTTACAACCACAATTGGAACCAGAAATTCTGTTGCTAAGGATGGCGGCTGTTAAATGAGTCACAACTGATTTTATGATCTATTTTGCCGTGGTTATTAAGCAAATCACTGCAGTTGTCATGTGAACGACGCTATTGTTAAGCAGTTCTGGCTTCCTCATTGACTTCTCTTGTTAGAAGCCAGCTGGGAAAATCACAAGTGGTCGTCACGTGACCCCAGGATGCTGCAACCATTAGAAATACATGTCAAGCACCTGGGTTTTGTGATTGTGGGGCCATCATGTGTCCGTGGGGTTGGTGCAATGGTTGTAGGTGCAAGGACCAGTGTGGTGAGTCACTTTTTCAGTGCCATTGTAACATGTAGATCTACATGTGGTTCTAGCTAGGGATGCTGATGCTGATATGGATATAGATTGTGACAGGGGACATCAACGTAGTTGTAGATGTAGATGTACATGAGCTTGTGGTGATGTGTACATGGTTATATTGTGGCTGTGGCTATCACATCAGAAGCAGCATGCATGTATGCATGTATACAGACGTCTGCACATACATATATGTATATCCCTTCTCGCTCCTACGTGTCATGCACCGGAGAAAACAGGAAATTCAGGCCAAATGAGTATAAAGATTTATTGCAAGCTTAAGCTCTCTAGAAGAATCTGGCCAACTGACTGTTAAGGGAAATGCAGGAAAGATAAGAGAGGCAGTCAAAGTGGGCTGGACTTAGATCTCTTGTGGATGCAAAGGGACTAATGACTTATGGCGTGTTTGGCCCCTCCCTCAGTCTCAGCCTGGTCATCTCCTACACCAGGGGTCTTCAGACTTGGCCCTTTTATGACTTGTGGACTTCAACTCCCAGAATTCCTCAGCCGGTGTGCCTGGCTGAGGAATTCTGGGAGTTGAAGTCCACAAGTCATAAAAGGGCCACGTTTGAAGACCCCTGTCCTACACCATGTGTGCCACATGTCTCTTGGGTCCTCAACGAGAGACCTGGGAGTTTGAGTGTTCTGTGCAGGATCTTAGCTGTTCCTAACTGCACTCTTCTGGACAGATAGCTCTGATGTTTGTTCCTGGGATCTGTTGGAACCACTTTCCCAGCTTAGGCGACACAGCCGCGAGTGCCCCTATCACCATTGGGGCTTTTTTGATCTTCACATTCCACATCCTCTCTAGGTCCTCCTTCAGGCCTTGGTACTTCTTCAGCTTTTTACACTCCCTTCTTCCTAAAGCTGATGTCATGTGGCATCACTACATCTATCACCACTGCTGTCTTCTGGTCTTTTTGCTCTCCAAATTCAAATCCCCTAAGGGGATTTGCCCCCAAAATGGGATTTTCTGATGTATTTTAGCAGGAAATGTAGATAAGGGAGACTCTAAAAGTCAGCTCCCTCCTAAGCATACCCATGTACAGTACTCCGATTGCATTGGCGATGTCCATATTGTTCTCCAAATTCACTGAGACTTAACCCTAATTGGATTTGCCCCCTTATAGGATTTTCCCATGTAATTTACCAGGAAACAAAGATAAGGCAGGATCGAAAAGTCCATACTATATTTTGTGTTAATACTACCACAATGACTGTTGATTGGCCAATACTACCATGATGTCGGTCTTTTGACTAGGGCATCATCATCATCATCATCATCATCATCATCATCATGTGATGTTTTATGAATAAAGGTTTTATAATAATAATAATAATAAATTGCAAAAGGCGGCCTTAGTAGGAACTGCTTCCATCCTGCGACGATATCTGTAATACCATCAAACATCCACATCTGCCTATCCCAGGTAAGGACTCGATAGGTAGACAAAAATGCCAAATCCAGTCTGAACATCTGGCCGACTGTGCGATGATCAATAACAATAATAATAATGTTGGAAGGGACCTTGGAGGTCATTTAGTCCAGCCCCCTGCTCAGGGGGTTGGAAGGGAATTTTTTATACAGTACTCATGTTCATTCCACCTTTATTATCAATTGTGTTTAGCTCTTTTCTCCTCACAGCCACCCTTGAGCAAATATCTGATGGTGTCATTCCACCAAAATTTCTCTTGAGGGCAGATTCCCTCAGATTAGTGTGACTACTTTCCTGTTTTTGTTCCTATCAAGTTTGCTGTAATACAGAGGAACTATGCCTCTAAATTTTAATAGACAACGACAGAGAACTAATAATAAATCTGCCCTGTATTTGTTTTCCTCACTTATTGCAGTCTTTATTATTGCTTTCGGAGGGGCAATTTGAATACAAATGTCTTGATGGCAGGATGCTTTGTAACAAATGAGACTCAGTTGTCCAAATTCAGTCCCCCCAAGTTGATTCTCTTTTTAATCCACTTACAACTTGTTGATCCCTAAGCGCTGAAATGAAAACAGGCTTGCTTTATTGTCATCATTATGCAATAACTTTAAAAGAGAGGATTAAATAAAAGACCCTCCGAAGACATGGAATTATGGAGGCAATTGGCAGATGCTGGCTGTGGCTGTGACTGTTCCTGTGCCAAATGCTTCTCATGCAAATAAGAGGCTCTACCAGATGAAGTTGTATTCTACAGGCAATAAATCACTGTGTTTCAGTTGTGCCACCATTACTGAAAGATGCCATATAAACAGTTTCTAATGCTTTTTTGATCTCATTCAGTTTGTGACTGAACAAAGACTACCAGATCAACAGTGCAAAACTCCAGCCAACCACTAGAGGGCAGGAAAGACGTAAAGAAAATGGACTCTTTGCCCCCATCTAGTGTCTGTCCAGATGTGTTCAAGATCTAGTAGCTCTAATTGAGCTGGAAATTATTTATTTATTTATTTATTTATTTATTTATTTATTTATTTATTTATTTAATATGCTGCGCACCTCACTATCTGATGATTCTGGGTTAATATTCTGGCTTACTCTTACTAGAGAAGTTTCATCAATGTTCTGTTACTATCGGATGTTCCTTTTGGGGGTATGTTTTTCTTTTACTTTAATATATATTCAAATGATTTACGTGTTACTTTTACCATGAGGTTTAATTATTATGTACATAGTATATGATATCTCCTAATCTGTGACCATCCACACTTTGCTGAATTGCAACACCAAGTATTTCTTTCCATTGGCTATGTGATGAGTCCTACTGAGAGCAGTAGCTGAGCAACATTTGAAAAGTCTCAAGTTCTACATTTCCTTTGATCTTTCTCCATCACAAGCAGGAGAAGGTACAAACTAGGAGCCTCTGATGCCATACAGGCTGTTATGATGGCTTAAGCTATGACTTTCTTTTCTTAAAGCCAAAAATACAGGCAAATCTGAAGCTGCAAAACCTTGCTCCCACAACCGATGAGAAAGAGAGAGAGAGAGAGAGAGAGAGAGAGAGAGAGAGAGAGAGAGAGAGAGAGAGAGAGAGAGAGAGAGAGAGAGAAAACACAGCAAGGCTTCCTCTAGTTGTCATTTACCATTACACTATGATACAACAAACTATTAGACTACAACACACACACACACACACACACACAAAAACCCCATTAGGCCCCGATACAAAGATGAGATTCTATGCTTACGTGCATAAGCAAAATTCACGATTCATGGAATGGCATCTCTGCTCTAGAATCTGTAATATGAGATGGGATTTTTATCCAGCCTTGGACCAAGTTTGGGTCCCCATTTCTACTCTAGTCTGAAGGCCTAGTTCAGCCTCCCCAGATCTAGTCTCCTTCTCAGTTAGGGTAACCAGTTGAACAGGAAGAAGACTTCAACATTGAACTCCATTGCCACGACAAATGGTGGGTCTCTTTCAGTGAATGTGAGGAAGTCAACAGCCAAGCATTTGGACTTCTGTACTGAGCGGGGTTGGACTTGATAGCCTCAGGGATTGCTTCCCACATTTTGAGTCTATGATTTTAACACAGCACATTGTTGAAGTCTAGTCTGGATTTCACTCCCCTTTCCTCTATTCTTTCTTCTGTTCCTGATACTTTTCCTACTGTGTTTCCCCAAAAGTAAGGCCTACCCCAAAAATAAGCCCTAGCTTGATTATGGGGATGGGCCCAGTGGTGGGATTCAAATATGTGAACAACCGGTTCTCTGTGTGGATGCCACTTCTGGAAGTCCATTCTGGGTCTGGGCAACAAAAAATTAGCTACCGGTTCTGCCGAAGTGGTGTGAACTGGCTGAATCCCACCACTGGGTGGGCCTAATAAAAGCCCTACCCCCCCCCCAAATAAGCCCTAGTTTTTGTGTGAGGCAAACACCTAAAAATCAAGCTAGGGCGGGGGTGTGGGGGTGTGGATCTGCCCCACACACCCCACACCCACTCACCTTGCAGCCAGGCCTATCCTCACCAGCCCACTTCTTCTGAGGCATCTTCTGCAGCCAGGCCTGCCTTTCTCACTCACAGGCCTTTCCGGAAGGCCTCTGCAGCTGAGAACCAAGGTATGGATTGAATCCTTGGCTGCAGAATGAAGCTGCTCCTTCGGCCCCAGAAGAAGTGGACCTGCTGGTGCCAGAAGTGAGCAAGACATCCCCCCAAAATAAGATCTGGTGCCTCTTTTGGAGGTAATAATAATAATAATAATAATAATAATAATAATAATAATAATAATAATAATAATAATAATAATATAATAGTAGTAGTAGTAGTAGTAGTAGTAACAGTAATAATAATAGTAACAACAACAACAACTCGGTCTTATTTTCAAGAAAACACAGTAAGAGCCATGGTGGTGCAGTGGTTAAATTACAGTATTGCAGGCTACTGCTGCTGACTGCCGGCTGCCAGCAGTTTGGCAGTTCGATTCTCACCAGATCAAGATGGACTTCAGCCTTCCATCCTTCCGAGGTCAGTAAAAATGAGGACCCAGATTGCTGGGGGTAATCAGCTGACTGTGTAAACCGCTTAGAGAGGGCTGTAAATCCCTGTGAAGTGGTATATAAGTCTAACTGCTATTGCTATGATATCCTGCTTCTGTGTACGTATCCAAATCTTTTAGCTGCTTTGACTTTTGACCTTGGCCAGTTTTTAGAGTGTACCTGCTATGCGAGCTTTAGCTCTTGTTTAGTGCTCTTAACTTGGACAGTCTGGTTTAACTTCTCATCCTTGCTAACCAGTGGTGGGATTCAGACATGTGAACAACCGGTTCTGTGTGTGGATGCCACTTCCGGAAGTCCATTCTGGGCCTGGGCAACAAAAAATTAGCTACTGGTTCTACCGAACTGGTGCGAACCGGCTGAATTCCACCACTGTTAAGGTTGCTAACCTCAGCAACCTTAGTCTCTTTTGCCTTGACAGCCTGACCTTAGCTGTTATCTGAAACCCGGCTTCATCCATCTCTAACCACAAAACCAAACCTTCAATTGAAATATCTGTATGTGTTTGGGTTTTTTTTAAAAAAAGAAATACTGCCAGCAAATAGAGACCACTTTTCCCCACACCCCAGTCTGCTGATCTCCATAAATATATTGTGGTGCCATTGGTGATTCATTAATTGGCAAACACTGGGTTGCTATAAGAATGCAGGAAATGTTTTTTTGTTGTTGTTGTTCATGTTCAACAAGTTTTTGAGAACTTCTTGTACTTTGTTATTAGGCCTCACTACAGAATGTTTTAACTCTCATTTTTTAACTTAAATAGGCAACATGGAGAACTAAAAGTAGGACTTGTAACGTACTGTTCAGGATTCTAAATATTCCATGTTATATGTTCCCCTGAAAATTTTCCATTCCTGCCCGAAATAATTTTGGAGCCATTGAGCGAATGAAATCTCTGTAGGCTATTTGAGGATAATAAATGCCTCTCCTGTTTTATTTTTTTTTTTTAAAGAACCTTAAAGTTGGAAAGTTACTCAGAGGTCAACTAGTCCACCTCTGCTCACTGCGGGATCTGCTAAATGATTTTAGAGAGCTTTTCTCTGAAGACCTTGCAAACTCATGAAAGAACCAGTTCCCCTAGTTGAGAGCAAGTATTGATTGATTGACTCCTGCTAAAAACTAACCAAAATCTACTTCTCTTTAGTTTCAAGACATTGTCTCTGGAGTGACAGAGATCATGTCATTCCCTGTCTAAATGATACTCTTTAGTTTTCTGAAGATTTCTATCACATCTATTATATAAACCCCACTTCCTTCCTTGCTCCCTGCTTCCTTAATACCCATCGTTAATAATAATAATAATAATAATAATAATAATAATAATAATAATAATAATAATAATAATAATAAGAAGAAGAAGAAGAAGAAGAAGAAGAAGAAGAAGAAGAAGAAGAAGAAGAAGAAGAAGAAGAAGAAGAAGAAGAAGAAGAAGAAGAAGAAATTGGAAGGTACCTTGGAGGTCATCTAGCTTATTCTTATATTGCTGTATTTTCATTGTTTATTCTATTGTTCCGTTACTTCCTACTGTTGTTTACACTTCTTTTCCTTTCTCTATTTTCACTGCTGTAAGCTGTCTCAAGTAGCCCCTGGGCGAAATAGGCAGCAAATAAATTTAACAAAGAAATATCTCCTCTAGCTTGTCTTTTCTGTAGACCAACATACCCAGATTTTTTTCCATGTTACGGGCCATAGTGTCCAGAGCCATCACCCCCTTCTAGCCTCCTCTGAACTCATTCCAGTTTATCAATGACCGTTTATAGGCAATAGTGACCAGAACTGCACTCAATATTCCAATTGGGGCCTGAATAGAGTGCATAATTCCTTCCCATAATTTTTTTTATCCCATTTATATCCCGCCCTTCTCCGAAGACTTACAATCTAAGAAGCACAAATCAATGTGCTTAGCAATAGCCTTCATTCTATGTATATGCCTGCTTATTAGGGCTTTCAGCCCCCCCCCAGCGGCATTTTTACAAAGTCAGCTTATTGTCCCCAACAATCTGGGTCCTCATTTTACCTACCTCGGAAGGATGGAAGGCTGAGTCAACCTTGAGCCTGGTGGGACTCGAACCTGCACTAATTGCAGGCAGCTGGTGTTACTTAAGGAGGCATTAGCCCACTGCTCCACCAAGGCTGTATACACAAAGAATATGCCCCAAAGAAGAGGGAGTCAAGCTGTTCTCCAAAGCGCCCGAAGGCAGGACAAGAAGCAACGGATGGAAACTAACCAAAGAGAGAAGCAACCTAGAACTAAGGAGAAATTTCCTGACAGTTAGAACAGTTAATCAGCGGAACAACCTGCCTCCAGAAGCAGTGAATGCTCCAACACTGGAAGTTTTTAAGAAGAGACTGGACAGCCATTTGTCTGAAATAGTATAGGGTTTCCTGCCTGAGCAGGGGGTTGGACTAGATGACCTCCAAGGTCCCTTCCAACTTTACTATTATGATTATGATCCCACATTAAAAATCCACAAATAGCATTCTCCTTTTCAGCAACTGCATGATTCTTTTGTTCGAGTTGAACTAGTGACCTCCTAGAATTTCCAGGTTTTTTCCCCCAAGTGTTGCCACCAAGCCAGTTTCCCCACCCGCCTTCCAATCCTACAGTTGTGTCTTTTTGTGTTTCTCCCAAGATGCAAGACTTGCATTTCTTCCTCTTAGAATTTGTCTTGTTTCAGACCCCTGCCCAAAACTTTAAAAATCTTCCCTTTCTCTTTTGAAATGTAAACTATTAAGGTTTGGGCAGTGGTGGGATTCAGCCAGTTCGCACCACTTTGGCAGAACCGGTAGCTAATTTTTTGTTGCCCAGGCCCAGAATGGACTTCTGGAAGCAGCATCCACACAGAGAACCGGTGGTTCACATATCTGAATCCCACCACTGGGTTTTGGGACAAATGTCTGTTATAACACATTTTTAAAAGAATTTTTTTTAAAAAAAAATCTGCAGACTGAATGGGGATAGAAGGGAATTGCCGTTAAAAATGTTCAGTTTTAGGTTAACCTTTTAAAAGATTGGCGAACTTATGGAAGGACCCAGATTTTTGCCTTGTTCCTCTTTATCGGTTTCTGGAATGATCATGAACTGTACGGTTACATGATTTTTCCAGAAAGTGGCACAGGATAAATCACTAATCTGGGTAGAGTAGGTACTGTCACTTACTTCTAAGTAATTTCTTTATTATTGTTTGTCTACACACAGTATCTTGCCAGATCTGGAAATACAGGCAGTCCTTGACTTACAGTGGTTTGTTTAATGACCGTTCAAAGTTACAACAGCACTGAAAAATGTGATTTGTGCCTGTTTTTCACAGTTACAGCCTTTGCAGCATCCCCATGACCATGTGCTCAAAGTTCAGATGCTTGGCAACTGGTTCATATTTATGACCGTTGCTGTGTCCCAAAGTCATGTGCTCCCCTTTTGTGACCTTCTCTCAAGCACATACAATGGGGAAGCCAGATTCATTTAACAACCGGGTTAGTAACTTACCAACTGCAGTGATCATTTAACAACTGTGGCAAGAGAGTTTATAAAATGAGACAAAACTCACTTAACAAACGTCTCACTTAACAACAGAAATTTTGGGCTCTGTTGTGGTCGTAAGTTGAAGACTACCTGTATATAATGACAAAATCCTCAACTTTAATAAGTGAATGTTTCACGGCAAGAGATGCATCGTAATTATACAAAATACATTTTTGCTCCAATGACATGTCTTCCGACTTTTTTAAAAAATGAATGCAGCGGAGGAAGCCAAAGAAATAGAATTCCTGATGACTGACTGAATCATCTTGCAAACTTCCTGCCCGAATATTTGAACAAATGAATGAATTATAATCTCATACATAAAATCTTATATTTCTGCATCGTGGATTTCATGCATGAGATTATATTCATTTATTCACGTAAATATATGAATATTTTTCACATATTTCAAGAAGGAATGTCCTACTTAACTCAATGGAATTGACTCTCAGTTAAATGTATATAAAGGTCTGCAGCATAAATATTCTAAATCACTATCCATTTTTCTACATCTGTTTCACTAAATAACAGCTAACCAATTATACCCAGAGTTCTTGCTGACAAGAGTTTAAGCAAATTAATATTTTATTTTATTTGAAGATTCCTTTTGAATGCCAAAAACTGATGCAAGGCCAAATCCTATCTGTCTGTATTCATGTCAGAATCCTTATGCCACTGGAATGATTTAAAGATCAAGAATATGAAGAGCAAAAGAAGGAATCTAAAGCTGGACTATTTGATCAAGGATAAACTATTGATTTGATATTTCTGGTAACGACTAACGGACATTTTGCTGAACCAGGACTCAAAAGTGATGATGCATGGATTGAACATAAATTTTAAAAGCGAGCTATGGGAAAAATATTTTTTTGTTATTTGTTATAAAAAATTGTAACTGTAATTTGTATTAGCTTATGCCGTGACGAAAGCTGGAATCCTCTTCTTTATTATTGCCTTGTTTCTTTTTTTCCTCATAGGGTTCCTCTTTCTTTCTTTCTTTCTTTTTTCTTTCTTTCTTTCTTTCTTTTTCTTTCTTTCTCTATCTTCCTTCTTCCTTCTTTTTCTTTCTTTCTTTCTTTCTCTTTCTTTCTTTCTCTCTCTTCCTTCTTCCTTTCTTTCTTTCTTTCTTTCTTTCTTTTTTCTTTCTGTCTTTCTTTCTTTCTTTTTCTTTCTTTCTCTCTCTTCCTTCTTCCTTCTTTTTCTTTCTTTCTTTCTTTTTCTCTCTTCCTTCTTCCCTTTCTTTCTTTCTTTCTTTCTTTCTTTCCTTTCTTTTCCTTTCTCCTTCTTTCTTTCTTTCTTTCTTTTTTCTTTCTGTCTTTCTTTCTTTTTCTTTCTTTCTCTCTCTTCCTTCTTCCTTCTTTTTCTTTCTTTCTTTCTTTTTCCTTTCTGTCTTTCTTTCTTTCTCTCTTCCTTCTTCCTCTTTCTTTCTTTCTTTCTTTCTTTCCTTTCTTTTTATTTCTTTTTCTTTCTTTCTTTCTTTCTTTCTTTCTTTCTTTCTCTCTCTTCCTTCTTCCTTCTCTTTCTTTCTTTCTTTCTTTCTTTTTTCTTTCTGTCTTTCTTTCCTTTCTTTTCCTTTCTTTCTTTCTCCTTTCTTTGTTTCTTTCTTTCTTTTTTCTTTCTG
The DNA here is from genome assembly GCF_947247035.1 of Vipera ursinii. Lineage (NCBI taxonomy): Eukaryota > Metazoa > Chordata > Lepidosauria > Squamata > Viperidae > Vipera > Vipera ursinii. The sequence continues at coordinate 79,992,612 of NC_139515.1, read as the reverse complement.
TCTTTCTTTTTTCTTTCTGTCTTTCTTTCTTTTTCTTTTTTTCTCTCTTCCTTCTTCCTTCTCTTTCTTTCTTTCTTTCTTTCTTTCTTTCTTTCTTTCTTTCTTTCTTTCTTTCTGTCTTTCTGTCTTTCTTTCCTTTCTTTTTATCTTTTCCTTTCTTTCTTTCTTTCTTTCTTTCTTTCTTTCTTTCTTTCTTTTTTCTTTCTGTCTTTCTGTCTTTCTTTTTTCTTTCTCTCTCTTCCATCTTCCTTCTCTTTCTTTCTTTCTTTCTTTTTTCTTTCTGTCTTTCTTTCCTTTCTTTTCCTTTCTTTCTTTCTCCTTTCTTTGTTTCTTTCTTTCTTTTTTCTTTCTGTCTTTCTTTTTTCTTTCTGTCTTTCTTTCTTTTTCTTTTTTTCTCTCTTCCTTCTTCCTTCTCTTTCTTTCTTTCTTTCTTTCTTTCTTTCTTTCTTTCTTTCTTTCTGTCTTTCTGTCTTTCTTTCCTTTCTTTTTATCTTTTCCTTTCTTTCTTTCTTTCTTTCTTTCTTTCTTTCTTTCTTTCTTTCTTTCTTTCTTTTTTCTTTCTGTCTTTCTGTCTTTCTTTTTTCTTTCTCTCTCTTCCTTCTTCCTTCTCTTTCTTTCTTTCTTTCTTTCTTCTTTCTTTCTTTCTTTCTTTCTTTCTTTCTTTCTTTCTTTCTTTCTTTCTTTCTTTCTTTCTTTCCTTTCTTTTTTTTAAACTTCCTGCCCCTTCTGAATTTTTTTTCCTTCCAGTTTAGTTTGCATTAGTTTTTACTCTGTTTACCAAACACTGCATTAAAATTATTGCTTAAAAAAGTTAATCTTTTATCAGAGGTGACGGTCAGCATTATGAGAGCCTCTAGTGAAATCTGGGCATGGAGAATTACTCCTTATCACACAAGGCTTTTCAATAATGTATTTATGTTACATCGGTGAGATAGAATGCATAGTAATGTGCCATCTAAAATGGACTGCTGATCTTTTTGAGAGTGCAGAAATGACTACTATCTCTATGCTGGTTAAAACATATGATAGAACCTACACTGTTACAATAGTATTTTTTTTTTAAATTCCATTTATATCCCGCCCTTCTCCGAAGACTCAGCTTAGCAGTAAGTATTGAGTACTAATGATATGTACATAACCATCAACCTACACAAAACACCTGTAAATGCAGAATGATACATACCAATAAATATAACATACAGTCAACATTTAACTAAGGAAAAAAAGTGCCATTCTGAAGAAAAAGTAATTCTGTCATTTGGAGCAGTTAAAGATAACCTTTTCTGCTTTATCAGCCGTTCCCCAATATTCAGCTACAATTTTTTCTCCCTCTATCTGTGCAAGATGAGACCTGAGAAATGCACATTATAAAATGTTGCCATTGCTGCTCATCATTTTAAGCTCACAGTATCTCCTGAGCAGCATCTGGCATCAGTGGGTATTTCTCACAGGAAACCAGCATTTGTAAATAAAATCTGATATATAAATATTCCATGCTTTTTTGGCATCCAGACAGAAGGTCTTCTGGGAGTAGAGCTGAGAGAGATTTCAAGGGAATAGGCAGTTGGAAATGTTCCTTTCTGTCTGATGTAAGTCAAGATGATCTTGTCCTAAAGTCAAATGCTATTAATGACATAAAATGTTGACAGTGTGATGAAGACCTTGAAGCCAAAGAAGAGATTTGGGATGGGACTGTTTGTTTATTTGTTTGTTCGGCTTGAAAATAGCTTGGGGTAAGAGAAAAGGATTGTTCAGGTTACATTTCGATCTGAGGAGAAAAAGAAGGAAGGAAGGAAGGAAGGAAGGAAGGAAGGAAGGAAGGAAGGAAGGAAGGAAGGAAGGAAGGAAGGAAAGAGGGAGGGAGGGAGGGAGGGGAAGGGAGGAAGGAAGGAAGGAAGGAAGGAAGGAGGGAGGGAGGGAGGGAGGGAGGGAGGGAGGGGAAGGGAGGAAGGAAGGAAGGAAGGAAGGAAGGAAGGAGGGAGGAAGGAAGGAAGGAGGGAGGGAGGAAGGAAGGAGGAAGGAAGGAAGGAAGGAAGGAAGGAAGGAAGGAAGGAAGGAAGGAAGGAAGGAAGTAAGTTGATTTGCTCCTATGATTCTCTTGCCCTTTTTGAATTAGTTAGGGGCTTTTTTTGTTTAAACGAAACTTAATAGGTTTTATGAAACAGAGCTTTTAGATAGCTGTGACCTACTTGAGAACAAACATCATTTTGTTGCAGAGGAAAAGCCTCTATTTTAAAAATTAAAACCACAATGTGAACATCTGTCACTAGGTACATAGCCAGTGTCCCTCTTCCTGACTCTAAAAGTACTTTCAAAGTAATAATTAAAAAAGAACATCACATGCTTTGGTGAATTCTCTGGGAGTTCCAGCAGGAGTCAGCGAGAGGGGTCAAAATTGGCAAAATGGCAGTTGGGGCCTTGCAGCTGAAGCCCTGCCCTCGTTCTAAAGTATTCAGACCGTGGTGATTGTAAGCATCCAGGCAGGTAAAGTAGGCAAGATAGGAACTGGCCATTTCCAGGCTAGAAATCAATGTTATATCAAATATTCAACAACTTTTGACACTTGAAAGCTACCAAACATCTGAACACGTTTCCATCAAATGTGTAGGACAGGTGGAATAAACCTTGAATCTGAATTCATGAGAGAATAAAAATCCTTTATATTCTGGCATTAGAAATAGACAGAATAACAGAATAACAGAGTTGGAAGGGACCTTGGAAGCAGTGGTGGGATTCAGCCGGTTCCCACCACTTTGGCAGAACCGGTAGCTAATTTTTTATTGCCCAGGCCCAGAATGGACTTCTGAAAGCGGCATCCACACAGAGAACCCGTTGTTCACATATTTGAATCCCACCACTGCTTGGAAGTCATCTAGTCTAACCCCTTCACGAGCAGGAGACTATACTCTTTCAGACAAAAGGCTATCCAGTCTCTTCTTGAAAGCCTCCAGTGATGGGGCACCCACAACTTCTGAAGGCAAGCCATTCCACTGGTTGAGTATTCTGTTAGGATATTTCTTCTTATGGGTAGTTCTAGGTTGTTTCTCTCTTTGATTAGTTTCCATCCCTTGCTTCTTGTCTTGCCTTCTGGGGTTTTGGAAAATAGTTTGCCCCCCATCCCTCACTTTTATGGCAGTCCCTCTAATATTGTAACACTGCTACCACGTCACCCCTAGTCCTTCTCTTCATTAAACTAGACATACCCAATTTCAGCAACCGTTCTTCATATGTTTTAGTCTGCAGCCCCCTAAAAATCTGTGTTGCTCTTCTCTGCACTCTTTCCAGAATCTCAGCCATCATTTTTGTGCATGCTTTCATTCTTATTTGCAATTCAAGGTTTTAATGAAGCCTAGTTCTATCTAAGAGTTAAGCCAAGGATAGGAGCTCAGCCTGGAAGTGCTAAGAGAACTGTGATTTACTGAGAAACCCTAATCCTGACCTACCTACAATAGATAGGCCTGGCCAATGGTCATCAAATAGATCAATTGTTTTCCTGATTGTACTCGATGGGAATTGGATAGGGGATTTGGTGAACTGAGGCCAATCAATAGGAATTTAAAGTTCTGATTGGAAATAGATGGGAGAATGTATTGAGTAGACATAATTGGGAAAGTTTAACCCTGCTATATTGGCAATGTTGTAATTTTTCAGCTTACACAGGTAATCCTTAATTTACAGTTAGGACTGGAATTTCTGTCACTAAACAAGTTGATTGCTAAGTGAGTTGCACCCAATTTTTGCCAGCTTCCCCCACTGACTTTGCTTGTCATAAGCCAGCTTGGAAAATTGCAAGTGACAACCGTGTGACGCACCACATGCTGCAACTGTCATAAATACATGCCAGTTGTTAGGTGCCCGAATTTTGATCATTACAGAATGACAGAGTTGGAAGGGACCTTCAAGGTCTTCTTGTCCAACCCCCAGCTCAAGCAAAAAACTCTATTATCATTTCAGACAAATGGTTGTCCAATCTCTTCTTAAAAATCAGTTGACCGCAGTCGTTAAATGAATCCCTGCAATTGTTAAGTCGGTAACACTGTTGTTAAGTGAATCTGGATTCCCCTTTGACTTTGCTTGTCAGAAGGTCGCAAAATGGGGATCGCATGACCCCGGGATGACCCATCACAAATGATCGCATGACCCCTCACAAATATGAACCAGTTGCCAAGCATCTGAATTTTCATCACGTGACCATGGCAATGCTGCAATGGTCAAACGTGTAGTGGGAAGAATCCAGAGAAATAAATACAGTATTTGGGGGGGGGATATTAAATATTAAAAAGGCAGAATATATTTCCCCAAAGGAATAATGGAGATCTTTTTTTAAAAAAAGATAAAAACTAGCTCCAAGCAGAAAGGAAGCAGAGGCCAGCTTTTAGAAATGCAGATGTGATCATCCTTTCAGAAACGTTGGAGCCAGGGAGCTAGAAGCTGATGAGATTAGAAAGACAAAGATCCCTAGAATCAACAACCCCTTGCTCAAGAAATCCAACACAGGAAGTAAGCCACCAGCCACAGCCCCAGAGAAGCAGGATGTTCCTTTGTGAACGAGGAAAAGCAAAAATAGCAAAGAGGGCCCACAGATCGCTTATAGCTTTCCAGCCTCAGTGGAAACTTCCTGGTGTTAAATCTTTCCCAAGTGAAACTCTTAACAGGGAGCTTATCTTCGGAGCAAACAACCAAAAGCTGTGACAGTTGCTTAGACCACATTCCTGGTGCCCTTGTAAAGTCAAAGCTGGTCTGAAAATGGGAGACTTAAGCTGGATGTGGGTCTCAGTCAGAAACCTTCATCTCAGTTTTTCCTGAACCATCATTGTAAATGCAGAGACCCTATAGATTATGTAAGGGTTGGAGAAGGAGCGAAGAAGCTTTTTGGACACCATTATTCACTTGGAGGACAAGTAGTCCTTGACTTTTGACCACAAGCCCCAATTTTTTGTTGCTCAGCGAGACAATTGTCCGGTGAGTTTTGGCTTGCGTTACGACCTTTCTGGCCACAGTTCTTAAGTGAATCACTGCAGTCGCTAAGTTCATAACCTGGTTGTTAAGTGAATCTGGCTTCTCCATCCCTCCAAATGAACCAGCTGGGTTCTGATTTCCAACTTTGTCCAAAGGGATTAATATTTTAACTGCGATGGTGAGATATTAAAACTGTTTGTAATTTCTCAAGCCCTTGTCAAAAGGGGATTCAGGTTGAGTTAAAAACAATGTGCATATATATGCGATGGATAATGTGTAAGCAATTAATGCGTGATCCCAGCTGTGAACGATGTATGTCACTTCTGAAACCAAAAACCCTCACCCTGGGTTTAAACAGGGGATGAATGCCAGCCACAAGATTCAAGTCAAATCTGGATGTCAGCTTTTGTTCCTATCTAATTTCCTACTGGCGCTCTGCGATGAACTTATTCTCATTCAAAGTTCAAACGCTTGGCAACTGGCATGTATTTATGACGGTTGCAGCATCCCTGGATCACATGACCACCACTTGCGACTTTCCCCACTGATCTCCCACAAGCAAAGTCAACGGGGGAAGCTGAATTCATTGAACAGCCACGTGATTCACTTAACAGCCGCAATATTTCACTTCAAAGTTTCAAAGAATATGATCCACTACAGTCTGTTCCTCATGTGTATTTGTCCTGTCCTGAGTCAGCAAATATATATATATATATATATATCTGCATGGCCAAACTCTAACTTGGCTAAGTAATGAGGCTTGAAAATGGTCCTTCCTAGAAGACAATTTAAGGGCAATGAAGCGCAAATGATTGGATTGTTGGTATTCCCTGAGTTTGCTTCTTTTCATGTAGATAAGGGGTGTCTAACCTTGGCAACTTTGAGACCTGTGGACTTCAACTCTTCATGCTGCCTGGAGAATTCTGGGAGTTGAAGTCCACAAGTCTTAAAGTTGCCAAGGTTAGACACCCCTGCTATAAATGTTTCATTGCCAGGCTAGCTAACATCCTCAGTGGATGGAGGAATAAAGTTTGCTGACTGTTAATATGTAATCGCTTGTCATATAAAGAGCCAACAGACTCTGCTTCCCCATATACTGATGATTTATGTAAATGCAGTGGTTGTAGCACAGAGCACACATACACACACGCGCATACACAAAAAAACAACTGCACAACCCTAAGTTATGCCCTATTCTCCATTATCGCAAAAGGAATTGTCTTCACATTTCCTTTCCCAGAATGGAAAATCTGGTGGACAAAATACCACCAATGGCTCACCATAAAATGTGATGCAGGTCTGGATGGCAGAGGATTATTGTAACGGACTTAAACTGTAAGCAGGGGTTGTCTACATCAGGGCTTTTCAACTTTTTCACCCATTGTACCACTTTTAGGATATGGCAATATCCAAGTACCACCAGTCACCTAGCAAGGTGTCAAAAACTTGATGACAAAAAAAGGAAAAAAGTGATGAAGTACAGGTAGTCCTTGACTTACAACAGTTTGTTTAGTGACTGTTTGAAGTTACAATGGGACTGAAAAAAGTGCCCCTCAAGCCACAGCCGAGCAAGACACCTGCCTGCCTGCCTGGCGGTGCTCTTCCTCCTGTCTGAGGTTTTCACTGTTGTGAGCATTTCTGTTGAGGATTTGCAGCAGGGGTGTGTGTGGGGTGTGTGTGTGTGTGTTTGGTTTTTATTCTCCCCATCTGCTGGGTGGTTGTAGCAGGTTTTGGTCACTTCACATGACCCTGGGACACTGACCGTCATAAATATGAATCAGTTGCCAAGCATCTGAATGTAAATCACAAGACCCTGGAGATGCTGCAACATTCCAGCTGATCAGCGCTTCTTCTGGGCTCAACAGAAGCGCCAGGATCAGTGCTGCTTTGCAGCTGATTGGTGCTTCTTCAGGGCTCAGCAGAAGCACCAGGATCAGTGCCGAGCTCCAGCTGGAGCCTGGCGCTGATCCTGGCGCTTCCACTGAGCCCTGACAGCCCTGCAGTTCCAGCCATCTCTCGCTCAGGCTTGTGTGGTGCTGCCACCAGTTCAGCTCATTCCCTCCCCCCCACCACCACTTTTCTAGGATGGTCGTGTACCACCTGCCAGGTGCCAATGTACCACAGGTGGTACCCGTACCATTGGTTGAAAAGCCCTGGTCTACATTACTTCAACTGCAAGAGAGATCTTGGAAACCTAGCGGACAATCACTTAAATACAAGCCAGCAGCTGCTAAAAAAGCCAACGCAGTCCTTGGATGCATTAATAGAGGAATAGTATTAAGATCACATAAAGTGTTAATATCATTTTATAATGCCTTGGTAAGAGCACACATGAAATATTGCATCCAGCTTCACTCTCTGCAATATGAAAAAGATGTTGAGACTCTGGAAAGAGTGCTGATCAGGCGTCTGGAGGCTAAAATACATGAAAAACGGTTGCAGGAATTAGGGATGACATGATAGCAGTGTTTCAATATTTGAGGGGTTGCCAAAAAGAAGAGGGGGTCGATTTATTTCCCAGAGCACCAGAAGGCAGGACAAGAAGGAACGGATGGAAACTAATCAAGGAGAACTAAGGAGAAATTTCCCAACAGTAAGAACAATTAATCAGTGGAATGACTTGTCTCCAGAACTTGTGGGTGCTCCAATACTGGAGGTTTTTAAGAAGAGACTGGACAGCCATTTGTCTGAAATGGCATAGGGTTTCCTGCCTGAGCAGGCGGTTGGACTAGAAGACCTCCAAGGTCCCTTCCAACTCTGTTATTCTGTTAAACATCAAGAATCAAGTAGAGACTAAGTAGAAACAGGATAGCCATATGCAAGTACTTCTGGATCTTTCTTTGCAGAGATGAGTTCTCTCTCTCTTCCAACTCTGTTATTTTGTAATTCTAGGATTCTATAGATTCGTGGATTTCTGCACTAAGAGACCTGTAAGGTCTTTTCCAAGTCATTCCCGTGGCGATCCAAGAAGTCAGTGCATCCTGGCAAACACAAGGCAGGTCCATGAAATCTACACAGGCAAGCCAAATGACAACATGAAAAGGTATGTTCTCCTGTTCTTCCTACTGCACTCCTGTAAGATCTTAATAAGATAAATGTTTTGCTTTATTTGGCAGGGAAGGCCGGTTGAAATTGTGAACAGACCTGGCAGGAAGAGAGTCAAGAACGTAATGGCTTTAATTTCATGTTGGATAATTTCCACAAGCTGTATAAATAGTTCTTTTTTTTTAAATGGAGAAAATATTTTGGTCTTAGAAGGTTTGGAAACTAACATGCTTAAGGCACAAAGAAGGGAGTACTTTTAAAGTGCCGGTGGTTTCAGTAGGAAGGTAAAGATTGATTAAATTTTTCCCACTGAAATTAGTGGGATTTTTAAATGCCTTCATTTGGATCGGTTTAATTTGGACATTGCAATCCTATTGAGGACCTCTTCAGCGGTAAGTTCACTTCCCAACTCCTACTCAACAACTGTGTTCATGCAATTTGCTGAACCACAAACCTCAGTTAACAAAATATAGTTGTTGCATTCATATAAGCTGCTGTGACCAAGGGAATTAACTATTAACTATGTTATGGACTAACATGATAGTCTAATTGTTTAACAGTTTTGACGTTGTTAAATTTCTCATTAGTGGGTGACCTCCAAACTATCCAGATCTATGTTCCCAAACCAACCTGTTGTTAAAAGAGCCAATGTCAACCTAAATGATTTCATCTTACTTGCTTGTTTAGCTAATTTTCCTCCAAACAGCTTAGTGTGGTACATCTGACCCTAGTTTCTATCATAATAATAATAATAATAATAATAACAACAACAACAACAATAACAACAACAGCAACAACAACAACAACAACAACAACAACAACAACAATAATAATAATAATAATAATAATAATAATAATAATAATAATAATAATAATATAAACTGCACGATTATGGATGAAACATGTAACAGTGATACCCATTGTCATCGGGGCACTGGGAACTATGTCCAAAAACTTTGCAAAACACATCAAGAAATTGCACTTTCCTGCAATAACTCCAGCAAAGCTACAAAAAACTGCCCTACTTGGAACATCTTACATTTTAAGGAGATACCTGGTTGATACCTAGGTTGCTGGCAGCAACCCGTGTCAACCATTAGTGCCAGTCAATTTCAGTGTTCAGATGACTGAGTTTCATGTTTTATGAATAAAAGTTTTATAATAATAATAATAATAAAGTTGGAAGGGACCTTGGAGGTCATCTAGTAGTCCAACCCTCTGCTCAGGCAGGAAACCCTATACCATTTCGGACAAATGGCTGTCCAGTCTCTTCTTGAAAACTTCCAGTGTTGGAGCATTCACAGCTTCTGGAGGCAAGCCTGTCTACCTGTCTGTCTATCTGCCCACCTGCTTGTCTCTTGGTCTACCACCTACCTAACTACCTACCTATATACCTACCTACCCACCTGTCAACTGTCTGCTTGCCTACCAGCCTGTCTACCTACAAATCTGTGTGCCTACCTACCTACCTGCCTATCTGTCTGCTACCTATCTATGTGCCTACCTGTCAGCCTGCCTGCCTGCCTATCTACCTGTCTGCCAATCAACCTGTCTGTCTGAGTGCCTGACTACCTGCTTACCTGTCTGCTTGCCTGCCTATCTATGTGCCTACTTGCCTGTCTGTGTGCCTGCCAACTACCTACCTACCTATCTACCTACCTACCTGCCTGCCTGCCCCCCTTCCCTGTGTCTAGATTAGATCCTGGAATTTTGGCCATAGACTTTACCTTTTCCTGCAATATCTTTGTGGTCAATTTCACTTCCCTTAATATTACAGCAAAGGGATGCGGTGGCTCAGTGGGTTAGGACGCTGAGCTTGTTGATCAGAAGTTCGGCAGTTTTGTCCCAGCTTCTGCCAACCTAGCAGTTCGAAAGCACATAAAAATGCAAGTAGAAAAATAGGGACCACTACAGCGGGAAGGTAACAGCGTTCCGTGCGCCTTTGGCGTCTAGTCATGCCGGCCACATGACCACGGAGACGTCCTTGGACAAGCGCTGGCTCTTCGGCTTTGAAACGGAGATGAGCACCGGCCCCTAGAGTCGGAAATGACTAGCACGCATGTGCGGGGGAACCTTTACCTTTACCTTTAATATTACAGCCTCCCAGCTCCAGAAAGCATTCACATGATAATTCTGTTGCACCTAGAGAAACTGGAACATTTCTTTCTTTCTTTCTTTTTTAAAGATGTTTTGAACCAAGCAAGATTGAAAGAAAATTTCCTACAGGTTGAATGGGATGCCTGGATTGCAGCCACTTTACAGCAGTGTCCTTTCAATGACCTTCTTACATAGCTTCCCTTTTTTTTCACCAGATACATAGGGAGATGCGGGTGGGGGGGGGAATTTTTTACCAGATACATAGGGAGATGCGGGTGGGGGGGGAATCTTCTATGGGCTGGTTCTGAAGAGATCCAAAGCGTTACAGACCCGTTTGCTTAATCCTCCCCCTCTCTGTTTTTCAGGTGAACACGCTTCCCCCTTCCCACCCCTCCTTTGAAACCCTCCTATTTGAACAGCTTGATGTACAAATTGATGTACAAATCCGGCTGTTGAAAAAGAAGCTTATAGAGAACTACCGTAATCTGTTGGAGTTCTCGGCAGAGGCTTCAGCCAAAGTGTACATAAACAGGCCAACATAGGTAACTGTTTCATGGGCCTTTTGGAAATCACTGGGGTGATTTCTGCAAAGATTAATGGAGCAAGTGAGGAACAGCAAGGCCTTTCTCCTAAACAGTTTTATGGAAATCAAACTGACTGGCAAAAATCCACATGACTGCCCGTGGAGCTTAGGACTGCTCCCGACCTCCGTTCATTCCGCCGGGACCTGAAGACCTGGCTCTTTGAGCTCTCTGGCCCAGGCTGAGAATTTTAATAATTTTAATTTTAATTGTTTTTTTTTACTGTTTTCAGGGACTGTTGTAATTATTTTTAATTGTTTTTAACTTTTGTATTTCTTGTTTTAAATTACCCTGTAAACCGTCCTGAGTCCTTGAAGAAAGGGCGGTATATAAATCCAAATAAATAAATAAATAAATATTGGACAGCTCCGATCTAGCGGACCATTCAAACTGGCCAAAAATGTTCTCTTCAGTGAAGGGAACATTGGATACCAATGGAGTTACTTTTACCTCTACCCTCTGGTCACTACAATATAAAAAAGATGTTGAGAGTCGGGAAAGAGCGCAGAGAAGAGCAACAAAAATGATTATGGGGCTGGAAGCTAAAACATGCGAAGAACGGTTGCAGGAATTGAGTATGACTAGTTTAATGAAAATAAGGACTAAGGGGTGACATGATAGCAGTCTTCCAATATTAGAAAAATCCCAACGTACAACACAGTGTAGGCGTGTGGGATCCATGCACAGGCTCAAAGCCTTGAATTTGGGACCAAATCTGCTATTCTGTGCCAGATTCTCCTTGGAACCAACAAGCAAATAAAAATTACTTTCTGAAAAACAGGAGAAGCCTCACCAAACACTTTCACTAATGCTGCTAAGTATATTGTTCATTGGACAGATATGGATTTTTCTTTTCAGTGACAAGTTGCTATTGCCGGAATGGCAAGAAGTGTGACATATGTTGCTGAAATGCCGGGACAAAGGCGAGGAGCCAGCTTAGGGAAAACATACAATGGAAACTGATTTTCCATATTGACACCATCTGCAAGCACTGTAGCTCTTAGTTCTACAGATTAAAGGAAGAGATTTGTTTACTTACAGCACACTCAAATATGTTCCGTCTCCTCTTGTGATCAAACACTTTAGATGGCAAAGAGGCAGAAAAAATAAACAGCCTCCTTTAAGCTACTACAGCTAATATCTGTGTCCTTCCTCTTCCAACTCAACAGCTATCAGCCACTTTTCAAACCATTATTAGGCACAATAAATATACTACCATTGTTTGGTGTGTGTGTGTGTGTGTGTGTGATGGCTCAGCGGTTAAAGACACTGGGCTTGTCAGCTGACAGCCCAGGTTTGAGACCCGAGAGCCACTTGACAGGGCGAGTTCCTGTTCCTTGCTGCAGCTCCTGCCCACCTAGCAGTTTGAAAGCATGCAAATGTGAGTAGATAAATAGATACCACTTTGGTGAGCAGGTAAAATCATTCTGTGTGTCTTTGCTGTATAGTCTATATGGAAACTGTCTTCGGACAATGTTGGTTCCCTCGGGCAAGAAACAGAGATGAACACCGCACCCTAGAGCAGGGGTCCCCAACCTGTGGTCCGTGGACCTCTACTGGGCCATGACATGCCAGCAACCGGTCTGCACAAACAAGCAAAGCCCCATCTGTGAGATGCAGGCAGCACAAAAAACCACGCACCCTCCGGTCCACAGAAAAATTTCTCTCCACAAAACCGGTCCCTGGTGCCCAAAAGGTTGGGGACCTCTGCCCTAGAATTAGACATCTTATCTTTTTACTACCATTATTAGTGACAATAAACACATTTTCACTGTTATGGGGGGGAAGCGTTGAAAGAGGTACAAGAAGAATTCTGGAACTTGTGTTATTCCTTTGCATCGGTAGTGTGGATTTAATGCTTTAAGAAAGAAATTAGAGTTAGGTGTGCATTACAGGTAGTTCTCAACTTACAATCCTTTATTTAGTGACCATTTTAAGTTACTATGGCACTGGAAAAAAGTCACATATGACTGTTTTTCATACAGGTAACCGTTGCAGCATCCCCATGGTCATGTCATCAAAATCGGGCAACTGTCACGTATTTATGATGGCCGCCGTGTCCCGGGATCATGTGATCACCTTTTGCGACCTTCTGACAAGCAAAGTCAATGGGCAAGCCAGATTCACTTAACAACCATGTTACTTAACTTAACAACTGCAGTGTTTCACTTGACAGTTGTGGCAAGAAAAGTCATAAAATGGGGGCAAACTCACTTAACAACTGTCTCAGCGATGGAAATTTGGGGTTCACATGGGATTGCAAGTCAAGGGCTATTTACATTGTGCAGCGGGATGCAGTTTCACTCATCGGTTTTGGAGAGGGTGTACCCTCTGCCTAGAGTTAAACATTCTCAATCTTTGCCTTTCTGGGAACAAGAATCTTGGGGGAAAAACAGGGAAATCAAGGTCCAACAGAAGTAGAGGGTTGTTGTTTTTGATCTGTTTTTGGTCTGACTCTTCACAATGCCACGGACCACAGCATGTAATGTTTTTGCATCGTGATCTAGGATCTGTATCTCTGAAGTGGGTCTCAAGCTGCAGTTAAAATCCAGCTTAGTTTGGACTGCTTTAGATCAGAAGTCCCCAAACTTTTGGGTACCAGGGACCAGTTCCATGGAAAGAGGTTTTTCCACGGACCAGAGGGGGTGTGGTTTTGTGTGCTGCCTGCATCCCACGGATGGGGCTTTGTTTGTGTGGACCGGTTGCTGGCATGCTGCGGCCCGGTGCCAGTCCACGGATTGGGGGTTGGGGACCCCTGCTTTAGATGATACTTTTGTTGATTTGGAACAAGATCCAGCTGAGATTAGAATTTGTAGGAAAGAAATGCACCATCTTCCTCTAGCAAAACTTGCAACTAATGCTGGATATTAGCTTTGGTTTCTAAGTGTCATTGCCAGCTTCGTTGGAGGTTTATTACACAGTTAGTACCAGATGCCAATAATTGCTTAGATGGTCTGTTGTTTCTCAGACAAACAGTATCTGGTTAGCCTTTATTGGAAACAAAATGCGAGATTAGATCAGGAATTGGAAGACTTGGACGATTTAATTTGGCTTTTTACTAGAACCCAAAGGTCTTCCAACCCAACCCTGTTACAAAAGAAAACACAATTAAACATTTGTGACTTTAGCAACTTGTTTTGGAAGATGATGATGATGGTGATGATGATGATGATGTTAGTCATTCAGTCACATCAGACCTTTGGTGATTCTCTGGGCCAGGTCTCTCCACATCTTCTGATCTTGCACTACTTCTTTGAGTTGTTCTATGCTCTGGCTGGTGTCATTTGATGGTGTCCAGCCATCGTGCTTTTTGGCGGCCTGGTTTCCTTTTGCCACTAATTTTACCACTAATTCTTCCAAGCATAATGGCTTTCTCCAGTGAATTCCCCCACATGACATGGTCAAAATAAGTGAGACGCAGTTTTGTGATTCTTTTTCTTACTTCCAGTGACATGTCTGGTGTGATGCCCTCCAGTACTTGCTTGTTGGTCCCCTTTCCTATCCAAGAAGAGCCTTGGTGGAGCAGTGGGCTAATGCTTCCTTAAGTAACACCAGCTGCCTGCAATTAGTGCAGGTTCGAGTCCCACCAGGCTCAAGGTTGACTCAGCCTTCCATCCTTCCGAAGTAGGTAAAATGAGGACCCAGATTATTGGGGGCAATAAGCTGACTTTGTAATAATGCTGCTTGGGGGCCCCCAAAAGCCCTAATAAGCAGGCATATACATAGAATGAAGGCTATTGCTAAGCTTGTAAGCCGCCCTGAGTCTTCGGAGAAGGGCGGGGTATAAATGGAATTAAAAAAAAAAAAGAAGTCGATTTTCTTCCTGTCTCGCTTATTTAAGGATAAGATTTTGTTTTGGACTGAAGACTGAAGAGTTTGTTTTGGATAATCTATTCCCTATTATCTTGGTTTAATGCCTCCCTGATTCTGAAGCAGGTCCTGTCATTTGGTAGGTCACTTCCTGATGCAAACAATTTTAAAAAGCAGAGAAGTCTTTATTTATTTATTTTTCTTGCAGCATCCAATAAAGATGAGAAGGGGGGTCTGTCTCAGGGCTAAAACCAATTGTGCAATCTCAATGGAGAAATGGGCCACTGGAAGTGCCATCAGGCCAGCCTAAGGGAGGCATGAAAATAAAGGAAATGGAGAGTGAAAGAAATCTATTCCACCACCCCTAGAAGTTCATCCTAGAACAGGGGCGTCAAACTGCTGGCCTGCGGGCCGGACGTGTCACGGGGAAGCCGCACCCTCCCCATTGCCGGCAATGGCAAATCTTTCCCGATATTTATTTATTTATTTATTTATTTGTTTTTATAAACCGCCCTTCTCCCGAGGGACTCGGGGCGGTGTACAGAATAAGGTAGGTATACAGAATGAACAATAGTGAAAAAAACAATAGTAAAAAACAAACTGGGACCCCAATTCGAGCTATCAGGCCAGGCCGGACTGCTGGAACAGGAAAGATATGTTGCGTGACATCATGTGACGTTGAGAGTTTGACATGCCTGTCCTAGAAGAAGAGTGGAATTTTTCTCTTAATTCATCAGCCACCCCCAGTGTGATACTCCCCCATTTGTGCCCTCTTCATAGACCCTTTAGATCACATTATGCATTCTCCTCTTCCTCAAACCAGGAAACCAGTTTTAATCCACGGATATTGAAGTCCCGTGTTTTTGGCCTGGAATGAGCGCTACAATCCAGCACATTAACTTTCCTTGATAGTGGCTGAGTTCCTCCACTGCTCTGAGTTTATTGTGGATTGTTGCATAAACCTGTACAATTGATAATTGAAACAAAGCATGGCTGAGGAACTCAACTAATGTTATTCAGAGGAGAGATGGGAGTCACCGCTTATGTCAACAGTGCAATCCCATCAACATTATCATTTGTGGTGGTGCTTTGGTTAGAATGTGGTATTGCATGCTAAATCTGCCCACAACCAGGAGTTCGATCTTGACCAGCTCAAGGTTGACTCAGCCTTCCATCTTTCCAAGGTTGGTCAAATGAGGACCCAGATTGTTGGGGGCAATATGTTGGCATTGTAAACTGCTCAGAGAGAGTTATAAAGCACTATGGAGCAATATATAAATCTAATCCTGTTGCTATTGCTATTCAGCTCAAACTGTGGTAAAAACATTTTCAGTTATTTGAATGCCTCTCTTGAGTAATATTTTGTTCCTTGTAAATGCATATGAATTGCTATTATATAAATAGTCCTTTAGCTACATCTAATTGTACACAGCTGCACAAACCTGTTTGCTCAATATTTAGGAAGCCAAGGAGCCATGCTTTTACAGAAATTCCTGGATTTTAAAAAATTCTTGTTTATTCCAAAGGGTTGACTGTTCCCAAATTTCATCAGTATATTTATTTCTTTTCCCTGGCCATCATTGGAAATGAATCTATTTAACTTAATGCGCTACTTTGCTAAACCTGGATCTTGTAATTTGCTCTTCACTTATAGAGTCCTGCAGTGGTTAAGACAGAGAAATTAATTGAGGAAGAGAAAAATTAGCTAAGGATTATTTTATAAAGATATTATATTATGAGCATGTATCATATGAAATTTTATCTGTATCCTTTACATAGTTACTAGGAAGCAACGTTTACTGAACTTATTATGACCTGCTTCTAAGTAGACATCCATAAGATTGCATTTTGCAATGCAGACATTTCTAATTGTGAATGATAATCACGTAGTACTTTTCCCTGTTATTTTTCCAAAACTGAGTTTTATTATGAACACATTCCATTTGAGATCAGATTTCAGTTGACCTATAGTTTATCCTTTTAAGATCACGGTTACACATAAGCTAATAAGGAAGTAGTCCATTTATAATAAAGTATCAGTAAGTAGAAATTAAATGTCACCTACTGATGAATATGTTCATCCTATTGTATGGCTCAACAAGCAAATCATATGTCTTGCATACACAAATTTGTTATTGTTCAGTCACTAAGTCATGTCCAACTCTTTGCAACCTCAAGGACCATACCACACCAGGCCCTCCTGTCCTCCACTGTCTCCAGAATTTGCCCAAATCCACGTTCATAATTAAAAGATGTCCATGTTATTAAATACCTTGGAAAATTGTTGCCAAACATAGTGAACATCTCTGGATTAGCCTTTTAGATAAATGATCCAACAGGATAAAAAATGATGTGCAAAAAACTAATTTTTTGCTGCCCTAGAGAATATCTGATATTTTACAGTCCAGGTCCAATAAGCTGGACTCTAAATAAATAAGTAAGCTTAAAAGTGGAGCAAATCTCTTGAGTCCAGTGGTGGGATTCAGCTGGTTCACACCACTTAGGCAGAACTGGTAGCTAATTTTTTGTTGCCCAGGCCCAGAGTGGACTTCCAGAAGTGGCATCCATACAGAGAACCAGTTGCTCACATATTTGAATCTCACCACTGCTTGAGTCCCAGTGTGTGCAACATAACCTGTATTATTGAAAATGATCATCTAGCAGTGTTTTTCAATCTTGGCAACTGTTAGATGTATGGACGTCAACTCCTGTGTTGGTTGAGGAATTTTGGGAGTTGAAGTCCACATATCTTAAAGTTGCCAAGCTTGAGAAACAGTGATCTGATACATTTCAGTTCCATGGTAGGATGTTAAAAACAAACAAACAAAGTAGCTTAAGAAATTAAACATTGAAAGTAGAGTACCTTCCTCATGGGAAACATTTATATTGCAAGTCTGTTTTGTATAAATTAAAAACAGACCATCACACGTCCATGAACTATTTATCAATTTCAAGGAAAGCAAGAAGATTTGTAGACTGCTAACAAATACAGAGTTAGACATTAGTTCATGAAAGAAGTAGTCTTCCAAATCAAAAGCATCTTGTCTTAAATCAGGCATGTCCAAGCCACAGCCCATGGGCCACAGGCAGCCCTGGACAGAGAGTAATGTGGCCCCACAAGATAATAAAAATATTTTAAAATAAAGGAAATTTGTTATTTACTATATTATTATAGTTGTTATTAACTATACTGTATATTTTGTATGAGGCCCAAGACATTTTCTTCATTCAGTGTGGTTCAGGCAAGCCAAAAGATTTGTTTGTTTATGAAAATTTATAGGGCCACCCAACTCACTCTCTTTGACTCTAGATAGTTTACAAAGATAAAAAAATCTCATATAAAAAAACAATAAAAAATGATAATCATCCCCACCGGTGATAACAATCAATCAAACAAGCCATTTCATGGGCCTCATCCCACTCTGAGTTCCCCAGACCTGTCAGCAAAACCAGGTTGTGAGGACCTTGTGAAAGAGTGTCAAAGTGAGGAGCAATCTTATCTCTGCAGGGATGATGTTCCACAGGGATGGAGCCTCCACGGAGAAGGTGCTTTTTTTTTGGTCCCACTAAATGTGCCTCCTTAGGAGTGGGGATCCCTAGCATTCCTTACCTCCCCAGTCTGGTAGATCAGGTAGAAGTGATCAAGAGAAGATGGCCTTTCAGATAACTTGGTCCCAAGCCATAGGAACCACTATGCCTTAAATCCTCAGTTGTTGAAGATAATTTTTGGGAGAAGACCATCCTGTCCATCTTTGTGAAAACATTGATTCATGTGGCTTCTTGATGCATCTAACCTCCTCAGTTAATTAAGGCAGAGTCTCACTGATTGATTTGAAACAATTATTCCCAAGTTTCATCCCACCCAAGTTAATTATCATCCATGATATAGGTGTCCTCTTGGTTGTTTTACGTACTGCATACCCTCTCCCTTTTTCTCAGCCTCCCTATGAACTTATGCACATTCTTATAGCTAGTTTTGTTAAAAATTTTCCACAAAAGTTGCCAATTATATCATGACAATTGAACAGATCCTAAATGAAATAAATGCTTCATTCTATTTAGATCATTGGATTTAATACAATTCAATGGTTTGCATCAGTCCAGAAAATCAACTTAAATAGAGGCCTTTTAGCTCCCAATTTGATTGAAACTAGTTCAATCAAATATTATTAGAAGCTTCATTTTTCTCATCGTTTTGCATTCTTGTGTGGCTCTCTCTGCTTCTGTAAGATGCACACAGCCCAGCAAAGCATAGCAAAGCTACATCTATTTTTTTTTTGCACTTTTCTCAGAACCAGTCTAAGGAGGTGAATCTTAACCCTGAATGATGTGACATGTATGCCCCCACCTCAATCCTTAATTTCTAGTCCTGCCCTTATTTGCCAGTCTTGGAACAAAAAGGGCTTACAAAATTAGTTAATTTTTACCATCCATTCGCACTCTGAAGAGCTGATAGCTGCTAAGTTGAAACTCCTCTGATAGAGGAATACCTTTGATCATGTTTCTTCCATCTATCTTCAAACCCAGTTTAAGGTCATCTAAATGGATATCTCCTTGAAGTTGTTCCCCTTCAGCCCTCTTCTTCCCAGAAGACACCTTCAAATTCTTCAGAGTCCTGTTCCAGACTCACCCAGGATTCAATAAATCCCAATTAGTGTCAACTTCTTGGTCTATTTTTGGACTTAACAATCAACCTTTCTCTGAATAAAAACCACCAGACCAACAATCCATCTTCAAGAGCCACTAGAGGTGTGTAATCTCTAAGAGATTACACCAAGAGCCTTGGTGG
Source organism: Vipera ursinii (assembly GCF_947247035.1). Lineage (NCBI taxonomy): Eukaryota > Metazoa > Chordata > Lepidosauria > Squamata > Viperidae > Vipera > Vipera ursinii. Next base: position 79,973,331 of record NC_139515.1, on the reverse strand, counting down.
AGCAGTGGGCTAATGCCTCCTTAAGTAACACCAGCTGCCTGCAATTAGTGCAGGTTCGCATCCCACCAGGCTCAAGGTTGACTCAGCCTTCCATCCTTCCGAGGTAGGTAAAATGAGGACCCAGATTGTGGGGGGCAATTAAGCTGACTTTGTAATAATGCCGCTTGGGGGGGCAAAAGCCCTAATAAGCAGGCATATACATAGAATGAAGGCTACTGCTAAGCTTGTAAGCCGCCCTGAGTCTTCGGAGAAGGGCGGGATATAAATGGAATTAAAAATAATAATAATAATAATAATAATAATAATAATAATAATAATAATAATAATAATAATAATAATAATAATAATCCATTCCAGCCATTGTAGACCTCTAGCTGCCAAGACAACCTCTTTTCTGAGTTTCTTATCCCCAGAATCCTCTCTGAATTTAGAATGTCATTCTGGGGTTTTTTAAGACTTATGACAATTCTGTATTAGTCCCCCATCCTCCTAAAAGGGACTAAATTAAGTCCCATTCTTATATCTTATCAGCAAAGCAAACCATAAAACTGAAATACATTTTGTTTCACTTACTAATCTCCTTCCTCCAAATACCCAGACCAGAATCCACACAAATATGAGGATACGTGGCTGGACAGTACTAAAGTTATGGTTATTTGCAGGCTTGCCACAAACGCATGACCAATCACCAATTTTACTATAATGCAATAGACTTAACCATTTAGTTCCGTGGTGGCGAACCTATGGCACGCGTGCCACAAGTGGCACACAGAGCCCTCTCTGTTGGCACGTGCACCGTCGCCCCAATCCTAGACCTTCAGCTGGGTTTTATAAAACCTTTTCACTTTAGGCCTCCGCCACTGTGTGCAAAAATAAATAAATAAATAAAAATAGTGATCTCCATTTTGCACTATGAGTTCATGGTGACCTAACCCTAAGTGGAATTTTCCTCCAGTGGGATTTTCCCATGTATTTTACCAGGAAATATAGAAAGGGCAGCCTAGAAAGGTAAGTGCCCTCCTAAACCATACCCAAGCACCCCGAGTTTGTTGGCGATGTCCATTTTGCTCTGTGAGTTCATGGTGACCTAACCCTAACCCTAAGTGGAATTTTCCTCCAATGGGATTTTCCCATGTATTTTACCAGGTGTTCTGTACCAGCCTGCTTCCGGCCCTGCAGAAAAGGCAGGGTCAACCCCTTTAGAAACGGCAAGAGGCTGGAATTACGCCTGCCAAATTTATTCACAGAAAACAGAGTAAGACAAGACACCAACCATAAAACACGAGCTAAGAAGCAGGAACAATCCAAGCGGTTGCCTTCAGCAAACCAGCCCTCCCACACATTCCCCTTAAATACAGTTCAGGGCATGGCCTCTCTGTGCCTCCTTCCGAGGTGCCCCATTGCCTTCCTCTGTTTACTCCTGACTGATTGCCTCCTGCGACGGGCGTCCTTGAACAGGGCCAGCTGTGGGTCATCTTCATCCACGCTGTCAGGCTCACACAGCTGGGTCTGCATCGTGACCAGATGAGAGGGGCCTTGCTGGGGGCTCTCATCAAGCTGTCCAATCCCCTCAGCAAGCTTTTCAACACTCCCCTCCTCCTCCTCTGAGTCGTCCGACCCAACTCCCGAACCCACAGGCTGACCCTGAATCACAACACCAGGAAACATAGATAGGGCAGCCAAGAAAGGTAAGTAACCATACCCAAGCACTCCGAGTTTGTTGGCGCTGTCTAGTTTGCTCTAGCCCAGTGAAGAGAAGGATTAGGGGAGGTATGATAGCTGTCTTCCAATACTTGAGGGCCAGTCACAGAGAAGAGGAGGTTGATGTATTTGCCAAAGCAACTGAGGGCAGGACAAGAAGCAATGGATGGAAGCTTGTTAAACAGAGATTCAACCTGGCACAAGGGAGAAGCTTTCTGACAGAACAGTTAATCAATGGAACAGCTGAACTCCTGGAGTTTGTGGGTCCTCCATTGCTGGAGGTTTTCAAGAAAAGATTGGACAGCCATTTGTCTAGCATGGCATAAGATCTCCTGCCTTGGGCAGGGTGGTTGGACTAGAAGACCTCCAAGGTCCCTCCCAGCCCTATGATTATAATGGGGTAATGCAACGTCTATAAGCAATCAACCAGCTCAGAGGTACCACTCACAACTTCGTCTTATATTTTGAATGTTAAATATTTCTTAATGTCCTGAGCCTAATAGAGATAAATTTAAATAACTGAATGGTGCATGGAACCTGTAGGATATCGCTACTTACGGCAAGATCTTCTTATCTTCCAGGCAAACAAAATGCAACGGTCGTTCTGAAATGCCATCAAATGACCTCTTGTTCTGAGTGGAGTTGAACAGTTTAACAGTAAAGTTAAACAGAAAAAACCAACACAGGTGTGAAATAACACTTCCAGTCTAAATACTGGAACTCTGGAGATTACACCTAAGGTGAATTCACTAGAGATGGTCTCTTGACTAATGATACTAAATAAATATAGTTCTTTTGCTGACCCTTGGACTTAACAAGCATACAGAATCGAGATTCACATATAACAGCCCGAAACCTTTCAGATAAATACACCTTTTAATAGCTTCCACCAGCTTGTTTGCTTTACTTCAATAATAAATACTCTATGTCAGTGTTTCTCAGCAATTTTAAGATGAGTGGACTTCAACTCCCAGAATTCCCCTGTCAGCTGTGCTCATCCAATAGTGGCAAAGGTTGTGAAATACCGCTCTATATTATATTTATAAAAGCTGGAATAGTTGTCATAAGAAAAAAAAATCCAGCACTCATTGTGGAGCAATACTCCTAAAATGCATTAGAAACATCCAAAAAGGGTTGCACGTTCTTCAGTTCTCCATCACTTTTCTTAGAGTAGGATGATAGTTGGATGGCATGCATGCATGCATGCATGAATAAATAAATAAATAAATAAATAAATAAATAATGAATGAATGAATGAATGAATGAATGAATGAATGAAATTAGAGGGCTGGAAGAGAAGCAACCAATTGTAAAATTAGTCCAGGTGAGTTCTGAAATTTAAAGTAATTCCAAATATGGAATTGCAAACTTCATGTGCTAATCAGTGGTCAACAAAAACTTATACCTGGCATTCAAAGGCCCTAGATCCAAAAATGCAATGGCCATATTATTCCTAAGTAAGTGTCTTGCACACATTTTGTACTCTACAATTCTAACTAAAATTCTCCTTGGCGACCACCAGCCCCCTCATCCTTTTCTTTGTTCAAAATTAAATGGAAATCCATCATAAGGCAAAGCAAAACATCATCCTCAAGCATTAACATGAGTCTGAAGAATGGTTTCAGGCCTTCAGGCATTCTTAGAAAATAAAATGCTGGCTGCCTGCATTTGGTAGAACTATCAACAGGAAAAACCAAGATTCAAAAAAAAAAAAAGAAAAAAGAAAAATAAGGTAGCATATAAACCAACCTAAAAATGGACATAGACAATACATGTATCTAAGCAACATACAATAGAGACTGGGGATAATGACACACACTCATATCACAAAATGGCCCATCACATAGAAGAAAAATCAGCTCTTTATGGCTGTACAGACAGTTGGGCCGGGGCCATTCAAGATCTGAATCTTGGGATTGAAGCAAAGGTCATTCCAGAGGGACAGAACACCAACAGAGAAGGCGCCCCTCCTGAACCCTAGACCAGTGATGGCAAACCTTTTAGAGACCAAGTGCCAAAACTGCAAGCCAAAACCCACTTATGTATCATCGGGTGCCAGGTGGGCATGGCCCATTGGATGGGCGTGGCCAATTGGGTAGGCATAGTTCACTGGGTGGGCGTGGCTGCAGTGGTAACGGCAGACTGGGTGGGACTAAAAAGTTTAATCAATCAATTCCAACTTTGCGAGATCTTTTTTTTCCCCACGAGAAGTTGAAATTGATTGATTGACTGAACCTTTTTTTTTTGCACATGGCGGCAGAGGCCTAAAGTGAAAAGGTTTTATAAAACCCAGCAGAAGGCCTAGGACTGGGGTGACGGCATGCGTGCCCACAGAGAGGGCTCTGCGTGCCACCTGTGGCACGCGTGCCATAGGTTCGCCACCACCGACCTAGAAGATACCCTTGTCTCACATAGGGGAACTGCAGCAACTCTGTGCAACCCTGTCCAAAAGCCAAAATCAACTAAGAAAAGGCAGCCTCAGAAGTAGCCCAGTGCTGGGCCATCTAAGGTTTCTAGGTTCCGCCGGTTAGAGATTGCCGGCGGGTGATTCCCAGGGGGAGTGCGTTCTCTGTGAGTGCGCCCGCCCTTTGGAACGAACTGCCGATGGAGCTTCGGACTGCCCCCGGCCTTCGCTCGTTTGCGGACTTAAAAATCTGGTTGTTTGAATTGTCTGGCCTGGACTGAAGGATTTTAAATTATATTAATTAAATTAAATCAAATTAAATTAAATTAATTTTAAATTTTAATTTTTATGTTATCTTAATTGTGGGCTGTATTAATTTTATTTTATTTTATTCTCTCTTTTGTATTGTTTTTAACTTGCCCTGTGAACCGCCCTGAGTCCTTTGGGAATAGGGCGGTATATAAATTCAACTAATAAATAAAATAAATAAATAAATAACCAGCACCTTGAATTGAGACCAGGAAGCCCACCGAGAGCCACTGTAGCTTGCAAAGAAACAATATTATATGGGCCTCCTGAGGCATATCCATTACTAGCTGTGCCACTGCATTTTGAACATCTATTTCTGGATGGTCTTCAAGGACAGGTAGAAATTCAACCGGGAGGTGACTATCTCTGAGTGACCATGAGCAGGGCCTCCTGGTCCTGAAATGGAAGCATTTGGTGCACAAGATAGTGGTTCAAAGGCTCTCTTGGCATGACTAGAAGACCTCCAAGATCCCTTCCGGCTCTGTTCTGATTCTGATTCTGATGACCACCACATGTTCTTCAAACAGGACCTACGGTCCAGGAGGCCCTGCAAATTGGGCACTGGCTCTCAGTGAAAGAGTACAATCCCATCCGGAATCAAAGGTTTGAAAATGCCCTTTCCCATACACACTCTGGGTATGTGCTGGTGTGTTCTGTCCTCTTGCATGGACCCCACCTCCTTTTAGCACTGATGAAGTTGTCTAGTTGGGTAAGGAAATGTCTGCCAGAAGACAGCCAAGTTTAGAGAGCCCCAAGGGCCCCACAGTTCAACCCTGAACTACAGATATTCACTTCTATTTGTGTTCTATGTCTCATGTGTTCGTAAGAGCGCACTAGGAAGCACAGGGCGGGTTGGATCTGCTCTACTCTGGGTCACGTGACCAGGAGGGGAGTGGCTTAGAGTGGAGCCCTTGCCAGGATGCTGACAAGCTGCTGCTGGCAAATTTCAAAGAGATGAATAGATAGAGACCTGAACGGGTACACAAATGGGTAGGTCCATTTGCAAAATTCCCTCCCAGCATTTCACTGGGCTGGGATCAATAAACACCAGCCCTGAGCCTTGAACCCATGTCAGTCCGAGCATCCCTACCCCACCTAATCCCCACAGCTCTGAGGAAAAAGATATTATGGGTGGGGTGCCTCCAGGGCAATCTCTGAGAGCACGTTTGGAAGTCTCCCATTAAAGTAGATCAGGGCTTTTCAACCAGTGGTACGGGTACCACCTGTGGTACATTGGCACCTGGCAGGTGGTACACAACCATCCTAGAAAAGTGGTAGCGGGGGAAGGGAATGAGTTGAACAGGTGGCAGCACCGACAAGCCTGATCAAGAGATGGCTGGAGCTGCAGGGCTGTCAGGGCTCAGTGGAAGTGCCAGGATCAGCACCAGGCTCCAGCTGGAGCTCGGCACAGATCCTAGTGCTTCTGCTGAGCCCTGAAGAAGCACCAATCAGCTGCAAAGCACCACTGATCCTGGCGTTTCTGCTGAGCCCAGAAGCACCAATCAGCTGGAATGTTGCAGCATCTCCAGGGTCTTGTGATTTACATTCAGATGCTTGGCAACTGATTCATATTTATGATGGTCACAGTGTCCCAGGGTCTTGTGAAGTGACCAAAACCTGCTGCAACCACCCAGCAGATGGGGCGAATAAAAACCAAACACCCCCCCCCACACACACACACATACCCCGCTGCCAATCCTCAACAGAAATGCTCACAACAATGACAACCTCGGACAGGAGGAAGAGCGCCGCCGGGCAGGCAGGCAGGCATCTTGCTCGGCTGTGGCTTGGGGGGCCCTTTTTTCAGTGCCACTGTAACTTCAAACAGTCACTAAACGAACTGTTGTAAGTCGAGGACTACCTGTACTTCATCACTTTTTTCCTTTTTTTTGTCATCAAGTTTTTGACACCTTGCTAGGTGACTGGTGGTACTTGGATATTGCCATATCCTAAAAGTGGTACAATGAGTGAAAAGGTTGAAAAGCCCTGAAGTAGATAATCTCTCAGGCTGGAAATAGTTGCCGATTGTGATGAATTAGCCACATGGCTTAATCAGACGAAATATCTGCCTTGTGCCTCTAACTTCTAATGAATGAAAACAGTAGGATTTCTTCAATGAAAAATGCATGGGAGTGTGCCATTCATAAAAACATCCAATTACCCATATGAAGCCTATCCTGCTGTGACCCACATTCACTAGGCTTTAAGAAGGGGAGTGACCCTGTCTTCGGAAGCCTAAGTCGGCCTGTCCAGCGGGTGGATCTTCTTCAGTGTGCAAGGCGACATTTCTGCCTATGGATAGAGAACTTCTCTCTTCTGCTGGCATAAAATTGTTCTGTATTCAGAATGCTGTATTCTGAATATAGAATATATCTATATGCAAAGATATTCCTCTCTGAAGGAGGAAAATCTGATGATCTGAAGAAGCAGGCAGAAGGAATTTGGGCAGCACAATGCCAAATGACCACTCATTGGCCCCAAGTGGCTTGAGATTCTGCAACTCATTCATTGGGCCATCAAGGGATTCTTCAGAGCTTTGCAGCTCATGTCAAGCGGCCCTAAGCAAGACATCCCTTATTTTTTGGCTTGCCAAAGCAGCAGAAGGCAAGGCAAGAAAGAATGGATGGAAACTAACCAAGGAGAGATGCAACCTAGAACTAAGGAGAAACTTCCTGACAGCTAGAACAATCAACCTTTGGAACGGGTTGCCTTCAGAAGTTGTGAGTGCTCCATCACTGGAGGCTTTTAAAAAGAGACTGGACAGTCACTTGTCTGAAATGGTATAGGGTCTCCTGCGCAAGCAGGGGGTTGGCCTAGAAGATCTCCAAAGTCCCTTCCAAGTCTGTTACTCTGTATTCTGCCTATTTAATTAGGACTGAGAAGGCATTCTCTGATGTTTTGGCTATGGAGCTTAGTATTGTCTACAAGGAGGGGAAAAGTGATAGCTTTCCAGTTATCACTAAATCACAGCTGCTAAAGACCCTCACTGTTGGCAAGGACTTCTCAGAGCTGGAGATTACTGTATTCATACTTTTGAGGCCACAGGTTCTTAACCCCTGGTGTCAGATTCATTCAGAGAGCTAACTCTTTTGCATGGCTTCAGACCAGAATCCATTTGGAAACAGGAGCATCTACTAGTCAGTGACATTTCTTTCAGTCCCCTTTGCTTGAAAACTTTTTGGAGAGGCTAACAAACCATTAAACTGGGGCAGTAAACTTGTAAAATCATAAATAAGAAGTCATAATAGCATTTTCCCACCCTGACTCTGGTGTGGTCACCGGTGATTTTTCCATCTATCTTGAATATTAACAGGAATCAGCTCATTGCTTTTTATTTACTTACAGCCTTACTCATCCTGAAATAGTTATTAAACAGCCAGAACAATCCACGCCCTTGTATTCTAATTCACAAAACACACTGGGGGACATGATAGCAGTCTTCCAATATCTCAGGGGCTGCCACAAAGAAGAGGCAGTCAAGCTATTCTCCAAAGCACCAGAAGGCAGGACAAGAAGCAACGGATGGAAACTAATCAAGGAGAGAAGCAACCTAGAACTAAGGAGAAACTTCCTGACAGTTAGAACAATTAACCAGTGGAACAACCTGCCTCCAGAAGCTGTGAATGCTCCAACACTGGAAGTTTTTAAGAAGAGACTGGACAGCCATTTGTCTGAAATGGTATAGGGTTTCCTGCCTAAGCAGGCGGATTGGACTAGAAGACCTCCAAGGTCCCTTCCAACTTATTATTATTATTATTATTATTATTATTATTATTATTATTATTATTGTTGTTGTTGTTGTTGTTGTTGTTGTTGTTGTTGTTGATGTTGTTGTTATGTGCAGATGTAGCTCTGCCTCTGTATCTACTTTAACAACAATATGTTGACCACAATGTCACCTGCAACATAAGAGAAATATATTCCCAGTGATTCTCCAATGAGATAAATGCCATTATCTGTCAACTAGAAAATCTCCAAGGTCCCTTCCAACTCTGTTATTCATCAGGCAAACAAGCCAGTCTGGATGCAAAAGAAGACATGAATGCTGATGAGTACACGGCTGTTAGAATACTTAGAGAAAATCAAACTTAGGAAGCATCTGTTCATTTCATAGGATGTGCTCATCTACAGACTACAAGAGGAGAAGTGTGTAAATTACAATCTTAACACGAACCTATATCTCATGTTCCCTAATGGGGTAGGCAACCTTGGCTCTTTTATGACTCGTGGACTTCAACTCCCAGAATCCCTGAGCCAGCCACGCTGAGGGGAAAGGGAGAGGTTTCCATGCTGAGCCATGCTGGCTCACGAATTCTGGGAGCTGAAGTCCACGAGTCATAAAAGAGCCGAGGTTGCCTAGCCCTGCCTTAGGATCTCAGTGTATCTTCATTCATCCTTTTCTTGGTAAGAGCTATTTTCGCTCCCTCATTTTTTAAAGAACAGAAAAAAAGCAAATAGCTGTATTGTGCAGTGATTGGGTTCCAATGTTTTCTCTACTAATTAATCTGATTAACGACTTGCTTCATTTTGATGACTTATGACTGTGGCACCTTTGATTAAAAGGTTCTTTTTCTAAGGAAGGATATTCCTCAGTTATTAGTGTGTATTCAGCAATTCCGGAGACCGAGGCGTTCTTTTTGTTATTCTTTCTTTTATTCAATAAGAGGAGCTTTTTTTTTCCTTTGTAAAAAGAATTAAACAGAACACATGTCACTTCCCCAAACAGACAAACGGTAGAAATTCACTACATAAATACAACATAGGGGCTATTCACCACTAGTCCAACACAGAACAGGAATCAATAAACAGCGCAGAAGACGTAAGAAGGAAGATACTAATTAATTCTGCAGGATATCTGTGCTAAATAGACATCTGTGAACTTATAATTACAGATGGACTTTGGCTACGGACAAGGCCGATGCTAAATAAAACAGCAGGAACATTTTAATTCTGATTCTAGTATTCCAAGCCAGTCAGACTCCTGATGTGGAAGCAATGTGAGCTTGAAACAAGCATGACATTTTGCATTTCACCTTGTTATTCAGCATTCTAAGGTCATCTATTAAGTCATCCTTGATATTAAACTGTCTCTCTTCACCTCCTGACGTGCTCTCCATCTCCTAAGCCCAGATCTACCGTAAGTCCCTTTACTGTAGATTAGTCTGCTACTCATCATTAAAATGCATCAGTACAGTAGCTGCAAAGGAAAGCAGAGGGATTGAGAATTTTGCTGCTAACTATAGAAAAGGCCAAGGTGCCAAACAGCAAAAGGCATAGGCATAATCAGTACAGTCACTCATGCAAAGATGAACAAGGCAGATTACTGGCTTCCAGGCATCATTAAACATTTATCCTTGGCTAGATAAGGACACTGGCAATTTATCAATACCTTGGAAGAGAGCAGTAGTCCAATGCCTCAGTTTTACCCTGTCCTAACTTACAGTGGTATTAAAAACGTATTTGTTGGAGGATTTCATTACATATTACTGATTTTATTATTTCGGTCCAAAGGAACTCTGAAGATCGCCTGACAGCAGCAAGCCAAGTGATGCCAAATTGGTGATAGGCACCCAGTGATGTAACCAGAAAAGGGCCAAGATGATATATTTGCACCAGGTCATTTGATGCAAGTAGCTAAAATCATAGCATCATTTATGAGATGATGCCATTATGCATGTATGGTTATTTGCCCATCCTTCTCTTCCCTCTGGAGAGGAATAAGTTTTGTCTCTTGACTAGATAAGATGTCCTAAAATCTGAGATCAGCTATCAGGTCCCCTCTTAACTTTCTGTTCTGGAGGAGGAGGAGGAGGAGTCCATACGAATCATTACAGTATGTACTGGACTGTCTGTTTAATTTTCTGGTTTTGGCCTGACTTATTTAATTTGGGTTGGTGGTTCATTTTTTAAAGTTATGAGACACTTCATGGCTTCCAGTTGCACACCTCTGTCCAAAACCGACTTTCAGAATAATTGTGGAGTCTGTGTAAATTAGCTTCTCTTCCTTGTCCCCCCCCCCGCTACATGCACTCATCCTTACATGTTAGTGGTTTCCATGGCAAATTTCCATCTGTTTTTGACTGTTTCAACAGGCTTTTTAAATTAAGGCTTAACTATGTCAGTGTTCCAAGATTAGCTTTGTCTTTGAATAAACCATATGTCTCCTTGACAAATCCTGCTATGCCAATAACATGAAGTGGAAATGTTTAGAATCAGTTTTCACACATCTTTCCTGATTAAACACAAAGCAGTTAGGAGTCACAGAGGATAGGAATATTTGCACAAAAATTCAGTTCTTGTTATGCAATACAATTGTCAATTTTTGCACATAATTGGTCACTGTATCAATTAAATGGAGAGAAGGAGAGAATTCCTTAGTTTTCAATTATTTCTTGACTGACCAAAGCCAAAACTGTGGGCTAAGTATTAAATCTATGCAATGCAAAATGGATCAAATGCCTTCTTTTATTTCAAGCAAGCTTTTATAAACACTCTTCTTCATTTGGCAGAAAGTGACAAGATCTGTTTATTTGAAATTGCAAATCCTTTGAAAGTAATATGGCATTCCAAATGTTTCAGAAGATGGACCTTGGTTTCAAGAAGTGTATCCTTAAGCCAATAGCCTAACTACGTGATGCACAGAAATATGCACACATATACACAAAGAGTGTGTTTCCTCCTTATGTAAGCCATGTTTGGGTATTTATTAAATAATTTGATTGGTCCACACCATTGGAAAGGTTCACACAACACACTGAAAACACAATCTGTGATGTACAAACCATGATAGTCTAATATGACATACTATGCCAAAACCAAACTTATATAATACCTTTGAATCAAAAATTCATGAAATAGTTTATGCAGTAACAATAAATCATAGTGGCAAATCCAGAACAAAAGACAAAAGGCTCTACTGGAAAATCTCCAGAAAGGAAGATTTCACCATCCTTGATCATTACCTCAATATTAAATTGTTCTTATTGTCAAGAGGTTCCCCTAAGATTCATTTGAAATATACATTTCTGAAACTTAAATTCTTTCAATCTTTTCACATCAGCAGTTTTGGATATTGAAAACTCTAGCAAGGTTGAGTTGGAAGCTGAAGCTTCCGGTCTGTGCATGTTAATGTTTCTGAGAGGGGGAATTGAATTTGAGCCAAGATTGCTCAAGTAGATTTTATAAGAGAAAGGAAATGTATTGAGAAGAAATATAAACTGAAAACTTGCTAACTACATCCTACTAGAAGAGTCCAAGATAACACGTTCTGTGCCTGTCTCTCGGATACACACAGGCGGAGGATGGGCAAAAAAGGGACGCAGAGAAAATCCTCAATTCCTCCTTCCTATCAGTCACCTGAACAAGTGAATGTGTAAGTGTAGCCCAAAATGAGTGTTTAACTAGCCCCAAAGCTCTGATATAAACCCTTACAAAAGATCAAGAATACAATCTTTCCAAATTTGGTCAAATAGAGATTGCAAGTTGGGTCTTGACCCAAAGTTCAAGCCACCGCTGATGAGGTTGAAACTTCATTTACTTGCTCATTTCCTTCATATATATTATTTATAAAAAGCAAGCCAAAGACAACAAGGACTACATTTTTCCAAGAGGTCTGTCTAAGGGCAGTATCTAAAAATCATGTGTAGAGGGCAATCCTCTGACAAAATAGCAAAAGGTTGAGGGAAACATCATGTTATAAAATAGCTGAGACAAACCCGCAAGCAGGACTTTCCAAGGCTCTCTTAGAATAGAATAGAATAGAATAGAATAGAATAGAATAGAATAGAATAGAATAGAATAGAATAGAATAGAATAGAATAGAATAGAATAGAACAGAATAGAATAGAATAGAAATCTGAGTTGGAAGGCACCTTGGTGGTGTTCTAGTCTCTTCTTAAAAACTTTCAGTATTGCAGCATTCACAACTTCTGGAGGCAAGCTGTTCCACTGATTAATTGTTCTAACTATAAGGAAATTTCTCCTTAGTTCTAAGTTGCTTCTCTCCTTGATTAGTTTCCATCCATTGCTTCTTGTGCTGCCCTCAGGTGCTTTGGCTAATAGCTTGACTCCCTCTTCTTTGTGGCAACCCCTGAGATATTGGAACGCTGCTATCATGTCACCCCTTGTCCTTCTCTTCATTAAACTAGATACCCAGTTCCAGATCTTTATATGTTTTAGCCTCCAGACCCCTCATTTTTGTTGCTCTTCTCTGCACTCTTTCTAGTCTCAACATCTTTTTTACATCGTGGTGACCAAAACTGGATGCAGTATTCCAAGTGTGGCCTTACCAAGGCATTATAAAAGTGGTATTAACACTTCACGTGATCTTGATTCTATCCCGCTGTTAATGCAACCTAGAACTGTGTTGGCTTTTTTGGCAATTTAATTGGTAAATTGCCAATTAAACAAATAATGTTTAATTGCCTGGTTTCATCTCTTCTACATAGCTGGTAACATCATACAAAGAGATATTTCATTTCATGTCTTTTTTTCACTGTATCCTTTTTCACTAAAGATTTGAGAGTCTGCACTTGATTCTTTGTCTTGAAAGCAAACAAGTTTCGAAGAATCTGTTTTTACAAAGCCGATGCAATCCAGATGACAGTCAAGATTCTCCATTGCTATTTACATTTCTAAAAGCCTTGTTAATAACATTTGCACATTTAACATTGCATGTTGATGGCCCATTTCCTCTTCGAATTTACCCTACATTACAATCTGCTTATGTTTTATTCCGAAAACTGAAACACAAACTATTGAGCTTGCTTAGCCTAGCTTTGTAGACTGTAACCATTTCAGATCAGTCAATTGCAGAAGAGGTTAAATAAGAATTAGTCATGTAAGTAGCCTTCTTGTTTTTATTGCTGGCGGCAACAATATCAGTATTTGTTTAAACTATTTGGAGAAGTAGGACAGGGTGGACTATTCTTGCTTAATTTTCATGTCCATGTTTGAATTATCAATCTATTTCATTGCACCTACTGTAAATCTTGATTTTAGCATATGTTTATTTTAGAATTTAGCATATTTAGCACACATGCCTTTGAGTCACTGTTGACTCCTAGTGGCTGGCTGCCTGAACAAGTTCTTGTAGTTTTCTTGGCAAGATTTCAGAAGTGGTTTGCCATTGCCTTCTTCCTAGGGCTGAGAGAGAGAGACTGGCCCAAGATTATCCAGAAGATTAGGAAGAATGGTTACAGGAACTGGGTGTGTGTAGTTTAACACTGTAGCAGTGTTCCAGTATCTAAGGGCAGGTCAACTTATCCTTAAAAGCACCTGAAGGCAGAACAATAAGCAATGCATGGAAATCAAACAAGGAGAGCACCAACCTAGAACTAAGGAGTGTGAGAACAACTAATCAGTGGAATGACTTGCCTCCAGAAGTTGTGATGCTCTATTGCTACAGGTTTTTAAGAAGAAATTGGACAACCATTTGCCTGAAATAGCAATATCACTTAGACCAGGGGTCTTCAAACTTGGCCCTTTTATGACTTGTGGACTTCAACTCCCAGAATTCTTCAGCCAGCCTGGCTGAGGAATTCTGGGAGTTGAAGTCCACAAGTAATAAAAGGGCCACGTTTGAAGACCCCTGACTTATATACCACTCCACAGTGCTTTATAACACTCTTTGAGTGGTTTACAAATATCAGCATATTGTCCCTAACCATCCAGGTCCTCATTTTACTGACCTCAGGAGGGTGTAAGGCTGAGTCAACCTTGAACTGGTCAGGATTGAATTGCTGGCTGTGGGCAGACTTAACCTGCAATACTACATTCTAACCACTGTGCTACCAGGGCACTGATATAGAAGTGGTATAGTTTCCTGCTTCAGCAGGGGGTTGGACTGGAAGACCTCCAAGGTCCCTTCCAACTCTTGTTTATTCTAATTTTTTTTGTATCAGTTGTTTTTATGCCTAAGGCAGGAATTGTGTTTTATTGTTGTTAGCCGCCCTGAGTCCTTTGGGAGATAGGGCGGCATATAAGTCCCAATAATAAATAAATAAATAGAATTCAGGGTTTCCCACTTCCTAGCCTGATGCCTTAACTGCTACATAAAATAGGATTTCATGATAATGTAAAAATTTTCAGGTCCATCCAAGTAAACTGTGATCACAAGTTGCTGAAGGAGGGCAAGATATCGTTCTAACCATGACTTCTTCACCCATTGACATCTGCCTATAACAGAAGCAGAATATTAACTAGGCGTATCTGTGGTTTAGTCTAGCTAGCCATCTTTTGATCTACCTAATTGCTGACAGCAAATTTCCTTACATGGGCACTGCCCAGCTCTCAGAATTCATCAGACTGACACTCGCTCAGAATTCTGGGAGATACAAGCTGCCACATCTGCAGGGTGGACAATTGGCTTGTAGTCTTGGTTAATAATCCGTCGCGATCTAAAGACATTCTTATTTGAACAAGCCGGCCTGGCCTGATGGGGGATGGGTGGGGTTTTTTATTGTTATTTTAATATTTGTATTCACTGTTTTTAGTTGGGCATATGTTTAATTCCTTTTAACTTTTGTATTTTTTATATATTTGCCCTGTTCACCGCCCTGAGTCCTCCGGGAGAAGGGCGGTATATAAATAAAATTAATAATAATAATTAATAATAAAAGTCACTGAATCAAATAGCAGACCTAAATCCCTGCAGGCTGGTTTATCCATACCAGACTGATATGAATTATCTGAATTCCTGTCAGTCTGTTATTTGTTTATGGTTGTGTGTCATTCGAACTCAGAATGTTCAGTAAATTTAGTAAACTGGGTTGCTTAAATTAACTATACAGAAATGTTGTACACACACAACTGTTGAATACTTGTGAGTTACTATTGGACAGAACAGCTTACTTGCCAGCGGCTTGAACACAGCTTAATCAGACCTTGAGGGAACGGACTGGGTTGGTAAAACTCACTAAGCCACCCCAAAAGCTAACTATAATTAAGCTAATTACAATTACAAGGAGACAAGATCTGCACATTATACACTGTTTTTAACTGATGAGGTGAGGTATGTTGGGTGAATAAAGCTTGTGACATACACAACAGCTATTACCTGTCTTTTCACCGGAAAAAATATAATAAAATGGATTAGATATATGCCTCAAAGGGGTGTTAAACTGGAGAATTAGTCATAAAAAAGAACTAATTTCTGGATACAATCTTCTGCAGACCTCACGCTGGCTGAAGAATTCTGGGAGTTGAAAGAAATGTATGGCAATTAAAGCCATTTAATATTTTAAAAGAAGAAAAGATAGTACAAACTTGGTTTCAGTATGGGCAGTTACAAGCTAGATGGAAACAGGATCAGAAAATTGGTATTTCCATAGTAGATGAAAATTTGGTTAAACAAATTAGAGATCAAAGTCCTGCACATATAAGGAGGATATATAACGCATTGATAGAAATAGATTCAGAAATGGAACTTGTTAAAGACTGTATAAAATGGGCCCAGAATATTCAAGAACCAATAAGGATGGATACTTGGGAAACAATCTGGGTCAGAAATGTAAAATTTACACAGGCACAAAATTTAAAAGAGAATTTTTATAAGATGTTTTATAGATGGCATTTAGATCCTAAGAAATTGGCATGTATGTATCCAAATTATCAGCCTAAATGCTGGAGGTGTGGTTGTGATGATGCAACGTATTATCATATATGGTGGACTTGTAAAAAAGTTAAAGCTTTTTGGATTAAAATTTGGTGGAATATGCAGAAGATATTTAAGAAAAAGATAAAGTTTTCTCCACAATTATTTTTGCTGGGTATTACTATAGACTGTACTGCTATAGAAACTAAATTGATGTTGTATTTAATAACGGCAGCGAGACTTTTAGTAGCGCAATATTGGAAGAAGGAGGATTTGCCTACTATAGAAGAATGGACTTTAAAAGTTTCGAACCTGGCAGAAATGGCAAAAATTTCAGCATATTTGAAAGACCATTCGCAACAAAGATATATCTTAGAGTGGAGAAGATGGATTGATTATATCCAGAACAAATATGGGACCAAAAAGTTTCATTTAGCATTTGAATAAGTATTAGATTTGTAAGATTTATTATTATTTAGTTACTTTTAAGGAGAGTTAAAGTTCGATAGGATTTAAAGTGTTATTATAGTTAGTTAGCATATTATAGTTTAAGATTGCTAGGGTTAATGCCCTGTATTACGCTCTGGGAAGTCGGGGTGGGGGAGGGAGGGGAAATTGGGTGGGGGAGGGGTGGGTCTTATGTTTATAATGTATCTGTAAAACTTTTAAATAATAATAATAAAAAGAATTCTGGGAGTTGAAGTCCACAAGTTATAAAAGGGCCAAGTTTGAAGACCCCTGCGCTACTGGATCCCAACAACAGTACCAAGAACAGACATAGGATCAACTTGAATGCAGGTGGTCAAGAGAAAGTAGCAACAGGCCTCTGTGCCTAAGGAGTGTTAAGGAGCTGGAGCTGAGCTGCAAAAATCCAGAAAACCAACTGTTGGATGGCAGCCTTGGTGGAGCAGTGAGCTAATGCCTCCTTAAGTAATACCAGCTACCTGCAATTATTGCAGGTTCGCATCCCACCAGGCTCAAGGTTGACTCAGCCTTCCATCCTTCCGAGGTAGGTAAAATGAGGGCCCAGGTTGTTGGGGGCAATTAAGCTGACTTTGTAATAATGCCGCTTGGGGTGTGTGTGAAAGCCCACATAAGCAGGCATATACATAGAATGAAGGCTACTGCTAAGCTTGTAAGCCGCCCTGAGTCTTCGGAGAAGGGCGGGATATAAATGGAATTAAAATAAAAAAATAAATAAAAATATTTCTCTTTACTACCATTTACTGATTTCCCAGATATTCCTTAGGAAAGTGAGAAGTTAAATTTTGTTGCAAATAGAAAAAGGAGCCGAACCTAACTACGAGGATCATCTTCATGCTTAACAAATTAATAATTGTAATAGCAAATATTTGGGTTTTGTTTTGAAAAGGAGTCTTTTTTAATTAAAAGCACAAGGGTTGAGGGCTGCCATACATATTTCTATCATTTGTTCATGGTATTATTTAATCTTCTGGGCTGTGCAGGTTTGGTGCTGCCCGTTTTTGATTGTAGAGAACCAACCTAGAACTAAAGAGAAATTTCCTGACAGTGAGAACAATTAATCAGTGGAACAACTTGCTTCCAGAAGTTGTTCATCTCTGTAGGTTTTCAAGAAGAGATTGGACAGCCATTTGTCTGGAATGGCATAGATCAGGGGTAGACAACCTCGGCTCTTTTATGACATGGACTTCAACTTCCAGAATTCCTGAGTCAGCTATGCTGACTCAGGAATTCTGGGAGTTGAAGTCCATGAGTCATAAAAGAGCCGAGGTTGCCTACCCCTGGCATAGAGTCTCCTGCCATGGGCAGCAATTGGACTAGACAGAACAAGGTCCTTCCAACTCTATTATCCGATGTTTTAAGAGAAGGAGCAGAGCCAAAACAAAAGGAAAGTCCAAAGAATAATTGGGAACGTTAGCAAGAGTTAAGTACTTGTGCTTTCGTATTGAAGTGTACAAGCTTTTTAATTCAGTGATGACAGTCCGTTTCTTCTCATTCTCACTGGTCAGGGCTCATCAATCTGCCAAAGGAGAGAGCCTGCATCACAGACAAGCACACATAATTTGTCACAGTGGGGGCAATTGTCAGATTAAATAGTATTAAGCCAGTCAAGGTTCAGCATGCAATTGGAAGACGGTAGCAGAGTTAAGCTCAATTTTACGTCTATTTTCCCTGAACAGAACAACTATCCAGGATCATTCCCTAGATCAGACATGTCAAACACAAGGCCTGGGGGCCGGATCCGGCCCGCAAAGTGGTTTCATGCGGCCCGTGAAGCCATCCTGGAAACAGTGAGGGAACGGCCCCCACTGCCTTGGCCCTGGCCCAGAGACCCTCCTTCTGCCAGAGACCCTCAGATCTGTCCCATTCCTGCCCAGGCCCCCCACAGGCACCCTTGATGCGAACGATGTAGAGCTGGCCACGCCCACCCAGTAGGCCATACACACTCTAGCCACGCCCACCCAGTAGGCCACACCCACCCAGGCCATACCCACCTGGCCCCCTGAGGGCCACCGCAATACTGATGCGGCCCTCAATGAAATTGAGTTTGACACCCCTGCCCTAGATGGACAATTTTCTCTCTGAAAACAAAGACATTTGGGTTTTCAGGAGGAAAGTCCAGGTATAACTTGAGTTCAGAGACTCTGCTTATTTATTCAAGTCTTTTAACAGAGTGTAGCTGAATCCAGAAATTGCTCTACGTAGAGCGAAAACAGAGAAATTTGCCGCACAAGTCTCTCCCTGTATATTACTAAATGGAGAAGGCATTTTAGCTGAAGGCACATTGTACATCAGATTAAATTACCAGGGCACTTAAAATGCATTCGAATGTACGGGTTTTCCTACACCACTTCTGTTTTTGTGAGTTGGCTCGAGAGCGTGATGTCTAAGAGAGGGGGACTAAAACTTCAATCTCCTAGTTCAGGGGTAGGCAACCTCGGCTCTTTTATGACTCATGCTATGCTGACTCAGGAATTCTGGGAGTTGAAGTCCATGAGTCATAAAAGAGCCGAGGTTGCCTACCCCTGTCCTAGTTAGTCCAACACTTTAACCACTGAACCAAATTGGGTCTCATGATTTTCTGCTCTATGTATAATGTAGAGGCATTTGTGGGGGAAAAAAATGCTCTTGGTTACAGCCCAGTCAAATCTTGCCTAGGAAAAAAAGAGTACCTGGAAAGCTACATAGGGTGATAAGACAGCAATCTCATCAATTTGCCTTCTGATAAATGGGTGTTTTTATCCTTCATAAACATCCATCAAAGGCCCAGATTAGTACACTTCAGAAGAAAATGGAAGCGTTCAGATTTATAGCAGGCGGCAGCACTACGTGACCTTGGCAGATGTTGAAAACCTAAGCAGGGTGAAACCCAGGAAAGATGACTGGGTTATAGCGTAGATTGGAAAGTTGAAAAAAAGAATTCTTGAAAGGCCTAATTTTCAGATTATTTCTGTATTGCTAAACACAACCCTACGTGTGTCCCTAAAATCACTAGGCTGTGTGAGGCTGACTTGAGACTTTGTGATACCAGAAGGCATCACCCAGCCAGCTTTAACTTACCTTAAAAAAATAAGAAAATTAATTAAGCAAGGTGAATATTGAAACATGGTTTATAGACCTTTTTTAAAATAATAACACCCTGAAGAAAGGCAATGACAAGCTACTTCTGTGTTGTTTCGAAGATAACATGCTCGTTTAGTTTGAGTAGAATTTGGCTCTAAGGTAGGGTGGGCAACTATGGGCTCTTCACCCTTCTGGGGATTTTCCTGGCTCAGGGATCCTGGGAGTTGAAGTTCACAGGTGGTAAAAGGGGCCATAGTTGCCCATCCCTCCTCTAGAGAGACTGCATCTTACTTTAAATACACAAAACTTAAACACAAATGTATTGTCATTGATTATGCTTTTTCCACTCGCTCTTTATGTTACCCATATGGGTGTGGTTGGTAGCCCATTCTGGACTATCCATTTTAAACTGAAGTCAGCAATGGGACAGATCTGGGGGGGAAAATGCAGGTTTTCCTTGGATAAATAGGTTTTTAAATCTTGCTTTATAATACAAATAATCTATAAATTCTACTTTTATTTGAACAGAAAAATAATTACATAATTTACACAGTGTGCTCCAGTGTTTTCAATAGCCAATAAAGGACATTCGGAACCTTAAAACGTAGCTGCATTTGCTTTCTTTTATTAGAAAAAATACTCCAGCAAAGTCTACAATCATCTGTCAATTATGAATGGCATACAAGAGATTCATGAAACAATAAGAGTTAAAAAAAATACAAGTACAAACTATATCTGAAAACACCTATTTGGCAATGTTATACTTCTTAAAGAAAGAGAACCCAAGCAACTAAATGACCATTTAATGAAGATAAAGCAGTAACTGAAGTGCTTAAGCAAAATTAAAAACAAAAGACAAAACAAACGGCATCTGTTTTAAATAGTTACATTGCCACAGATCTTTATGAAATACCATTGTCAAACAACTACAGTATTCCAGAACCGTTCCATGTCAGCAGTGCTTTTGTGATCTGCACAATAATAAAATTTAAATGTTTGTGAAAACATTCTAAATCCACCAGGAACCAAACAAACATTTTACCTTCATTAAGGCAGCTCCCCTTATACAATTTGGGGGGGGGGAACACCCCAACTTCCATCCCCCAAAACTTTAGACTTTCATGAATTTATTTGCTGTTTAATTAAAAAAAAAACAGTGTAAAAACGTTGCTGTAGTAATGCAAAAAAACAATAAACAATAAAATTAAAATTAAAAAAATCCTCCTAAACAGGGAGGGTTAATCATGCAGTTTGACTGCATATAGCCACCTTATTAAGTCATTTATTTTACATTTGTTCCTTCCAACAAGCAAGGAAAAAGATTGATTCCATATCCATGTTCAGCAGTGAGGTGCTGTAAATCTTCTATGGATATTATGTATCCTTCAAAGATTTCTGAAAGGATATTTAATGTGTTTTGTTCTTATAACAGTAGTATAGAGTCTCTTAGAAATCCAAAGGACATATTATTGTTAAGAAAGGTGCTTGCTTTTAAACAAATTCTGGCAGCGCTAATGACATACAATATCCTTCAATATTATTTCTACCATAATATATACATTTTAACTTCCATGCCTCTAGGAAAAAACATCTACATTTTGTGATATAAAAATATATTACAAATCTGCAAAACTATTTACAAGCAACATCCCAGTCTCTATATGCAACTTTTTTTTGTCTCAATACAAGACAAACAAGATACACAAGTTTTCTATTCCTGTAGGGTTAAAAAAAATCCATAATTCCTTGTTTAATAAAGTGAGGAAGCAATTTAATTCTTTTCATAGCCAACTTTGGTGCGTAAACGATTGTATTTTTAAATGCTTCTTTTTAAAAAATAGTTTTCTTTTTTTTTTTTTGGACAAACAGAAACATTTAGGCCAAAAGAAGGGAAAGGGAGACAATATAATCTTTAAAAGCCAGCTGGAGTTTTAAAAGCCAAATAGAATATAAAACCAAGGTTGTTTCTTTTCTTTTTTTATAGATATTATTATAGTCTGATTAATATACCGTAATATCTTATGAAGAGGATTGGATATACAGCAACACGTAACACTGATCAACCTCCCCTGAATATATATATATATATTCTGCTAAAAAATCAAAGTATGCCACCACCATTTTGCTTTAACATGATACCACCACTTAAGGTTATGTGATTGGACACAAGTTCACTAAAGTGACAATGGATACGCTTCACCAAGAATTCTTTTTAGCTCAGGGGTAGGCAACCTTGGCTCTTTTATGACTCGTGGACTTCAACTCCCAGAATTCCCGAGCCAGCATGGCTCAGCTTGGAAACCTCTCCCTTTCCCCTCAGCATGGCTGGCTCAGGAATTCTGGGAGTTGAAGTCCACGAGTCATAAAAGAGCCAAGGTTGCCTACCCCTGCTCTAGCTGTTGCTTATCATTGATGAGATTTCAAGAGTTCGCTTACGAAAAAAAAAAAGTTAAAACGTGAGTTTAACAACGGCCAGGATGATTTTTCACCTGGCAATTCAGCGATTGCCAGTTCATCCAATACAACTTTCAAAAAAGAAAAAAACATTGGTGATGCATGCTAGAGAAGCTTTTGCTTCACCTCTTACTGTACCGTCCATTAAGGTATGTTAGACATTTATATATAATATATTCCATAGATGCTTCAACTTCATTCACAGAATGGTTAGACCAATCATAGGCTGGCAGCAGTTGGGCACAGAGGGGATGGGTGTGCCTTGTGTGTTTGTGTGTGTGTGTCAGTGGATGAAGGTAAAGGACTCAAGGAATGTGCAATTCTAATTCCATGGTCAGTGCCCCCAGCAAGTCGACTTTTACCTCTTCAATCTCTTCTGTGGCATTGTTCTAGAAGGAAAAGGAAACACAAGCGTTGGTGGCTTCTCAAGGAAGTTTAACTTGCCCTGGTTAACAGGCTCTCCCTGTTGGGAATTAAGACGGCATTACGGAAAAATACTTCTACTGTCAGGAAAGAGGCTGGTGTGTTTTCTGAGGAGACAACCAGGTTGAAGTCAGTGGGGAAAAGTTAAGTATTCAAAACATCGGGAAGCCGAGGGAATGCCATATTTCTGTTTATTCTTCAGATACCGATATGAATTGTAACTACGCGGTTATTATCTTTCAGAGAAGAGGGTAAAGGACCCAACAGAAAATATTCGTAATAATCAAAAGCAGACTCACATCGCTCACTTCATAAAAAGGAAGGAAAAGAAAAGGAAAAAAAAAGATTAATTAAGCTTTTCATCTTTCTCACACTGAGGCTAAGGCTGGTATGAAGTTTCAAAACTGTATTCATCACAATATTTTCCATTGTTTCTGATGGGAGCATCTGCCTTGTTCCCACCGTACCTCTGACCAAGTCTGCAATTGCCAAAAAGTATTTTGTGTATATCCTCAAAGCTTCATACATTTAATTAAGAAACGGACTAAAAATGAGAGGATTTCGGAAAGTGGTGCCAGGTCTGAACGACGACTTTACGTTATTGCACTGTACGTAATTGAAGGCCCAAGAAAATGTTAAGGGCCACATAGCTGCTTTATAATTAACATTGCAAATTTAGCCATTATGATCACTTCTGTTAAATAATATTTTTAACAGCATATGTTTTCCCAAGACAAAATTTAAAAGGATTAATCTCAGCTATGAGAAGTAAAAGGTAAGCTTAAAAAGTTTCTAAGACTCAGATGAGCCTATAGTATACATTTCTATAAACACTAATCATGATGAGGATGATTAGCCTCCATTCACTTTAACAACAATTCCACAGAGTTTTGTGCCCATGTCTCTCCTATCTCTGCAACCTGAGATAGTCCTTGACTTACAACCGGAATTTGGACTAGAATTTTTTGTTGCTAAGCAAGGTGGTTGCTAAGTGAATTGCAGCTGATTTTACAAGCTTTTTTGCCATGGTTGCTAAGCAAATCACTGCAGTCATTAAATGAATCACATGGTTGTAAAGCAAATCTGGCTTCCCTGTTGACTTTGCTTGTTGGAAGCTGAACGGTAAGGTCACAAATGGTGTTTATGTGACCCCAGGACCCTGCAACTGATAAAAATACACGCCAGTTGCCAAGTGCCTGGATTTTGGTCAAGTGACCATGGAGATGCTGCGATGGTTGTAAATAAAAGAACCGGTCACTTTTTTTCAATGCTATTCTACAGTCAAATGGTTGCTAAATGAATGATTGTTAAGTCAAGGACTACCGCTAACAGCACTTGTTAGGCACTAGAACAGGGGTCTTCAAACTTGGCCCGTTTAAGACTTGTGGAATTCTGGGAGTTGAAGTCCACAAGTCCTAGAAGGGCCAAGTTTGAAGACCCCTGCTCTAGAACCTGGAACTCCTAACATTTAAAAGACCCAATGGCAGCAAAACATTAGTTATATCTTTGATGATAAATCATAAATCAGTTCTTTTCAGGTTACCTTTGGAGGAAAAAAGTACAGAAGATATAGTTATGGACACTTATAGTGTCTATGGAAAGTCTCAATCATCCAGGTCATAGTTGTTCCAAAGATGCTTTGCCGAAAGGCAACTGGACTTTCTTGGGGGGGGGGGGTTTCCTTGAAAACCTTTCACTTCTCATCCAACATCTCTGAAGTTGAACTGAAGAAGCTTCTTGGATGAGAAGCAAAATGCTTTCAAGGGGAAAAAAAAAGAAAAACCAAGGAAGTTCAGTTGCCTTTTGGAAATGCAACTTTGGAATGGACATTTACAGTGTTTTCACAGAACCATATTTATGAAAAAAAGAAAGAATCTAACTGTATAGTAAAGTTCAAAAGTAAATTATGATATGTCCCCATCCTAACCCCAAAATGAAAAGAAAAAAGGCATTTAATTTGTTTCAACTGCACGGAGCACTAAGATCTTAAAGTAATACTATTATGTATTACCGACTGAACAGAATGTGATTTTTTTTATTTTTTTAAAAAAAGACAAATTTGGACTTTAAAAAAATTGGTATACAAACCAGCATGTGATCTTAAGAGAAGTGATCTTTCAGGATTCCACTGAATGTACCTCCTTTACTAGACTTTCTGTACACCAAGCACAAAAAAGTAAAATACACTTGGTAAATACACATATTTACCAGCCAGAGGTTAAGTTCAAAAGCAGTCATGTGACCTCAGGCCTTGAAAAATTAACTTCTGGATGCTGTAAATAATGATGAAATGTTTTTTTTCCCTCTAATATCTGCCAAAAATATTAGTGAAGGTGAATTATCAAGGAGGAACAGTACTGACTATTTTGGCTACTTGCACCGATAGCAGCTCTGGTACAGCTTCAAAAAGTTACGCAAGGCATCAAGTCACATTGAGCAAAGAGAACATCCAGAAATGCGCAGATTTACCTGTAAATGTTTGGGTCCAGAAGCAAAGCAGTATCTTTTGGTAGCTTTGATAAATGAACTACTTTAGTTTTTAATTGATGCCTTTCACTTTCATTTACCCACACATCAGGGAGACTATGAATAAAATAAAATATTCAAAAAAGGTCAGTGATTCGCTCCCCACCATCATCACTACTGGTAAAAGAGCTGCTGTCAATTCTTATGGGAAATTTATTTATTTATTTAATTTGATTTTTATACCGCCCTTCTCCCGAAGGACTCAGGGCGGTGTACAGGGCAATACAATAAAATACAATATATAAAAATTAAAAAAATATTAAATACAATAGCCCAATTTACCGGTAATAAATTACAAAACGTTAAAATACGTTTTGTAATAAAGTCCACATCAATGTTTGCACTGCCAAAAAGATTTAACTGGAAATCTGCTTCTATGTGAGCATCACAATCAGCTTAAGTGTTATCGGAGTGCAATTCCAAACCTTTTGTTACAGGACAAGGCTCCCCCCCCTCTCCCCAAGACAAAAGGCTCCACCTCTTTCAGAAAGCAACATTTTATTTCTACATTAGCTAGGATGATTGGGATAGGAGACTTGCCCAAATTAAACATCTGTAGGCACAGAATTATATGCCACCTTCTAGAAGCTCTATATGATTGGTCAATAGCTCAAATTCTCTATGTGAAGTGATAACAAGGATAACAAATTTGGCTCTTGAGGATAGCCTTGGTGGAGCAGTGGGCTAAGGCCTCCTTAAGTAACACCAGCTGCCTGCAATTAGTGCAGGTTCGCATCCCACCAGGCTCAAGGTTGACTCAGCCTTCCATCCTTCCGAGGTAGGTAAAATGAGGACCCAGATTGTTGGGGGCAATAAGCTGACTTTGTAATAATGCCGCTTCGGGGGGGAGGGGGGGCGAAAGCCCTAATAAGCAGGCATATACATAGAATGAAGGCTATTGCTAAGCACATTTGATTTGTGCTTAGATTGTAAGCCGCCCTGAGTCTTCGGAGAAGGGCGGGATATAAATGGGATTAAAATAAATAAAATAAAATAAAATAGCATTCTCAACAAGGTAAAGAAGCACCCGTGGATTTTACTCTGCTAGTTGTAACCAAATTTAGGGGGTGGGGCTTATCTTTGTTTCAAGGCCATTGAGCCAGTGCTATCCCAAGTCATTTCCATGGACATGATGTCATGGAGTGCTGTCACCTTCCCATCAAAATGGTGTCTACATATTCGCATTTACAACTGCTAGGTTGGCAGGAGCCAGGGCGAGGATGGGAACTTGCTCCGTTGTGTGGTGCTTGGGTCTCAAACCTGCGCTATCAGCTTTCCAGCTGACAAGTTCAGGGTCTTAACCGTTGAGCACAATGGGCTGTACCCTAAAAGAGGCAAAGATGCAAGAACTTGAATTCCTCAAACCTTCTTAGGGGTGTAGGCTACTACAGGTTCAGTGTTGCTACATCTGAACGGGAACGAAGTCCATCTACTGGGAGCTTTTCAAAATCTCACGTAAGTAGCATTAATTACCATGATTTAACATTATTATTCAAAACAATGGCGCCCCCAGGCAGTGACTTTATTTAAATCTCCATGCCTCGTCAGCTCTTCAAATCTAACTAAAAGGTAAATTTTAAATACACTTCAGCTAGTGAAAAACCTAGAGCCTGTTTCAATCTGGAAACTTGAAGTGCAACTGTCTACTTTTGAAAAGTAATGGCAAATATTCGAAAGACATTTTCTACAGATTTGTTTTGGCCGATGTTAAGGCGCTTTCCAGAATTTAATTGAGAAATGGACATTTCATCCTGTCCACTAATTCAATTTAAATTGAATTAAAATTAAAACAGAATTATGTCTCAAAAAAGATAGGAGAAAGGGAGATACATGTTCTATATGTGAACATATTGCTTAGAAATTACTAATTTCTGGTACCCTGTACTTTTTGTTTATTGCTAATTATAGTTCAAATGAGCTTTGCTGATTTTAATACTGATAATGAACACATATTTCCATAATGATTTCAAAGCACTTTTAGCAACTGCTTCCATGGTGTTAACAAAGTAACAAAAAAGCTTGCAGTCTTTAGAAAGGTTGACATGTCATAACCACCTTCAATGAAAAAACTAAAGAAAATTCAACAATATATACTGTATTTACTGATTATACAAATAAGGATATTTCTGCTATCACCCACCTTTTCTGTTTAGTTTTGGAAAACTGCTAGTTAACCTAGGGCAAAAGCATATACCTTCTTTCCAATATGTTTAAACACCTCGAACAAAAATTAACTCAGGCTATGAAGGTCTTCAGTATTGTAGTAAGAGTCAAAGTCACTTTCCATTTTGTCTTCCTAATGAATATTAATTTTTCTCAACGTAGTCTCAAATGCATGAATTAACTTGGTAAATTTAATTTTCCATCACCGTTTTATAACAGTCCTATAAGCCTGAGTCACATGAAACTCTTCCATTCAGTATATTGAAAATTCTGTGTATGCTGTGTGAAAGGTAGGAAATACCCTAATTTTTGCAGGTGCTGAAATTATGTACTACTGAGTATAAATACTTACATATCTTCTGGAGTCCAGTGAAGCAGCAACTTAACTTTGCCAGAATCTTCTTTTCTTTTAGCTATTACCTAAAAGCAAACATGAGAAAAGTGACTTGAAATATTTATGTTCTTTCTTTAATTCCCTGTCCTTAAAAATATCTGGTCCAAATGTTTTATGCCAAAAAGTGTTTTAAGGGTTACAGGGTTTTTTTTCATGGATTCTGATAGTCATTAAAGCAGCTTTCTTCCTCTTTAAAAAAGTTTACTACTGAGATGATGTTCAAATTTATGTGAGATGATGCTAATACATGCATGCATTCCCTTTTTAATGTCTGTTCTCATTTCCTGTGACAAATGTATCATGTTGACTAGAGATTTCTGGGAATTGAAGTCCACTCATTTTTGAGTGGCCAAAGTTGAGAACATTGACATAAACTAGCTGCCTTTCTCAAAGCTGCCATCCCAAGACAGCTGGAGTGTATCCAGTTGGGGAAAGCTTTCGCACGTTATGTATTTTGCATCCTGTGGAAGAAAACAGTTAGGTTTCTTAGCTTGACCCATGTAAAAGATATCAAATTGGTGGTTTGGCCTTCAACTTCATGAATGGACCGCATAAAGAAGTAACTCAAGCCCCAAAGTGGAAACGTCTCGATGTTCTGCAGAAATATTAACCACAGGACAAAAGCAACACAGAGAAATAAGCTTGTAATTGCAAGTTTCAGACATGTTTCTAGAATTTTGCATTTGGCGTAACAGGAATTGGAGCTGTTTTCAAAGCTAATGGGTCACTGGGAAATTTAGAAGCACGAAAGATAAAAGAGTTGTAGATAACGTTGATTGAAGGAATGTAGAAACAGGACTTAAATGCCGTGGCATAAGAGGGTATTGTTTAGGCCGACTCCCAACTTCTGATCACTCAAAAAAATTTCAGTTTGACTCCCCCCCCCAAGTGTGAAGGCCACATTGTTAGCGCAGCCTAATATAGGCAAGTCTGGGGACTGGGAATGATATATGAGGTGCCTCAGTTTTATTGTTTTCTATTTTGTTTATTTTTAAATGTATTTTGGTGTTAATATTGTTAGCTGCCCAGAGTTGTTTGGTTAAGATGGGCAGCCACATGTATTTTCTAAGTACATAGAAAAGGCGAGGCTGCCTCAAGCATGGGAGTTGGTAAGACTACCAAAAAAGGAACTGATTAGAGAAAGAAATGAAAATTGGAAATACTGCATATTTATTCTGGCTTTGGGAAGCCGTCTTATGCATTAAGCTCGAAAGCAACACACAGAGGTTCTTAAAGAGAATCAGAGCTCATCCTAACTGATCCAACCCTGGAAGCTTTTAAGAAGAGATTGGACAGCCATTTGTCCAAAATGATATAGGGTTTCCTGCCTGAGCAGGGGGTTGGACTAGATGACCTCCAAGGTGCCTTCCAACTTTTTATTATTATTATTATTATTATTATTATTATTATTATTATTATTATTATATTACGGCACAGGGTGTTTTCATAGGAGCTTCCTAAATTATGTTTGAACACCAGCATTTAAAATGAACAGTGAACTGGTGGTGCGCTGCTATTTTCTTACCCTGCATCCCAAATTCTTGTGCTCGTTCTAAAAGAAAGCCCCCAAAACTTTAATGCAGCATTATTAGCAAAGGTTCAGATTTATAAAAGTGCATTTTTAAAGGCAGTCTTTCAAAGAAAGTATAAAATATTGTCAAAGGCTAGTCAGGTGTTCTAACAATAACAGAAATAAGAGGCTGATTATAAAAACATTTTCTAGGAACCCGTAAATTACAAGTGATGTAAAACATGCCTGAAATAGTTTACCTGTTTCCATGTTATTTTCTTAAAATTAAGATAGGTGCAAGATGGATTTTGGAAGAAACACCATGTCTGGATGTACCGTAACTCTATTTTCAGGCCTATGGAAAGCACTTCACAAATACAAAAGCCAAAAAAGAGGGGGCCCAACTGGCCAGGTTTTATATTTTATGTATCAATCAACATATCAAAAGACAACGGTAGAAGAATTTAACTCACAGCTACATTGCAGGTGTCATTTAAATAGTCTAGACCAGGGGTAGGCAACCTTGGCTCTTTTATGACTGGTGGACTTCAACTCCCAGAATTCCTGAGCCAGCATGGCTCAGCTTGGAAACCTCTCCCTTTCCCCTCAGCATGGCTGGCTCAGGGATTCTGGGAGTTGAAGTCCACGAGTCATAAAAGAGCCCAGGTTGCTTACCCCTGGTCTAGACTATCATTCCAACAACTATGGTCAGAATATGGTCAACGGTGAGGTATTATGAAAGCTCTGGTTCAAAACATCTGGAGGTCACTAATTTCAATATCCCTTTTTGTGGATTCGGAAGACCTCTCAAAAGGTATTTCACCAAGTAGCAACAATGAACCTTATCGAGGGCAATGGGGGAAAGCAACAGCTGAAGTTCCTCATGAAGAGAGATTGCACAGAGGCTATTTTCTAAGCTCCTGTTGTCATCTTGGTGAGAGGAAACTTACATGGGAAGACTTTTGCTCAGACTTTCAAAGCAGAGGCAAACAGACACAAATCAGCAATCAAGAGTACTGCTTGATTTGTCTTCAAATGGTCGCAGGAGCATTTTCAGAGCAAAGATTCTGACACAGAAATTATACCTTCTGCATCAAACAAACTTTCCCATTTCTGTTGCAGACTTTTTGAAAAAAGTCAACCTTTAACCAGGAATAAGGGTTACATATATGCAAATGGAGTTCTGCTGACCTCTCCTGGAGAACCACAGAAATAACTGAAAAAGATGTTAGTTACTCTTCCATATTGCAACTGTTTAGTTTCAGCCACAAAATATTTTGGAATGTGCAGCACACTCATACAGCGCCTGCCAGCCGCTGCTTAAAGCAGCTGTGCCTTCTCCGGGAATTTTATTGCAAAGTGTTGCTATAATTCTCATTCTCAAATCTGCAAAATCCTCACTTTTATATCCATCATCAGATATTGCACTTGGATCTCCAGAACCACAGACTTAAGATTTGAATAATAACCTACAAGCTTTGATTTGGATCCATGTTCTGAAGTAGGGCAGCTAATTATAGCTAACTGTAATCAGTCCAATGTCAACATACTAAGCAGCAATAACCTGGGCAGAAATGGCTGTATTGGGGACTTCTGTCCAAGTGTAGCCATTCGGATTTCATCTCCTTCCCTATAATGCGGACAACCAATCCACAGTCATTCTCAAGTTTTGCAATAGGAGACTGGAGTAGGGCTGTGAGGCACTTTGGGGCCAACTGAAAAAAAGGTGTGTAATTAGGACACTCGAGGATGAAGAAAATTTACATAAGAACCAACCCAAAAGAAGGTGGGACAATGGGCAGCCAAATAGTC
Source organism: Vipera ursinii (assembly GCF_947247035.1). Classification (NCBI taxonomy): domain Eukaryota; kingdom Metazoa; phylum Chordata; class Lepidosauria; order Squamata; family Viperidae; genus Vipera; species Vipera ursinii. The sequence continues at coordinate 79,942,496 of NC_139515.1, read as the reverse complement.
AGAATCATCCTCTCTTTCCATGACATTTCTGCAAGTGGCAATAAGTGAAGGCGACTAAAATTAAGAGTAGGAGGCAGTCCTTCAGATATCCTGAACAATAACTTCAACAAGTCTCACCAATAGCCTAGCTACTGGCAAAGAGAAGTATCAATTAAAACATCAGAGGAAATTCTAGTAACGATGGAGAACATTTGCACGGAGCATGACAATGCTCCAAAATACACTTGGAACTAAGTAGGAAAGAACAGTCAAATGACTGATAAAGAGTCATCGCACAATTTCTGTCATCTATTCAACACTTACAAAAAAAACTGTTTTCTCTCATTACTGCTTTCAAGCAAGGTAGGGAATTCTTTCCGATCTCTTTATTAGCTCTGGCCATAGGAAATGTTCATCTTTTATTCTTTCATCCTGAAGTCCTGTTCTGCTATCTTCTTGTGGTGATGGAAGGGGATTCCCGAGAGAGATGGTTGAAAGGCACCAGGAATACACACCAAAAAGTATCTATGCCAAGCAGTGATGTACATTACCTACCTGAAGCAAGCAGGCACTTACATCAGGCAGCAGAGATACAGGAAGACACTAGAGGTAGATCAGATTTGCCGGCAATGGCAAAACCGTCCCGATACACTGCGCGATGTCACGAGTTCGACGTGTCTGATCTGACATGACATCACTTTAAAGATGACATCAAAGTTTCATACTACATGGTAAGTCATAAACTCCTGTGTTTTACCAAGTAACCACATGGATAGATAAAGTGACCGACAATACACTCTCAGATAATGAATGCTTAAGTCAACATGCCATTAAGGAACATCTGAGGCTCTTTTGGAGCACTAATGATATTTATGACACTAAACCCTTCAAGGGGTTCAATTGCTGAGGTTGCTGTAAGGAAAAAGAAAATCCAAAGCAGCAAAGACGGAATGATAGTGGGAACACAGAATGTAAAGCAACAAATATGGGGTGCTCAAGGCAGAAAAAAGTAAGACGAGCTGATTATATATTGACATTTTAAGCATTAGAGAATCGAAACTGATTGGAATTGGACACTTTTGAGTCAGAAAAAGTGTTTACTACCCAGGGCACAAAAATGAAGAAGAAACAGCACCGCTTTCAGTGAGGAAGGATACAGAAGGACAGGACTTGTGTACAATGCAATTGAGGACCAAATGTTATCTTTTAGAATTTGCAGACAACGTCCTTTAAAATGATGTTCACCTAAGTTTCTGCTCCAACCACTGATGCAAGATGACATGTTGTTTGGTCAAGGTCAATCTGAAAATGCAAGAAAGAGTTGCTGCTTATGATTGGAGACCGGAATGTCAAAGTTACGAAATATAGAAGGAAAATGTAAGCTATGTATGGGCCAGGAAACAGGAACAACTTATCACCTTCTGGTTTCTTTAGCAACGGCTCATTCTTCAAGGAGAACAATTTCCGAATACATAGATATCATCAGGTGGAGAATACAGAAGATCACATTGATTATATTATTGGTACACAGAATTGTAACAGATCAATTAACCAGCAAAGAAGTGGTCAGGAGCTGATTGTAGAAAAAATCGTGAACTGATTATGTGCAGGTTCCCTACCAAGCTAAAGAGGAAGATCAAAGCCAGAAGTTTCCACTATGTAATCTTGAATGTATATCTACCATTTTCAAGAAGAACATCAAGAACTCTCTGAAGTCCTGAACCTCACTGAGAAAAATCAGAGAAATTGTGGAATGAAACCAAAGAAGTTATAAAAGGTAAAAATAGAACTAGACTGCCAAAGGTTAAGAAATAGAAGACACCAAATTGGATGTCAGTACAGATGATAGAAATTGCCAGGAAGAGGAAGAAACCAAAGCCAAGAAAGACAAAGATCTCAGGTAAAACTTAATCAAACAAAAAATAGAGAGAGACGTTAGATAAAACAAGGAACAGCATTACGACACCATCTATATCTAATTAAGAAATAGGAAATATAAACAAACAAACATACAAAAAATAAATAGAAACAGAAGGGAAAAATACAGATTAAATTTCCAAAAGATCACAAAACTTAAGGGAGATTCCAATCTCAAATCAATATGCTAAGAGAGGAACAGATAGTAATTCAGGAAAGATGAAATAGAGATGAGGAGAGTATACTGAAGTACTGCACAATAGAAATTTCAACATCCAAGATACCTTTCAAAATATTTCCTACTTAGAAGTGGGTGAGCAGCACTACAAGCTGAAGTCAGATTAGCAGTTAGGTAGAGACGCGGTGGCTCAGTGGGTTAGGACGCTGAGCTTGTCGATCAGAAGGTCGGCAGTTTGGTGGGTCGAATCCCGAGTGCCGTGTAACAGAGTGAGCGCCTGTCCCAGCTTCTGCCAACCTAGCAGTTCGAAAGCACGTAAAAGTGCAAGTAGAAAAATAGGGACCACTACGGTGGGAAGGTAACAGCGTTCCGTGCACCTTTGGCATCTAGTCATGCCGGCCACATGACCACGGAGACATCCTTGGACAAGTGCTGGCTCTTCGGCTTTGAAACGGAGATGAGCACCGGCCCCTAGAGTCGGAAACGACTAGCACGCATGTGCGGGGGAACCTTTACCTTTACCTTTAGGATAGAACAAGAACTGATGGACCATCTACAGAAATAGAAAACAAAAGAATCTAATAACGGTTCCAATCATACGACAACAGCAAATCTAGAATGACCCAGTGACTAGCTGACAGATTGGAAGAGGTCAGTCTTCATATCAATATCAAGGAAAGGAGGCTTAACAGATTGTACAAAGTACTACACAATATCCTTAATTTCGCATGTTAGCAAAATGATGTTCAGTGTCATTGAATGCAGATTATAGGCCTAAAATGGAAAAAAGAGATGCCAGATGTTCAAGCTGGCTTTCGAAAAAGCTGCAAGAACAAAAGACATTGCTGATACACACCGGTAATTGTCACAGAGTACTAAAAAGAAGTGGTTTTATTGGCTACAGAAAGCCCTATGACCATGTTGTCCATATTAATCTGTGGAATCTCCTTAGGGAATGAGAATCCAGAACATCTCATTGTCCTCACTGAAAGCCGTAGCGTGGATGGAACTTGGAAAAATAAAACTGTCCCCAGGTTGAAAAAGGAGTGAGACAAAGTTATATTGCCGTATTTATCCAAAGTATATGCTGGATATATTTTGAGGGAAGACGGACTGGAAGAAGATCAGTATGATTTTAAAACTGGACAAAGAAACCTGCTCTCTGTTGATGACGCTTCTCCAACAGATGAAAATGATCTGCAAATTCCAACAATAAATATCAAGGAACAGATGGAAAAAAATGAGACAACTCCATTAACTAAAATCAAGGACCATGTGGAAAAAATGGGGATGATGGTTAAATATAGAGAGAACCAAACTAATGACAACAAACACTGTCTTAGAACTGACAGTGAAGACATTCAGGTGGGTATGTAACTTTTGTGCCACACAGTAATATTTGACAGGATAGCAAGAAAGGTCTTAGAAAAGGTATTCAGATGCCATGACTTGGCTCTATCTACAAAGAGTTGTTGTTGTTAGCTGCGAAGTCGTGTCCGACCCATCGTGACCCTATGGACAACGTTCCTCCAGGCTTTCCTGTCCTCTACCATCTTCTGGAGTCCATTTAAGCTCACGCCTACTGCTTCAGTGACTCCATCCAGCCACCTCATTCTCTGTCGTCCCCTTCTTCTATTGCCCTCAATCTTTCCCAGCATTAGGCTCTTCTCCAGTGAGTCCTTCCGTCTCATCAGGTGGCCAAAGTATTTGAGTTTTAGCTTCAGGATCTGGCCTTCTAAAGAGCAGTCAGGGTTGATCTCCTCTACGACTGACCGGTTTGATCGCCTTGCAGTCCAAGGAACTCGCAGGAGTCTTCTCCAATCTACAAAGAGTAGAATCACACTAACAATAGTTTTCCCTGTGACACTCTATGGGAGTAAAAGACTGGAGAAGGTGGAGTGAAAAGACATACTCTGGAGGAGGAGGTAGTCCTCGATGTACAACAGTTCATTTAGTGACTGTTTGAAGTTACAATGGCACTGAAAAAAGTGACATGACCATTTTTCATAGTTATGATCACTGCAGCATCCCCATGGTCACAAGATTTTCATTCAGATGCTTGAAAACGGGTTCATATTTATGCTGGTTGCTGTGTGTCCGGGGTCATGCAATCACCTTTTGTAACCTTCTGACAAGCAAAGTCAATGGGGAAGCCAGATTCACTTAACAACCATGTTACTAGTTTAACAACCGCAGTGATTCAGTTAACAAATGTGACAAGAAAAGTCGTGAAATGAAGCAAAACTCACTCAACACATTTCTCGCTTAGCAACACAAATTCTGGGCTCAGTCACAGTCATAAGTTGAGGACTATCTGTATTAACACTTTTAATTATATTGGAAAAGATTATTGAGAATATCATGGCTAGCTGTGAAACCAACAAATCACTTCAGAACTATCACTTGCAACACAAATGACCATGCTCAAATTAGCACATTTTGCACACATTACACAAAGACCTCACTATTTTGAGAAGTTTATAATGCTAAGAAAAGTGGAAAGAAAGAGGAAAAAATAAGCACTAGCAAGGAATTGGAAGATTCAATTATAATTATTATGAATGCCACATTAAGAGACCTAAAAGGACGGATCACCTGAAGAATAGCTACACAGTCAATCGGAGACGACACTGATTTGATGGCGCTTAGACCGAGTACGAAGTAACAAGTGGTTCTGCATCCTTTTATGCTGTAAGTATTTGTGTGTCTGTATGAACAGGGAAACACGGGGGTGGGTTGCCTTCTCTGATTCATGTGACAGAAACAAGGCAGGCCTAGAATGCAGGAGCTGGCAGCTTTCTGAGCTACTATTCTATTACCTACCTCTCTACAGGGGTCAGCATCCATCTTTCTTTTGTCAATTTTTCTGCCACAACAAATTTGTCACCTTGTGTTCTATTATGAAGAGTCATCATACGTATGGACAGAGTTCTGAGCCTCTATGTAATTTCTTTCCAACTTTCCACAAAGTTGGAAAAAGTCAATATATTTAGCCCAGAGAACTATCCGAAGTATTAGGATACCATTTCTGAGAGCAGAATTAAAGTTGTCATTTATCCATGGCTGTGACTAAGGTGCTGGATGAGCCTCTGGGAGACTAAGGTTCTCATTCTTTTGCACAGCCATGGATCGCTCTCAGAACAATCTGCCTGAGATTATAATGGGAGAGAAAACTGAATGCAGAGAGGCCATGTAGACCTGGAGGAAGGGTAGGAAATAAATTTAACCAATTAAAATATGAAAATTGCTGGGTAAACTTGGAGAAATCCCAGCCTAGACAGCAGCCTTTATGGGGCTGCTGTTCTTCCAAGTTCTACAGGTTAAAAAGAGAGGAACACGAACTGCATATATATATATATTTTGGAAGAAGACCATAGAAGACTTTTCCTACTGCAGTCCAGCAACATTGTCTAAATTAAATCGGTGGCAACAATGCCCAACAATGTAAATTTCAGTGTAGAAAGGCTGTTTGACAATATTGAAGATATTATAAACATACCAAGTATTGTAAATGGTAATACTTACAGTACTGTGAAATACCACACTGTGGCCTTTTCCCAAACTTTCTATGTGAGCAGAAAGGTTAAAGCAAATAGCTCGATGCCGTATTGCATCCAAGGTCTGTGCATCAAAGAAGTCATGAGGTCTTGCTAAGGAAGAAAAAAACAAAGCAAGCCTTCAACTACAATGTAAGAGTATATGTAACATATTGAAATGTTCAGCTTTTCTGATCTCACTTAAGGAAGAAAGATTACGCCTTCTGCTTTCATAGCACAGGCTGTAAAGCTCAATATACTTACAATGATCCTATTTTTAAAATTATCAAACTGTTCTTACTATGAGGAAGTCTTCTGCTAATGTTTCATTGAAGATTATCTTTTGTAATTTAAATGCGGTATTCCAAAATATGCATTCAGGTGATAAAGGACGGGTTTAGGAGGACCTTTTCCTCTGAAAAACCCTTTTAGGTATTTAAAAACTGGAATTACATTTTCCTCTTTCCAAATTAAGCTTTCCCGGTGCAATCAGTGTTAATTTTCCAGTCTCCAAATCAATGTCCTTGATCTTTTCTGGACCTATTCCAATTTTATTTTATTTTTTCCTTTTTCAGAATTAGACACAACATTCAAGGACGGCTCTGATAAACAGAAGATAAAGTGAAACTATTACTTCCTGTGATTTTGAAAAAAATACACTTTGTAATAACATTAACAAAACTACATTTACTTTATTTTGCAACCACATCACACCTTCCCTAAATTTGCAACCAATTAGTATTACAAGGTCATTATTGCAAGAATAACCAAACTTCCGTTTAGCAGGTCTTGAAGCGATAGGTTTTGGACTTAATAAACATCAGTGCCAAGCTCTCCCAGAACACACAAATTCATCGGTTAGGAAATATGTTGCCTATGTGTGCATTAACACACTTTCTTGGGCAACCGTGTCACTGTTATTTATTTTGTTCATGTAATTCTCTCGGAAACATATTAATTGGTGATTTCTGGCTTCCAGCTTCTTAGCATTTAAAGCTTGACACTTATGATAAACTGGTGCAGCTTTTGGCACTGCCTTTTTATCTTTTTTTGTGGGTGCTGCTGAGTCATTGTTGTTGTTTTACTTTCAGCTCCTTGATATAGATAAAAAAGATGGATGATAAGACATTCCCCGTTTCTAATGATTCTTTGAATTGAGGCTTCACTGTACTGATAGTAAGCTAGATATCTCCAATGTTATACCTGTGTGCTTAGTCAGTTAACTTGGCATTACTCTGTTATTCTCATTCAGTAAATATACATATATTTTTGGAGCTATGCAAGGTCATTTTAAGATGCAACCAACAATAAGGTTAGTGGATGTTCATCCATAAGGTTCCAGAAACAATTCCTTCATAAAATATTTGCATAACAGCTAATATTCTTTCTCTTTCCAGTTCTCTTCCATGGAAGATTCATCTTCATTCAACAGCTTCTCATGACTGAATAGTTTCATAATATTAAGCAAGCTACAACAAATTACTTACTGCTACATATCAAACAATACAAGAAGTTTCTGGGTTACTGCTAGTGTGAACCACACAGGGCTGTAATTCTACCCCTTGACTCCAAGACTTTATTTTTTTAAAAAAATTCACATAGTTTGCATGTCCTGCTTATTTGTAGAAAATACTTCAACACTTGTTGTTGTATAGTTGCAATTATTTGAATCCAATTCAAAGGCGATGAGATAAATGCAAAATATAAGAAAGTTAAATTTTCATTTATCACACTGAGCATATAAATGCTACTGATTTAAACTCAACTGAACCACAATAATGTGAATAGAAAATCTGAATTATCCTTTGCCGCCTTAATAACATTTTTTTATGTTCTTGGAGAAGTATTTGATCTAATATTGTTTTCATTGTGTGGACTGCAAATCAAGTGGAATGTCATGGGGGAAAACGGGTGCTCACAGACACTTTCAAATTTGAGCTGGGATTTTGTTTAAAATATACTTTTTGTCCTAATATTTTTTCAGGAAGGCATCCAAATCCATGTTACTGAGCTGAACAAATTGCACAGGCTTATGGATCCTAGTTCTCTTCAGTTGTTCAACAAAGACACTACTTTAACTACCAAATGAGCATATACTAAAAACATATTGAGGTAGATTTTCTTCCCAACTTGCCCACTAGGTTAGACATATCTCATACAGAACAACAACAGGACAAGGATAACACTTCAGCCGATTATGCATCAAAGCCATCTGGCATCAGTGAATTAAATCCAACAATGCTAAGCTTTGGCTTTTTTTTGAAGAATACCTTCATGCAGGATCAAATCACTGAAGATATGGATCAACTTCATAATTCTCAACAAACAATATTATATTTAAACAGGTAGTGGGAATAAGAAAAACCCATTTGTGACATCATTCAGTGATATATATTGAAGTATTCATATATTACATCTGCCTCTAGCACTAAAAGATGAAGTTAGTCATTACCAAGTCAGAAGGCTGAAGGATACTAGTAGAATACTCACTGAAATACAGCAAACAAAGTAAGTATCGCAAAGGTTTTAAACTAAGTTTATACGAGGAAACCTGGAGAGTGGCACAGTGGCGACATACTGGAAGAGGTCAATCTACATATTAATACCAAAAAAAGTTTCTTAACAGAATGAGCAAACTATCGTACAAATAACCTTGCTTTCAGAAGCCGGTAAAATGATGCTTAGGCTCATACAATGCAGATTAGATACCTACACAAAAAAAGACATGCCAGATGTTCAAGCTAGCTTTAGAAAAGACCAAGGGACATGAGACCTAATTGCTGATGAATGCTAGATAATTGAGAAAAGACAAAGAATATCAAAAATAAGTCACTATGTGTTTCATTTATTGCAGAATGTCCTTTGATTGTGTCCATCACAAATGTGCTTAGGAAAATGGGGATCCCAGAACATCTCATTCTCCTCCTGAGAAACCTATACACAAGTGAGGAAACACAATGTGAACAAAAGGAGAAACAGAGAGTTCCAGATTGATATAGGAGTGCAACAAGGCTTTATTTTCTCCCCTTACCTACACACTGAACATATATTAAGGGAAGCCGAAATGGAAGAAAATCAATAAAGTTTTAAAACTGGAGGGAGGAAAAATCAATACCCTGTGTTATTCTGATGAGACTACTCTGATAGCAAAAATAAAAAGGATCTGCAAGCTCTAGTAATAAAGGTGAAGGAGAAAAGTGGAAAAAAATGGAACTAAAATTATATACTGTACAAAGAAACTAGTGATATTATGAAGAACAACCACTTTTAGAAGTGACAATGGACAATTTCTGCCTTTTAGGATCAACCATTAATAGTGCGAAGGGACGCAGTGGCTCAGTGGGTTAGGACGCTGAGCTTGTCGATCAGATGGTCGGCAGTTTGGCGGGTCGAATCCTGAGAGCCGCGTAGCAGAGTGAGTGCCTGTTACTCGTTCCAGCTTCTGCCAACCTAGCAGTTCGAAAGCACGTAAAAATGCAAGTAGAAAAATAGGGACCACTACGGTGGGAAGGTAACAGCGTTCCGTGCGCCTTTGGGGTCTAGTCATGCCGGCCACATGACCATGGAGATGTCCTCGGGCAAGCTCTGGCTCTTCGGCTTTGAAACGGAGATGAGCACCGGCCCCTAGAGTCAGAAACGACTAGCACACATGTGCGGGGGAACCTTTACCTTTTATTAATAGTGAAGGAACAGTCAAGAAACACAACACAGACTAGTACTTGGTAAAGCACCCCTGAAGGCCTTGGAAAATATATTCAAACGCTGTGATCTGTCCATTTACCTACAAAGATCAGGATAGTGCAAACTATGGTAATCCCAGTGAAAGTTGGAGTTTGAAGAAGGAGGAAGGAAGACTACTGACATTTTTGAACTTTGGCGGTTGGAGAAAACACACGAGAATACTGTAGATAGCCAAGAAAACAATCAAACAGATCTCTAAACAAATGGCCAGGCTTTAATTATCCTAGGTTGGATACATTTTGGGAAGATTCGTCTCTCTGGAGAAGGCTCTAATGCCTTGGAAGAAAAAAGGACAATCCGCAGCAACATGGATGGATTCAGTTATGGCAACGGATGTGCCATCAGAAGACCTGAAAGACCAGGGTTTTTGGTCATGAGAAAAATATATATATATCTATGCAGCTGACAAGAATTGACAGCAACTTGATGGCACATAATCAAACAATACATCCAATACTTAAAGCTATAGTCACAGAGAAATGAAAATGTATTTATGAATCAGCATGCAACTTAACAATGACTTGGTTTATGTATCAGATTCAGCTATAATGTTCTTGACTTTAGCTTAATACGTTGTGTGAATATAGTCCCTGGCTATCAGAGCTTGAATCGGGAGATGTAAGTAGACAAACCAAGAAAATCCTTCATCCAAACATCCCGTAAAGTTCCAGAGGAGTCAATGACTTTCAGAATATTGTAGACACGTCAGAATCCCGCAAGGGGAAGGAACTTTGATGCAGGAGCAAAATTCAGCTCCACATTCCATGGTTTCAATTCCAAAGCGCATTTACGCTTTTACTATTTTGATTTAAAACCATGCAAGTATCTGCCAAGCGTGGCAGTTTAGATAGATCCTGATACACAGAAACACATGAACCACTAATGTTCATAATTTAGGTTCAGGAAGGATTATGATTATTTTCAGTGACACAGCCGTTCCATGATCGAAACATGACATTCTTCATTACTGTCCTGGAGAATTTTCATATGTTGATTACGAAAGTTTTGATTAATTAACAGAAATGCAGGCAGGATGAACACCACTGAGGTACCAAGAATTGCAGATCCAATTCTATACTCAGGAATTAGGAATGTGCATTTGTATTCTGTTATTTTCTTCTTTAATTCCATATGTTTGCTGTGTTTTTACTTCGTTTTCATGCTTTTCCCCCTTTTTTACAATTTTAAGCCACCCACAATCAGTTTACAAGTTGGCTGGTCATACCAAACAAACTCTTAAAACCAAGCAGGATCCTTCTCCCATTCAAAAAATTCTAACTGAAACAAATTATCTGGATTCAGGCTTGGCCTGGGAAATGCCATTGGCTGCTGTGGTGGCTGACCTTTCTGGGACCTAAATGTGGGGGTTGGTCCTCTAGTCCCTTCCAGACTTTTCAGTGGCATTTGTTATCATTGAACCTATATCTTTCTGGTCCACCTGCAAGGATTAGGAATTGGACATTCGAATGTATCTGATGGTGGTTCTACTCCTACATGAGTGGTGATACCAATCACAAATTCAGGAGGAGAAGCATTCAAGCCCACGGTTATTATAATGTGTGGTAACTCAGGACTCTCCCTTATGCTACTTAATATCTACGTAAAATCAGAGTGGGAGGTTGCCCAACTCTCCATAACGAGGTTTCTGTGCTATGCACGTAACACCCATTTGTACACTGCCACCCCCAGGCGAAGGTGGAGATGTTGTGGTTACATCCTGAGAGGATCTGAATGGGATAAAGTAAATTCAGGTTGAGTCCCTCCAAGACAGAGCTGCTATTTTTTTAACAGACCATGGGGTATCCAAACAACATCAGTTCTCAGTGGTCATGGAGTTTGTTCCCACTGAAGGAACTGAGCTTTAAACAGCAGGATGTGCTGCTGCCAGGAATGGCGCTGGGAGGTGGGGCACTGCTCAGCTTCGGCTGGTAAACCAGTTGTGGCTCTGCTTGGACCCAGATGCCCTAGCAAGGAATTTACATCTTTATAACGACTCAGCAGGACTACTGCAACATGCTATGTATAGGCTGTCATCGGAAACTACTTAGAAACTACAGATGGTACAAAATAGAGCAGATAAAGTGCTAGCAATTTACTCCTAGCAGTGCATAAAAGAGTCATAAAAGAGCCGAGGTTGCCTACTCCTGGTTTAGGAGCCTTGGTGGAGCAGTGGGCTAATGCCTCCTTAAGTAAACCAGCTGCCTGCCATTAGTGCAGGTTTGCATCCCACCAGGCTCAAGGTTGACTCAGCCTTCCATCCTTCCGAGGTAGGTAAAATGAGGACCCAGATTGTTGGGGGCAATAAGCTGACTTTGTAATAATGCCGCTTGGGGGGTGTATGAAAGCCCTAATAAGCAGGCATATACATAGAATGAAGGCTACTGCTAAGCTTGTAAGCCGCCCTGAGTCTTCGGAGAAGGGCGGGATATAAATGGAATTAAAATAAAAATAAAATATTTTGGTTAGGGTTCCGCAACTATTTTTAAAAAAAGCAGAAAGTTACCTTTTAAAGCCCAACACAGCACAATATCCAGTTACCTCAGGCAATTCCTTGCTAGGACAGAATCTGCTTACCTGGTTTGATCATTACAAGAGGATTTCAGAGTTTGAGGTAGATGGGTGTGGACAAGGCAGCATATCGCTTCAATGGTAGCCCCCATTTTATGGAATTCTCTCCCCAAGAGGAACACAATGCCTCTGAATCTCTTGGCTTCTCAAAACCAAGTTGTAACACTTTTCTTTCATCAAATTGAATGACATTTTGTGTTATTTACTGGAAATGTTATTGTTATTAGTTGTTTGGCCTGTTGTTGTTTTAATGCTTGCAACATTAAAATGTTGTAAAATGACCACAGATATATGTAAACTGAAGACTAAAAAAAATAATAACTGAATCTTGCTATTACCGGTAGATGAAATACCAATGTTTGCCATCATTTTCCTTTCTAAAAAGTATCTTTTGAGCCCAGCATAGGCTCCACGGGCAATTATTTAAAAATATAATAAATAGGCAATTTAAACAGGACTTTGTTTTGAAGTCTGTATAAGGAAAAAAAAACAAAACACAAAACAAAGATAATCTGGAATATTAAAAAGCATCCTGGAGGCCGGAAAGAAATTGTCATAAAATCCTCCAATGTTTATATCCTTTCTTTTGTAATAAATAAATGCACAAGAAAAAGCCATTTTGGTTGTCGACCCATGTGAATCATCAACAAGTGCCCATATGACCCTGTGGAAACTCCTATGATTATTTTATTTTGATGTGGCTACCAGGAGGGTTGGCTTTTTCCCCCTCTGAAACTGTTGGGACTTGTAAGCCATAGTTTGTTCTTGGCTTCTAATCTTGGCTTGCCTGGGAAAGACAAGCTGGGTAATTAGCAAGTCACAATAAGCAAACCTCAGAAAGCAGCGCATTCTTTTCTTTGTTTAGCTCAGGGCTAGGCAAGCTCGTCTCTTTTATGACTCGTGGACTTCAGCTCCCAGAATTCCTGAGCCAGCATGGCTCAGCTTGGAAACCTCTCCCTTTCCCCTCAGCATGGCTGGCTCAGGAATTCTGGGAGTTGAAGTCCGTGAGTCATAAAAAAGCCGAGGTTGCCTACTCCTGGTTTAGCTAGTCCCGCTAACAGAAGCTATGTGGGAGCTATTGAGCAGCGTTCTTTAAGCATGCTTGCTCGTCCACAGCGAGTCAGAATTCTGGCTTACCATGACGTGTGACCACTCCTATTTTCTTGTCAGTGGTTAAGAGTTCCCCAGCACAGTCTGGCATCAGCCCTATAGAGGACAGCAGAGTCAAGGCCTTTATATATCCAGTATCCTAAAACCTTAAATGTTTTGTGAAATGAATGGCTGATTCAATACAGCGCAGCTGCCACCAAATGCAACTGCAGAACTCATTTTTGAACTCAGACAATAGTATCATTATGAGCTAAACATCCATCTTGGAAAAACTGGATTATGCCAATATAGACCCCCTTCCTCCATTTTTCATGGGTCTTAAGGGAGCTTCTCTCTTTGAAACATCCCAGCTGATCACAATGGACGACTCGTCAAGTTGTCGAAAGAGAAAGCAGGAGTGCAGAAAGTGCTCTGGGTTCAAAGGCGAAAAGATTCTTCCGAGTCTGAGCACAAAGAATCTGTTAGGAGGGCAGCCAATGAGAAAAAGTAGGTAATTCTAACAAAAAATTCTATTTAAATCTTTGTTAGCTGGGACAGTCTTATTTCCAAACAAAGAGCCTCCAATTGTACATCCCTCACTTCATCTTTACAACTACTTCTTAGCCCAATAAAGGATTCCAGAGATGATGACAAAAATGACACTAATCATTGTCCTCTGAATGCCAACGAACTATATATATTCTGTCTAGTAAAGAAATCCTATTAGATATAAAGGTTCTGCCTGCTATAATTCTGAAGCTGCCAGCTTCAGAGCTGAGAATAAGTTAAGAAGGTACATTCATACTAGGTACAATGATCTTTCTGACTTTTCCAAGGAGCAAGACCTTAAATTCAAAGCTACTAATGAGAGGATTTGCAAGAAGACGGTAAACAGGCAAAAAGCTACTGCGAGCAAGCAAGCCATCAAAGGTCAGCTTCAGGTTTGTAAAGCTTATCACAGAACTAAAATATGCATAGGCTTACGTAAAGAGCGCCTCCGTTTGTTCTTTAACTTCTTCCTTTTGTTCATTCCAGCTTTAGAAGGAGACTCTTCTTTTGCCTTTGGCTGGTTGGTAACTTTTGAAGAGTTCTGCTGACTGAAGTGTGTCGGTACATGCCGAGCCAGACCACTCTGGGAAGCAAAACTCGCATTGCATCCTCCAACAACGCACTAAAAAATAAAATAAAATAAAATAAAATAAAATAAAATAAATATTAAAATAAAATAAAATAAAATAAATAAAATAAATAAAATAAATAAAATAAAATAAAATAAAAGCAAAGTTAGAGGTACTCAAGTGAGGCTATTACTGAACCAAGAAGGAACAGGCTGCTGCGATCTTGCTTTGCTATAATCCTTTTATGAAAAGAACAACTGAGCAATCCCAGTCAACATACTGAGAAGTGCTCACTTCAAACAGGATGTCAATTATTAAAGACTACCGTCCCTTCATTGTTCTTAATGTAACACAGCATGCAACCAAGCATTGACAGTAGACAACGCTGACTTCTGAACCCTAGAGCAGGGGTAGGCAACCTCGTCTCTTTTATGACTCGTGGACTTCAACTCCCAGAATTCCTCAGCCAGCACGGCTCAGCTTGGAAACTCTCCCTTTCCCCTCAGCATGGCTGGCTCAGGAATTCTGGGAGTTGAAGTCCACGAATCATAAAAGAGCCAAGGTTGCCTACCCCTGCACTAGAGTGATAACTCAGTTCCAGTGATGTGAGAACATAGCCAACAATATGAAGTTAACAGCTTTTTTTGCCTAGTTAACAGCAGATATTAATGGATTTTGTGTGAATGAATACTTAATTCTTTTATAAAGAAACAAATCTAACAATAAGATTAAGGCAATAAGACTTGCAAAAGTCAGTTGAAATGTTGCATTTCCTCAAATGCAGATATGATATTGTTGCCGTTATGGAAACGTGGTGGGATGAAACCCACAAATGGAATATACAGCTAGAGGGATTTAAATTATTTAAAGGAAACAGAATAAAAGAGGACCTGGAGTTGCACTATATATATAACAAATAACTACATCTCTACAGAAATAGAGCACAACAATGATAAAAACTGTCCTAAATGCATTTGGGTCAATTATAAAAGGGGGGTGGTGAGGAATGACACTGCCATAGGCCTATACCAGTGGTGGCGAACCTGTGGCACGCAGAGCCCTCTCTGTGGGCACGTGTGCCGTCGCCCCAGTCCTAGGCCTTCAGCTGTGTTTTATAAAACCTTTTCGCTTTAGGCCTCCGCTGCCATGTGCAAAAAAAAAAAAAAAAGGTTCAATCAATCAATTTCAACTTGTCACAGGAAAAAAAAAGATCTCGCAAAGTTGGAAATGATTGATTGAACTTTTTAGTCCCAGTCTGCCATTACCACCACAGCCACGCCCACCCAATGAGCCACACCCACCCAATTTGCCACACCCACCCAATGGGCCATGCCCACCCGGCACCCAACGGTACATAAGTGGGTTTTGGATTGCAGTTTGGGCACTCGGTCTCTAAAAGGTTCGCCATCACCGGCCTATACTATAGATGAACTTTCTGCTAGTCAGTAAACTAAAGTATGTAGGAAGCACATCACAATAGTAATGGGGGACTTTAACTACCCTGAGATCAACTGGGAGACAAACTCTGCACCAAGTGAAAGATTAAACAGGTTCCCGACAAACCTAGCAGACAACTTTGTCTCCCAAAAAGTAGAGAAGGGAACCAGCCATATTAATTCTCACTAACAGAGATGAAATGATAGGTGCTGAAGCTACAGGAACCTTGGGGGGAGTGATCATGCAATATTGGAATTCAACATTATGATAGCATAAGCAATACAATAAAGTCAAACTAGAGTCTTGGAGCTAATTTCAATAAACTTAGACAGAGTTTGGGAAGGATTTCATGGATGAGAATCCTCAAGAAGAAAACAACCCAAGAAACTTGGGAAACTTTGAAAAGTGAGATTATAAAAGCCCAGTCTAATACAATACCAATGAAGAAGAAAAATAACAGCTCTCAAAAGAAATCAGCATGGCTGCATAAAGAACACTCTGATAAATTGAAAGACAAAAAGGACAAGTATAAAAAGTGGGAAGAGGGGCACATAACTAAGGCAGGATATCAGCAAATAGCCCGAGCCTGCAAAGATGAAGTGAAGAAAACTAAGGCTCAAAATAAACTAAGGCTTGCGACAAAAGTCAAAAATAACAAAAAAAGAAGCTTCTTTCAACATGTAAAAATCAAGAAAAAAGTCAAGGAAATGATTGGTCCACTAACGGGAGAAAGTGGCAAGAAGGTGAAAGCAGAACTGCTTGACTAGTTTTTTGCATCTCTCTTTACACAAAGGAAAAAAACAGTCAAACCTATCAAAAACAGTACCGTAAAAAACAGATTAGGAATATAAATCAAAATAGGCAAGAAAATGGTAAGTGAGCGCCTGAACACCCTAGACAAGTTCAAATCACCAGGACCAGATGGATTACACGCCAAGGTTCTGAAGGATCTGGCAGACATGATCTCAGGAAAATAACCAAAAGTTAGGTTTGTCAAAACCAGATCATGCCAGACAAACCTTATTGCATTCTTTTGCAAAGTGACAAAATTAGTGGACAGAGGAATGCTATGGATATAATTTACTTGGACTTAAGTAAGATATTTGATAAAGTAGACCACAACCTACTACTTGATAAGATAGAAAAGTGTGGGCTAGACAGCATCACCACCGGATGGATTTGTAACTGGCTGACCAACCGCACTCGATGGAATTGCATCTACATGGAGGAAAGTATGCAGTGGGATACCCCAAGGCTCTGTTTAAGCCCAGTACTCAACATCTTCATCAATGATTTGGAGGAGGGGATAGATGGGGAACTCATCAAATTTGCAGATGACACCAAGCTGGCAGGAACAGCCAACACTCCAGAAGATAGGCTTAAAATACAGAAGGATCTTGACAGACTTGAACATTGGGTACAAAAAGAAATTCAATAGTGAAAAAGGCAAGGTTCTACATTTAGGCAAGAAAAACCAAATCCGCAAGTATAATAGTATAAGTGGTACCTGGCTCAATAGTAGTAACTGTGAGAGGGATCTCGGAGTCCTAGTGGACAATCACCTAAATATGAGTCAGTAGTGTGCTACAGCTGCCAAAAAAGCCAACACAGTGCTAGGCTGCATTAACAGAGGAATAGAATCAAGATCAGATGAAGTGTTAATACTACTTTATAATGCCTTGTAAGACCATACTTGGAATACTGCATCCAGTTTTGGTCACCACGATGTAAAAAAGATGTTGAGACTCTAGAAAGGGTACAGAGAAGAGCAAAAAAAACCTGGAGGCTAAAACATATAGAGCGGTTGCTGGAATTGGGTATGTCTAGTTTAATGAAGAGAAGGACGAGGGGGGACATGATAGCAGTGTTCCAATATCTCAGGGGTTGCCACAAAGAAAAGGGAGTCAAGCTATTCTCCAAAGCAACTGAAGGCAGAACAAGAAGCAACGGATGGAAACTAATCAAAGAGAAAAGCAACCTAGAACTAAGGAGAAATTTTCTGACGGTTAGAACAATTAATCAGTGGAATGTTCCAACACTGGAAGTTTTTAAAAAGACATTGGACAGACATTTGTCTGAAACGGTATAGGGCACGGGTCGGCAACCCAGAGCTGCATAGGGCTCTTTCAGCCTTCTCCTGTAGCTCCCACTAGTCCTCTGCCATTTGCAGAGAGAGAGAGAGAGCGAGAGAGACAGACAGACAGACAGACAGAGACAGGTACTTGCACTTCCCTTCTCTTTCTCTCTCTGTGTGTAAAAAAAAAGTGTGTGGCCTCATGCTGTTCTCCAACAAGCTGATAAGCTTATTGGGTGGGGCTCCTGCCTTTGCTGCGTCTCGGCAGGAAGCAGCATCTCTCTCTCCCCCCCCAGGTGAAGGGGGATAGAGGGAGGAGAGAGAGAGAGAGAGAGAGAGAGAGAGAGAGAGAGAGAGAGAGAGAGCGAGAGAGAGAGAGAGAGAGAGAGAGAGAGAGAGAGAGCGGGAGCATGCACAGCAGTCTCTATTTCTTTTTAATTAAACTCGTCAATCAAGTTCTGGCCCTTGCGTGCATGTGCAAGTTTTGTGGCTCCCAGTGTTTTCTTCTCTCTGGGAAATGGGTCCAAGTGGCTCTTTGAATGTTTAAGGTTGCTGACCCCTGGTATAGGGTTTCCTGCTTGAGCAGGGGATTGGACTTACTGTGGAATACTTTTTACAGAGTGATTTAAGCAGGTACCAATCTTAAAGTATTATTTGTTAGTCAGTTTGCCTTATTGTATTTGTATTCTCTTTTGAATCTGTTAATTTAGG
Source organism: Vipera ursinii (assembly GCF_947247035.1). NCBI lineage: Eukaryota > Metazoa > Chordata > Lepidosauria > Squamata > Viperidae > Vipera > Vipera ursinii. The sequence goes on along the minus strand of NC_139515.1, from coordinate 79,924,148 downwards.
CAGACTGCTGTCATACTTTAAAGGCAAGTTATTTCAGGGCATAAAGACAATGCCTTCCTTTGAGATCAACGCATAAATATTTTAATAAATATTGAATGCAGAGATAAAAGAAAACCAGGTAGGCTAAAATGCCTTAGAAAATAACCTACCTTAAAAGGTTTGTCCCCACTATGGGTCAACATATGCCGTTGTAACCAACTCTGGCTTGTTGATGGTGTGTTATACACTTTGCAGCCTTTCCATAAGCAAACAAATACCTAGTAAGAGAAAACCCGTTAGGTGGAAGCTTTGTTTACAAATATTTTTGACATTCAAGATATTATATTAACTCAATAAGTTACCCGAAAACACATATTTCTGTAAAGAATGTTTGCTTTTAGTCAGGGTGGATTTGATTTAAATCAACTCGATTTAAATCACAATTTAAATCATGATTTAAATCACTAGTAAAAAGGCTTGATTTAAATCAAGTCGATTTAAATCATGATTTTTAATGAGCAGCTGTCATCTCTGTCCCGCAGCGGCTCCTCCTCTGACCTGCTGTCGACTCACCGACAATCCCCTTCACTTTAATGGGACGGCTGGTGATGTGGCAGTGACATAACAAAGTGAGGGACGTGGCGGGCAGCAATTGAGTGGATGCCCGCTAACAGGCGCTGCCATGATGGATCTGAAATGACAGGTGCTCTTTAAGTGTAAATTCTTGCTGGTAGTCAGAATCTTTAATATTATTATTTGCAAACAAAATGAAGGTTTCCTATTTAGAATAATAAGCTATCAGGTTAGTAAAACAGTGAAATCAGAAATAGTTTTTTTCTCTATATCTTTTAACTGTTATTATTTTCAGTCTTACATTTATAGAAATCTTACTTATACACTGCAAGCTTCATTTAAATGACCGAAACCATTCATTTCTAAGTGATATATCTGATGTAATATGCCTACTTCAATAAAGCATACAATCCCTCTCCACATGCTACATGTATATTACATGAATTAACAATCACTTTAAAAACTTTTGAAGTAGTTCAGCATGGGCAAAATATGTTTGCTTTGGTAAAACCAATGAATTCTGCATTCCAGTTCGACTTACGTGTTAGAATCCAATTTATGCCCATGTTGTAATTGTGTAAGAATGCAGTTACAGGTAATCCTTGACTTATGCCCTCAACTGAGCCCAAAATTCTTGTAGCTAAGCAAGACAGTTGTTGAGTTGCACCCAATTTTATGACCTGTTTGCCACAGTTGTTAAGAGAATCACTTCAGTTGTTAAGTGAATCTGGCTTCCTCCATTGATTTTGCTTGTCGGAAGCTGGCTGAGGAGGTTCCAAAAGGCGATCACATGACCCCAGGACACTACAATTGTCATAAATACATGCCAGTTGCCAAGCACCTGAACTCTGATCACATGACCATGGGGATCCTGCAATAGTGGGAAAAGTGGTCATAAGGCACTTTTTTTCAGTGTCATTGTTAACTTCAAACAGTCACAAAATGAATGGTTGTAAGTCAAGGACTACCTCTATATGCAGATAATGAAACTGTAATAGTTCTGTACTTTATCATCCAGATAGAACAGTGCCAAAGGGAATCATGCTATTATCCCTGCTTTTCGTCACTAAATGAATGATTGTAAATCGAGGACTACCTGTATTTGTCTTAGAGAATCTGTGCCCTCCCAATTTCTGACTCTTACATATACAGGCAGACTTTAAAATCTCCACTATTTGCAAAAGAAAATCTCTCATCATCTTCAAAATTCCCCTTGGCCTTGTTTTACCTTCTATCATCTTGGGACAGGCAAAGCATTCAAAGGAGGTGACAAAGGATGCTGGAACAAAGGACCTATCCTAAAAGTTAGAGGGAAAGGACATTCCAAAAGGCTCAGTGAAGTCTTTATGTTTCAACCTGCCAAGCCACTTTACAGGTGCTTCTGAAATCCCAACAAGGTGTTTCCTGTATACATACAGATGGAAACAGCTGGAGACTTGGATGCCATTGTATAGAGCAGGGGTCCCCAATCCCCAGTCCGTGGACCGGCACCAGGCCACAATGTGCCAGAAACCGGGACGCATAAACAACCAAAGCCCCATCCGCGGGATGCATGCAACACACAAAACCACGCCCCCTCCGGTCCGCGGAAAAACCTCTCTCCACAGAACCGGTCCTTGGTGCCCGAAAGGTTGGAGGAGGGCCTCTGGTATAGAGTCTTCCAACAAAGGTGCTTTAGACCTTCAAGGAATGGTTCTTTCTGACGCTGATGTGTTTTGTGCATCGCTCCTTCTGAATGCATTGCAAAGCCCTAACATCCACTTTCACAGGCAAATGAATTTGTATCTCTAATTGTTACTCATCCTATTTTACCACTAAATCTATCTATCTATCCTGCTCCTCTATTTGGAAACATGCACTAAATGTTTGTTTTGGCTTTGCTTTTATTTGGCATTATCTCAAAGCCTATTTTTTCCTATCAAGCCTTTAGGACAACTATGTATTTCCCAATGTTCTACTAAACTAAGAACTATATCTGCCTCTCTATTTTCACCTGTTCCACCCGTTATTCACCTCTTCTTCCTCTTCAGCTCACTTTTGCCTATGATAGTAAACATCTAGAGTACAATGCATTCTTTCATACACGGGGTTATCACCGTCCCATCATTCAGTATTCCTTATAATTTGTATTTCCAGTCTATTGTTAGTTCCCATTCTTGAAATACCTTGGTTTTAACAGGTTTAAAGTAGTTTTAAAAATGCACACTATAAGAGCATATCTTTTCCCCATAAAACATACTTAATCCTTGGTCTAAACACACAGATATTATTGAAAGGACAATTTTTTTTAAAAAAAACACCGACCCCTCCTCGCTGACCATCTACGTGTATAGACCGAATGTGATCTGCCAGATCTGGACTGGAGTTGAAGCAAGAATGGCACTGGTCCCAGCAGCAGTTATAAGCAATACTTTTTGCAGACGACGTAGTCACTCCCTGTCCATTCATCATGACTGGAGTTGAACGTCCACTGGAAATTGTGCTGTCTACATCCATTATGGTACTGCTTATGCTGCAAGAAGAGGGGGAAAAATAATATTTTTTTTCAACAGAGGGACAATTTTGCCAAATACATGGTTAAATACATTTATATTTTGTCCTGCCAGTTTGTTAGAGCATTCAAAGCCACCTGACTTAAAAACCAGGAGGCCATAAATTTAGGCGTGACTTGAGCCAGTTGCTCCTTCTGAGCCCTAGGAAGAAGGAAGTGGCAAACCACTTCCCAAAAAAAGTTGCCAAGAAAATTACATGGATCTCCAGTGCACCCCTCCAAAAAGAGGCCCAGAACATTTAATATTACTGATACACTGTACAAAGTAAATATTTATGAATCAATTATAACTGATGTTATGCTTAAAGGAAGCAGCAATTTTCTCATGAGGCCTTTAACTGGTCTGGAAGATATTATTTAAAAAACACAGGTGCCAATGAAACTGAACAATTCCTCACGTAACTAGAAAAGATGCTATTACGGTATTATGCTTCATTCATTCCTATTCAATGTACTCTATAAAAGCAGTGTTTAATTTACCTTTAAAATCTACACCTTTATCAATTCACCAAGCACAACCAATTTTTCTCAGTAGCCTTTTACAATCCATCAAAAGATTGCAGAAGTGCACGTAGGAAAACCTTACCAAGCTTCTAACACGAGCATTTTATAGCTGGCCTGGTCCAGCATCTTAATCAGTCTCACTCAGATATTAAATGATATACATGAAGACCAAAGGCAGAATGAAAGTTAACAAATAAAACAGAGGACCTTACAAACTCAGTGTAGCAAAAAGCCAATGAAGCTACTCAATACTCTCCTAGCACATCTAAAGTTGAGATAGCAATACAGGTGCGTCTGAATTAAAATGCTTCTAGCATTAGGCACACATAGGGGAGTGACAGACACTCAGCAATGTTGGGAGAGTGAGGTTTTCCCTATCTTGATTTATATTATTAAAAGTATGCCAAGGATCAAGGTTGGAGCCTCATTCAAGCAAAGCAAGGATCCCAAAATAAGAAATCCCAATGGACTTTCATTCTTTGATGGAATACATAGCCTTCTTCAACAAAAGTGTAGATATATACTGGTAGTCTTTGCTTACTGACAGTAATTGGGCCTGAGAAATAAATTGCTAAGCAACAGGGTTGTAAAGTGCAATGTCACATGACTGTGCCAACTTATGGAGGCAGGCAGTCCCAGTTGCCATCATTAGCCAAGCCGAATCACACATGGTTAGTGTCCACACTCACCTGTCATGACTTCCTGCTGGCTTCCCCACTGCTTTTGCTTGTTAGAAGCTGACAGTGAAGGTTGCAAATAGCAACCATGTAATGGTGCAATGATGTAATTGTGAGCTGGTTATCAAGCACATGAATCATCATCATGTATCCAGGAACAGGGACACTGATGGCCACAACTATATGGACTGGTCTCTCTCGTTGAGCTTGAATGTAGCTTTGAATGGTTGCTAAATGAGTTAAATGAGGACTATTTTTAGCACAGAGGAAAATCAACAGACTGGGTAAATATCTTGTGCCCAATTCCCCTGTACTTGCTAGCCAGAGCTGGTTATTTATTTATGAAGCCCCTATAATGGAATGTCTAGAGACTAGTTACTCAAACTTCATGTAGACTTGTCACAGAGAGTGGAAGATACTATCAATATTTCCCACCTAAGCTGCTTCAACCTTCATTAATGGTAATTTCTCTCATCCATGTAAAGCAGAATTTGGAACCTTGTCAATAGGCCCAAAGTTGTGGTATTCAAACCATGCCCCTGAAACCATGAGAACTCCATGAAAATCTCCCTGTGTTTAACACGAGAGGTTCTATTCATATAGCATGTTATATAGTTTTGCAATATTAACTGTAACATTTTGTTCAAATAACACGTATTACACAAAACATATTCATTAATGGATTCTACACCGATTTTTCATACAGCAAAGGATTTCTCAAGTATCTCAAATTTGAAGACTACTGGCCCAAAGCAACATATTCTACACCATCTCTTTCTGACCAATCCTTTCATCTATCACAGTTACTGTTGATTTTAAATTGGATAGCAATGGCTCTTATATACTGCTTCACAGTGCTTTACAGCCCTCTCTAAGTGGTTTACAGAGTCAGCATGTTGCCTCCAACAATCTGGTCCTTATTTTACCGACTTCAGAAGGATGGAAGGCTGAGTAAACCTTGAGCCTGTGAAAATTGAACTGCTAGTAGTTGGTAGAATTAGCCTGCAATACTGCATTCTAACCACTGTGCCACCACCGCTTTAAATTGTACTCTGTCTTCTACTGGATTTAATGATGTTTAAAAACAGTATTGTCTATTTAATACGAAATGCCCAATTTTAAATGCTTTTTTAAAAAAAATCCTTATGAACTTGCTATTCTAATTCGGGGGGGGGGAATCATCAATTCTTGAAATATATACACCACCTTTTTAGTAAAACTAAGTGAAATAGAAAGTTGCTATATTAATAATAATTTCTAGATGTCTCAGTTTTACAAATATGAGATTGATTGTATCTTTTGTAAAAAACCAGTTTTTCCTGTAACGTCACTTAAGCCTTTCTTTTAGCTCAGCGGTGTCGAACTGCCGGCCCACAGGCCGGTTGCATCATACGGAGGCCGCACCCACCCCGTTGCTCTGTCAATGCAAAAAAAAGTTGTGATATGTCACAACACATGTGACGTGGCGAGTTTGACACCCGTATTTTAGCTGAACCTTTACGATGTTCAAATGTTTCTTTTTGAAACTTCAAAGAACACCACAGAAAGCACAATCAAGTTTAACAACGTCAAGGTGTGAGTTGATTTGATTTCTTATGGCTTCATGGAAATATGTGTAGTGTTCTTGCAACAATTTGGAATATTTTGCCACTGCCTCCTTCTTATACACATATATGCATGAGTATGTGGGGTGGGAAGTTCCAGTCTAGGCTATGGCCCTGGTATATTTCCTGGAGTTCTCACATCAAAGTACTAACCAGGGCCCAATCCTGGTATTACTTGATGGGGCTTTCCAATTCACAGTCTTAGAAATTATTCTTGGAATTTGTGCAGCACTTCTGAAGAACATTAGCCTCAGCCAAAATTTAGGCAATCACTTAAGGCAGTAAGCAGAAGCTAGATTCTCATCACTCAGCAAAAAGTCCTGGGTGACCTTGGTGTGACTGTCAAGGTTTTCTAATTCTTAGCAATGAGAAAGAGGATCTTACTCACAATGATATGACGCTACTGAAATGAAGGACTAACAAGGAGAAAAGCTACCGCAAACTCCTTTCATTTCTAGTGTTCTGAAAGAACTGCCAGTCTGCAAATTCTCAAAGGCATATATAATTTTCCTTTACACCAAGCTCTGAATTCTATGCTCCAGAAGCTTTATTTTTTTCTGTAGAGAAGTTTACACTCTCTATTAAAAGCTGGAGTAAGAAACATTCAGCCATAAAATATTTTACTATAACTTAAGCTGATATGGAAGCAATAATGAAGTAAATAGCGTTTGTCAGATCAGAAGCTCAGAACACAGACAGATTTAACAGATTTCCAAACACACTTTGCTTTGATTAGGACATCAGTTCTAAATACCATACTGAACACATCCGAAACACATGTGTTCAGTGCAGTAATAAATCAGTTGCAAAGAAAAACATCCATGTCTTTTCAGAAAAAACACAGTAGTTTTGAGCCAAAATTGCCACTTCACTTCTAGTCCCAAAAAAAGATCCTTAAGATTTATGTCAAGTTAGCCTTCCTGTTACATATTTGGAACCCTTTGGAACCAGCTTCCCCTTGAGCTTCGGATGGCCCCGGACCTCTGGTCCTTTTGCCGCGACCTCAAAACTTTTCCATCAGGCTGACCTGGATTGATGATGGGTTTTTAAATATGTTTTAATTTTTAACTGTAGTTAATTTATTTGGGGGCTGTTATTTAATTCATTTTTAATTTTTGTATTGTTGTTTTTTATTGTTGTAAGCCGCCCTGAGTCCTTTGGGAGATAGGGCGGCATATAAGTCCCAAAAATAAAATAAATAAATAAATAAATAAATAAATAAATAAATAAATAAATAAATAAATAAAAAATATTTCCTATTATATTCCATGCCAATGCAAAATTTCCCATCATTTCAGAAGCATGCTTTTGGGCAAGAGGGCTGTAGTAGAAGCAAAATGTAAATAGAGCTCACCATCAGGAAGGTTGGGTTACCTATTCTCCAATTTTAGTGTTTCTCAAAATAAACTCAAGACTAAATTGTTTTCATTATTAAGAAAAGCATCTGAATGTGGTCACTCAGTTAGCAATTATAAGCCACAATGTCATCCGTAGTTAATCTGGATACCTGTTTATTAGATTTCTGGACTGTTTATGTTTATTTTCATTTTCATTTACTGCTGAGCATGTAACTCTCAGCAGTAAACAAAAATTAAAATAAACGTCAAATGGCCCCACAATGCCAAGTATAATAGCAAGACAAAAATTAAAATCAGCAACCTAATCAAGGCAATATAAACATTCCTATGTTCCCTCAAACTAGTTGGGAAGAACTAGTTTGGAAGAACGTGGCCAGGATTGCATCCCTAGCAACTAATCCATCTGCTAATGAACATTCTTGCTTGCCAGATTAATCTTTGTGAATGCACTTCCCTCCCCCAAAAGCTCTGCTAAGGACTGAGATGTACAAGCATGTCAAGCTCAGAACAAATTTCTGCATTCCAACTTCAGAACAAAAGTTGACTGTCTGAGTGGCAGCGTTTCAAGTTTTCCAGTCAAAGAAAGCAAACCCGAAATGTGCCATTTTGCTCGTGGAACTGGTCTTTTCAAGCGTTCTGAACTTGAAAAAAAAAAAAAGTGTATGTTTTCCAAGAGATTTGGGTTGAAGCTGGAAACCCTCTGAGCTACTTCATGCTTTGTTCCAACAGAAAAGGTAGCCGTCTTGATTATCGCACGTATTGTTTTGTGGTGAATTCAGAATGTATTCACACCTTCTTTTTTTAGCAAAGGACAAATCTTTATGTAAAAATACATTTAATCGATTCATATCAAGAAAGCTATGTTTGAACTTCATTCACTATTCAGTTTACAACGAATGGCTAAAAAGATGAAAAATTCTATAAGCCCTACATAATTATTAATTGTATCGTCTCACCTTATAAAGTATTTTATTAGCTAGTAGGCGTCTATTTCCATTTAAACATGCAAGTGCTGGTGTCCCCGTGTCCACTGTCTTTCTTGATCCCCGTTTTCCTTTTTCTTAATATGTCTTTATCTAAAATTGGAAACTTTCAGGTAGAATTTCCAACAGTTTTAGGTTTGTATTTTTGTATTGTGCAGTGTTTCCATTTGAAAGAAGACTATTTTATATTAAAAGACAACACAATGAATATACTCTGCTCCAGATGGTTTACTATTCTCCTAGGGCAGGGGTAGGCAACCTCGGCTCTTTTATGACTCATGGACTTCAACTCCTAGAATTCTGACTGAGGAATTCTGGGAGTGGAAGTCCATGAGTCATAAAAGAGCCAAGGTTGCCTACCCGTGTCCTAGGGAGTCACTTTCATCATTACTGCTCAAAATCTCTTTTAGCAAATATAATGACTTGTCCAAAAATCAACTTCAGTAAAAACTTCACATCAAGTTAAACAGAATATATATTTTTGGCAGCTTTTATCACACAATGGCTAAGACTGGTTAGACAACATAGAGAGGATTTAAACAATTTATAAATATGCCCTAAAGCAGGGGTGTCAAACTGCTGGCCCATGGGCTGGACGCGTCATTCGGAAGCCGTGCCAACCCCATTGCCGGCAATGGCAAAACCGTCCAGATACGTTGCGCAATGTCACGTGACGTACCGAGTTTGACATGTCTGCCCTAAAGGGTTAGATGAAGGCTACTGTCTTTCAGGAACAATTTAGCCCCCAAATGTTAGCAATTACATTAATGGTTATGGAATTCAGCATATAATGCAATCAATAAAAACATATTTCAAGAGACACAAACCTTACACTAACTTGTCTCAGAAGTAACACACAGCATGCAAACCAGTGTTCCCCAATTCAGCTCTTATGCTGCTAATTCTAGAGCAGGGGCCTATAAACTTGACAATTTTAAGACTTGTGGATTTCAACTTCCAGAATTCCTCAGCCATAAGTCTTAAAGTTGCCAGAGTTGGAGACCCCTGTTCTAAGACAACCAACATTAGGAATCATAAAATAAGTTCGTCTTTTGGCAATGTAACTGGGTTTTCATTGCTGCATGACAAACATGAAATTATAAAAGATTTTTAGAGATCTCCTCTTAACTCTTGCTCCATTAATTCTAACATGGAAGCTAAAAAAATGATTTGTAAGCCACTAGAAAGCAATAAATCCGAGGTCTTTATTGGTACACATAACTCACCATGCTGGGAGTTTCTCATAAGCTGTCAAAAAAGGAACATGTCTGTTAACTTGTAAAAAAAAATCCTATAGAAAATCTATTTTCCAGAAATCTAGGACCAATGAAAAAGTTTCTTGGAATAATTTATATCCTACCTTTAGTAATCAAGACTGCTAACATTTTTTTTTTAAAAAAACCCCCAAATAATCAAATAATAAAATGCCACTCTGAACAGGAAAAAAATTCGTATATCCCAGGTAATAAATGATCTTTGCATTTAAAAATGCAAATGGCCTATCAAATCTCAGAATATAAATGGTAGAACCTTAGGACACAAGCCATTTAGCTAATACTAAGCAACATTTTTAACTATAATGGTAAATATGCAAATATTTTGAAATGAGCATATGTTAATATAAGACAGCTGTACTTTATTAGATTTTTAACCTGTAAAACCCATCAAACTCTCAGTAATACACAAAAAGCATAAGAAAGATCTACAATATGAACAATCTGAATCAAAGGAATTAGTGTTCTGTAGTAATTTTTTTAAAAAAATCACCATTGTATGGTGTTTCTGCAAGGCCAGGAATGTCAGAGGAAGCCCAGTTTGCAAGAGAAGGCTGCTCCATGGGGAGCTATGATAAGACACATCTCCTTTACGAAAATGCTGTATCACAAGTGATTATTTTTTTCTGGGATATTCATATTGGATGATTAGTTCTAGATTAAAGACGAAGTGCTGAAAGTACCTGGACACCATGACATACAGTCCTTTATAGCAGAGGTCCCCAAACATTTGGGCAACAGGGACTGGTTCCGTGGAGAGGTTTTTCCGCGGACCCAAGGGGGCGTCGTTTTGGGTGCTGCCTACATCCCACGGATGGGGCTTTGCTTGTTTGTGTGGACCGGTTGCTGGCATGCTGTGGCCCGGTACTGGTCCACGGACTGGGGGTTGGGGACCCCTGCTTTATAGATTAAAAACAGAACTTTAACTATGACCAGAATTGTACCCAGCTGGCAACAAATGCAAGATCATGCCACATTTTGCCAGTTAACAAATGAGCCACTGTCTTTTGTACCAACTGAAGTTTCCAAGGGGTCCCTTAGGGCAGCTTCATGTGGAATAGGCTGCAGTACAGGCAGTCCTCGGCTTCCAAGCATTCATTCTGTGACCAGCTGAAGTTACAACAACACTGGAAAAAGTCACTTATGATGGCTTTCCACACTTCCGACCACTGCAGCATCCCTCAATTTGGGCATTTGGCAACAAGCATGTATTTATGAAGGTGCATTGTCCCAGGGCCGTACTTTACACTTTCCTAGCTGGCTTCCAACAAGCCAAGTCAATGGGGAAAGCCGGATTTGTTTAATGATCACATGGTTAAACTTAGCAACTGCAGCGATCCACTTGACATCTGTGACAAAAGAAGTTGAAAAATGGGGCAAAACTCACTGAACAACTGCCTTGGAATGTAATGTGGTTGTAAGTCAAGGACTACCTGTAATCACTGTGAGATCCAAGAGTATCTGAAGTTTCTGAAATTGTTTTAAATGCAGCCTTCTGTGGAATCTACTAAATAATTTTATTTTCAGCCTAGCTGGAAGTAATACCAGAGTTACAATTAAACAATGTAATTGGAATTAGAAGTCATAAATGCTTTTGTTGTGGGTGATAGCCCTTTCCCTCTAAAAGCAGCTAAAAATCTGTATTAAAAGAGGCAAACTTCACCCAGCCAAATGCAACTACACCCTGACTGCAGCAAACTTCAATTTATTACCCTCTTGCCCTTAAACCAAGAACGCAGCATCTTCCCACAGAAACAAATACGTTATTTATGCATTTTTTCACTAAGTTCTCAAAGCTTCAGAAAACTCCCCACTAGTTTACATACAAGACAATAACTTGTCGAATAGAGCAGGCTACAAGCCAAGACATCAAACAGAAGCCTCTTGATGCCACTGCCTTAAGAAACACTTCAAAGACTGGTTTCCAAGGCTCAAAGCCACTAGAAATGACATTCAGAGCACACTACTGCAAACTCTTAAAACCTGCATGGTTCCCCAGGTTATAATTGTGTGACTCCAGAATTTTTTAAACAAAATTAGGCATAGGTAGAATTTTATACTATTTTCTTCAGCCCAATAGACCAGGCAGAGCAATAGGAAATCTGTTATTTGTTTCATAGCTGGGGAGTAGGGTGTTTATAAAGAACATGTGGAAAATGCTACTTGAAAATCCAGGCCTTGAATTAAAAACAGATGATGTTTCAAGGAGGCAATAAAGTGCCCAGTGAAGTACACATTTTCACAAAGAGCAAAAGAAATGGAGTAGGACCTTTTTAGCTGAGCCCTGGAGCCCCATAAAAACTACAGTACTATTCAGCTGCATTAGGTCTGCTCTTCAATGATTCTGCCAAGAGTTCACTGAATTCTCAATCATGCATTTTAAAGAACAATTACACAATTTAGTTATCTGCGACACTGTAGACAAAACAACTTTCAGGAAAGCTAACACAATCCTTAACCACAACTATCCAAGGACATGCAGTTAAGCTCAATAAAATTGTAGGAATCTATCAAGGGGGTTTCAACCTAGCTGAAATGAAATGTCAGAATTGATGTCATGTGATTAACATAGCCTGGTATTGGGGACAGGGGGAAAATATTGGTTGCATTTGCCCAAAACACTGAGTTACAACTAGCTAGCCGAAATTTAGGTAGCTTACTGTGTGAATCTCACCAATGGATTTTTATTTATTAGGCAGTTAGGTTAAGTCAATGAATCTCATATAAATGAAGTGTGAACCTAGCAATCAATCACAGTATTAGTATAGGCTACCCCATAGATGAAAAAGTGTAATTTATCATTACCTAAATAAATAATGGAAGGAGATCTTACTGCCTTCAATATTCTGTTAACCAAAAAGCTGCAAATTCGATTAAAACTGCGTGAAGAAACTTTCAAAGCCAGCTCACAACTAAAGCACCATGTTGTATCCAACATGGGACTGATTTGTATGTGAAGCACTATTGCCTACAGTAGAACAATAAGAAATAAGTGGTAAGTTTATTAAAATGCAGAGATGCTACAATGGAATAAGGTCACCCTTAAGAGTCCTTGCATGTGCTGCCTGTTTGAGAACTTCCAATAATTTAATTTAAAACTAAAGACTGCAAGCAAAGGTGAAGAAACATTCCAAAACCAGCATTAGGAATCTCATAGGTAGCTATAGAAAATGCTGCTGTTATTTTTGCCAAAAGAATATATACACAGGAGAGTATTCCTGATTTTCTTATCTTGAAATATAATATACATTCAGATTTGAATATTATTTGAATATTATTTGAATATTTGAAATATAATATACATTCAGATTTGAATATTATGCTTAACTTTGCATTATGTACATTTATGTCAAGCCTCACTGAAACATACAATTTGACCAAGGATGCCTAAATATTTTCTGTGCATCTGTATATCTTTTTCACTTAAGAATGAAAGGTTAGGCAATAGATTTGAAGGAATGAAGCCCTAGTGTTTTAGAGAAGGCAAAACATTGGAATTCTTTTTACATTTTTAAAAAATATGTAAGTAATCAGACTACTAAAGTACACAGTATTTATGGGCACAGCTTCCTACAGTTAGCACATCAAGGACCTTAGTGATACAACAGGTGTCCTCCACCTGGTCTTGGATAATTTATAAGACTGGAAGTTTTTAAGAAGAGACTGGACAGCCATTTGTCTGAAATGGTATACGGTTTCCTGCCTGAGCAGGGGGTTTGGACTAGATGACCTCCAAGGTCCCTTCCAACATTATTACTTCCAAGACAACATAGCTAATGATAGTTTCTAGTCCAAATCTGGAAAACTCCAGTGGGGAAGGCTCCATAATCCCTCCCATACAATTTACTTGTATGTCTTTGTTGAGTATGATACATAACTAAACTATTTAAATCTTCAGCAAAGATTTTGGTGGAACATTCAATGTTTCAGAACAGAAGCATCACTCTTACAACTCAAAAGCTCAAAGCAATAATTCTATTCTTCCCCTATTCAGGAATTGTAAACCAATGCAACGACAAATATCAAAACAGCCGTCTACATATTAAAGTAGCTGTGTGTTTGTTTTAAAAAAATACAGCTAGGGCAGGGGGGGTCAAGCTGCCGGCCCGCGGGCCAGTCCCACAGAAGCTGCGCTCACCCCATTGCTGGCAATAGCAAAACTGTCCCAATACGTTGCGCGACATCATGTGATGTCGCGAGTTTGACATGTCTGAACTAGGGGAACTGATTTTATTCTATATTGTTAATTTTAATTTTTACTGTTGTGTAGGCATACTTCCTGAAGGTAACATCAAGAGCTTTTTCCCATCTGTTCTTATGCATAAGCCTATATATCATAAAAGCATATGGCAAATATTTGTCACTCTAACTTTTCTCTTACTGCAGATCGATGATTTATTAACATTTAAAAAGGAGTCATATAATGCTATCATTATCGCTAGTTTGCAAACAAGAACAGTCCAACCCTCCGTTCCAAATAGGAAATTCTACCCACAATCTTCTTCCACGCTCATTCTCTGGCACCTGGTATTTGGAAGCATGCTGGCTGACCCTGGAGATAATCACAATTGACAGCTATTATAACCAATGGCGTCCATCTGCCAACTTCTCCAAAATCTCTGCTGGTAGCCTGGAGAATTCTCTTGAGCAGAGGTTTTTTTTTTTTTTAAGGGAAAAAGGAGAGATTCTCTTGCATGATCAGAAATCCTTTTGTAGAACACTGATTCCAGCCTTCTAAATCCGCGATGAATTGGTTTAGTCCTTTACTAAAGTCATTATACCTCAAGGAAGTAAATTCTATACATTCACTATGAGCAGAGAAAAGAAATGTCTGATCCATCAAATTCCAGTGCTCATGTGCGATTAAGCTGATCTAAAATCTGTGAAATGCTGTAAGTGTATAATAACCTTCAATCTTTTAACTGACTTGTTTATAAAGATTGGATTAGCAGAGACACTGGAATACATTTGCTTCACATAATCACGACCTTACAAGGCATTAAGATATATTTAAGACGTGTGTGATTTTTCTTGGCAAAACAAGCTTGATCAAGTTTAAAAAAAACTCTGAACAAACCATGCATCAATGTCCATTATTACAGAAAGCTGTGGCACTAATGCTCAACAGAGGCTCTAGTTATCTTTAAGTGAATTGTATTGGCATATTTGAAATAACTTCTTTCACAATCTCAACTCCTGACCTTTTAAATTTTATTTTCCTTTACTTGAAAAAGTGCTGAAATTTCACTGAAAGGATCTCAGATCACTAAACACAGAAGATAATAGGATCAGGAGAATGACACTCCTGCTTACATGTAGCTAATGCCTTTTATAACTACCTAGTAGTTGGTATGGACAAAAAAAGCTGTCTCCTATTCTGGCTGCATCTTGTGGAAACTGAATTTGGGGTTCAAAAGCTAAACTGAAGGTAAATTTTGCATAAAGAAAATTAAGACAAAACCTCCTTTTCAGTTCTGCCGTTCTGATTTCCAAGTATTTATGAACAGATTAAAGTTTCTGCCCCATCTTGGTCACAAATCTAGGAAATGGGTTTTTTAAAAAGTAAATGACATTGGCAAGTCATAGTCATTTCAGACTCAGTTCTGCATTTTTTTTATCTGTATGCATCTTGTAAGAAAATATGTAAGTCAAACCAAAAATTCAAGGTGGTTCCTGAGACAAAGGGACATGGTAAGAACAATCATTTCAGAAAAGATGTCCTATTCAAATGGTCCAAACTATTGTGGTAACTCTTTACTATATTGCCATGTTGCTTTCTCCAACATTAATTCAAAGGCCATGTAAGATATAGAAAAGCATGAAAATTACTTTGGTATGAAATACCACAGAGCTCTAGACCCTAACTTAGTTATGCAATCAGATCAAATTCTGGAAGGAAACATCAGATCAAACAGCAACAAGAGCAATTCAGATGAAACCGCATCTTCTACGTTTGTACAAAGAAAGCTTCATTTCCACTACAATTTTCTTCTATCCTGCCTAAAAGAATTAATGTTAAGGATTGACAAATGAAGCTTTAGTTCTTAGCTTGTCATTAGTATCAAAACAGAAGAATGTCCATGATGCTCTGTCTAAATGCAATATGAAAATAAAAATTGTTAGATAAAAGCAAAGCAAAGAATAGGTCATAATGGCGTTTCCTTCAGTTATAAATGTTAAGCTTTATCTAGCTGTCTATTGTGTCTAAAACACCTTTTAAGTAGGACATTACATGGACAGAAGCAGGTCAAGTTATCTTGGGACAATTTCCAAACGTTATATAATTTAAACATTTACCCTGTGATTTTTTTATCCAGGCTTCCCTAAACTAGCATGACCAGATGCAGGGATCCTATAATTTTCCAAATTCATAGGAAACTCTAGGTCTAGGAGACAGAACTGATAAATGCAACATCGTAAAGGTTAGTTTGCTAGCACTTATAAAAGCACATTTAATCAAAAGCATATGAACTAAACCATTTTTCTCAGATCCATTGCCCATTCAGTACCTGCTTTGCATTAACATTTACCTTAATATTAATAGGTGAATCTATATGAATCCAGCTTAACTGACTCCCTATCTTCCAAGAAGAATGTAATATTATCAGATCGGCAAATTGCTTTCAATATTAATGTAAACTGAAATGTAAAATAAGGATATTTAACTTGGCTGTTTTTTCTCATATAAAAGCAATTATTAAAATGGCAACAGAATGTAACAGACCTTCAAATCACTAGTTGCATCACTCATAGAATGTAATAATAGTGCCACTGACACCTGGTGCTTTAATTATCCTCTACAGAAAAGTTTTATTATGCCAGAATGAACATGTTCAAAACCAGGGCTTTTTTTCTCATAGAACGCTCAGAACGGAGTTCCGGCACCTTTTTTGGATGGAACCTTGTAGGGTAGGCAAGGCAGGTTGTATGACATGTGTGAGTTCCGACACCTTTTTCTTTGACAAAAAAAGCACTGTTCAAAAATAATCAGGAAGATTAATCAAGATCACTTGTTGAGATGGGCACTGTAGAAATCAAATACACAACCCTTTTATTTCAAAATAAAATGCAGTTAATTATTAAGTCCATATCATATATGTCATGAAAAATTCACAACACGGTTCCTTTAACCAAACTACCCTCTGATATGGAAAGTGAGAGCTTTTAGGTTTTCCAGGGGCTTTTATCTGGTCCACTAATAAACACAGAGAGGAAAGTAGTCTCTGAAGTTGAAGGCCTGCAGGAAGAGAGTTAGGAAGAGGCTGTCAATTTACAGTCCTTTTTCCAAAGAATTTGAAGTTGCAAAAAATTTAGAGCAAGGTTTTATACTGCCCAACATATATTTATACACTGCAGAAAAAAAAGCATTCCTGTATTAATTTATATGGGAGAGCAATTTATATAGGAAAGCATCTTTTAGGGAAAAATCTACCCTAAATAAATTGAAATATTATTTTTATTTTTTATTTTAATCCCATTTATATCCCGCCCTTCTCCGAAGACTCAGGGCGGCTTACAATCTAAGCACAAACCAATGTGCTTAGCAATAGCCTTCATTCTATGTATATGCCTGCTTATTAGGGCTTTCGCCCCCCCCCCCAAGCGGCATTATTACAAAGTCAGCTTATTGCCCCCAACAATCTGGGCCCTCATTTTACCTACCTCGGAAGGATGGAAGGCATATTAAGACATATTAAGCCATATTAAGACATATGGCTTACTACTTTCTCAAAACTGGGCACGATTTCGGTATACTGTCCCTGAAGTTTCCCAGAAACTGCACGTTCACCCTGATTTTCTATGAGATTACAGGGCAAGAAACAAAACCAGAAATAGCTCGGCAATTTTTAGGATGAATTACATCTACCTTTAAGTTGTATACTTGATTGCAAACCTGCATATAAATAGCGTAGGCAGCAGGACAATTAAGTAGTAATTTTATATTTTGCATTGATGCATCTCATGTTTCCCTTCTATTAAACCACTCTTTAGGAACCATAGCAGAATCAAAACTCCAGTACTGGTTCACTTTTGCAATTTCTATTGAAATCTAACTCCCACTAGATAATGTGCTATTGTTTGAGGGGCTAAACAGAGAAAGGGGTTTAAGTTAAAACACCGTAGTAGCAGTAGGATGAAATCACCCAGATGACTTTTTCATCTCATATTTACATCAGTTCTACTCGGATAACAAACCCCGTTAAAAACCAAGAACATATGTACTCAAAAGACTCCCGAGATTTCGCTTAAAGGAGCTACTCCCGTAAAGCCCGCAAAACTAAAAAAAAAAAAGGCTTAAGGTAAAAACGCAACCCCCGCACCTACCCTTTTGTTCGGAAACAACACTCGTTTTCACACATCGCACACTTCTATCAGTGTAAATCCAGCACCGACGAACACACGTTTAGATGTTTAATGGGGATCTCGCAGGGAAAGGAAGGGGCAGCGTTATGAATTACCTCATTTAACTATGATTGGGGGGGGGGGTGAGGAAGAGAGAGAGAGAGAGATTTTGACTTTTAATCAAACTCCTTCAACTTGGATGGGTATCCCGAGTGTGAAACGGAGGGCTGCGGAAAGCAAAATGGGGGGGTGTATGTTTGCAAAGGGGGGGGTGGGGTGTGATTTTAAAAAAGGGGGGCTGCCTCTTGAGGGACGCCCGGTGCCCCACATGGGGATGCACCCAAGTGCCCAGGAGCGGGGAAAGGGGGAACCCCCAACCCCCCCCCCCCTCGTAGGGAGCCCCAGGGCCGCGGCTGGCAGGCTACCGACCTGTCCTCGGAGTCCATGCGGCTCAACGGCTCCCCGTCCGAGGAGATTTCCAGGCTGCCCCTGCGGCCGCCCGACGTGGCACTGCAGGAGCTGCTGCCGCCCCCGCTGCCCGTGCCGTAGCCCTCGTCAGCCCCGGCCGACACGACGACGACGACGCCGCCGCAGCCCGCGTCCCCTTCGGACGACGCCGCCGCCGCTTGTGGTGCTGCCGCCGCTTCACTGGAGTCCCCCCCGCCGGAGGAGCCGCCGCCGCCGGAGCCGTCAGGCCCTCCGCCCGCGCCCACGTCGGCCCCGCCCGAGCCGCCCTTGACGTCGGCCTCGCTGCCGCCGGGGCTGAGCGAGCGGGCGTCGTCGGTGCAGCAGCCGCTGGAGGAGCCGGAGCTGCTGCTGCCGGCCTCGGCCTCCTCTTCCTCCTCCTCCTCGTCGTCCTCCTCGTCCTCGTCGTCGTCGTCGTCGTCCTCCTCCTCGTCTTCCTCTTCCTCCTCGTCGTCGCCGTCCTCCTCCTCTTCGTCGTCGCCGTCTCCGGCCTGGCTGGCGCTCTCCGGGCTGGGCTCCGACATGCTTTCCGCCCCTTCGCCGTTCAGCGCCGGTGGGGCCGGCTCGGCCTCAACTCCCGCCGCAGAGGTGGGGGAGGAGGAGGCTTCGCTCTCGGCCGCCTCTTCGGTAGCGCCGCCGCCTGAGGGCGAGGAGGAGGAAGAGGAGGAGGAGGAGGAGGAGGAAGGCGGCGGCGGGACCGCGGGCGGCTCCGCCATGTCGCTCAGCTCGGCCGCCATGACGTCTGGGAGTCGCCGCGCCGCTCCTGCCCTGCGAGACTCAGTCCAGTGCGCGCACGTGTACGTGCGGGCGGGGAGGAGGAGCCTGGGCCTTGCGAGGGGGCGTGGCTTTCTCTGCGGTTGCGGTTGCAGCGCTGTGTGCGGTATGGCGTCCGCCTGCAGACAAAAGGGTTAGATTAGAGAAGGACTCGCGGATCAAAGGAAGGAAGCGCATGCGTGCGTGTATGCTTGCCGGCCCGCCCGCCCTAAACCAATGCTGCTCAGTCTCGGAAACCCAACCGATGTGGACTTCAGTTCCCAGAATTCTTTAGCCAGCCATTGGGAGTTGAGGTCCCCGCCTTTTAAAGTGGACCCGATTGATTAAACACAACCGATCAGTCTTCAAATAAGTAAAAAAATGAGTGCTCTCTTCGGGTGATTATTACAAAGCAGAAACTCTCATGGTTTGGATATGTGATACAAGGAGTTGATAGACTAGACCTGGGGTAGGCAACCTCGGCTCTTTTATGACTCATGGACTTCAACTCCCAGAATTCCTGAGCCAGACCAAATTACTGTGCTTGAAGGAGCAGAAAATAATGGATATTTGATGGATGAGATCAGGGTAGTTGTAGGAGGTAGAGTAATTATAGGAGGAAATTATGGGAGGGAAGACCTGCAATTTATTACTATAATAGAGCAAGATGAGAAATATTTGACAGTGAAATCTAGGTCCCAAAAACATATTTGGGTATCCCAGAAGTTCAAATTAGTATGAAGCATATGAGGAGATGTGAAGAAGCAAGGCCAAAAGGGGAAGAAAAAAAAATCAAACGCAGGGTTGTATATTTGTTGGTTTATAATTTAGTTTTCTAAAGCTTCCCAATTTAACAAAGTCTAGGCAACTTACACATTGCCTAGTACATTAGACCAATACATTAGACCAGAAAACAGATTATAAGTAATCCTTGCCTTAAACCAGTCATTTAACAACTGTTCTTGTGGCCCTGAAAAAAAATGACTTACAACCAGTTCATTTATAGCTGTCACCATGATGGGTGCTTGACAACTGACATGTATTTACCATGGTTGCAGCAGCCCTGGGTCATGTGGTCACCATTTGCAGCCTTCTCAGCTAGCTTCCGACAAAGTCAATGGAGGAAGCCAGATTCACTTAACAACTGCAGCAAAAAGGTCGTCAAATTGGACATGAGTCACTTAATGACTTGCTTAGCAATGGAAATTCTGGTCCCAGTTGCAAGTCGAGGACTTTCTGTAGGCAGTGTAAATTCTCTATTGTTCATATCTCTCTTTTTTTTGCTGTTCCTACTTTTGCTTGTCTATCAAAATTGCAGTATTTATTATTTATTTATTTATTATTTAAACTTTATTTTCTAAGTTTTCTAAGTTATCTAAAGATATTAGATGCTTTGATATAGAAATATTAGGGAGACAAAAAGAGGTTCTTAGACAATGAAAAATTGTCTACAGCCACAGTAGCACCCAAAGACACAATATTGGAGAGCACAAAATGAGTTTTCCCACAAGTTGTCATATTTTTGCTCCTGCCAGGAGCTGGTTGTCAAGAAAGCGGTTGTAGAAGAACCTGCAAAATCCACGTCTGGTCTGGTTTTCTGCAAAAAACTGAAGCATCTTCTGTTGGCAGGCTGAGGTAACAATGGACCTAAATGTCAATCTTTAAGATTTAAGAGCCAGTTTGGTGTAGTGGTTAAGGCACCATACTAGAAAGCAGGAGAGCTTGAGTTCAAGTCCTGCCTTAACCATGAAAGCCAGCTACATGACTGGGCCAATCCCATTCTCTCTCAGCCCAACCCAGCTCACAGGGTTGTTGTTGTGAGGAAAACGGGAGGAAAAAGGTGTGTTTGCCACCTTGAGTTATTTGTAAAAATAATAAAAGACAAGAGAAAGAGAAAGAAAGAAAGAAAGAAAGAAAGAAAGAAAGAAAGAAAGAAAGAAAGAAAAAGAAAGAGAATGGGCCTGCATTTCTTTCTGGGTCAACCGTCCTCTGCAGTTCCCAGACATGGTCAGCAAGTACCCCAAGTCCTCTGTGCTGGAGTTAATGTGGGATCTGTGAGAGAACTCTTTCGTCAGCTCCTGAAGCTCCTGGCTGAAGTTAGCGTCCCAACACACACACAATCACACACACACACAACTTTCTATTGTGCCTTTTCCCAAAGCTTTTGCAAAGTGCCCCTTCTAGGACCCCATCTGCATTCCTATGGCATCAAGGCATGCCAGCTTTCATTTTTCAAACTCTGGGGGACAATTGTAAACCGCAGGAGAACAAAAGCTGGAGGGGGAGGGGGCAAAC
The DNA here is from genome assembly GCF_947247035.1 of Vipera ursinii. NCBI lineage: Eukaryota > Metazoa > Chordata > Lepidosauria > Squamata > Viperidae > Vipera > Vipera ursinii. The sequence goes on along the minus strand of NC_139515.1, from coordinate 79,902,789 downwards.
TGCTGGAAAGCAGCAGCTGCCTAGCTTTAAAAAAACAACAACTCAGAGCTTAGGGCCCCTTCTTGTTCTCTACTCTCTCTCTCTCTTTCTCTCTCCCTCCCAACTTCCAGAATTTTTCCAGCCTTTGCTTCAAACTCCCTAATCCACTTGGTGCACAAACTGGAAATGAGCTGAGGTTAAATTACTTCTGGGTGACAGCAACCAGCACAAATTTAAACAAGTCTCTCTCTCACACACACAATTCCCCCCCCCCAGTTTTCCATAGGCCAAAGCTAGAACTTTCTGGAGAGATGATTTAGAAAGCCAAAATTTTTCAGCCTGGGATGTTCTTTCCCTCCCAATATGTCTATACGGAGGAAATTCATTCACTTTGGTGAGGAAGGGCAAGGTTTGAGGTTTAAGGTCTTGGTAAGAACAAAGCTGGCAAATAAAACAGTCTGGGGATATCATCTCTGTTTCTCATCTGCCAGAAGGAACAATGTTCCTTTTGCCACGGCACTCTGTTTTTTTAACTAAGGATTTGTCCCTAACAGACAAAAATGAAATCTTATTCCAGTTCATAGCCCAGTCCTGTACAGAATTCTGACCTATGTTTTTGTGTCTCTCTCAATATTTTTGTCAGTCTTCTAAACTTTGTGGGGAACAAGGTCTCCAGGTGAATTAAGTGAAGCCCCACATAGATTAAATGTCCCTTCCATTCTATGAATCCTTCCCAGGTGAGTCAGGAAATGAACTAATTCGCACAATTACCCCAGAATTGTGGTCTTTAGGGTTCTCTTAGTGCACAGATGTTACTAATGAAACATTAGATATGTCATGAAACATGTGCCACCAAACAACCAAGCTCAGAGAGCACCAAGGACCTCACAGTTCAAGCCTGAGTTACATGTATTCTATCGTAAGCCACAAGTTTTTAAACCTTGGTTTGTTAAGTACTCTTGACTGTATTGCATCAAGTCAAAAAACATTTCAATGAGCGACATAGCAGCATGCTGAGCTGATATTGCTTTCAGAATCAATCTAAATCTAGGTTCCAATCAAAATCTTAAGTTTGGAGAAGGAATATTAGTGCAAAACAACTATTTTACTCCTGTTTTACTTCTTTGGAATTGCTTGTTTATTGCTTCTCTTTTTTCACATGGTACTATCTGCCTTGCTAAGGTTCCTTATATGGTTCCTATACTCTTATAAAGTTCCTTATGAATTCAGGTGTTTGCAGGGCAGGTGTAAACGTAACTGTGTCACAGGGCTACGTGGAGTAAATTTATCTCTCAGAGAATTTTTGTGTCTCCTTTTTCTTATCCAACACTCAGTCATTAATTGAGTGATACCAAATTCTATGCAACATCAGCTCAGACATGATATCACACGCCCTTACAAAAGTATTGGAGGTTTTTAGGTGTCTTTCTGTGATAGTATGCTACGTTTTCTCTGGTTTTTGTTTGCCCCATGTTAGAGGTTGCTGGCATTAAAGAGCAACTACAGACAAGTAAATAAAATATTTTATTTTAACTTCTGGACTTGGGAAAATTGTGGTGCAGGCATCTCATAATCGAAACAAGGGAAATGAAGTTTTCTTTAAAAAAAACTAAAAATGTTACAATCGAACAGGACAAAGACATAGGAAAGTCAAATCGTTATCCCCACTGGATTCATTCAGCAAGTGCATCTTTTTGGCTGAGTTACTCAATATCCTAGTCTAGAGTAAAATGGACTTTATTACTTTGTGTGAATTCAGCCATAGGGGAGGGAGTACAGGGGAAATCCCTGCACTGTCCTGGACTTCAAATTTTCATGTCAAGCTCTTGGCAAACAATAAACCAAGATTTTTTCCAGAGTTTTCTTTAACAAGATTTATTGAAAGGGAGAGGTTACAGAAATCCCAGCAGCTTGACCTTGGTGACTGAGGAAGGATTCAAGCCACAGATGTTTACAGGGGTTGGAAGAAAAGATAGCAGCCATAATGGTAACCCCAACCCTTTTTATGTGTCCCCCTTGTAGATGACCTCATTTAAATCACTCTCCCTAATCTGAGCTGAACTAAATATAATCCTGTTCTCATAGCTAAACCTTTAAATTAAAGAAAAAAAATGCTTGGGGTCAGGCTGACAGAACTAAATATTTGAGAAACCTTTGTTCTCACTTGACAAGCACCTTGCTTAGCAACAGAAATTCTGGTCCCGCTTGTGATCATAAGTTGAGGACTACTTGCACAGCCAATATGCTCTACAGCTGCATTCTCCAGATCAATGGTGGGATTCAAATATGTGAACAACCGGGTTTCTGTGTGGATGCTGCTTCTGGAATTCCATTCTGGGCCTGGGCAACAAAAAAAATTAGCTACTGGTTCTGCCAAACTGGTGCGAACCGGTTGAATTCCACCACTGCTCCAGATGCTTTTGGATTATTAAAACAATAAAACCCACAGGTACTACTAGTAAGCAGATGCTGCAGATGTTAATAATCTAATACTGATACGCTGATCTGTCAAAACTTTCAAATGAAAAAGGTAAAATTTCTTATAATATTATCCTCGGTAGATAACTGTTCCAACTTTCTCGCTAAGGAATTGAAGCTATGGAAAGCAGGGAGAGAGATAATCAACAAGTTACATTTTTTAAGCAGCTGTCATAATGGCTGGGACGTGATGCCAAGTTGACCTGGATATAAGATGGACTGAGGAAGTCCATCTTCATGCCAAAAAGATTTCGAGCTAATTACCATTTCTACTTTGCAATGCTGGCTTGGGGGGGGGGAACAACCATGGAGAATGCCTGCTATGAATGCACCACCTTGAGTTCCTGAAGGAAAGGCCAGATATAAATACATCCAATAAATAATTAACTAATGGATTCCCCCTCCCCCTTTCAAGAACTATTGGAACTAACTTGTACTGTCATGAAAATTTGGTGGCAAACACAAAGTTGAGTCTGCGTTATCAGATGGCCAAACGATGATTAAATCCGAGAATGATTTTCCGCTTATTAATCAGAACATACAATGCAGCCTTGTGTGTCCTGTAAATGAAGCGGCACCATTGTGAACCTGAATAATCCCTGGGTGCATAATGAGGGAAAGTAATTTTTCCCATCTCTAAATGGGGCTGGCTTGCGTGAGGGGATATGAAAGGAAGGCGCTTGGCAACCCTTTCAGAACAATGGCCCCAGATGGAAGGAGATGTAATTGGTTTTGAACAGCATGAACATCTGTACAGTGTGTGTCCTATCCCAATGGGCCTCTCTTGGCAGGGGGTGATCCATTTCTCCTTGTGTGTACAGCAATCAGCCACGTTATGTAAGAACCGCCAGACACTTTGGTTTCATCAGTCATCTGTTTTAAGCACTTGCTTTCCAAAGTCTGAGTTCAACCATCCTAAATGCGTTCAGGAAAGACACTGGTTTTTGACAAGGCAAAAGGTGGAGGATCAAAAGGCCCAGTGAATAAAGCCCATTCTGGGGTGAATGAGCTGGATTTCAAGAGCCACCAAAAGCTTTGTCAGTTGACTGAGGTTAATGTATAATGAATAAAAGTTTTATAATAATGATGATGATGATGTTTCTAAGTCTCTTCTTAGAAACTTCCAGTGTTGGAGCATTTACAGCTTCTGGAGGCAGGTAGTTCCACTGGTTAATTGTTCTAACTGTCAGGAAGTTTCTCCTTAGTTCTAGGTTGCTTCTCTCCTTGATTAGTTTCCATCCGTTGCTTCTTGTTTTGCCTTCAGGGGCTTTGGAGAATAGCTTGACTCCCTCTTCTTTGGGGCAGCCCCTGAGATATTGGAATACTGCTATCACGTCACGCCTAGTCCTTCTTTTCATTAAACTACTAGACATACCCAACCAATAAAATAACACAACCATGTGATCAGAATTTGGAGTGGGGTGTCTTTAGGATTTCATCCTGCTTGTGGATATTGGAATAGACCCTGACAGGAACATCCTTTGCACCTCTTCTTGTTCTTATATTTTTATCCTATTTTGATTTTGTTTTTGCTGCTTGGATTGTGTGTTGTTTTAATTGTGTAGTTGTTTTTTTTTTGGTTGTTGTTTGTTTTGTAAACTGGCCAGGAGTAATGAGATTATGGCCGGATTAAAACAAAAGGAGTCAACCAATAATTCTGGTTAAGATTCTCATTGCTAGATGCATAACGTCCACGCCACATTTTAAGAACATCAACATTTATTTATAACATGATATAAAAGAAATGAGATATGAACATTTGCCTTTGAACAATAATAAGGGGTTTCTTATACTTACATTAGTTGTGTTCATTGTATAATATATACACAATGAACATAATTACATTTGTACACAGACCTAACTGGAAATTGAATATACCTGCTTCTTGATATATATATATACACCCTATTTCAACAGAGTAAGAAGAGCCCAGTCCATCCAGTTCCATTTCTTTTTGTAAAAAAGGCAAAAAAAAAAGAGAGAGTAAATACTAGCGTTGGTGAGTATGCGGATAGCAGAATGGCAGTAACTGACTTTGCAATCTGACTGGGATGTACTTACAGAACAACAAGAACAAAAAAGGACACATCTTAACTATGCAATGATTTTTTTTTAAAAAAAATGGCACATTTTAAATAGAGGGTGGTGGCCTTGATTAATCAAAATGTGAAAATGAGACATGATCAGCTTTGGAAAGAAACCATGTTTCAGGGCTGACAGCAAAAGAAACCGGTAAGGAGAGGGCACCAAAGGAAGCCAATGTAACCGAATCCTTCCAAATTCAAACCCTTTTAGGAGGGGACGGTGCTGACTGTAGGCCACACAGAGGAGGAAGAGGAAGAGGAAGGGAACTCTCAGTTGTGTGGATGGAATGAATACAGAGCAGCGATAGCAGGAAGCTGGTGACGGCGGGAAGAACTCTGGAGTTGGTTGAGGGGGTACGGTGGGGATATTTAAAGTTCTCTTGGAATAAATGTTTTCCACAACGTGATAAAATGATGCTCTATGGACAAAAGCATCGGAACTATGAATTTCATAGATTTCATAAAAGTGACTGTACAAGCATCCTCGTCTTTCCACAGGCGTGTTTGGGACCTCAGCCGTGGATGGTCTCAGCAGAAGCCAGCAGGGCTGAAAAAGAAAGAGGTTCTCTGTTGACATCCGAGAATCCAGGAGAAGAGGAACAGCATTTTTTTTTTTTTGGAAATAGGGCAGGTCAGAATGAAACGTCTTTTAAAATCTCTGATTACCCAGGCAGATCAGGGAAAGGACAGGGATTTTCCGTATTTAGTCAAGGCAAAAACAGGCTGAGGGAAGAAGCATCTGCTTTGACAAATACTGTTATCACCAAATATTGACATGATAGCAGTCCTGGATATGACCAAATTACGAGGGCAAATTAGGTGTCATTTAAAGAGAACTCAACTCACTTCGAAGAAAACTATTTCCAGAAAGCTAGATCAGGGGTAGGCAACCTCGGCTCTTTTATGACTCATGGACTTCAACTCCCAGAATTCCTGAGTCAGCTATGCTGACTCAGGAATTCTGGGAGTTGAAGTCCATGAGTCATAAAAGAGCCGAGGTTACCTACCCCTGGCCTAGATTGAAGAAACCCCTATAGGTGGTGCTCAACTTATAACCATTTGCAGAGCAACTGGACATAATGGAATGGCATTGAAAAAAAAGTGTCTTATGACCAGTCCTTGCACTTATGAGCTCGCAACCATGGGAGCATCCCTGCAGTCACATGATCAAAATTCAGGTGCTTGGCAACTGGCATGTGTTTAAGACTGTTGCACTCTCCTGGAGTTGCGTGATCACCATTTGCAACCTTCCCAGCTGGCTTTCAATAAGCAAAGTCAATGGGGGAAGTTGGATTCGCTTAACAATTGTGATATTTAAAAAAAAAGGTTATAAAGTTGGACATGATTCACTTAACAACCTGCCTTGCTTTGGAAGAAAAATTCTGCTTCCAATTATGGTCATAAGTTGAGAACTACCTGTTTGGCAGCCTTTCTGGGCATGAGCAGATGTGCGGACCAGTTCCAGGATTTTCAACCCTGAAGTTTTTATTTTATTTTATTTTATTTTATTGTTGTTGTTGTTGTTATTATTATTATTATTATTAATAATAATAATAATAATAATAATAATAATAATAATAATAATAATAATAATGTTGGAAGGGACCTTAGAGGTCATCTAGTCCACCCCCCTGCTCAGGCAGGAAACCCTATACCATTTCAGATAAATGGCTGTCCAGTCTCTTCTAAAAAACTTCCTGTGTTGGAGCATTCACAACTTCTGGAGGCAGGTAGTTCCACTGGTTAATTGTTCTAACTGTCAGGAAATTTCTGCTTAGTTCTAGGCTGCTTCTCTCCTTGATTAGTTTCCATCCGTTGCTTCTTGTCCTGCCTTCAGGCACTTTGGAGAATAGCTTGACTCCCTCTTCTTTGGGGCAGCCCCTGAGATACTGGAGCACTGCTATCATGTCCCCCCTCACCCTTCTCTTCATTAAACTACACAGACCCAATTCCAGCAACCGTTCCTTATGTTTTAGCCTCCAGTGCCCTAATTAACTTTGTTGCTCTTCTCTGCACTCTTTCTAGAGTCTCAACATCTTTTTTACATCATGGTGACCAAAACTGGATGCAGTATTCCAAGTGTAGCCTTACCAAGGCATTGTAAAGTGGTATTAACACTTCACGTGATCTTGATTCTATCCCTCTGTTAATGCAGCCTGTTGGCTTTTTTTGGCAGCTGAAGTACACTGCTGGCTCATATTGAAGTGATTGTCCACTAGGACTACGAGATCCCTCTCACAGTTGCTACCGACCCAGAAAGTGCCCAGGTTGGCTATTACTTAATTATTCTTTTCCACTGAAGTGGGGTTGTTTCAGGAATGCAACAGTGAATCTGGTGATGCAGAACAGGTTTTCCACTGCTTTGTGTCAGACAGCTCTGAAGTGCTTCTCACTGAGCTACTAAACTTTGGCTTACTGTTACCGACTGGAGCTTAGGGCTTCTTTGGTTGTTCTTTAATCTATGATCATTTACTTCAAGACGACAAAATTAAAAACAATACCAACAACGCAAAACTGTGCCGAAAATGTGAGGCAAGCAGTAAAGTCCTTTCACTGTAGCCAATTAGTTCCTGGATAAGTCTTTGGCATCTCCAATTAAAGCAGGGTTCTTCAAACTTGGCCCTTTTATGACTTGTGGACTTCAACTCCCAGAATTCCTCAGCCAGGCGAGGAATTCTGGGAGTTGAAGTCCACAAGTCATAAAAAGGCCAAGTTTGAAGAACCCTGAATTAAAGGAACCAATAGCAGACGACGACAAAGAACCCTGGAGAGACTTCTTGTAGCAGACGAATCTGGGAAACGATTTAGTTGAACCATTTTAGATTTCTTTGCCATGCCGACAAAGCTTTGGCTAAAATGCCCTGCGCCCATCTGACCTCCTCAGGCAGGACTAAGGAAAAATGGAGTACATGCATTCCTTTGGAGATGTTTTGACAATCTATGGATAGGAATCCCAACCTGCTGCTGCGGAGTTTCCCTTTGAAGTCTGCGCTGGCATCTCGAACAACGAAGAAGAAGAAACCGTATCTTCCTGTTGCTCTTGAATTCTACTTTTTTCACTCTCTTCTGAGCTGCTTTCAAGCTTGTGGTTGATGACGGGGGCCTCCTTGTTGGGGCTGCTGGAGGTTGGGGGGGGGAGAGGAGAACTAGGTTTAGAATTTCCTCTAACCTTTCATTAGGTTAACCGATACTATATAGTATTTCAATAAACTCTGTCACACAAAATGGGGACTGTGAAGTACACCGGCTTACGCTTTACAGGGCTGAGGGGGTGGGGAGGGACCCAAATGAAGAACTCCGCCTTGGCTTTGAACTCTGCCTTTTTTTTACAGAAGAAAGGTTTCAGGAGTTCAAAGGAATCGCAGGGCTAGTCTCCCACTCCTGACTATAATCCAAACAGGAGGAAAGGGGAAATAATTTATGTTCAGGAAACACTAGGTTCCCTACAGTTGGGCCTGGTTGCTGGTTGGATAGGATCCCGTGAGGAAATACGAGGGGGTATTTCTATAGGCCAGACTGAGAAGTACAAAACTGTCCCTAAAAAAAAAAGGCAGTTCTTAAACCAGGCCATCCCGATGTCAAGAAAGCCATGAACTTGGTCAAGATGCTCCACTCCTGCAAGCCTCCAAATAGGCCAGGGGTGGGGGACCTTGGCTCTTTTATGACTTGTGGACTTCAACTCCCAGAATTCCTGAGCCAACATTTGATCAACTAAATACAGTAAATGCCATACCCATTACATTTAATTGTTGTCCTTTTCTGCCACATTAAAAGAATGGACGCTCTTTTGACAGCATATTCTGGATTGGGTCTAGAGGTCATGCCCAAGTCTTTGTGGATCATGTGGTCCTGGGTATATAAACAATGTTCTTCTTTTATAATTCCCCCCCCCCCATCAATATTGCTCTGCGGATCTTATGCTGTTAACTCAGTGGGCATATAGAGACAATCTAACCATCCTCCCCTTTTAAACTGTTGTTTGAAAGATTGCCTAGAGCAGGGGTAGGCAACCTTGGCTCTTTTATGGACTCATGCTGGCTCAGGAATTCTGGGAGTTGAAGTCCCCAACAGAGCAACAATTGAAACAAAAAAACAAGCAGGACATTCAAGTCAGTACATCAATCACAAGTGTCCCTCTGCAAAAGAGTTTTAAGCAGCCACCAAGAAAAAGGAACTAAAGTTGCCAAAACAGTAAGAAACATTGTGGACTTTTTTTTTCTTTTAGATGTTCTGCAACTTTAATAACGATCAACGAGGGGGGACAGATTAACCTGATTTTTACAGGAGGGAATTTTAATGCAGGGCAGATGGCGAGGGCAAGTTCATATGGCAGAGCAAATCCTCTCCCAAGATTTTCTTATCTGGTCAGCTTCTCTCTTACATTCAGCACTACATAGCAAAAACCATTTCAAAACATTTTCAGACTAGAAAAATCTATATTTTCCGCTCTCCTCCCTTGGCACGTGGTCCAGAATGGAATCAACAGGTCCCCAATTTAGCTGAAGCTTTTCTATTTCTTGTGTTAAGTGTAAAAAACAAAAAAAAAGGGGGGGGAAACAAACTGGAAATAAAATGAGAGAAAGGTATGTATGTATGTACAGGATATCCTGGCTTAATGACCTGTCGCTTAACAGCTGTTCTAAACTACAGAGGACTTTCTTCCAGATGGTTCCAACAGCCACCTGCTACCCCCATGGGATTGCATTTTGGGTGCTTGGCCACCAACTTGCATTTATTGCCATATGCAGCATCTTGCGATCACACGACCACAATTTTTGGTGTTTGCCCATTTCTGGAGTTTGCTTCCAGTTTCTGGCAAAAAACGGCCATTGGATAAAATGGATTTGTTTGGATGAGCCTTGGTGGAGCAGTGGGCTAATGCCTCCTTAAGTAACACCAGCTGCCTGCAATTAGTGCAGGTTCGCGTCCCACCAGGCTCAAGGTTGACTCAGCCTTCCATCCTTCCAAGGTAGGTAAAATGAGGACCCAGATTGTTGGGGGCAATTAAGCTGACTTTGTAATAATGCCGCCTGGGGGGTGTATGAAAGCCCTAATAAGCAGGCATATACATAGAATGAAGGCTACTGCTAAGCTTGTAAGCCGCCCTGAGTCTTCGGAGAAGGGCGGGATATAAATGGAATTAAAATAAAAATAAATAAAAATAATGACCACTGTGTTTGCTTAACAACTGCGGCGCTCACAACTGCCAAACAAAAGGTCATAAAATCGGGCATGATCATGTGGTAACCCGCTCAACAATCACCACAACTTACAACCGTAAATTTTGGGCTCAATTATGGTCATAAGTTGAGGACTACCTGGATGTTTTTATGATTATGTGTGTAATCAATTCACACAGCCGCCCATCTCCTCAGTGCGACTCTGCGCAGTACCAACGTAAACAGCATAAAGAGCACGAAAAAGTACAATGGTCACTGAGAATAAACTAAAAAAAAAATCCATCTCGACATCTCAAAGGCCTTCTGATCTTTTGAAAATGAATCTCCTCTGCGATGCATTTTAGCTCTGCTTGGGATCTGTTTTCAAGATTTCTCATAATAGCAAAGCAAAAGACCTGTTCTGTTTTGACATCTGAGGGTAAATGCTACTGAGGTTTTCACCCAGAGATGGCTGCCAAGTCAGAATGAGTAGTTTTTCAGAGGCAGTCTATACAGCAGGGGTGTCAAACACAATTTCATTGAGGGCCGCATCAGCACTGCGGTTGCCCTCAGGGGGCCGGGTGGGTGTGGCCTGGGTGGGCGTGGCCTACTGGGTGGGCATGGCTAGAGTGCGTATGGCCTACTGGGTGGGTGTGGCCAGCTCTACGTTGGCATCAAGGGTGCCTATGGGGGCCTGGGCAGGAGTGGGACAGATCTGAGCGTCTCTGGGCCAGGGCCAAGGCAATGGGGGCCGTTCCCTCACTGTTTCCAGGATGGCTTCGCGGGCCACATGAAACCACTTCGCGGGCCGGATCTGGCCCCCGGGCCTTGTGTTTGATATGTCCGCTATACAGGAAAGGCACCATCATCTTCTGCATATGCAAAGACTGCAGCCATGTTAGATTATTTGCAGGATTGGCTACAAATACCTAGCATCCGCTTTGCTTTACCTGGCATTAATATCTCCTGTCTGTTCTTCTGGCTTCTCAGGTGCTTGTTCAGGATTTCTCTCCTTTGGCTCTGAAACATCTGAGATCAGCTGATCTTCATTTTTTGGTAACTGCAGCACAGAAATAAACATTAAAGGGCAAACGTTAATGGTCCTAGATGGGATGGCTAGAAAAGCTTTGCATTTCAAAACCATAGTGACGTTACTATAACCATCTGGCAAAAAGTGAATTTGCTAGATTAATGCAATTTGTACGAGAATTATAATTGTTTAGTCTAGCGAAGGCCGGAGAGTTCAGAGTAAGAAAAGGAAAAAATGATATGAAAGGTATTTAAAAATAGTAGCATTCTTGTATTTTAGTGTATCCTTGTTAATTAATTTGTATCCTGTCTTTATTATTTTTATAAATAACTCAAGGTAGTGAACATATCCAGCGCAATTGTCCACAGCAACAACCCTGTGGGATGTCTTGGGCTGAGAGGGAGAAACTGGCCCAAACCTACCTAGCTGGCTTTTTTGCCTAAAGTGGGACTTGAACTCAAGATCTCCTGCTTTCTAGCCTGGTGCCTTAGACCAAACTGCCTCCTATTGTTACTATATGATTTGTTTTCCTAACAGCCATCTAATTTTGAACAGACAAAAATGCGCAGAGTATTTCTAAAACCATTAAAATAAAAAGAACACACTAATAATAGAAATGTATTAAAAAGTACCGAAATTATAACCAAGAGTCTTAACAAGTTACACCTTTATTCATGTCTAAGCACCACGTGGGAGGAAACAGTACCTGTGTAATAAAAGTAGGATTATGTTCATTGGCGCAATCATTTTCTTTCAACCAAGCTGTGTCTTCTACATCATTCGGATGGCTTTGGCTCACGTCGCTCATTTTAACGCCATATTCTACTTCCTTGGGATTGCATACAAAGTTTTCTTTCCTTGGGCTCTGCAGAAAAAAAAATGGTGTTTTTTTTTAATTAATGAGACAAATGACACCATCGTTAAAAATAGAAATGGTAGTTATAGAATAAACAACCAAGGGAAACACAGATGCTATGTGACATTCCTTCAGTTCGTGTCATTAAAAATATAAAACAACAACATGGGAGAGTTCAACAGTTTCTCGGCCTGTGCATGAAACAAATACAACCTTTCTCAATACAGAATATTTAGATGCCCCTTAATTTTCATTCTGACAACTGCCTTATAAAATATTCTCCTGGCCTTTCAGAAATCAAAGTAGAAAGGTGTAAATCAGGAGGAGGAAGATTGCTCCAAATTAACCTTCTCTGAAATGATAGCTTGCAGATGTTTTGAACTTTCAAGACTCATAAACCTGCCTGGCTGGGAGTTTCTGATTGGAAAGCTGAAATGTCATGCATGTTACGCTTTCTGCTTCTTCTCAACACTTAAAGAGTTTTCCTTGTCATTAATTGGAAATAAAACTCCACTAACTTTATTTAACACTGTCAGATAAACAACATTTTCAGGGTTAAACTATGGGATTCTTGGTACATTCTAAATTGGATTGTTTGCTTGCAGATGTTCCATTACCCAGCTGGGAAACTTCATCAATGCTCTGATGATATTACCTAGTTAGATATGTCTGCAAGCAAACAACCAGACTCAGAGAGCGCCAAGAATTCCACAAACAACACTCCCTCTTACTGTAAGAAATAAAGATTAAAAACTCCTTGAGGCTGAATGTCTTGGTGGCTTCATGGACATCGTTCAATCCCTAGAGACTAAAATGGACAATGTGAAATTTGAGCGGGCCACGAACAAGGAGTATATATTGGAGGTGGTGACCTTTCGAGAGCTGTATGCAACGAAATTTCATTTTGATGTATGCCAATTGGTGTACATTCAAAGTGACAATAAAGTTATCATTATCATCACTCACGCCCTCGTGACCTCTTGTCTGGACTACTGCAACGCTCTCTACATGGGGCTATCCTTGAAGACCACTCGGAGGCTCCAGCTGGTACAGAATGCAGCCACAAGAGTTGTGTTGGGAGTTTCCCGACACTCCCATGTTACACCTCTGCTCCGCGAGCTGCATTGGCTTCCAGTTGTCTTCCGGGTGAGATTCAAGGTGTTGGTAATGACCTACAAAGCCCTACATGGCATGGGTCTGGAATACCTTGGGGAGCACCTGCGGCCGGCGTCAACTTCCCTCCGCCCAGTACGCTCCCACAGAGAGGGCCTCCTCAGGGTGCCACCGGTCAAAGAATGTCGACTGGTGGCCCCCAGGGGGAGGGCGTTCTCTGTGGGCGCGCCGGATTTATGGAACCATCTTCCGGTCGAGCTCCGGATGGCGCCTGACTCCGCTCCTTCCGGTGCGATCTCAAAACCTACCTTTTCGAACAAGCTGGCCTGGCCTGATGGGATGGGGTTGGGTTTTATTAATCTGTTTTAACCTACTTTTTAATGTGTTTTAACTTATTCATGGGCATTTTGTTTAATCGTTTTTAATTTTTGTATCTTGTTTTTTAATATGTATTGCCCTGTTCACCGCCCTGAGTCCTTCGGGAGAAGGGCGGTATACAAATAAAATAAATAAATAAATAAATAATTAATAAATAATTAATAAATAATAAATAAATAAATTATGTTGTCTTCCCAACCATGATACAGAATTGGATTGGCACTGCTCTTTTTCATTTTAGCTGAGATTTGCTGGGGGCCCTACCCAAGCACAAACAAAGCCTCAAACTGCTCAGCTGCTTGAAATCCACCAAGATCAGATCAAATTCTATCTCCATGGTAGCACTTAAAAAGAGCCTAAGTCCCTGAGATTGTAATACTAACAGAACTTTGTTTGTGTTCCACTGAAAGACTCTGAATATGAGGGCCTACCTGCAATAATTTAAAAGGATTTTCTCTGACGAGAGCTGGACTTTGTGAAGGGGACAGATCTGAAATGCCAATAATATTCAGTCCTTTCTTTTTCTCACGCAAACAGGCCTGTTGATGCCTTTTTATTCTTTCCATCTGTTCCTCCAATGTCATTCGTGGGCGAGTACTTTCTGCCAAGCATAATTGCTCCACTGCGCTTCTCGGCCTTTCCTTGAAAGAAAGAAAAGGGGTGATAATAAAAGTATTTCCTCAAAGGATACCGTTTTGCCACCGATGCCGCATCCTTCTGAAGCAAGGCTGTTTCAAATCCTACATAAACAATGAATCATCAAGAAACTCTATGCATGCACATCATCTAGAATAACAGCGGGGTGAATTTTCGGCCTGTAATAATGCCCAAATAAGCTGGCCACCAATTGTCAGTGAGCCACAGAACGGGCTGCTCTGATAAAAGGCATAGCCCTGTAATTTTTCTCTGCCCATTTGAATTTTCTCAACAGTTTTATCAGTGGAGATTCTAATCCAGATGTCAAACTCAAGGCTCGCCGGCCAGCTTCGGCCCGTGATGTGATGTGTTTAAATCTGGCTCGCAAGCAGACTAGTAGGAGTAGGTGATTGAGTATGTAGCGTGGAGGGGCTGAGCTGAAGCAGCGGCAGCACCAGAGAGGCCTGGGGGAGAGTCAGCTGGAGCTGCGGTGTTGCTGGGTCTCTGCTGAGGCCCTGGGATCGGTGAGCGCAGCTCCAGCTTCCGGCAGCCTCGGGGGTGGCAGTCTTCGGGGGAAGAATCTGCGGGACTGCGGGGGCTTGGCAGGGAACCCCAGAATCAGCACATGCAGCTCCAGCTGATGAGTGTGTGAAAAGGCCAGCCAGGCAGTGAGTGAACACCTGGGGGAGGAAAGGAGAGGATATAAAAAGAGGGCTTTTAGCGAGAAGGAGGAGGAGTGAGTGGGGAGAGAAGGCGATAGGAGAGATGTCAGTGGGGCAAGCCTGAGGGAGAGAAGGGGATAGAATAGGAGAGGCTTTTGTGGGAAAAGCCTAAGGGAAAGAAGGGGATAATAGGGGAGGCTTCTGTGAGGCAAGCCTGAGGGAGAGAAGGGGATAGGAGAGGAGCTTTTGTGGGGCGAGCCTGAGGGAGAGAAGGGAACAGCAACTGGCCCTTTGAGGGCAGCCATAATGCTGATGCGGCCCTCAGTGAAATTGAGTTTGACTCCCCTGTTCTAATCAAAGGCTGCATTAGATGACTATATTGTCAAATCCTGTGTGATGAAGCTAGATCCAGGAAAGAGGAACCACACAGAGGTTGCAACTGCTCCTCCGGTTCCTCAAGGTTATTCCTTCTATCCCTTGCTGCCTTGTTACTACCTGAAATGCCATACTGATGAGAGCATTAGAGGAAGCCAAGAATGCAATCTATTTCTTTTAAATACCGTTCTTAGATCTATCTTCTTTGTTTTCCTTAAAGTCACGTAAGAAGCGATTGTTGAAGATTCTGGGGTTGGTGACTTTGTTCTGGGTGGCACTACTCCAATGGGAAAATGTGAGCCTATAAAACAAGAGAAAGGCATTTAAAGTATGCCACAGTGTCAGAACTATGCTTCGTTCCAAGGAGAAGCATGTTAATCGTATACATTTCCAGATTTAATATAATAGGACTTAGCAAGGATTTTGCAATACAATCACCTTAGATTTCCTCAACCTGTTGTGGAATATTGGGCATGTCTAACTTGCCTTTAACCACCATGGTTGGGACTTCTACTCTAATAATAATAATAAATAATAATAAACCTTTATTGTCAAAGTACAACATGTGTACATTGAGATTAGCTGAGCCTCCCCCCGTTCTCTCTCCCCCCCAACACACAGTGACAACAAACCCTCCATCTCACCACACTATGTGAACCAACTACATCACACACCGGCCTCCCAAGTCAATTCTGCATAAGATTATGTCCCATTTAAAAGCCTAACAGCCCACGGATAAAAGCTATTTTTCAGCCTGTTGGTACGGCTGGCTATATTCCTATATCTCCTACCGGATGGTAGGAGAGTAAAGAGATACCGTCCAGGGTGTGAGTCATCCCTGAGAATCTTCCTCACTCTTCCAAGGCAACGAGCCCTGGCGATGTCATCCAGTGGTGTCAGGGAACAGCCCACAATGTCTTGTGCTGTGCTCACTACCCTCTGTAATACTTTCCTATCCGCGGCTGTCAGACCAGCATACCAAACCACAATACCATACGAGAGGACACTCTCTATAGTAGACCGGTAAAAGAGGGTCATTAGCTGTTGTTCTACCCTGTTCTAGTACAGCAAGGCAACTTCTGATTGCAAAGAATTTGCACCACACATTAAGTTCCAGTTAAGATAATTTATCCCTCAGGCCTGTTCACAGGAATCTAGTCAATTTTTTTATTTTTTTAAATTTTATTTTAATCCCATTTATATCCCGCCCTTCTCCGAAGACTCAGGGCGGCTTACAATCTAAGAAGCACAAGTCAATGTGCTTAGCAATAGCCTTCATTCTATGTATATGCCTGCTTATTAGGGCTTTCGGGTCCCCCCCAAGCGGCATTATTACAAAGTCAGCTTATTGCCCCCAACAATCTGCGTCAATTAATGGGCAGCGCTAAATTGGTGCTAACTAAGAGTCAACGGGATTCAAGAGGAGTTGGACTTCGATGTTTGTGGGAATGTAATGATTCCAGTCTGATTACTCTCTTGATTCTGCCCCCAGATTCTGCCTGCTTTTCTCCTACAGGTTGCACTGTACTCAAATAAGATATATTAGACTGAAATCAGAGAAATATAGAATAAAACTGGAACTAATCAAGATGCAAGGTTCCTGGGCCAATTGACCCCTCAGTGTGTTATGACAAATAGTAGGTATTGCCATTTTGGGATACATATAGTACATAATATTTTGATAAATAGTCCTCATTTAGCACCCACATCTGGCTGTTTAAAAACTAGGTACAGCCCTCTTTTTCTGAACACTCTCTTCTCATCTTCTGCAATTTTTATGAGAAGCATTTTATCAGCGAGAGCCACCTACATCTATATCCAGTTGGATGTAGGCCTAAGTCACTTAGAAAACTGCATTCTTTGGATCCCAACCAGCCTTAAAATAAAGCCTATCAGTTATTCAATCAAACACCTTGCCTTAACAGAAAAAGTATGCTGTAACTGTACAGCAGTTTTCACTAGCGATGGTTTTGCTTTTTTTTTTCTTTTTCTTTTCATCTCTAAAGTAAAGAAACAAACCAACACGGTGTGAGACTAAAGACCCCTGCTTTCGCTTTCTTCCTACATTCACAATTTTGCAAGCAACTCTCTCTGAAAGGAAATTCTATTATTGCTTATGTAAACGTGGAAACTGTTTTGCCAAGAGACCTGGGCTACTGAAATTACACTGTTCAAACTGTCTCCAGCTAATTCATTCCACTTATGCAAACAGCAAGCATAAACTGGTCTTCAGAGACCATTGGCAAGGCAATAGTAAAGTCCCAGTTTTAGAGGCCTTTAAATACAAAGAAATGTTTTCTCCTCACTAATGTCAACAATTTCCTTTAAAGTTTATAGACCTGCATTTGGGAAATTAATTGGTGTGCTTGCTACAAGAGAGTGCCATTGCGCTAAAGTTGGCAGGCAAGGGAAATGCAAAGGAACTCTCATTCAAAAAGAAATGATTGCCTAGCACAATCACAATGCTTCAAAGAAGAAGAAAATGCCATTTTGGGCACTATATCCAGACTGAATGACGTTATTAGCCGACAGACTGAAACTTTATTTCGGTCATTGACCGACAACAACAAAAAATCATTTCAGTAAAACAAATAAAGCAAAGTCAACCATTAACATCAATGACTACTGGAGCCATGTGCAGGTTAAGCTTACCTATAACGTAGCATAATTGGTTACATAACAAATAATGCACATAACAATTATCTGATAAAAAGGATAATGAGTTAGTGGCGAATGTCCCTGTAGAACTGGCAGTATAAAAGAACATGCGGTTTCTATAGCACCCGTGTCACAGGGCAATGTCATGTTTCATAAGGTTTTTTTTTCTACATTTTCCTTCCAAAACAGCTGTGGGGAGGACATTGGTTATTGCTTTTAAAGCCCTTCATGGTATGAAACCAGGAATCAGCTTGCCCCAATGGTGTTGGCAGAAGGGGAATGGCGTGGACCCCATCAGTCAAAGAGTTTTGGCTGCCAGGGTCTAGAAAGAGAGCCTTTTTTGCTGTGGCCCCCGTCTCTGGAATATCTCCCCACCTGAAGTGAAGTTCGCTTCCACCCTTTGGGCCTTCAGGACTGGCTCTGCCGGTTATTCCGAGCTCTGCCAGTAGCCCTGATGGGGTTCCTCAACACTGGTTGGTGAATCAACTGAGAAGTGTGCTGTGGTGATCTTGCTTTTTTTTTTTTGCATTTCATGTATGTGATATTTTCTACATTCATATTAATTGTAAGCTGAACAGAGTCGCTTTTCCAAGAGAGATGGGTGGCATATAAATTTAATGAACAAACAAATAAAATCAAGCTATAGATAAAGGTCTCCTGAATTTGGGGACTCTGACATGATATAAACATGAAGCTACTACAGTGGGGTCCTTGGTGCACTGATGATGTTACCTACTTGGAAAACAAAACATCTGCAAAAGAACAACCAAGCCGAGAGAGCAGAAATGACACACACACAGAGAGAGAGAGAGAGAGAGAGAGAGAGAGAGAGAGAGAGAGAGAGAGAGAGAGAGAGAGAGAGAGAGAGAGAGAGAGAGAGAGAGAGAGAGAGAGAGAGAGAGAGAGAGAGAGAGAGAGAGTTTTATCCCTAAGCTACAAATATTTTATTGAAGCTGGCATAGGTCAGTCCACCAGGATTGTGGTGCAGTTTTAGCCCGTAGAAAAATATATTTAACTAGAGATTGGATTCAAATTTACTGACTCACACTTCCTGTCAAAGTATTGCATTTGGGGATACAGCAGGTAACCTGAAACTTGCTTCTCAAAAATTTTGCTGGAATTCTTTTTAAGGCAATCATGCTGTTATATGATCCTAATTGAACCCTGTGTAGCAGTTGTACTTGGGTTTTAGCTGCAGACAAGCTAATTGCAACAGGGATAAACTGTGCTACGCTGGCAAAATAATAAATTTGAATAGCTGAAGTCACTCTCTGGGCATGAGGAGAACATAATTAAGGTGGGCCTTCCTGCATGCTGAAACTTGAAAAACTAACCCTAAATATTTAAAGTTTTTAACTTGCTCAATGGATTATCCACCTAAATTCCAATTTTATAACATTTGGAGAAGGTGAGAACCTTGGTCTTGAGAATAATTTGTTATTAATTCCCCCTCAATACAATAATCAGTAAGGCTCTCTTAAGGCCAATTGAAGACAGAATGCCTGTGTCATCAGCATATGCTAGTAAATTGATAGATCTATGGTCTAATTTGGGAGGATGAAAAGTAGAGATATGTAAGTGAAAAACCAATAAATTTATATAATTATTAAAATGAGGTCAATATAGAATACATGCACTGGTGAGATTCAGCCAGTTCGCACTACTTCGGCAGAACCGGTAGCTAATTTTTTGTTGCCCAGGCCCAGAATGGACTTCCGGAAGCAGCATCCATACAGAGAACTGGTGGTTCACATATTTGAATCCCACCACTGAATACATACCTGTTTTAACTCTCCCACCTGTCTATCCCTTCCCACCCCCATTTCGTTAGAGATATATGCTTGGTTAATCAATCTTGTGGTCCTCACGAATTTTAATGAGCAGCAGCAGCTGATATTTATCTATTGTGGTGTATTTAAACTTACATCATAGTTTAGATCTAGATACTGTCTCGAAAGCTGATCTAAAATCAATACATGCTGCATAAAGGAATTGTCCAGATTTGTGGGTATACTTTTCTCCTAGGTGTTGCAGCATAGTCTAACACTACAATGGTTGTAGGTGTGAAAGCTGGCCATAGGTCACTTTTTTCAGTGCCTTTGTAATTTCCAAGGGTCACTAAATGAATGGCTGTAAGTCGAGGGCTATAAATATTATTTGAGAAAGATGGGGCTACCCATGTTCAGAAGATTTTTTCCCCCACACATCAGCACTATTTGTATTTTTTTTTTTAAAAAAGAGGCAGTTTTCATATTGTTCATCAAGCAAGCAAGCTAGCATTATACAGTAAAATATACCTGCAAAAATTATAGCAATTCATTGTTTGCTGTCTATACTGGTTTTCTCATAGCCACAACCGTTTTAGAGTTTTGTTACAAAGGAGAAGCAAAAATATACTAATCCTCACAGCATCAATGGTCTTAACATTTTCTCCAGCCTTTGCTCTCCATCATAATACACAGTGACCATGGTCGAAAGACAGGGAACTTAGTTAAGTCATTCCATTTACCACTTGGACGTACTGTGCTAATTTACCCCAAATTAGTGATTTGGAAATGGCCATTTCCTGGAATAAGTAACATAATAGTGCAAAATCTATGAAAATCCCTCTTCTGGCATCACACCAAGAGTCGCGAACTAAAGGCCTTCCAAATACTGTTACATTACATGTTATAGCTCAGCTGTTTCTAGATGGTTATAAGTTCTCCATCTGTTAACAACAGGACTTAAAGATCTTAATATGCAACCACGAGCTATTTACATAGAAACAACCCACAAAGAGCAATTTCAGATCAGGCTGAGATCTCTCCTCCCGCTGTTTCGAAGTGCAGACAGTTAAGCGTTTAAAGATGAATCCTTAAAATAGACTTGATTCCATTTTTGCTCTACACGCCCTATCCTGAGTAAGTGTGCTATGTATACAGATGCATTATGTGTGTTATTATAACAATGTTTTATGTATACCAGGGGTCGGCAACCTCGGCTCTTTTATGACTCGTGGACTTCAACTCCCAGAATTCCTGAGCCAGCATAGCTGGCTCAGGAATTCTGGGAGTTGAAGTCCACGAGTCATAAAAGAGCCGAGGTTGCCAACCCCTGATGTATACAAATGCAAATATTAAACTATTACAGAGTAGTCCTCAACTTACGACCCCAACTGTGTTCAACATTTCCACTGCTAAGCAAGGTAGTTGTTAACTGAGCTTTGCGCCATTTTACAACATTTTTTGCCATAGTTGTTAACCGAATCACTGCAACTGTTAAGTGAATCATGTAGTCATTATGAACCTAGCTCCCCCACTGCTTGTCGAAAGGGGGCTGGGAAGGTAACAAATGGTGATTACATGATTCCCCCCCCAGACAGGGCAGCAACTGTCATAAATCCAAGCCAGTTGTTAAGGGCCCGAATTTTGATCACATGACGATGGGGATTCTGCACCAGTAATAAGTGTGAAAACTGGTCACCAGTTATTTCTTTTCATTGCAGTTGCAATTTGGAACAATCACTAAACAAATGGCTGCAAAACGAGGACTGCCTGTCCTAGCAACTGCCTCAATAAAAGACAATTTACCGATCAGGAAGATGTAGACATGCTTAGTTTTCTTATTTTCTTCTTCTTATTTTTTTAACTGCTAAAGCTTAGTTCCTTAACTTAAAAAAATTGACGGGGTAAAAAAAATAATTTTTCAGACTATTTTGCTCTTCACTCACTCTTGGATATTGATGTTTTTTCACTATGAGGAAGAGGTATAGGGTTTCCTGCTTGAGCAGGGGGTTGGACTAGATGACCTCCAAGGTCCCTTCCAACTTTATTATTATTACTAAGACCGCTGTAGTCTGGAAATAAATATTAAGCAATTAATGTTGATTAACTTGCAAGTCTCCAGGACAAAGCCCCGATAAAATGCACGGGCCTAATTAGTTGATCGATAGTGCTACAATGAATGAATTGTACACACAAATTAACATTCCCCACCTAAGGACACTTAAATCGCTCAAACTAAATGAAGATTTATACTGAGTCTTAAACGTAGCTCACTATTTTCTTTACTATTAATGGGTGCCAGGACAATGATCCTATTGGGCTCATTTATGGTTTATTAGATGGTTGAAAAAAGCTGTACGTATCTGTCCATATCTAAATAGAGAGTAGTACTATTGGTTGCTTCAGAATATTGCCCAAAAATATTAAAAGGACGTGTGTGTTTTTTAACTAGACACCATCCCTTCTCAAAGTAAAATCATATTCAATGTAATTCCTGCTCTGAGACAGGACATCATAGCCTACATGTTCTTCAAGTACTTTCCCAGTGCTTCCTTATATGCAGGTGAACCCTCCAAGGAGATGATGCAATTGCATCTAAGGCTATTTATTCCATTGCTGAGCTGTCATTATTATAATGGCATGGGGCCAGGTTACTTATGGAATCATCTTTGTCTTATTACATCAGCCTGTCTCACCTGGTTAGGCAGAGAAGATATATTGGAGGCCCCAGGATTTCAACTGGCAGGGCCAAGGAAGGGAGCCTTCTCTGCCATTGCCCTGTGAACATTCTCCCCCCCCCACGCCCCCCCCCCAGAGATGAGGTGGGAACCCTTCTTCTGGCCTTCCAGAAAAGCATGAAAGGATTGTGAGATTCATTTAACAACTGCAGTAATTCATGAATTAAGGAAAATATACTTGTCCCAGGATAGTGTTGCAGGTTCCAATCTGGTTGGTCATTCAGACCAGAGGTTTAGTCTGCTGAGTTTTCAGACTTGTGCTGGTTGTACAGTTGAATAATAATAATAATAATAATAATAATAATAATAATAATAATAATAATAATAATAATAATAATAATAATAATAATAATAATAATATAATAACAACAACAACAACAACACAACAACAACAACAACAATAATAATAATAAATGAAAAAGTTGGAAGGGACCTTGCAGGTCATCTAGTCCAACCCCCTGCTCAGGCACGAAACCATATACCATTTCAGACAAATGGCTGTCCAGTCTCTTCTTAAAAACCTCCAGTGTTGGAGCATTCACTGCTTATGGAGGCAGGTTGTTCCACTGGTTAATTGTTTTACTGTCATAAAATTTATTCTTAGTTCTAGGTTGCTTCTCTCCTTGATTAATTTCCATCCGTTGCTTCTTGACCTGCCTTTGGGCGCTTTGGAGAATAGCTTGACTCCCTCTTCTTTGGGGCAGCCCCTGAGATATTGGAATGGTGCTCTCATATCACCCTTCACCCTTCTCTTCATTAAACTAGACATTCCCAATTCCAGCAACCGTTCCTTATATGTTTTAGCCTCCAGTCCCCTGAGCATCTTTGCTGCTCTTCTCTGCACTCTTTCTAGAGTCTCAACACCTTTTTTACATTTTTGTTTTGTTCGAGTTGACTGAGATACACACTCAGTTGTGTGAACAGATAGCCCAAAGAACACCTTCTGATGGAGAGAAGTTTCCTGAGGATGGGCTCCATCATGAGTCGGAAAGCTTGGAAGACCTTTTGTCCCGAGGACCGACCCAGATTGGATCCTGCAGTAATTCACTTAACAATTAGGGCAAAGTAGGCTGTAAAATTGGGTGTGACTCACTTAACAATCCCCTTGCTTAGCCACAGAAATTCTGGTCCCAACTGTGGTTGTAAGTTGAGGACAACGTGTAGCTGGAGCAAAACAATCACTGGATTTGCATAGGGAGAACAGCCTAATAAAATGCCTTTGTTTCATACGACTTAATAATTATTTTCTGGTTGAATGAAATGCTCCTTGTAATGTCAAGCGAAGGTATGATTTGCTGACATAAGGCCGCTAATTGGACATTTTATGACAGCGCAAATGAGGCCCTCAGTATCTGCATGCTCACAAAAAGAGAAATAATGAAACAAACAAAAAAAGGGTTTAGCTGCCAAGGTCGGGAGAAAGGTCAAAAACCTCCAGGTTAAGGTCTATTTAGATACAAGACAGAAGACTATTTGGCAATTACAATAAAAGATTTTTTTTAATGAAACTTTTTTTTTTGGGTCTAGTGGCAAATCTGGAATTTTGTACTCCTGGTGTCAAGAAAAATTCAGCAATAGAGTGTAAAGAGCTGGAGGAAGAAAAAGACTTGGAATCAAATGACTGTTGGAAGAGTATGGGAGCTGTGATAATAAAGGTAGCCTTCAACTTACAACCATTTCTCTAATGACTGTTTGAAGTTACAACTGCACTGAAAAAAAGTGACTTATGACCATTTTTCACACTTATGACTGTTGCAGCATCCCCATGATCATGCTTGGCAACTCACTTGTATTTATTTATTTATTTTTATTTTATTTTAATCCCATTTATATCCCGCCCTTCTCCGAAGACTCAGGGCGGCTTACACTCTAAGCACAAATCAAATGTGCTTAGCATTAGCCTTCATTCTATGTATATGCCTGCTTATTAGGGCTTTCGCCCCCCACCCCAAGCGGCATTATTACAGAGTCAGCTTATTGCCCCCAACAATCTGGGTCCTCATTTTACCTACCTCGGAAGGATGGAAGGCTGAGTCAACCTTGAGCCTGGTGGGACGCGAACCTGCACTAATTGCAGGCAGCTGGTGTTACTTAAGGAGGCATTAGCCCACTGCTCCACCAAGGCGGTTGGAGTGTCCTGGGGTCACATGATCCCTTTTTGCGACCTTCTGACAAGCAAAGCCAATGGGGGGGGGGGAGCCAGGTTCACTTAACCACCGTGGTACCAACTTAACTATCGTAGTAATTCATTTAACAAATGTGGCGAGAAAGGTGGTAAAATGGGGAAAAACTCATTTAACAATGGTCTTGCTTAGCAATGGCAGTTTTGGGCTCAATTGTGGTCATAAGTCAAGGACTGCTGGTATTACAAAACTAGGAATCAAACCTGAAATCTCTACTTATTCTGTATCTAAATACAGATATTGTATATGATCTTTATTATCTTTAGTTTTCCCTCGATCGTCTGAGTTGTGCCTGGCTCGACGCCTTCCAGTCACGTAATTAAATTTAACTTTGCAATTCTCATTTTATAAGAAAATGTTACCCTGCTAATAAAGCTATTTTCTCCCAGGCTGGCTACAGATTGCTCTGTTGCCTGTAGATGGAAATGAAGCCATTTTAAAGCAAAGGGTCTCGTTAATACCTTTAGTCACACAAGCATCCGACTCAGAAACTGGGTCTGCTTTTTCTTCTCCATTCGATTCGTCAACTTCTGTGACGGTGGTTAGTTCAGGTTCGCTTTTATAAAGCCGATAATCAGGACCCTAGAAATGAGCCAGAAGACAAACATAAGATTCATTCTTCTTGTTTGGTTTATCAAAAACCAAATTGCAAAGGAATTTCCTGTCACCTAGGACAAAAAAATTTGTATCAAAATCTGAAGCTCCGGGGTTCAGAAAAAAAAAGTCAAATCGTTCTAATTTCATAGGGAATAATCCCTAAGCACTTTTTCATTTTCGTTTTTCAGCCTTTTCCTTGCCTTATCGTTTAAAAAGCCTTTAAAAGTGTGTTCCCTCTCCAACTTCTTTTCTGTTCAAATATAAATCATATCCTCCCTCTGGCAGGGAGTTTTCTCTCATGATTTTTTTAAAAACAACTTTGGAAAACACCATCTGCGTGACCGGTTTCGAATAAACGGTAATAAAAAGACGCGCCAATAAAAATGGCAAGTTTCAAGACTTACTGTATATTCAATAAAGGTAAAGGTAAAGGTTCCCCTGCACATGCGTGCTAGTCGTTTCCAACTCTAGGGGCCGGTGCTCATCTCCGTTTCAAAGCCGAAGAGCCAGCGCTTGTCCGAGGACGTCTCCGTGGTCATGTGGCCGGCATGACTAGACGCCAAAGGCGCACGGAACGCTGTTACCTTCCCACCGTAGTGGTCCCTATTTTTCTACTTGCATTTTTACGTGCTTTCGAACTGCTAGGTTGGCAGAAGCTGGGACAAGTAACAGGCGCTCACTCTGTTACGCAGCACTCGGGATTCGACCCGCCAAACTGCCGACCTTCTGATCGACAAGGTCAGCATCCTAACCCACTGAGCCACCACGTCCCTTTAGTATACTCAATAGAACGGAGCAAAAATCTTGTTCTAACGGTGTTAAATGACAAGTCTTTTTTTTTTTTTGGAACCTAACACAAACATGCAACCGATCCGAGTCGAGTGAGACATATTCACAAAACATTGGGGGGGGGAGGGAACCCCACCCCAAAACAAAAATCATAAATGGCAAACGTGAATTAATGTCCTTGGGGAAAAAAAAGGAAACAAAAAGAGGAAGCCGAGAAAGGGAAAGCAACATAAAATTAGTGGAATGTCAATCAAATAAAATGGCAACTGTGCGCGGGAGAGGAGACGGGGACGGGTATATAAAATGCCTGGTGGACATCGTGGCGATGGGGGCCACTTACACAGTGAGCTCCGTTTCTTTGGTAGCCTTGAACTTGATGAATCTTCCTGTCTTCAGGCAGGTGGACGGGGCCCCTGCTATAACAGAGCAAGGAGCTGCTATCACTGGGCAGAGGGGGGATTATGGGAAGATTCTCTGCAAAGTCATAGGACCGAGGGAGCGGAGGACGAGGTGGGGCTACTTCCTCTTCCTAAAGATTGCAGAACAGTCACCTGATTTAGATGCACTCATCTCTTACAAAGAGTTTACACAACTACTTTCAAATATTTCGCGGCAGTTACAAGACAGTCTGGAATTAAGCGGGAAGCTGCTGTCGCAGGAAGGATAGACTGAAAAATCCCAATTACGTCAGTTACGATACACAAAGGCGTTGCACGACCCTTCCTTTTTCTTTCCATACCCACCTGGGTACCGTTTAAAAAATAGGCATTAGTTCCCCTCACCAACCTCAAGCCAATGAAAGAACATTCTTTAGGACAAATATACAGGTAGTCCTCGACTTAAAAACAGCTTGTTTAGTGACTGTTCAAAGTTACGACAGCACTGGAAAAGTGACTTAGGACAGTTTTACACACTTACGACCGTTGCAGCATCCCCATGGTCAACGTGAACAAAATTCAGACGCTTGGCAACTGACTCATATTTATGAGGGCTGCAATGTCCCGGGATCACGTGATCCCCTTTTGTGACCTTCTGGCAAGCAAACTCCACGGGGAAGGCAGATTCACGTAACAACCGTGCTCCTAACTTATCAACTGCCATGTTTCACTTAACAACTGTGCCAAGAAAGGTTGTAAAATGGGGCAAAATTCACTTAACAAATATCTCACTTGATAACATAAATGTGGGGCTCAATTGTGCTTGAAAATTGAGGACTACCTGTAGCTCTTTACATAAAGAATTATTCTTTTTCCTCTCCTATGAATTTATTTACATTTTTTTGCTTCATTTTATGCACTGATATATCCCTATGCATATCAATGTTTCCAGGTGTGAATAAGTTCACCAAGGAATCATGAAATATTTCCCATATAATTTGTCCAGTTTTTTAAATACATTGATACCAATGTAGTTGACAATGTCCTTTTAAAGCAACTGTGTCTTGATATTTCACTCATACTAGAGATAGCAATTGCATCCAGCTTCGTACATTTTATTAAACTGTTGTTTCAGGTGCTAATTATCTGAGGCTGTAGATACACACACATATTTTTGTATGACGTGTGTGTGATGAGGGACCAAAAAAATCAATATTCAAATTTATATACAGAATAAGTATAATCTGAATGTTTAGCCTTTAAATGCACCCCGCCTATAAATAACTTATTGAAACATGAAATATACTCATAAGTGGAGAAACAGGAGCTTAAATTGGAAATTAAATAGCTTCTATGGAATCTTTTAAAAAAGTAGAAAGAAGAAAAACATACCTCATTTTTATACTTTGGTGAAAAGGTCTTTGATGCCATGACACCTATTTAAAAATAAAGCAGAATGTTTAGCTTATCATAAATAATAGTTAAAAATTATGGTTGCCATACCACAGGTTTGCAGTGATTTAGAGTTTCTATTATTTCCTTTTCGGTCTTGGGAAGTAAAATTGCATTTAATCAAACAAGAACAAGAACAGCATTTATTCATCGCACAGGCTTCTCTGCTAGTCCCATGGATCTGCCAGAAGTCAATATGCTAATTTACCTGCCTCCGTGGTGCTGTTTCTTTGCTGTTTATGTTTACTCAAACCTTCCATTACATCCTGAATTCGCCAAAGCTCTTTTTGAATCTGAGCACGCTGTATTCCAGCCGATTCACTCTGCCAGAGATAAAAGTTAGCGATGAGACACCATGCTTATAATGCATCCAATTATTTTCAACTAGTATCATGCACCCTTTTATGTTCTGTTCTGAATCTACTGATATTTTCCTGGACCTAATCAAAAGGCTATTTGCTGGCTTCTCTCAAGATAACCAAACTCTCAAGATAGTTACTGCTGCAATAGTCAGCACATATAATTATGGAATAGCAAGTTCTGCCCAGTTGAAATTGTGCACGTGTGAGATGTGCACAGCAAAGGCAATGGTAGTAATGCAGCTCAGATTAAATGACCCAGAGCTCTGTTGTCTAGCGGGACTCTGGATTACTTAATTACTTTTGTAATTACTGGATTACTTTTGATTACTTAATCAAAGAGGAGGATTAATCAAAGAAGGAGGGAAAGGAACAGGTCCAGCCTTAAAGCCTGAGTTGACAAGGGCATTCTCTGGCCCTCAAACCCTATCCAGTTGGATCTTCTAAAAACATCTTTTATTAGTGGTAGGTACCGTATTTATTGGCGTATAACACGCACTTTTTCTTCCTGAAAATAGGGAGCAAATGATGTGTGCGTGTTATACGCCGATATAATTTAAGGTTTTTTTCCTGAAATTTCCTTTTTAAAATGAGGTGCGTGTTATACGCCGGTGCGTGTTATACGCCGATAAATACGGTAATTATGGGCTCAAGAATGATTCTATCCCTGGTTTTTAAAGACTTCTGGATCATCATCAGGATGGGAGCCAACCAATATCATTCATTAAATTTCTCTGTAACGCTACCCTCGTGAAGCACTGATCCTTCCACTATGTTCATACAATGCTTCATATATTTAAAACTTTCCACTTTTCTTTCTTTTTTTTCCAGAATCACATCAACTCCATCTAGTCTTCCCCTGCCTGCTGATTGATTCACTCTTCCTCCCTTTGTTCTTCTGCAAGCTGATCTCCATTCCTTCAAGATGTAACGGGTATGTGGGAATGACTTTGGGAGACCAAGGGAAGAGATACTGCCTAGGGACTTGCAAGGTTCTGTTAACCTAGCTTTACAATAAATTAGAATTAGTCTGGTCTACCAGGTAAGGCAAGTCTGAAAGTACAATTTTCCCGCTGTCACCATTACAGCCAGATAATATAGGGAGGGGCTTTCCTGAGCCTCTTGCTCTGCCATTATGCAGCTGTGGGCTCTGCTCCCTCTTATCTGACAATTCCTAATTGGCGTCTCTTTGCCTGTTCTGCCCAGGTCATTCCCATATAAAGGTAAAGGTAAAGGTTCCCCCGCACATGCTTGCTAGTCATTTCCGACTCTAGGGGCCGGTGCTCATCTCCGTTTCAAAGCCGAAGAGCCAGCGCTTGTCCGAGGACGTCTCCGTGGTCATGTGGCCGGCATGACTAGACACCAAAGGCGCACGGAACGCTGTTCCCATATACCCTTACACAATAGGACTGAATTACTTCAATGTCCTTTTGTTCGTTGTTTTGCATTCAGTCCACATTCATTCGGCACCCATTCATACTTGTTTAGACCTCTTCCAGTTCTATCACACATACTTCTCAAGTACCTTATTTGCACAACATTCAAGCTTTATGTTTCTATGGACCTATTACAAAGCAGGCAGGATGCTCTTACAGAAGCCACTTTCACATTTTTTTAAAGTCATTCCTCACAAAGAGATCGCATGCCATTTACTGCCAGAATTTCTACTTCTTAAAATTTCCCCACCTGTAATAGTGCTATGTACAGAGTTTTAAATGACTTCCACACCCACCTTGGTGGTAGAAGGTGGTGTGGTGGATTTTCTTTTTTTTTTAATAGTTTAAATTTCTATGTGGTATTTTCAGCTACACTGACCATCATGAGGCACCTCATGATTGGTTTTCTCTTTATTAGGATTATTCAGATGGGGATAACTGGGTATTTACCCGATGGGATTCAAACTCTTTGTCATTATTCACATTTACTGACCACCCAGTAGTTTGATATGTCATGTAAAATCCCATAAACGGGGCAGGATATATAATAAGTTAATACCTGTTATCTCTCTTCTGTGGGAGTTAAAGCAAAGAGAGACTGATAGCTCCTGCTAAGCTGCTAAAAAGCTCCTAGATACTCCTAAACCCAATGCACTTTATGCAGACGTCTAAAGTGTGAAGGTCTGCAAGTTAATTTTTCAGGTAGATGTTTGAATCCCAAAGAACATCTAGCTACCTACAACTTAAGACAGAGGTCCCCAACCTTTTGGGCACCAGGGACCGGTTCCATGAAGAGGAGTTTTTCCGTGGACCAGAGGGGGCATGGTTACATGTGTTGCCTGCATCCCGCGGATGGGGCTTTGCTTGTTTGTGCAGACCGGTTGCTGGCATGCCGCAGCCCCGTACTGGTCCATGGACCGAGGGTTGGGGACCCTTGCCTTAAGAATTCCAATCAGGACAAACATGTCATGCAGTGCCCCCTACTGACCAAAAACTGAATACACAGTGTGCAAAAATAGAGAACCTGGCCTTAATCAATATTGACCGAGATAAATAAATTAATCATCTTGCTCAAGTTTTTCACCATTTATATGTAACTAGCAATCTTTCTACCATTTTCACTCTGAATCCAATTATTATGGTCTCTGAAAAAGGATAAATTTATAAATCAATAGTCCTCATTGCACCATACTGTTCGATATAAGCTGCAAATCATCATGGTCTCAGCCAACAAGATAGTTATAGCCTGTTTACAATTCTCAATCAATATGCCTTATTGTCATCACAAACTTTATTCATTTAGCCATTAAACTAAAGGAACATCCCAGCTCTGTCTTGAAATATTTTTTTAAAAATCTAATTATTCTCATGAATGTTTTACTTATACCACATGCTGCTGATTAACCCAGCAACCAACCTTTAACTTCATTCTTGTGCAAAACATTCCATAATTCAAGCCTATTCACTTAATGTACAATAAGCATTCTTTCTCAAACTAAGATATTTCTCAATAAAAACAAACATCAGTTTACAAACTCCCTCACCTAGCTTAAAGCAATATCTAGAAATTACCAAATGTTATTCTTTGTCACCACCTCTACCCTTTCAATCAAGTATTCTTGCCAAACGCTTAATAAAATAATTCCCCTGCAAGTTTTTCATTCACTTTTGTTCTTTTTCCTTTTATAGAGGAACAATGACAGCTTCCTTCCAACTGCACTGTTTATATGTGGAAATAAGTCACACAGCCACTCTAGAAGCAAACCGTGCACATATTTTTCCATCTCTTCCATTTCATTGTTTCAGCCGTACCATTTTTTCAACGTTCTCACGCCATTTATAATTTCCTTTTCATTATTTCTTTAATGCTATTATCTATAGTATTCATTTCAATTATACTCTTCAATATATTATCATTCTGACACAAAATCTCTACAACATCCCTTTCAGAATTCCCTCATGTCATTTTCATCCTATATCGTTCAACCCTTTTTCTTTTAATTCCATTCACTCAGAGCTTTTTCCTAATTTAATCCTTCTACTATTTTTCCCCCAAAACAACACTCTGTTTAAATAGTCATTCTTTCTATAATCCGTTACGTCCGTAGAAAACACCTAGCATATACTTGCTAAGTCCAAAATAGTATTTGTGATTTACATAATTAGTATTTTCTCATGGTGATTCTGGATGGCTTACAGAAATAAAACCCCAGTGCAAAACCCATTAACCTCCCGCCCCCCCCCCCCGCTAACATTGGAACAATCATTTCATCCATATCATCCTGGGGTCTCCAGACCTGCTGGCAAAACCATGGCTTCAGGGGCTTTTGAAAGAGTGTCACGGTGGGTGGGTGGGTGGGGGGCAATCTCATGTCCACAGGGATGATGCCACCACAGAGAAGGGCCTTCTTCTTGGCCCCACTAGGTGGATCTCCTTAGGAGAGGGCACCTGTTAACATCCCTTGTCTCCCTGCTCTGAGGAGATTTGACTGGGAAAGATGGTGCTTCAAATAACCTGCTCCCAGGCCATGTAGGGAGCTACAGGTCATAAAAACCCATACCCCCCAAAATATGCTATGGAACCAAGTTGATATTCTGGTCGCACCTGAACCTCGCCTGTCCGTTCCAGCTGCTCCTGCATGTGGTTCTTTGTGATGGTTACATCATATTCTAGTTTGTCATATTCTCTCCAAGCTCTCTCGAGTTCCTGAAAACAAATGTATTGTACAGTATATAAAATATATTTTGATGGCTTGCCACAGAGATGCCTGCGTACTCTGTTAAGAAGTAACACAACATCTGATTTATCGACATTCAGTTAACACTGACAATGACATCACGTTCTATTGCTAGAAGTTTTCTCCCTAGTGATGTAAAACGGGAAAGTTAAAAGCCATATTTAAGTGGCATGTGGGTCACATTTTAGGCGGACGATCATCTGAAAATAATTCTTTCCCTTGCTCAGATTTACTGGCATGCATCCATGTCGGCATTTCAGCTGCCTGGCTAACTGAGCAACACCTTGGCATTTTCAGGGACATGTCCACAGGGAGCCTCAACCTCACCACTCAGGCCCTTACCCTACAAAATCAAATACTGTGACAAAGTGAGGGTGGGTGGGTATGTAGGAGAAAAGGAGATAAGCAGACAGAGCAAACACTGAGCAGACAGGGATGCAGAAGGCAACATCTGGAGACTGATAGCTATTCCAAAAAGGCAAGAGAGCTATCAATCAACTGCCAGGACCGCAAACTAGATCAGGGCTTTTCAACCAGTGGTACGGGTACCACCTGTGGTACATTGGCACCTGGCAGGTGGTACGCAACCATCCTAGAAAAGTGGGAGCGGGGGAGGGGAATGAGCTGGAGCTGCAGGGCTGTCAGGGCTCAGCGGAAGCACCAGGATCAGTTATTCTTCGGGGCTGTCAGAGCTCATTGGAAGCGCCAGGATCAGCGCCAGGCTCCAGCTGGAGCTCAGCACTGATCCTGGCGCTTCTGAGCTCAGAAGAAGTGCCAATGAGCTGGAATGTTGCAGCATCTCCAGGGTCTTGTGATTTACTTTCAGATGCCAACTGATTCATATTTATGACGGTCACAGTGTCCCAGGGTCATGTGAAGTGACCAAAACCTGCTGCAACCACCCAGCAGAGGGGGGGAATAAAAACCAAATACACCCCGACCCCACCCCCGCTGCCAATCCTCAACAGAAATGCTCACAACAATGAAAACCTCGGACAGGAGGAAGAGCGCCGCCGGGTGGGCAGGCAGGTGTCTTGCTCGGCTGTGGCTTGGGGGGCACTTTTTTCAGTGCCATTGTAACATCAAACAGTCACTAAGTGAACTGTTGTAAGTCGAGGACTACCTGTACTTCATCACTTTTTTCTTTTTTTGGTCAAGTTTTTGACGCCTTGCTAGGCGACTGGTGGTACTCGGATGCTGCCATATCCTAAAAGTGGTACAATGGGTGAACAGGTTGAAAAGCCCTGAACTAGATCACAAACACAAGCAGCACATCCTGGTGGTATTTCTGGTGGGAGCCTGGCTTTGGAGCTCAGCTGGAGTGTTCAAAAGCAGCTCTGCTTTTAAGAGCAGAGCTTGGAGGTTGACCCTGACCTTGGCAGCAACCAGAATAGAAGCAACCTCATTGAGGTACCACCTCCTCGCAACTAGTGCCAGAACGTTTGAAAGGAAGAAAAGGTTGTATGTCACCGTAGAGACTTTGAGACTTTGGTTTGGACGGAGTATTAAAGAGCAGAGCATTGAAGACAATGTCAACTTTCAAGGCCTAGAAGGGTAAAGTTAACCTGGAGCAACTGTCTGTTGTTGGGGAAGGTGTGTGTGGGGCAACAAAGTAGTCTATACAGAGGTGTTACCGTGTGATGTGTCTGGCAAAGCCAAGAAGCCTCACAAAATAGATCAATACTTTCAAAACGGTAAACAATATATTTTTTATTTTTTTTAATTCCATTTATATCCCACCCTTCTCCGAAGACTCAGGGCGGCTTACAAGCTTAGCAATAGCCTTCATTCTATGCCTGCTTATTAGGGCTTTCACATCCCCCCCAAGCGGCATTATTACAAAGTCAGCTTAATTGCCCCCAACAATCTGGGTCCTCATTTTACCTACCTCGGAAGGATGGAAGGCTGAGTCAACCTTGAGCCTGGTGGGATGCGAACCTGCACTAATTGCAGGCAGCTGGTGTTACTTAAGGAGGCATTAGCCCACTGCTCCACCAAGGAGAGCAAGCTAAGTGACTTTGAGCCAGTCATTCTCTCTCAGCCCAAAACAACCTCACAGGGTTGTTGTTGTGGGGAAAATAGGAGGAGGAAGGTGTATTGGATGTGTTCAGTGCCTTGAGTTAGTTGTAAAAGTAATAAAAGTGGGACACAAAGAAATAAAAAAAATGAATAATTTAATATGCAGTTCATTAGAAAAATACGAGCAGGGCCTGTCATCTTTTGAGATGGCTAACAGCTCAACTCTTCGAGGGGAAATAAGTCTGCACAGTTTCCTTTATTAGGAACTATTTTTTTATATTATTTATCGTAAATGGTAAAATACAAAACAGAGAAACAAACAAAACTAATATTTTAATTTGAAAAAAGGAACTGGAAGATCTTGCAGTATCACTGATGAAGAGGGAAGACCTCTGTGGACTTTCTCTATTGTCACCACATCTGTTTCTTGGATTTACTGGGTTGTATTTAATAGCAGTTTGGTGTATTCATGGGAGGAGATCCAACAGAATAGTTGGTGCAAGCTTCTTTTGCTCAATTTTGACCGTTCCATTGCTTGCCATGACTAATGATTGCCTGCTTGTTCTCTAGTATGGCATAAGTCTTAAAGAGAGTTTAATGTGGATAGTTCTTCTAAAAGTGTCATGTCACTTGCTGCTTGGATACAGTTCATTTGTCAGCGGATTTATAGCTATATTAGTTAGAACCACTGAGCTGGGGCTGACGTCTGGTGACCATATGGACAAATCCTGAATTGTCCCTATAGATGACAATTCTATAGCAATTCCAGGTGCATTACAATAATATTTCTAATCCAATTTCTAGGCCCTGTAATCTTCTCCTCTCAGTTTTGCAATGTATTTAGTTGTATTTTCCTAGTGCAACCCCAGCATGTTATTATGTGCACAAATAATAAGCTTGTACTTGCTTGTTAATTGTTGCCTTAAAGGCTTGTCCTAGATTGACTTATTTGGTTCTTCCTGAATTCCATTATACTCTTAGTAGCCACTTCCAAATCAATCATTCAAAGACAATAATTATCTTTGTTTCCCCCAAATGTCCATCATTCATAGTGTTTATTATCATTGGGGAAAAGCACTGCTTTAACTATTCTGATCTTTGTGTGCCAAAGTATGCCTAAGTCATGAACTTCTCTATGTTTGTCACTGCCTTCTTGAATAAGATTAATCTGCTCTTTACTTCTCCAACACGTGGTGCCTCTTTTTCTCTTATAGAGTTTAGGAAAATAAAAGTGTCTTACCATTCTCATTTCTTGGCAATTATTGTGAACTTACAAGTGATGTTACCTTCAACTTAAAATTTTAGATTAACCCAGACTTTTCATTTTCCTGTTTTACTCTCCCCTAATGAGCATTTCTGCAACTAGTAATATGCATTAAGTTGGAACTGAATGTTTTGGAGAACTCTGAAATCTTCTGTTTTCCTCTCTGAACCCTCGCCAAATATCGTCCAAATGACGCCGTTCGTCAGGCATATCTATGGTTTCTGGATGTAAGTTGCCACTTTCGCTTGGTGAATATAATTTCAGAAACTGAGAAGATTCAGCATGAACTGGGGTGGGGGGGGAGGAAGAGGAAGAGGAAAGAGATCGGAACAAACATCCAATAGTTCTCCTGAACATTTTGCTCCAGAATCAACAAATCTTGTATAATTTACTTTCAAGGGACAAAAGGTGTCATCTGCATATCTCTAATACTTTGTGTTTCATCTTGTGATTTTGTTTCCAGCTGCAATCTCTTCCAATGTTGCCATTTTTCTAAAACTTTTGCCATGTAAGTTACATCATTGTTTCACTCCTTTTCCTACACTGAATCTCTTTGTTTCCCCAAATTCAGTTCTTGCAGTAGTTTTTTGTTTATTTTGAACTTTGCTCAAAAGAATAATCAAGTAGCTTGGCATGCCTATTAGCCTTAATGCATTCCACATTTTGGCTTGCTCTACCTGATCAAAGCCTTCCTTTAGACAATAAAGCAGAGGCAAACCTCCTTTAATTATTTTGCCCTCTTCATTATCCACATTAGCTGCCTAACCTTAGCTTACCCTGAGTTTTCTGAAAAACAGTCTTCAATGAAGCTTCTGTTTTCTCTCCTCTCTCCCCAAAAAAGAGGTGATAGTACAAGGCTTTTGCAGTACGACTGCAACATATATTGTACTGTTATAAAATATTGTACGACTGTTACAGATATTGTACTACCAATGGTAAATGGGGGCTAGTGCAAATGTTAATTTTTTTATTTAGCGTATGGTAAAATGTTAAAAAGGACATCACAACTGCGTTCTCAATGAGCAAATGTGAAATATATTTATAGAATAAATATGCATTCCTTTTACAAATCCAAAGGTAGACTATTTGTATTTATATAGCCAGTATATGATAAAATTTTGCACTCAAAGGGCATTGTTTCACAATATGTCACACTATTGTCTGTTTTGGAGAGCTTTCCCTATTTATGGACGACACTAGTGCACTTGCCATGTTGCGTCCTCACCCTGTTGAGGATTGACAAGGTCTTACAGGGTAAATTGAATCCTTTGGTTTTAACTGCAACGCAAAGAGCGTGCAAAAGTAATACCAAAAGAAACATTTGCTCCTACAACAACACTACCAGAGGCATGAAGAAGAAGAGATGGTGGACTTTGGCTAGTCCAGCCAACTGTCAAGGATATTAATTGGAATTACTGCACTGAATAGGGACTAACACTCAGTGGCCTAAGAAATCTCTTCTAACTCTATGATTCTGTAAGGTAAAGGTTCCCCTGCACATGCATGCTAGTCGTTTCCGACTCTAGGGGCCGGTGCTCATCTCCGTTTCAAAACCGAAGAGCCAGCGCTTGTCCGAGGACGTCTCTGTGGTCATGTGGCCGGCATGACTAGACGCCAAAGGCGCACGGAACGCTGTTACCTTCCCACCGTAGTGGTCCCTATTTTTCTACTTGCATTTTTACGTGCTTTCGAACTGCTAGGTTGGCAGAAGCTGGGACGAGTAACAGGCGCTCACTCTGTTACGCGGCACTCAGGATTCGACCCGCCAAACTGCCGACCTTCTGATCGACAAGCTCAGTGTCCTAACCCACTGAGCCACCGCGTTCCTTAGTATGAGTCGGGACCAAAGAGAAACATTCTGTGTCTGAAAATGCTCCCCCCATCCTTTGTAGGGAAAAACAATCAATTAGTTTTAATTTCTTAATTTATGAATATTCGACATTGGGACAACAATGTTTACTGTTACTGAGCATTTCATATGTTTTAATATATTGCTTGGAAAAACCTGAGTATAATCTAAAGCCAGTGTTTCTCAACCTTGGCAACTTGAAGATGTGTGGACTTCAACTGGCAGAATTCCCCCACCAGCAATTCCAGACAATACTCTGGAAAAACAGTATTTGGATTTTTTTCACAGTACCTCTAGGTCAGGGGTCCCCAACCTGTGGACCGTGGCCTGGTACTGGCTGGCAGCAATGGCTGGTGAGTGCACGCATGTGTGCAAACACCCTCCCCACTCATGCTAGGGGCTGCCGCGTGGGTGCTAGCGGCCCCGTTTGTGCATGCTTCTGCTGTGCACGTGCCCGTTTTATGCATACGCATGTGTACATTTCCCTGCTCCTCCCTTTCTCTCCGGACCGCCAATCCGGAAAAGTTGGGGAGCTCTGCTGTACATATTCCAGTAAGTGGAACAGACTTGTGTGCCACAGAGCCCTTTAAAATAGCTGGGACGTTTAATTACAGGTAGTCCTCCACTTATAATGGCAATTGAGCCCAACATTTCTCTTATGACCTTTCTTGCCACAGTTCTTAAGTGAATCATGGCAATTACTAAGTTAGTAATGTAGTGGTTAAGTGAATCTGGCTTCCTCACTGACTTTGCTGGTCAGAAGGTTACAAAAAGTGATCGCAGGGCCCCACCGCAGCCGGCATAAATATCAGTTAGTTGCCAAGTGTCTGAATTCTGATCACATGATGTGGCAGTGGTTGCAAGTCCCTTTTTCAGTGCCATTGTAACTTCGGTCACTAAATGAGCTGTTGTAAGTTGAGGACTACAAAGTAAGCAGGGTAGCAGGCTGTGTTTAAGTCTAGGCATGTAAAAATAGGATGTCTAGCGGTAGGCAGGAGTTTTGATAAAAAGCAGCTTGGGGATAATTACACAAAAACAGTACAGATGGGAATGGCAAGGGATCAGACTAGGGATCTGATTAATTTTGACTACAGAAACAACAAGCTGAAAGATTTGGGGTGATATCTTTCCCTGAAATAGCTTTTGAAATGACAACTTGAATAAGTATGCCGGCTTGATGACCTCAGGATATTTTAAGATAATTTGTCTGACACAGGCAGTGTATATTTTACCGATTTTTTTTTTAGTTTTTTTTTTAAAATAAAGGCATCCCTTTATTCCATTATAGCAAAATAATTTTCCATCCAGACTTTCTAAACCTGCTATAGATTTGGCAAATCAAGACAAATGGGCATTTGCAAGCATGTAGTACGAAAAAAACACACAGGCACCTCTACAATAAGAGACATCACTTAAACACACCAGCGAGTCTTACCAAGGAAAAATAATGGCATTTTCTTACCGCCGTAGCTCGAGATACTTCTCGACAAGTGCTAAGCAGGCCGTTCTGTAAATCATCCCTCTGTAAGATGACATTTTGTATGGCAGCTGGATTTTCTTCATTCATTTGTATCTCTTGGCTGGCTGATAAGAGAGCTTGCTCAAGCGTGTACTGTGGTAATAAAGAGAATAATTTTTTAATGTTCTGCATCATTGGACTGATTTTCTTTTTACTTCGCTTATCAATGTTCTGATAATAAAGCATGCAAAATAACATAAATCTGGAACAATAAATATAATTATCCTACTTTTTCCTTGTGCAGCTGCTGAAGCTTCTCTTCGAGGGCGTGTACCACTTTATCTTGTTCACACAACCGGCTAAGCTTTGCCTAGTGCAGAAGAAAAGTTGTTGATAATTCATGCCACTAGCTGCTTTGAAATACTGACTACTGACACAAAGACTCTATACGCGCATGTGCGTGCAAGACTGGAGAACAGCAGTTCTTCACTTTTCAATTCAAAATCATGCATTTGGCTGGAAACAAAAGCTCAAATATCTTTATTAATCCACTTAAGTACCATACTTGGAACTACTGGTCTCTTTCTCTATGTATGACTCTATATGCACATGGAAATTAGATTCAGGTCAGGCATATAATGACCTATATAAGCCCATCAGAAAACCATGATAGATGTATAATGTACTTCTTGATAGAAAACTTGTCCACGCAGGAATATATAAATTTGAACTAAGAACTCATCAAAAGAATAAACCACGCTCCCAAAGCAATAAAAATCCCTTACAATTCACTGATTTGTAATTGGCTAGAATAATTGCTGCTCTTTTCAAAAAGGGAAGAGAGTCTTTTTGATGAGGCACCACCCAACTTTGTTCCCATCCAACAGTAGAGGCTAGTGACAAAGATATCATTGACCAATATAGACTATTGGTCACTTGAACTACTTAGATTACAGGCAGTCCTCAATTTATGAGCATAACTGAACCTGGATTTACGGCCATAAATCATGCTGGTTGTTAATTGGGCCATCATGTGACCAACGCGATTGTACAACTTCTTCTGTAGCCGTCATTAAGTGAATCTGCAAATGTTAAGCCAACCCACTGTCCGCAATGGACATTTTTTTTGCCAGACACAGGAAGTAAATACTAGTTTTCCTGCAAAAGGCATCGTAAATCATGGCCATGTGAACATGGGATGCTGTAAATAGCTGTGAATGCAGGACAGTTGTCTAGCACCCAAAATGAGAACATGTGACCGCAAGGTGCAAGGTTTGTGAGGCAGCCAGTAGAACTTTGAATCCGGGTCATAAGTACTTTTTATTTTGAGTATGTTGTAACTTTGAATGGCTGCTAAGCAACCAGCCATAAGTCAAGTACTACCTTACTACGATGCTGTTCAGTGTTGTTCTTGAAAACCATATTTTACACAGGCAAGAATGCCAAAATAAAGCTGCTGTATTTAGAGGAACCTTGGGAGTATCAGAGCAATGAGCTTTTAACACAGGGGTCTTCAAACTTGGCCCTTTTATGACTTGTGGACTTCAACTCCCAGAATTCCTCAGCCAGCATGCCTGGCTGAGGAATTCTGGGAGTTGAAGTCCACAAGTCATAAAAGGGCCAAGTTTGAAGACCCCTGATTAAACAATTACAGGTAGTCCTTGACTTACAGCCACAACTGAGCCCAAAATTTCTGTTGCTAAGACAGTTGCTAAGTGAATCGCTGCAGCTGTTAGTAACATGGTTGCAAAGTGAATCTGGCTTCCCCATTGACTTTGCTTGTCAAAAGGTCGCAAAAGGTGATCACATGATCCTGGGACACAGCAACTGTCATAAGTACATGTCAGTTGCCAAAGGTCTGAATTTTGATCACGTGACCGTGGGGATGTTGCAATGGTCATTTAAGTGTGAAAACTGGTCATAAGTCACATTTTCCTGTTGTAACTTTGAATGGTCACTAAAGGAACGGTTGTAAGTCAAGGGCTACCTGTACTTCCGGATATAAACTGATACATCTTGCTGCTGTGACCTAAGTGATCTACCTCAGGTACCTGCAGAAGATATTGTACATTTTTTCCTAATGATTCAAATGTACCTCAAAGGTATAACTGAACTCTGTTGCAAAAAGCTGAAAAGAGAGATTAGATTGTTCACTTATGAACACACAGCAGTTCCATTTAAAATAATTTTTTTTAAAAAAAATCAATATTCAGAGAGCCAACAGTACTTACATCAATATCCAATTCTTCTGATCTGTATTTGTACAGAGCAGCCCTACTATCATCTTGCGTCAGCTATAACAAGGAAAAACACTGCCATCAAACCACTTCACTAAAATCAAGCAAAATCATGCATTCCGAAGCCAACATTTAATTAAGCATACATTACTTCAGATCAAAATGTGAAGTGCTTAATATGCCTTAATCAACACACACTATGCAAATTCGTTCATAATGGATGCCAAATTTAGATCGTCAGAAAGGAGAAGAGTTTTATTCTTGCTTGGAAAGCTTCCCCAAAGATGAAAACGGAATGGCATGTTATCTGTGAGCTTCAGATAAGATCATGAAATAATCTAAATTTAGTTTCCTCAGCCACTCAGATAAACAAGAACCCCTAGGCAGCAAATTAGGAGTACATAAATCAGTGATACCAGAATATGAAGCTCCATCCTGCCTTTCGTTTACCTTTCAGGAGAAGCTCCGTTAAGACTTACTTGAGATGTACAGAAGAGGTTATTTTCGCTTACATCTTACAACAACGAAAAGCAGAAATACAACTGCCTGTAAATAGGTCCTGGTACTTTGGGTATCTTTGGTTAAGCTTTCTTTTAAAAAGGGCTTCTCATACAACAACAATAATATGTATCAAAAGATTTCTCTGTCTTGAGAGGGGAGTTACGCCAGTGGTTCAAAATGTAAAACACTGGATGAATGTAGGAAGAGAAGCATTTAGAGAAGCATTCACTGCCACACAGGGGCAAAACGGCCCATTCTAGATAAACAGTACAGACTGGGAATTTCTAAAAACAGCAGGAATGTTGGTTACATGAGATTTCCCAGCCTAGTTCGACTATAAACCATTGTTCTGATACCTCTTTAGAAGATGAACTTCTAAAACGGAGTGGCAGCTAGCACAATCAACTGTGGCGTGAAGGAAATTGTCTATGCATTAGATTCAGCCTCACCTCTACATTTTTAAGGCTGCTGAATTAGCAAGATTCTTTTTAAAAAAAATTCTAGGGAATGCCATTTGAGCAAATCCACACATTGTGCATTCATAAATGGACAGAGGCCCAATACAGATGTAATGCCCTCATGTGTTTGTGAACACTTCCCCATTCTTTTCCACTCTTTAACCATGACCTTGTGCTAGGTCTGAACCAGCAGTAAATTAATTTTATAATTAAAAGGACTGTCCAAGAGTTTTAAACAAGTGCCTTAAACAAATTTGCAAGTCTGAGATAAAAGACAAATGCGTTTGGAGACACAATTTTATGGTCAGGAGAGCGGGAGAAGGGAAAGAAAAATGGCCCAAACACACATGCCTAATTGTTACATCTCTACTGAGGCCATCACAATAAACACTTTACCAAAGTACTGAATCCTTTACAACATTACTTAAGTTATTAGTTCTCAAAATATCAATTGCCCTCTTTATTTTCACATTCATGCACAGTATTTTTGTGTATGCAATTAGGTTAGAAATCTAACCTCATTGTCTTTAAAACAATAAAACAAAGATGAGGCAAGGATTTAGCAATTCAAATATTTCAATCACAGATCTGCCCGAGGTTTTTTTTTTTAAAGTGTTTCATTTCAAGGCATCTATCCTCATGCAAATGCGCTTGGTGACAATCTGAGAGAATGAACTGTGTATTAAAGCCATATAAATAACTTTGCTTTGAAATGAACATTTAATGAAATGAGCACTGGAAGATGAAAAAGCCACAGCACCTTTAAATTCAGAAAGGTTATATATTTTAATTTGGTATGATATTTAGTGCCTTACTTTACAACCCACTTGAATATATTCTACACAATTCACCTTGATAGGAGAAAGAATTGAAGAATGGAAATATATATATTTTTAATGATAAAACAGATATGTTCAAATATGGTTGATGTAAATCTGGCCAAGCTCTCAAAGAGAAAGACATGAATCAATCTGCAGAAATTATAGGATGAAATATATGTTTTGTCTCCAGCTGTCATTTTTAATGAAGTTATAGACATTTCTGAATCTTAATTACCTATTTTTTTTAAATCCTAAAACTGAAGCAAATGCACTGATAATTGCCTAAACATCTTGGAACAATATAATCCATCTAATTAACACCCTGTGTATCTGAAAATAATGACAATTATCAACAGCCCATTCTACCAATCTCACATTTTCAGGAATGCAATTTCAGAAGGAATAATGATACTTATGAGGCATTTGTCCATAACTTAATAACATGCCACACTTCAGTGACGCTGAAGTTCACATACTGTGTGCTTTCAAACAAACCATCGTTTTCAGTTACTTTTAACTTTAAGCTACACAGTTGATACTAGCTATGAATTGAAGCACAGATAGCAATTATATTTTAAATTCAGTTATAGGTTTGGAATCAGAGGAGATTTCTATTGGCTCCAGAGTATTTAATCTACAGAAAATAAAAAAGAAACAACAGTATCCTCAGTCTTTTTTTTGGTAGCCTGAAAATAATTTTCTAAGGAATAGTGCTGTCAAGAGTAACAGCACTGTGGTAAAATATATTTCATGCCAATGGTAAAATATATTTCATGGAATGACAGCTTGTCCACCGTATCTCCTGATCTCTCTGAAATGCTGCAAAATGTTGTAAACATCTACCCACAAAA
This sequence comes from Vipera ursinii, assembly GCF_947247035.1. Lineage (NCBI taxonomy): Eukaryota > Metazoa > Chordata > Lepidosauria > Squamata > Viperidae > Vipera > Vipera ursinii. The sequence continues at coordinate 79,859,487 of NC_139515.1, read as the reverse complement.
TAAGGTCAGGCTAGACTTAAGATGGAAGTAACTTTCCAAGTGGAAAACAACACATTCACTCTTATTAACTAACCTAATATCATCTATTGACTTTTTAGTGGATAGTTGAGGGAATTGTATTTGAAACTCAAAAAGAAGAGGCAGCAGCATTTACACGATTCAATGATGGGCAAAATAAAGTGCATTGAAGATAACTCATTCTGAAATCTGAGGAAAAGACGGAGGCCCCATTTTCAACCTTTTATTCAAAAAGTGCCTACTCTAGATAAAGGCTTGATCCATGTTTGATCATATAGTAAAACCTCCACAAAGACTCAAGAAACAGTACCATCTAGTGCCGAAACAACAGTACTGCATACCAGACTGTCCATTATCATCCGAACCGGTGATAATAGTGTTTTCACACCTTTTAGGGCAGGGGTCCTCAACCTCCGGTCTGTGAACCAGCACCGGTCTGAGGCATGCCAGAAACCGGCCTACATAAACAAGAGACACAGACAGTATGTGAAACCACACCCCCTCTCATCTATGGAAAAACGTCTCTCCATGGAACTGGTCCCTGGTGCCCAAAAGGTTGGGGGTCACTGTTTTAGGGCACTGGAAATGGCTTAATGCCAAAATAGACCATTGGCCCATCTACTTTAAGAACTGTTGTGGGGTAGCTAGCTCCATCTGCAGAGATCAAAACTTTTTTTTTTAATCAATACAGTTCTACCACCTTCTCCTCAGAAAAATGCGTCCTTCAGGTATTCCATAAGAAACATGGCAATTATATTCATGACACCTCACAACTTGATTTTTTTCTTTCTACATGCATAATTAAAAAATGTTGCTTAGAACTCAGCATGAAGCCTAATGGCACTAGAAAACTTTGGCAATCTTGAGAGAGTAGTGAGGGGAAAGAACCATTTCAAATACAGTCCAAATGCTGCAATGAACACACAGGATTTATAACTATTACTTCCTATAGTTGTAACATCAATATGTCACATGTTTGCTAAGTACTATTTTAAAAAGCTGAATTTATCACGATAGCTATCCTGGAAATGGTATATATCAAAGACAATATTTAAAATGTAGAATTAATCAAGATGGGCCTTTGGATAAGTCCAAAGTGCCCTTGCGCTGAGACTTCTGATATTACTGAGGACTGAGAAACGTGAATAGTGTAGCCAGTAAAATGTCTTCTTTCAAAATGATGCCATAAACCTATCACTTCCTATCTCATTCTGATAATATCTTTGCACCTGGAAGCTTAGTAAAATAAAATAGGATAGAATATTTCTATATAATTCTTGGTAATACAGGGGGGGAAAAACCTGGATTGACAAAAAACGAACTCCCTCTTCAAACTTTTAGACTTCACAAACTTAAGTGAAAAAGAAGTATACCGTATTCAGAAATATGGAAGTTTTTTGGTATGAAACATTTCACTGCTTATCAATCTGAAGAAGCTACTTGGATAAAGCAAGGAAACCTTTCAAACAACAAACGAACAAACACCAAAGAAGTCCAGTTGCCGTGACTCAGGTTCCAGACAATTCTATTTGGATGACTGAGAATCTTCATTGAAGCATTCAGAAATAGGCTTCTAACATCAGCACAATGCTTTTTTGGGTTTAGATTTCTTAATGATGGAAAACAACAGCTACGTCCCATCACAGCTGCTTAGAAAGCAAAGAGCTATTATGGAAACAGCTGTGGGAGTAGGACACCAATAATGCCAAGCTCAACCTCACGCTGGGGCTTCCATTCATTATATCCATCTACCACACGGTAAGCTGCTGCCCGTCACCAAACTTAAAAATAAATTATTGGTCTTTTGTAACTCATCATTAAATTGTTAAGGGGTTAGTAAATAGCCAGCATACGATGCAACTCAAAGTACAAAGCCTCATGAGATCACAAGCAACCATTTGAAAATCTGTTGACTCAACATCTTGATTCAACATCTTAAAAGCCAGAGAGCTGTGGGCATTCATGGGAGAGAGAGTGGGGTGAGGCCAATGATGAAATTTGTGTTGTGACATCACGGAAACTCTTCTTACATCCTTGCATATCATGAGGCAAGTATAAAAGGACAGTGCATAAATCACGACATTTTGCTGTTTTAGTATCAACTTGGCTAGTTGCAGAAACTTGTGCAAAGAACTTGTGCTTCTGAAGAGTAAGAGCTGCGTTTAGGAGTAAAAACTAGGAAGGAAGCATGCAAAGGAATTACTCAGAAAATGAATTTTGGTCCTAACTTTTCTGGCATAAATATCTTACTCACTTCAAAGATCAGTTTACTCTCTCTTTTATATGTCCTTGCAGAATATTCAAGTATTTTTAGCCACTTGAAACTATGGGAACATTTCTGATCTTAAAGGAAATCATTCAGTGCAAGCTAATTGATAAAAGTTGCAAATATATTCCCCCCCTAACCAGTTGGATATTCTGAATTAAATCTTCGCAATTGATAAAGATGGTATGTTGAAAGCCATCCCAACTGTGGAATAAGGAAAATGACTTACTTGACAGAGTTATGCCATCTCTATTGCCAGGGTGCAAAACATACTTTAAGTTCACAACAGACAGATACTATTCAGAAAAAAGCCCAGACAGACACCTCAATAATTCACTGAACTACAAGAATGACACAACCAGACCTGTAAGATTCTGATGTTATAGTCACTCTCAATTTCCCGTGGAGTTGATTTCTTAGTCTAGTCCAGGGGTAGGCAACCTTGGCTCTTTTTTGAGTCGTGGACTTCAAGTCCCAGAATTCCTGAGCCGGCGTGGCTCAGCTTGGAAACCTCTCCCTTTCCCCTCAGCATGGCTGGCTTAGGAATTCTGGGAGTTGAAATCCATGAGTCATAAAAGAGCCAAGGTTGCCTACCCATGGTCTAGGCTATCTAGTGTAACTGACACCAACGAGTGACACTTAGCTGACCTTAGCTGATCTCAAAAAGCTAAGCAGGATAGGACTTTATTGGTACTTGGATCACAATCCAGCAAGAAATTCTAGAAACATAAAGTACATTGGGAAATTGGGCGAAAACAACCTCTCACACAGAGCCTCCCAAAAGGGAATGGCTGTCTAGATGCCAACAAAACTGCATGGATGTATTCATACAACCACCAGGAGGTCAAGTTCAACTCCAGACAGCTGTGACCCATCTCATCAAGCTTGGCAGGAGGGGGTATGAGATCATGCCAAACACAGATTAAACCTTGAAAGCAACCATTCCCAGCTGTACTTTCAATTCAGTTTGCTTGCACATGCTAAAGATCCCTATGGAGAGCTCCTTCTTCAAAACTCCACGTAGGCAATCAGCTACAAAATGATTTCGTGAAGGACAAATCAAAACTTTCAGCTTGGAAAAAAGTGAAACTCTAATAAACCTGGATTATCTTAAAAAACAAAAAAAAAGATAACGGCGAGGAATCTGTGCTTGCTTCATATTCTTTTCATTTTAAACTATTAAACCTTCCTAAGAATTTTATTTTCCACACTTGGCTGTTAATCGTTAACAAGCTGTCCAGTCTCAGAGCAGTTTAAGAAAATGAAGCCAAGATGTTTATTCATTGCAATATTGCACATTATAGTATTTTTTTAAAAAAAAAAAAACATGGTAATTCTCAATGAGAAGTAGTGTTTACTTATAATCTAACAAAGCCCACACAGTTGAGCAAAACTGTAATAGCACAATGGTTGTTCGTTAAGAGAACACCACGGTCCCTGAAGTTGTGGAATCTTGGCAACCAGCAAGGTTGCCAAGTATTATCCTAAACAGGCTTAGCGGGACCTAGGAAAGACGTCTGGAAGAGCCAGGTTTATTTACCAGACCTACGGGGTCAAGAGTTGCATCTGCCCAAGCTCTCTGTTATTCAGCTACTAAAGAAAATTGAATCCTTGCCACTCATAGGCATCAATGACCTTCCATGTGGGTCCAAGCTCAGATTATGAGTCAATTTGAGCTTGGAACTTGGGAGCCCTTGAGATCATAAATTGAAAAAAAAATGACTTTATGTGTTAAAAGGAAACATCATCCCCATTACCAATCAATTTATCTGGCATTCCCATGCAATGTAAGATGCTCAAGTTTAAATTATTATTCCAATGATTTTCTAACAAATACGTTGATGTTATATTTCCATTCAGCATATTTCCTCTCTTAATAATCATGACCCAAGACTGACTTTGTTTGCTGTGACTTTCTGAACATAGTGCCCTTAAGGAGCTATATTCCCCAGATCAAAGTTAATTTTGATCCTTTTTTAACTCCCAAGAGCAACAAGAAAACGAGCAAGAGAAGGAATGCACGCAATTGTCCAGGAACCTACAACATTTTTAGTAATTTTTTTTCCCTCAGACAAAAAGCTGCCAGAAAATGACAACATGGCTGGCCTGCTTTTTGCATTAAACCAAGATGAATTCCTTTAAAAGCAAAAGAAAGAAAGAAAAGGAAATTGCATAGATCCATGCTAGGACAAATGTTGGAAGCAGAATATACGAGATTAACCTACAAAAAGCAGTAATTTGTTCAATATTCTGGAAAAGGGGGAAAAAAGTTATCCAAAGGTGGGGGGGACACTCAATACTCAAGGACAAGGACATTCAGCAAAGCCATGCTAGTGATACTGCAACATTGTAGGAAGCATGGATGATTTGTGGTTTTCCAAAAACAAAAACGGGGAAGGAACACCAATGTCATGGATAAACTGGGGGGGGGTAACAACCAAAAACCGTCACTGAGGAAAAGTTTTGCAATGAGAAAAAGCAATTTCATTCACTATCCAAGACCTTACTTGGTGGTATAGTTGTGGTCTTAGCGCCGAGTTCTCAATCATAGTGTGAACCAAGATGATTAGAGGTTCATTCTCTTTCATCTATTTCAAATCAGGAGGAGCATACAGCAAACATCAGTTTACAGCACGGCTAGATTTGAAAGACGACACTGTAAATATAGCCTCTACTTTAATTGTTTTCCATTAGTGCAGCAGTTTATAATTCCTCTCATGATTAGTAAACTGTACATTCCAAAGAGCTTTTTAAAACTAAACTGGAAAAAATAAATAAATCTATGAATTTAAACTAGATTGCTGTACATTCCAAATTAGATTAAGCAATAAATATCATTAATAAGATTCTGGAAAGCTTCCCGAGACAGAATGTAATTAATGGAGATGAATAAGGTGCTATTTTCATTATTCCATTTATATATACCCAGTTTACAAAGATTAAGACATGTAGCAGAGTGTAGGAAAAAAAACTGTGCAATATGAAGACCTGTTTGGGGCAAAATAGAGGTTTCTGGAACCTATCTTTTAAGATCTAAGGTAGCAACGGTGTGCCAACTTGGAGATTGAATGTACAACTTTTTCTCTGTTAAAGTAGCTCTTTCTCCTCCCAACCCTTAGTAGGACCAGGTCTACACCTAAGATAAACCACATATGAATTATGGCCACCAAGAACTGTGCTTATCTTACCATTCTACAGTGTAAACTACAATTCAAATAAGATTTTTAATGAATGCCAATTTAATTTTCATATACATTTCCTGACCTTCAGTATAGCATTATAACATAAATCTGAATAGATTTTCTGAAAATAGTATATTCACACAGCTTCTAACTCAATTTTCTGTTACAATAGCTGTTGTCTATTTCATATTATTTACATTAGCTGCTTTGTAAGCCATATTTGCTTTTTACCGCATTGATCAAGTATAAAGTTTTGGAAGTTGTAAGACTGAACAAAAAATTCTGAACACTTTCAATTCATTTATTGGACTTTCTAGCTGCACTGAAAAAAAGGAGGATAAATACTCTTGAAACTGAGCTTTTAAGGATTTGGTTCAACTAAAATATGGTGTATGCGTTTAATACAGTTCAAGAAAATGCACCAATATGCATATAGGAGGAGCCTTGGTGAAGCAGTGGGCTAATGCCTCCTTAAGTAACACCAGCTGCCTGCAATTAGTGCAGGTTCGCATCCCACCAGGCTCAAGGTTGACTCAGCCTTCCATCCTTCCGAGGTAGGTAAAATGAGGACCCAGATTGTTGGGGGCAATTAAGCTGACTTTGTAATAATGCCGCTTGGGTGTGTGTGTGTAAGCCCTAATAAGCAGGCATATACATAGAATGAAGGCTATTGCTAAGCTTGTAAGCCGCCCTGAGTCTTCGGAGAAGGGCGGGATATAAATGGAATTAAAATTTAAAAAAAAATGTGTCCCTTTCTACAAATTCCACTGATCTATTTACTTAGAAAAGAGATGAAAACAACTTGGCATTGAGATATGAAAACCAGGAAATAAATGGCAGAAGATACAGACGAATGAGAGATGGGAATTGTTAATAGAATTGCAATAGCTGTGTAAGAGGTCACTGACAAACTACGGTACACTTTCTATGTGTATGTGAGAAAGGCAGCTCGCTTAACCATGAGCTGGGTTCTTTTTAGCTGCAGAATTTTTTCCCCCATTCTAACAATCTGTTCCAACATCATAAAAAGGGACTGTTATTTAACGCAACAGCTTTTCCACACCAAAATTTAACAGAGTCAATTATCTATTTTTCCTAAATAAAAATAATGTTGTAGATTTCCTTAGGTACCCATATTTCATTTATGCCAATGATTTTGTGGCTGTTGTTAGTGCAAAGGAAGACAAGACTGCCTTTCAGAGATTTCATTCATTTCTGCCAGTTGCAAAGGTTCTACTGCATATAACAAATGGTAAGATAGGAAGCAGAGACAAAAACATGTATATTTTTATCTCAGAGAACAGTTAATTGATTTAGCAATTTCAATTTCAATCCATTTTGTTAATCAAGTTTTACTGGGACTGCTTGAATTAATGTAACGCCAGCTCTCAGCTGTCAAAACTAACGTCAGTTTTATTCAAAAACAGGCCTGGGATGAACAGGAAGTATGAAATGTCTGTTTAGGAGGGTCTACGACAGCTCACTAAGGACAACTCACCACAGGACAATTCAACCCTGTATTAATTGTTTCAGTCAGGTACTTTTATTATTATTCACCCCGGAACCTATAAAGCCCTAAATGGCATGGGTCCGGATTATTTACGGGAGTACCTTTTGCCGGCGTTAACTTCCCATCGTCCTGTGCACTCCCACAGAGAGGGCCTCCTCAGGGTGCCGTCGGTCAGGGAGTGCCGGCTGGCGGCCCCCAGGGGGAGAGCATTCTCTGTGGGCGCGCCTATGGAATCAGCTCCCTGTTGAGCTCCGGATGGCTCCCGACCTTTGCTCTTTCCGCCGCGACCTGAAGACTTGGCTATTTGAACTTGCCGGCCTGGACTGAGGGACTGGGATTTTAGATTTTAAATTTTACATTTTAGAACGTGTTTTATTGTTTAGGACTACTTGGTTTAATTTATTTTAATTTTTGTATATTATGTGTTGTATATAGTGTTTTAATTGCCCTGTACACCGCCCTGAGTCCTTCGGGACAGGGGCGGTATATAAATCCAAATAATAAATAAATAAATAAAATGAATCTAACTTTTCTATTTGTTGAATTGTCCCATGGCAAGTTGTCCCGTTCCATGTTCAGGATAACAGCAGAGCAAATACCCGTAGAAGAAAATATCTGTAGCTCAGTGTTGAACTGTGGGTCCTTTTTGCACTCTCAATGGGGTGCTTTTCTTGCAGACGTTTCATTACTTAATTAGGTAACATGTTCAGTGCTGGAAGTAATGAAATGTCTGCAAGGAAGCAACCAAGGTCACAGAGCGTCAAGAACCCAGCAGTATAAAAGCTTGTGTGAAAGTGCAACAATACATATAAAAAAAAACTCTGCAGGACACAGATAGGGAGTCTTTGGAGACACTGACTTAATAGCAATCCCAGTATGCTAAAACTAGGCTATTTCTGAGAGCGATGTACAAAGAAAGAATGAAAAATGATGTCTTTCACCGGTTATTCAGAACTATTGCTAAAATGACTCAGTTATAGAGTCAGCTCTACAAGAAATGGCTGAAATGAATGTAAACACAAGCCTAGTGCATCTAGTCTGAATATTTTGGGCTGCCCAGAGGTGAACATAAATCCAGCAACATGACTTTAATTATTACACATTAATTGTATGCACTGAAATCCAATTGAGTTTTCAGCATTGCTATGATAAGTAGGCAAAACCTGTCTATTAAAATTTTGTAGACAACTCCTGTGTTAGCATTACACATAGCCACCATAAAACCCGTTTTAAATGAAACAGGGACTTCCCTAAATTTTGGTTCACCAAACAGATTTAACTATTGTACCTTATTAAAAAAATAAGTTCACTTCAAAAATGTTTTAAATTGTTCAGTAATATGAAAAGCAGCCTCTTCAAGGAGCATATGATAGCAATAACACTTTAGGGAATACTAATCTATTCTCAATATCCTTGAAAATACTTGCCATTTTCTCCTGCAGTTTGTAAAGTGTTTCAATTCGAATGGTTCTGAATGTATAATTTTTATTTCTGGGAAGACTGAATCAAACATCCTGACAGTCTCTTGCTTGAGACACTTCCAAAATTCTTAAGATACGACGTTAACTGAGTTTCATGCTTTCAAACTGTTCAAAATGGAAACAGTTATGAGCTGCATATTACAGCAATATACATTGTGAAATGAAGATCAACCTTAGGGTAAAAAGTTTATAAAACGAAGAGATTTTACTTTGGCTCCAATTAATCAAAACGAGGGCTGGCCTCAGGCATTGTGGGCTAATGTTGGCTCAACGGCATTCCAATCAAAAACTTAGCTTTGTAATTGCAAAGACAGATGATGATAAAGGTAAAGTAGAAAGCTGGAAAAAACTCCCCATTTCTTTAGTAAAAGTTAAAGAGACTAGAGTCACAAAAAGATAATGGCAAGATTTTCATTTCTATCAGCTGTATTTGGTGAAGCCTGTTCCAAGTAAGGGAAAATATCTGCAAAATATAAATATAATGGCATAGACTTGTGCTACAAGTTTAATAATAATATTATATCAGAAAACAGATAGTCAGTGGAAGAAATAGAAATAATTATATATAAAATATCTTCATTTTGACATTAGCATTCTAGATCAGGACCACACAAATTACAGATAGTCCTCAGCTTAAGACCAGAATTGGGCCCAAAATTTCCATTGCCAAGCAAGGCAACTTTTAAGTGTGTCACACCCAATTTTACAACTGTTTTTGCTATGGTTGTTAAGTGAATCACTACAGATATTATTTGAGTCATGTGATCATTAAGCAAACTTGGCTTCTCCCACTGACTTTGCTTGTTGGATGCCAATTGGGAAGGTCGCAAATGGCGATCACAAGACCCTAGGACGCTGCAATAATCACAGATACAAGAACTAGAACAGGGGTCTTCAAACTTGGCCCTTTTATGACTTGTGGACTTCAACTCCCAGAATTCCTTAGCCAGCGTGAATTCTGGGAGTTGAAGTCCACAAGTCCTAAAAGGGCCAAGTTTGAAGACCCCTGAACTAGAATGACCAAGAACTAGAATTTTGACCGTGTGATCACTGGGATGCTGTGACAGGTGTAAGCCCCTTTTTTTCAGTGCTGTCGTAACTGCACTGAATGGTCACTGAACTGAACTGTAACAGTCACTAAACAATCGGTTCTAAGTTGAGGACTATGTGCAATAAGGTACTGAGCCCGTTCAAACAGTGCATCCCAAACGATACAACACAGGACCATGGGGATGTGTCTTGGCATTTAAAATTGCAGGTTCGACAGCTGCAGAAAATTTTTCACAATTTTAAAACTGCAGCAGGATTGCAGCAATATGTAAAAGTTCTGTGACCAAAAAAAAAAGAATAATTAACATATGGTTAAATACAGACGTAGAAAAGAAAAGCTATGAGTCCCACCTGATGGTCCAAATAAATGGCATTCCTTTGGAGATGATGAGAAAGAATCTCATTCTAGCAACCCGCATTCAGAGAGGAAGGAGGAAAGAAAAGAAAGAAAGGGACAGATACAACGAGGTGAAAAAGTCATCCAGGAAAGAAAAAGACACCATACATCTTAACTTTAACAATTTCTAGATTATGCCTGCAGATGTCATACATAAGACTCAGTGAAAACTGGGAACTGCAAAATTTATATTGGCCTTTAGATGGATTAAGTAATATTTCACTGACATAAAGAAGCAAAAATAAAAAAAAAATCACACTGGGTTTTAAATTAATTATAATGAGTGAATTTAATTAGCGAGACAGTTAAATAAGGTTGCAATTGCTTTCAACGTTACATTACCTACAAAAATTAGCTCTCAATGTTAAAACAAAACGAAGGGGGGAAAAAACCACAATAAATCAGCTTAAAATCTATTCAGGCTATAAACCCTTTGATACACACGGATGTATTTCCTGCAGCTAAAAACCAAATGTCGGTTGTCACCGTGAGGAGAAAAGAGAAGTAAACACTTATGCCAGATTGTATTGATGACCTCTCTAACCTTATTCCGGTTTTCAGAGTTGGCTGTCATCTAGTAATTTGCATAATTTAGAGTTCGGGAAAGCAAAGTGCCTTTGGATTGTTCTCTTCACGTGGATAGCAATGTATTTCACACCAGAACTCAAAGGGTTAATAGCAGAACACCACAGACAACCAGGAAAGCAGAATCCACCTTAGGAAAAGGCGGCCCAAGGCTATACAGAGTTGGAACGAGGGGAAAATGGCACACGAGAAACATCATTTCATAGCTGACCTTTGGACTGCTGGCCTCAAGTTTTAGTTGCATGAGTTGTGCTAATGTGTGCTCCCGGATACTACTCAGTTCGGCTTGCTGCCTTCTCAGCTTTATGAGCAGCAGCGTGAGCTCCTCTGGCTAAAGGAACATTGGGGTAAGAAGCCAACAGGGGAAAATTAGTTAATTCTTGTCCTGGACAAAAACTTTGGTTTTACACTTGCATTCAATAATGCTAGCTAGTATAGCATAACCAAGTTATGTTAGTCCCTTTGGAGCAAGAGAACTGATGATGCTTTTCAATAAAATCTGCCTCAGGCAGGGGGAACCAAAAAGTTTGGGGTTTGGAGTGAACTCCTCCAATGAATCAGACAGAAGGATGACTACGGGTGTCACTGCAGCTAGTTTTATTTTGTAAAACTTGATTTACTTCCCATCCCCCAAAGCTGGGAAGAAGCCATTGAAGGCTGTGTGTATCTAAATGTCTTGATTATTTTGTCAGAAAAGTAGAAGCTATGGAAACTCTCAGCTGATTCTAAGGGTGGGGGGAAAAAAGAAAAATAATGAAATAATCCATAATTTTTACAAAAACGTCATACACAATTGAAGATGGCAGATTCAAAATACAATTCACTTTCTACTTTCTTTTATTACAACTACAGTTCCTCCCACGTTTCCCAGACTACTTCTCAGCACATTTAAGCTAAAACCTGAAGGCACAAAAGCACGGCTTGATGTTCAAGGATCAAAGATAAATTGTGATTGAAAGTGAAAACATCCTGAAAGCAAACACTGTGTCACCGATTCATAAACCTGCATTCACAGATAGACAGCTTATGTATAGGCCTTTTTGAATCAAACAGCTACTTTATTATTAAACTATGAATACAGCCAATGCTTCAAAATAAGTTATTTTGCTCTGACATGCAGCAGGTTTTTTTTTTAAATCTTATGACTGGAGAACCAGTAAACTATTTTACAAGCATCCATTGCAAAGAAGAATCCTAACCTTGAATATTTTAAGACAGACCGTTCTCTTTCACTCAAGTGATCTAATTTGTTCCATTTTCTTGCTGTTATGTATCTTTTCCCAATACAAGAAGTTATAATTTGGTTAATACATTTCTTGATTTCTCTATCCTGGATCCTGATCCCAGCTGTTTACAGATAGCTGCATTATTATTATTATTATTATTATTATTATTATTATTATTATTATTATTATTATTATTATTATTACTATTACTATTATTATTTTACTGTTAGTCCTCCATTTCCAGAACTGCCTCCTTTATGCTCCCAAAGTACTGCTGAGATTGATGTAAGTCCCCGGCATTTTCAACAAATAAATCTCATCAGACTGATTCATGGATCAACAACTCCCAAATAACTTTAGTTACCAAGCACATATCTTTTCTATATAGCAAACTGTAATCTTTCTACAATGTGCCATGTTCAATTTTCCTGAGGCAAGGACTTGTTCCCACATCTAAGGAGAATATCCCATTCTTTGTAGATGTATCTGGTACACAAGAACAGGGCCACTTAGAAGCTTTGGAATTAGGCCCTCATTTCTTTTTATGGTTTTAGATTTGAACATCCACATTGCATAGTGTTAAACTTAAAAGTGTATTCATAGCATACAACACTAGCAATTGTGATTGTATTTAACAAAGCCCAGCAGAGGGAGCTATCTTATCTTCAGTACTATGTTTTATACTAATGAACTCTTAGTAGAAGTTCTTATGAATTTTACTACATGCTTATATCTGTGTAAGCAATCCATCAGTATTTCATTTGGAGAGACTTAAACTACATAGAAACATACTCAAAAAGAAAAAAAATAATCCACGTAGTCATGGTTGAATTCAATGAATTTTGGGAAAGTCTGCAGAAATCTATAGGCTTTGACACATAACTGTCACGTACTTCTAATGATGTGAATAACATTGCAATTATAGGGTAAATAACTTTTTGTCATAAGACAAAACCAACTGCCTAGAGCAGCAATTTTCTATCTAATTGTGACTCCCACCATGAAATAATAAAAACCCTCAGTAACTGGCATTTTCTTTTTATCATTTAATGGTAAGTCAGTCTGTGAAACGGACAAAAAATGAAATCTTTAAAAGTGCTCTACTGTTGTCCCTAGAAGTGTCTACATCCTTCCCTTACAGGAAACGTGCAGTTCAGACAACAGTTGAAACGAAGTTAAGAACAGATTACCCTTGCAAAATTTAATGTGCGCAGCAGGCAGAATGGACCTGTTGAAGAGGATACCCTTTATTTGCTGAAAGAATCAGGACAGGAAATTGCATTTAATGTGGAGTCTGTAACTAGAACAGTTGTCAAGACTGCATGTTACATTTTATAGGTTGCTCTTCAATAAAAAATGATGGACTAAATATAAAAATGCCACTCACAGTTTTGCCTTGCAAGCTCTGGGAAGTGATAGGCTGCACAGTCAAGCTGGCTGGAATCGACCTTCTTTCAGGCACAAAGGCATGCTGCTATTTGGGTGGGGGGTGGGGGGGAAACCAAACAAACCATGGGCATTTGTAATTCAGGCCTTTTATAACCAAAGGTTAAATGTAATATTTTCAGCATGCTTTTTTTCCAAGTCAACTTGGGGTTTACGTCCAAAGTGAAGGGGTTGGTTAGTTAATAACTTGTCAGTACAAATATCCTGAAATGTTGTCCTTTCATCTGAAACTTTGCAAATATCACCATGTCCCAGAGGACAGCATCCTTCTGACCGTATGTATAGTAACATTTATTTGCCACCCTGTTTTGAGGAAGGTCTCAAGGCAGCGAATAGGTAAGAAAATCTAACTAGAAGCTCAAATGTGTCAGCCTGACATAGTTATTAGTATGCTTTCCCCCTTGCTTAAAACTTTCAAGAGCAGGCGTCTTCAAACTTGACGCTTTTATGACTTGTGGACTTCAACTCCCAGAATTCCTCAGCCGCTGGCTGAGGAATTCTGGGAGTTGAAGTCCACAAGTCATAAAAGGGCCAAGTTTGAAGACCCTGTTCAAGAGTTTGGGGAGCAGATCGTGAGCACATATAGAGGGAAAAGCAAAGATTAGAAAACTACTCCCGTTAAATTCATTTCATATATTGGTAGTCCTCAACTTACAACAATTTATTTAGTGACCATTCGAAGTTACAATGGCGCTGGAAAAAGTGCCTTATGACTGTTTTTCACACTTAGACCACTGCGGCTTCCCCATGATCACATGATCAAATTTGGATGTTTGGCAACTGACTCATACTTATCACGGTTGCAGTGCCCCCCCAGTCATACGACCACCTTTTGTGACCTCCTGACAAGCAAAGTCAATGGGGAAGCCAGAGTCACTTAACAACCGGGTTACTAGCTTAACCACTGCAGTGATTCACTTAACAACTGTGGCAAGAAAGATTGTAAAATGGGGTGAAATTCGCTTGATAACTGTCTCACTGAGCAACAGAAATCTGGGGCTGAACTGTGGTAGCAGGTCAACGACTACCTGTAACATCTCTAGAAGGATGTCCCATGCTTATTCTCTCCATGTGGAGACAGTAAAATTGCAATGTAAATCATGTCCCACAACATTACGGGGCCTCTAATTTTGTAGTTATACAGCCAAAAGAATGCTCTCCTGTATGCCACAGTCTGAGTGGAGGGCTACAGAAGAACTATAGTGTAATTAACTCTAGGCAATCTTTCAAATAACAGTTTGATGGACTGCAGGGGAGGATGGTTATATTGTCTCTATATGCCCACTGAGTTAACAGCATAAGATCCGCAAAGCCATATTGATGGGGGGGGGACTATAAAAGAAGAACACTGTTTTATGTACCCAGGACCACATGATCCACAAAGACTGGGGCGTGGCCTCTAGACCCAATCCAGAATATACTGTCAAAGAGCGTATATTATTTTAACGTGGCAGAAAAGGACAACAGTTAAGTGTAACGGATATTGCATTGACTGTATTTAGTTGATCAAGTGTAATCTGAGTGAAACCACAGCACACCCCAAAAGGGTAGCAGAGCTCTTTACCTACCACCAGTTGCATAAGGGAGGAAAGATATAGTGAGCTGAACCAGCCGTTAAAGCAGATATCCTTGTGGCCTGTGAGTCGGTCAAGGGGAGTCTGTGAACTTGGAAGGGATATCCAACATTGGATATTTTATTTCCCCAAACTGTCCAAGTGGTCCACAGCATAAAAAAAAATATATGTGAAGAATCCCTGTACAGGTAGTCCTCAACGTACGACCACAATTCAGCCCCAAATTTCTGTTGCTAACGGAGACATTCATTAAGTGAGCTTTGACCCATTTTGACATTTCTTGCTACAGTTGTTAAGTTAGTAACATGGTTGTTAAGTGAATCGGGCTTCCCCCTTGACGTTGCTTGTCAGAAGGTTGCAAAAAGTGATCACGTGACGTGAGGACACTGCAAGTGTCTGAATTTTTGATCACGTGACCAATGGGGATGATGGAACGGTCATGTGGAAAAACTGCCCTGTCACTCTTTTCAGTCCAGTGTAGCTCCAAATGGGTCGCTAAATGAACTGTTGTTAAGTAGAGGGCTGTCTATATTATAGGCAAATTGTAAATAAGAGAGGGCTGTTCTAGAGTGGCTGCTATATAGGTAAAGGTAAAGGTTCCCCCGCACTTGCGTGCTAGTCGTTTCCAACTCTAGGGGCCGGTACTCATCTCCGTTTCAAAGCCAAAGAGCCAGCGCTTGTCCAAGGACGTCTCCGTGGTCATGTGGCCGGCATGACTAGACGCCAAAGGCACACGGAACGCTGTTACCTTCCCACCGTAGTGGTCCCTATTTTTCTACTTGCATTTTTACGTGCTTTCGAACTGCTAGGTTGGCAGAAGCTGGGACGAGTAACAGGCGCTCACTCTGTTACGTGGCACTCGGGATTCGACCCGCCAAACTGCCGACCTTCTGATTGACAAGCTCAGCGTCCTAACCCAGAGCCACCGTGTCCCTGGCTGCTATATACATCCAGTCTATCTTTTGGGAGACATATCTTGCAGCAAGTGGCAGAAAGCAAAAAAAACCCTCACCTTGTTATGGTGTGATCTGTGTCTACGCTCAATGGTGACGTCTCCTCTTTGCACGGGGGAGGACACTTCTGACCTGTAGTTCCTCTGAGGGGAGTATCCTTGGAAACCTGCTATTGAACCATGGGAAGGTGATGTGGGAATCAAATGCATTGTTTGATCAGATATATTAATCATGGTTTTGGGACTACTTAAAGTACCGTGTCTGGTAAGAGTTGTTTGCTTATTGTAAAACTGCCGTTGCTGCCATTCGTAGAGTTGCCACATGGTGTCATCCCGCATCGATCTTCTTTTATCTTCAGCTGGCAAGGATCCAAGGGTCTTATCGTAAAGAGGTGTTGCACTGCAGATGCTATCTGGCCTGGTCTTCATGTTTCTCGGAAGAGTGCGATAACCTTCTGGATAACGTGGTACGACTTGGGCTCGATGGCTGGGCATATTTCTCGGTAGAGTCTGATAAGAAATTATGCTGAAACAAGACATCTCCATTAGCCGTTTAGAAAATAAACAGGTACATTAAAAAGTAACATGTAAAAAGTTCTTTTTCTACATTTTACCTCTTCGGGTAATTTAGTCTTGCATTCTACTTGCAACCTTAGGTCAAACAGAGAAAATTTATGCCTTACTCCGTCCATTCAAACCAAAGGAGGCTGCTCTTGAGAGGAGGAGATACCAATAGCAATCCACGGGTAAGTTCATGGCAACATGTGATGCCTTGAAGTAAACAGAAGTGTTTCGGGAAAAAAACAACCCAGGAAGAACTGTATGTTATAATTCAATTAACTGCTTCAAAAGAAAGTATTTGTTTCTTGAGGTTGGCAGAATACGTATTTACGTAAACAAGCAAAATGCATGCTAGAACGACAAGTGTTCATTTTCATCTTCATAATTAATATATATGTTATGATGCAACTACTAGAATTTTACCTAGTCCGGGGATAGGTAACCTTGGCTCTTTTAGGACTCGTGGACTTTGACTCCTAGAATTCCTGAGCCAGCAGGAGTCTTCTCCAGCACCATAGTTCAAAGGCCTCAATTCTTTGACACTCAGCCTTTCTTATGGTCCAACTTTCACAGTCATACATTGCAACTGGGAAGACCATAGCCTTGACTGTACGCACTTTTATTGGTAGGGTGACGTCTCTGCTTTTTAGTGTGCTGTCTAGATTTGCCATGGCTTTCCTCCCCAGGAGCAAGCGTCTTTTAATTTTTTGGCTGCAGTCCCCATCTGCGGTGAACTTGGAGCCCAAGAAAATAAAATCTGTCAATACCTCCATTTCTTCCCCATCTATTTCCCAAGAATTGAGAGGGCTGGATGCCATGATCTTGGTTTTCTTAATGTTGAGTTTTAAGTTGCTTCATATATTCTTATCTTAAAAACAGAGTGACTTTTTCCAGGTATGACAAATTAATTGTTCTGAAATCCTCCTCTAGTAGTTTGGTCTACAAAGATAAGGTTATGAAAGAACTTTGGCCACTTACAACTAAGTTCTCATTTGTCCAATTAACTATTTCTAACTAATGTGCATGTCCCTGTTAGGTTTTTTTTAGCTTTGTTATGTTTTTATTTAAGGATAACGCACCACATACTCTTACAGCTGAAACTGTGTCTTAACTACAGTTAAGCACTGTCTGACACTGAAGTATCTCGGTGTGACACTCGACAGGATTCTCCCTTTTAAACAGCATTGTCTGAACACTAAGGCTAAAGTCGGCTGGAGGAACAACATCATCAGGAAATTGATAAGCTACACATGGGGAGCTCAACCATCTACGTTGTGCACATCAGCTTTGGCCTTGAGCGTCTCTGCTGCAAAGTATGCTGCTCCAGTTTGGGGCGCATCTGCACCCACGAAACAAATTGATATTGCTGCCAATGAGGCAATACGCTTAGTGAGAGGTTGTCTCAAGCCTACACCAATTGAGAAAATATATCCCCTCGCTGGCATTGCCCCACCTAAGATCAGGAGAGAAGTAGCAGCAGAGGCCGAGAGAACTAAGCAAGAGAGGGATCCTTGACATCCTCTGAATGGACATGTGCCCCACACCCAACTCAGATCTAGGAACAGCTTTATTGCAAGAACAAACATTCTTGAGCATACACAAGAACAAAATCAAATTAAAAGATGGAAGAACTAGACCAGGGGTAGGCAACCTTGGCTCTTTTATGACTGGTGGACTTCATCTCCCAGAATTCCTGAGCCAGCCATGCTGAGGGGAAAGGGAGAGGTTTCCATGCTGAGCCATGTTGGTTCAGGAATTCTGGGAATTGAAGTCCATGAGTCATAAAAGACCCAAAGTTGCCTTCCCCTGAAGTAGACCATCGGGAAAGGAATATTAAAGGAGGATATGGCTGAAGGATCTGATCTCCCTTATACTACCTGGAGGACCTTGAATAGGCTGAGAGTTGGAATGTCTAAATGTAAAACCAATATGCTCAAGTGGAGGCTCTTAGAGGATAACAACACGCTGTGCAAATATGGAGAGATACAGAGCCCATCCCATCCGCTGGTACGTTGGCTACTACCAGAAACATGTACCGATAATGATTTATTTTTGGCCAATGACAAAGGTGGCGGCTTCATTCTGGCAGTTTCAAGTTTGATCTAGACATGGAAGAATAAGAAGAACTAGCTATAAATTCACCTCTGCAATAAACCTCAATTTCTAACACTTGCTTTGTAGTTTGTACTGTAGGGTGCAAGACTTATTTTTTTTTTAACTTTCATGTGATGCAGTGATTACAAATTGGGACAAAATGTATATAAAACCAAGTGATGCAGAGATTGACTATGCTCACAACACTGGAGACGGATGCTTCTTGTATGATTTTGTTACACATACACAGCTATCTTCAGTGGATTTGCCAATTGCTGCTGTTCCAAAACCCCTGGAAAGAGCGTGAAGACTTTAAAAGTCATTAACGCATCACCAGCAGACAACTCAAGCTGTGCTCACTGAATTTCCATTCTGATCATGCTTAAGGCCTCATGCTCCAGCAAGGTTTCACTCATTCTCATGTTCTTAAAAATAAGACAGCCTACCTAGTTTCTTTATACACGTGAACGGGTAAGTCAGAGTTCTTTATCCAGCTTCCTCTGACCTGGTTTTTCTCTCGCCCTTTCTGTAACTAGCAAATAAGTAGCTTAGATCAGTGATGGCGAACCTTTTAGAGACCGAGTGCCCAAACTGCAACCCAAAACCCACTTATGTATCGTCGGGTGCCAGGTGGGTGTGGCCCATTGGGTGGGCGTGGCTGCTGTGGTAACGGCAGACTGGGTGGGACTAAAAAGTTCAATCAATCAATTCCAACTTTGCAAGATCTTTTTTTTTCCACGCGAGAAGTTGAAATTGGTTGATTGATTGAACCTTTTTTTTTTTTTTTTTGCACACCGCGGCGGAGGCCTAAAGCGAAAAGGTTTTATAAAACCCAGCTAGGACTGGGGCGAGGGCGTGCGTGCCCACAGAAAGGGCTCTGCGTACCACCTGTGGCACCCGTGCCATACGTCTGCCACCATGGCTCTAGATAATTGGCTTTTCACGCAGCTGCCCTCTGTAAAGAGAAGAGAGGCAGAGGAGAATGGGACAGGTTACCTTGCTACGGGAAATACTATGACTGAACCAAGTCCCAATTCTCATAGGAGAAATAGGAACAAGTTTATAAGTGGAATGCTTCTTATTAGTCCTCAGGCATCCAGTTTCCCTTCTCCCCCAAGCAAAATACAAGTTTTTTGTTGTTGTTTTTTTTAAAAAAGAAAAACTTGAATTCTGCAAAATGCCTTGAAATTATGGAAAGGCAGGATAATCACTGTTAGAGATTTTTATGAGCAGAGATTTGTTACTTCCCTGGGAGCAATGATTGATCTCCCCACTCCATTTTCACTCTAGATTTTATTGACTTTCCTGAAATTAATACTATATTGTTTTTAGGAGCGTATTTCCTAAAAGAGAAAGCAGGCATAAATCCTACCGGTTTTGACAAATCCCCTTTAAGCAAAATCAACATTTCTAACTCTATGGTCCATGCTAATAAATTTCATCCATATTTAACTAACAAGATGTTCTCTGTGATCAAAAGGATTGGTTTTCTGCCAATTAATAATGTGTTGTTAATAGCTTTTGCCATTTCTACAGTGGACTGAAATTGATTTGGAGAATAGTCAATGCAATGAATCTCGGAACAGCATTAAGGGATGGGATCAAATGGCAGAGGTTCCCATTTCCTATATCTGCATAAATTTAAAACAATGGCACTTGATCCAAACATCAATTTTTCCTTGACACATTCATTACATAATAGAGTAATGTAATGTAACCTGGCCTGCTACAATCATATAATTTCTAATCACATTAATCATTAATTACATTGAGATGGGTTAGAAATTGTTTAAAGATAACCATAGCAAATATCAGGAACACATGCAGAGATAATGTAGCTCTATTATTTTTAACTCTAAAAAGGGAAGGGCCTTTTCCCCCCTTTAAGAAGGAGATTCTCTATTTCTTTAGCCTCCTGCCATGAAAATTTATTTATTTATTTATTTATTTTCCACCCATCTTACCACAGAATAACTCTGGACGGCTTACAATATTAAGATATCATTGCTGTAAGTTTACTAAGACTTCTGCTCTGACTTTATTAACGTTGGCCTCCTTGAAATCCAAGGAGCAGGCTTGACTGTATGTTTATGGAGATTCTCAATCATCCAGCTCATGGTTGTCCCAAAGGTGCTTTTTCAAAAGGCAGCTGGACTTTCTTCGTTTTTTCCTTGCAGATGTTTCACTTCTCACCCAAAAAGCTTCTGAGAACCAAAGAAGCTTCTTGGATGAGAAGCAAAACATCTCCAAGGAAAAACAAAAGGAAGTCCAGTTGCCTCTTGAAAAAGCACCTTTGGAATGCTTGACTGTACTCAATGTTCAATGTTCCTCCTGAGTTGACTTTGGTCAATAGGTTTTCCTGTTGGTATCAGGATTAGGAAAAAAGATTGTCTTGTGCTTTCCTATAAGCAAGCCAAGTTGAAAACTTCCCGAAGACTCCTTGCCTGAAAAAATTAATTTCCCAGTGATTAAAAACCCCAATCACGGCTATATCTACCTTCCTGCAAGATCTGCATTTCCCTTATACCAGTGATGGCCAACCTTTTAGAGACCGAGTGCCCAAACTGCAACCCAAAACCCACTTATTTATCGCAAAGTGCCAGGGCTGCATCAGCATTGTGGTGCTCTCAGGGGGGCGTGGCCCACTGGGTGGGCGTGGCTGCAGTGGTCACGGCAGACTGGGTGAGCGTGGCCAGGGCCAGGGTGGCGGGGGCCAGTCCCTCACCATCTCCAGGGCATCCCCAGGGGGGCAACGCCTCTTGGTCGCTCACTTCCTGCCCTGACGCTTCCAAACGCCACGTGCTCACTACTCTGGTGAACTCTGCTGGAGCAACGGCGTGCATGCCCACAGAGAGGGCTCTGAGTGCCACCTATGGCACGCGTGCCATCGGTTTGCCACCACTGCCTTATACTATTGTTTTAAGCCTCATTGATTTAAATTAATCCACATTTTTGTACTTATTTTATCAAATTTAATTACTAGAGTATAATATTTTACACCAAAATGGAACAATCAAAATTGGGTATCGCTAAGGCCTCCTAAAAATTCTATCTCTTGTCAGGCAGAACAAAATATTCCAGTCTTAACTGGCTCAGTCATCAGGGACACATTTTAAAAGTCTTTAAACACTAAAAACATGTATTTTCATGTTTCTAAGTAGTTCTTTCTGTAAATACAGAAAAAGCCGAGAGCACAGGAAAAACGTTAATTCCGTGACATTCTGCTTAAATTATTCCCTAGATCAGCCAGCCACTAACAGTTATATTAAAGCTGCTACTGTTTCACATTAAAATGTCTTGCCCTGTGTATAAAATACCAATAATAATTCAGAAATATTCTACTGCATTACTCATGTTCCCAATAGACTTCAAAGGCATGTTGGTATTTCCTGTCACAAAGTTAAAGATATGCTGTTTATGATTTAGACAAATAATTTGCACCTTTAGTTGACTGCTGTAAACCAATTCAGGGTGTGGGTGGTTACATTTAAAGCTCTTAAAAACACATCTTCGCCATTAAGACTAGGGCCCTGATAGTGTGGGAGTCCCACATCATGCTTATATTGATTGTAAAATGCTCTGATTGTTCTCAGCTGCTGTTTTATGCTGTTACATTACTTACGTTTTTAATTACAGGTTGTATTTTTACTCGTTTTTTATTTGGTTTTAATTGTTAGCTGCCCAGTCATATGCATAAAATGTGTTAACAAATAAATAATAAACGGGAACACGTGGTTTTCTTGAAGAAAATTCTAATTTAAATCTATCAACATCAGTAATAGTAGGAAAAGTTTCACCCAAGATCATGGGGACTTAGCAACTGGTAGAAAAATAGAATTAAAAACTGTAATTAGGGAGGCCAGGTTATCAATTTTCTATAATCGGTTTTTTTAAAAAAAAATCCAGAAAAGTTGAGCTGAACAAAAAATAAATAAGGAGTGATCCTTCTAAGATGACCCTTTCTTCACGAATAATACGTATTCCTAGCCACAGACATTTGGAAAAAGGAGAATTATAAATCATTTCTTTATAGTTTCTGCTAGCATCTCACAGCCTGTTTGAAATATTCTGCAACACGTTCAAGAATCTTTCCAAATCCAATTAATATTCCACAGCACAAAAAAATGAATCATCACCTACATTAAGGCTTCAGATATTCATGAATTCTGAAATTACTCACCCTCTTGTTTCTTCGTCTTGTCCTTTCCCTCTCTGTATTTTAATCCACTGCTCCAACTGCAACATGGAATTAGTTCTTTGGATGACACGTTCAGATTCTATATGGGAGTGCATGGCGTTGTGATGGATCCCATCGCCGGAATCTCCCAGAATAAGGTTGACAGCTTTCTCTGACCCATTTAACTGAACTGGCCTGTAATGGCCTGATGAAGCCACGCTGGCTGGCAAAGTTCCATATTCTGATCCAAAGGAATTCACTTTTACACTGTTGATTTTGGTTAAGGGTCTGTCATGCCCAACTTTCTGAAATCCGTATTTTTCTGCTTCTAAAGACTTCTTCTCTTCCGTTTTGCATCCTTCTCTGTTCCGCTGATTGTTCTGAGCCTCTGGCTTAATTAGCTCTCGGTGGTTTGGGATGTTATTTAGTTCACGAGGCGCTATGTTTTCAAAAGTAATCTTGTCTGCTCTAAAAAAAAAAGAAGAAGAAGAAACATGCATGGAGAACAACATCACTAGGAAGCAGGTTACAATTCTGTCTGTTCCGACAGTGAGCCATTTTGTTCTTCCAGAACACCCTGCACTTGCAGACGGTGCAGCCCATCAGTTGGAAGAGGTCATCGTGCAAATGGCTGAACTGATGCAATTACAGGTAATCCTCAAGTTACAACTATTCATTTCCTGACCGTTCAAAGTTACAACAGCAGTGAGAAAAAACTGACTTATGACCGTTTTTCACACTTATGACCTTTGCAGCATCCCCATGGTCACGTGTTCAACATTCCAACGCTTGGCAACTGGCCTGTATGGGTAGTCCTCAACATACAACAGTTCATGTAGTGACAGTTCAAACTTACAATGGCTCTGATAAAAGGGACCGACTGTTGCAGCATCCCCATGATCATGTGATCAAAATGCAGACACTTGGCAACTGGTTCATACTTATGACGGTTGCGGTGTCCCAGGGTCTCGTGATCCCCTTTTGCGATCTTCTGACAAGCAAAGTCAATGGGGGAAGCCAGATTTCACTTAACAACCGTGTTACTAACTTAACAACCACAGTTGACCTCCAAGGTCCCTTCCAACTTTATTAATATTAATATAGTGGTTCACTCAAGAAAGATCATAAAATGGGGCAAAACTCACTTAACAAATGTTTCACTCAGGAAAAGAAATTTTGGGCTCCGTTGTGGTCATAAGCCGAGGACTACCTGTACCTGCAAGTAGTGAGACCACCTTAAAACAGAGTTTGACTTGCCTGCTTGAGTGATTTCTGAAGGGCAAAAACAAACCAACCAAAAATGAATTGGGAGGGATGGTTCTTATGCTCTTAAAACCATGTTAATTATATTTTAGTACAGCCTTTTCATCACAGAACAGTAGAAAATATTAGTTTTCAACAACTGTGTTTGGAGCTGATTTTGCAGGTCCCAAAGAAAGAACCAGCCAGGGGATCCATGCATGCCTAATTCAGCCCCTCATCCGCTCTCCCATTTCTTGAATTCCCCGGCACATAGTTGTACTTGTTCGTTTCATTACTCGTTTAATTTTTCTGGTTCGCTTCCAATCAAATAGAATGGCTTAAAGGTAACAGTAAAACAAATCTTTAATATGACTGTTTTATTGTGTTTTATCACAGCAAAACAGCAATCATTCTTGACAGCCACTGAGAACGATATACAAATACAACAGGCAAATATAAGCTTTATCAAAAAACACAGATGCTATCGAACTTCATTTTTGGAAAAAGCAGGACAGGAAAATAACAAGAAACCTAACAAGCAACTGGGTTTGAATAGCTGCCGTTCTACTTGGGTGGGCAGCCATGTTTTAAAAAGATAGCATGAGAACCACTTAAACAAGAGTTTCATAAGTGGGGGAACTGCCCCTAAGAAATTCTGACTCCTGACTATGAGGTGAATCCTCCAACATAAATCCAAGTAGAACTTTCCCCTGTAATCTAAACAGGGGTCCCCAACCTCTGGGCTGTGGCCCACTAGTGCGCCGTGAGCTGTTTGCAACCGGGCCGCGGAAACGGAGGGCGAGCGTGCGCTTCCCCACTAGTGCAAGCAGCGGGTGAGCACATCCACACGCGCTCCATTTGCATGAGCGCAAATGGAGCTGCACATGCGCGCTTGCCAGCCACTTGTGCAAAACCGTCCCTTTCCCCCCCCCCTCTAGCAGTTCACAAAGCCGGAAAGATTGGGGATCTCTGATCTTTAAATACTGTAGCTAGCTGGATGGTTCCAGGGTTGTTGTTTTTTTTAATGTACTTGGATCCTTAAATTGACCACGTATCTGATAGGCAAGAAATTTATTGTTTTTGAGATTGGATGTTACATGGTCCTATTATTCCTCCACTGAATCAGCTGCATTCTGCAGTGTAGCTTTGAACATTTTTTAAAATGTGGATCATTACGGTAACCCAACTGATAAATTATTAGCGTCTGAATCCAGTTAGGCTCAATATCTTCCTTGTTTGTCTCCAGGGATATGTTAAAATAAATAAAGGAAAACCCTCAGGTTATGCACCTGTTCCTTCAGGAGACTGGTACCTTCTCTACTACAATTCTCCGGGAGCAGATAGCAGCCGTGCCCAGTTTGGCCTTTGCCCATTTTCATCTGATGCACCAGTTGTAGCCTTTCTTTGATCAGGAAACTCTTCAGACAGTTACCCATGCCTTGCTCACTGCATGGCTTGACTACTATAATACACTCTACATGGAGCTGCCCTTGAAGACTGCCTCAAAGCTTCCTTTGGTCTAAAACGCAATAGTATAGGTAGCGATGGGCATGCCTTAATATGCCCATGTAATACCTCTGCTTCCCAAGCTGCACTAGTTGCCAATTTGCTTCCAGGTGCAATTTGAGAGGCTAGTTGTTACCTGCAAAACCCTTCAATGGCATAGGGCCAGATGACTTAGTATGTACCTGGCTGATTTTATCTGGTATTGTCGGTGCATTCCAGGTTCCCTCAATTAAAGGAATAGCATATATCAGGATCCTGGAAGTACACCTTCTCTATAGTAGTATCTGCCCTCTGGAATAACATTCCCCTCTGAAATTTGGGCAGCCCCCCACACCCCGGTTTGAAGTAGCTTGAAGCCCTGACTTTTCACCAGGGCTTTAGTAAAGGTGAGGGAATGGTCCCATGGATTGTGTGAATTTATTTCTGTTCCGGTCCAGCTTTTGTCATCTTCTTAACTTTTATTCCTTATTTCAGTTTCTGATTGTATTTTTTAAAAAATGTATTTTTCTTGTGAGCTGCCCAGTCATTGGGAGTCGGCTGGCATACAGGTTTAATAAATGCCACCTTAGTTTCCAGTTCTGAAAACTACTTATACACAGCACCTCTCTCTTACCTAGTTTCCACTTCAGTTTGCTGACCCTTATCCAACTATTAGCTATATGGCAATGCATGCGAAAAGAGGTAATTATTTTATCATAGCCACTGCCGCACAGAATCATAGGTATCTATATCTATTGGGGAAAACTACATGTGTCACTTTAGATGTATCTGAGTATCAATCTCATGTAACTAGAAAAGGACCCTGAAATTAAAGGTGTAGTCCTTTAAGCCATAAACATTTCCAGATGATATATGGTGATATAAATGCGTAAAAAATAGCCTGATTGATAAAAGCAAAGTCAGTATCTTAAGGTAGAAATTTACTTCTTAGTGGCCCACCAGATGCCTCTGGGGTGCTCATAAGCAGGACTATTATTATATTCCCAACACTTTCCTGCTGTACCTTTTAGATCAGACAAGTCAAACTCGCGACGTCGTGAGACGTGTTGGGACTGTTTTGCCATTGCCGGCAATGAGGTGGGCATGGCTTCCGGATGATGCCTCCGGGCCAGCAGTTTGACACCTGTTTTAGATGCATGCTGCTCCTAATCTAGAGATGACATTAAATTTTCAGGATGAAGAGTTCTTAATTGGCCGGTCATCCAATCCCTTTTTAAAGCTATTCAGGTTGGTGGCCATTGCTATAATGAATTTCACAAGTTAACTATACACTATGGGAAGACATTTTTTCCCCTTTAAATCTTCTTCCAACCAGATTCAATGGATGATCCATGAACCCCTGTTTTGAGAGAAAAAATTCTTCCCAATTATTTTCTCCATGCTATGCAGAATAAACATGTCATCACTCCATCACAGTTTTTCGCAATACATTTTCTTCCTCCCATTTTCTGCCCATTTATTGAATGAAAGAGATATCTTTTTATGATATGCCTGTCTCCACCTCAAATTACAAAACAAAAGTGCCCAAAAGATTGTAGTCTATTGCTACAGCAAAGGAGTTCAGACCCCCAATCATTTTGATTGCCCTCTTCCACACTTTGGCCAGTTTTATTATATCCATTATGGAATAGGACAGCCAGAAAATTCCTACAGTATCTCATATGCTGATATACCATAGAACTGTTGATTTACTAACAGTACTTATATACCACCACATTCCAAAGACCTGGTGGTTAATAAAACTATGTATGATAATATTTTTAAAATAACATCCCACCTTTCCTCCAAAAGCCCAAGGCCATACACACTGAACGTCCTCCATTTCCATCCTGTGAAACACTCTGGGCTGGGATAAAAAAAATAACTGGCCCAAAGTCATGCAGTCAGCTTCCATGACGGAGATGTTGAACCTGATCCTAATTTAACACTTGAACCACTATCCCACATGGACTCCCCAAAATTTGGACTAGGAATGTTGCTAACGGTTTTTGTATCACACATTGCTCTGTTGAAGACAACTGCTGCCTTTATAAAATGAAGTGGTGGCACACATTTCCACCTTTTTTTATGCATTATCCATTACAATGACCCAATTTTACAACATTTCTTCTGGCAGTCTTTAAACAAATGCATGGTTGTTAAAGGAATCTGGAATCTGGTTGAACAAGTCCGTTTCTCCCAATGGGCCTTTTGACAG
The DNA here is from genome assembly GCF_947247035.1 of Vipera ursinii. NCBI lineage: Eukaryota > Metazoa > Chordata > Lepidosauria > Squamata > Viperidae > Vipera > Vipera ursinii. The sequence goes on along the minus strand of NC_139515.1, from coordinate 79,832,023 downwards.
AAAAGAGAAGTAAATGTCAGAAACTGGGAAAACCCACAAAAACATGTAGTTACGTGAGTGTGGGATACTATAAACGGCTGTAAATGCGAGCTGGTGCCAAAGACCCAAAATGCGATCGTGTGACTGCAGGGTGGCTGTAGGAACTTCCAAACAGGTTGTAAGTAGCTTTGGAGAAGTCTGTCGTAACTTCAGCCAATCGCTAAGAGACTTGTTGTTGAGCAAGGACTACCTTTAACTATCAAATCTGACCAGGCTTTTTTATTCCAGGATGCTTTCATTGAATCTGACCTCTTGCTAAATATTGATCTTAGCAACCCAGGTGATCCTGGGTAATTTATTTTTTATTTTTATTTTAATTCCATTTATATCCCGCCCTTCTCCGAAGACTCAGGGCGGCTTACAAGCTTAGCAGTAGCCTTCATTCTATGTATATGCCTGCTTATTAGGGCTTTCACACACACCCCAAGCGGCATTATTACAAAGTCAGCTTATTGCCCCCAACAATCTGGGTCCTCATTTTACCTACCTCGGAAGGATGGAAGGCTGAGTCAACCTTGAGCCTGGTGGGATGCGAACCTGCACTAATTGCAGGCAGCTGGTGTTACTTAAGGAGGCATTAGCCCACTGCTCCACCAAGGCTCTGCATACTGCCCCTTCACATGATAAAATACCTGAAGGCTTTTATCTGAAACATCCAATTTCTTGTCTGCACAATCAATGAACTACTTAATAAGAAAGGAATTTTCGTGAAGTCTAAGCTTTAAGCAATTTTTTTTACATATTCTCAATGCCATGCAAACAGGTTGCCCAAATATAAGGCATTTCATTCCTTAAAAAAATGGACGATGTAATGGCACTTTGCATTCTACTCCGTACATTGTGAAAAGGCCCAGAAGAGTTTCAAAATTCTATCCCATAAGATGAAGTCTTCAGCTTTAAATATATGCACAAAAAGGAGAATTTTCAATTAGAGAAGCTACTTTTTGATCCCATGCATTTTACTCTGAATCCTCAAAACGAATGTACCCTCGACAGCTTACAAAAGCAACAAGAAAAACAAAACACTTGAAACACAAAAGCAGGTATCTAATCAGGAAGGCAGAAATGAAGCTGCGGTCATAGAAAAACATATCATGTTTTTTTTAAAAAAAAAAAATTAAGCGCATGCGGACGTATCAATCTTTTATCTTCATTCAAACCACATATAAAGGTAAAGGTGATGTTATTGAAAAAACTATGAAAACTGACTTTTCAATCATTGATGCCGTAAAAACGTTAAGTAAAACCTTGCTCTATTAGCTGGTATTGCTCCTTTGGCAGAATCAGCCTCAGGGAAATGTTTCTTATAACTGCCTATCTGTTCCTGATACTCACTGGATATTTTTCCCCCTACTCTTTCATGCAGAAGTTTTTCAGCTGTGTGATATTTGAGGGCTTTTTTGCATCCACAGCTTGGGTCAAATCACCCCATAGCATCTCGATTTAGATTTAATTCTGGGCTTTGTCTTGCCCATTCCAGAACTCAAAATCCATTTTTTCCTCCAGCAATTCCTTGGTGGAGTTACTCAAATGTTGCAAGTCGTTGTCATGTTGCAAAGTCTTCTTTCTTTTCTGACAGATGGTCTGACGTTTTCTCAAGGTACAATGAAGAATTCATAGTGAATTATGAGTGCCTGGGTCCCGATGCAACAAAGCAGCCCCAGGCAATATTTCTTCTACTGTGCCTTACAGCTGGTATCGGGTTCTGGTGAAATGCCATCTTTTGAGTTTTGCCAAACATGTCCTTCTGGTGCTGTACCAAATAATTCCATCCTTGCCTTGTCCATCCCGAGCTCATTGTTCCAGAAGTCCTAGTCTTCATCAAGGATTTTATGAGCAGACGTTGGTCTTGACCTGATATTTTTAGGGTCAGCAAAGGTTTCCTCCTGACACTCCTATCATGATTTATGTAATTTGCCCATTTTCTAAGGATAAGGTAAAGGTAAAGGTTCCCCCGCACATGCGTGCTGGTCGTTTCCGACTCTAGGGGCCGGTGCTCATCTCCGTTTCAAAGCCGAAGAGCCAGCGCTTGTCCGAGGACATCTCCATGGTCATGTGGCCGGCATGACTAGACGCCAAAGGCGCACGGAACGCTGTTACCTTCCCACCGTAGTGGTCCCTATTTTTCTACTTGCATTTTTACGTGCTTTCGAACTGCTAGGTTGGCAGAAGCTGGGACGAGTAATGCGGTACTCGGGATTCGACCCGCCAAACTGCCAACCTTCTGATCGACAAGCTCAGCGTACTAACCCACTGAGCTACTGCGTCCCTTTCTAAGGATAGATTCATACAATTTGACAACAATAGTGATGAGAGCTACCTGTAGGACATATGATGAAATTCTGGTGTTCTTAGACATGTCTTTCAACATGTCTGGTGTTCTTAGACATGTCTTTCTTTCTGCTCCCTGGTTGAACTTTTTGGGATTGCCTGCTTGGACAAGTTGGTGATTGTCTTCTCCACTTGTAGTTGATCTTCCAGACAGCAGAATGATTGCTGTCCAATTGTTTGGTGATCTGTTTAAATCCCTTCCCAGACTCAGAGGTATCTATAACCCTTTTGAAGGCAAAGATCAACAAAGAACAACAAGGATCAAATAAAGCTAATGTCTGAGTTTAAATAACACACCAAATACACTCTAACAATCTTCTTAAAAAAAAGTCACCTGATCTGTGCCTCATTCTAATTTTAGATATTTGAGGTAGTGATAAATGTACAGGTGTATTTAGTAGTTCTACATATGAAATTTGCATTTATGTTTATTTAAATTACACAATGGACTGCAAAATGTTAACTGGTTTGTGATACTTATAGATCATATCCCCTCTATCTATCAGTATTGTTGAAATGAAGATCAAACATATCTGTATGTTGAAGAAGTCAAACATTTCAAGGGAGTAAACCTTCTAAAATTCGGTTTTCTGTATTTTTTCTTAAAGGCAAAAAAATTCCATTTTCAAAATGGCAACATAAAGGGACGAAATAAAAAGGCAATGCAACATTCTCCTCTGAGGATGGAAAAGTATGATTTTGTGGCTTCTTTTTATCTGCCAAGGACTTCAGAATCCTGACTGATATAAAGCCAAATGTCTCTTCAGAAAATGCAATCTTTAGAAGTAACTAGTTCAAATTCCCAGGACCAGCTGTTTCAGCATATTAAAGGGGAACCTTAATACATTTTGAACGTCTCCTGGTCACCGACATCTTAAATATTTGGTGAAATTCTAGTTATTTGTCTTCTGGAAAACAGTTGTGGCGTTAGGAATTATAATTGCGGCAAGTATTTGCTGACTTGGTCTGTGGTGTATGATAATTGTATCCTTTTAGAAAACAGCATGAGCTGCATGGTCAGCATATGTACCCAAGAAAAACTGAGCAAAAAGGTCAACTGCTTTTTAAAATTCAGGCTCTTTTCTTTCAGCTTCCATCCACTTTTTCTTCCTTCCTTCCGAGTCGCTCTATAGTTCCAGTCTATAGTTCCTACTGAGTTATGACCTTTCAGACAACCGTTGGCTCAGCCTGATTTTTCAAGCGGTCCTCTTTCTTTTAGGCACCTGGCTTCAGCATCAACACAATTCAGCAGCGTCAGCTGACCTTCAGAAAACATCTTCAGGAAACTACTTAGAAAGTCAGCCCAGTCCCATTTTGTACATTCATACATTTTGGTATGAATCCAAAGATCATGTAGTTCCTCCCCCACTTTCTGCTTTCAGTTATAATCTCTTTAATCTAAGTTTCTTTCTCAAAATATTCAGGATTCATCAACCTTTTTCTCTTCATCTTCACATTTCAGGCAGTCTTACTTTTGAGGGGTATTTTTTTTTAGTGCATTCTACTCCTGTAGCCAAGAAATTAAAAGACGCTTGCTCCTGGGGAGGAAAGCCATGGCAAATCTAGACAGCACACTAAAAAGCAGAGACGTCACCCTGCCAACAAAAGTGCGTATAGTCAAGGCTATGGTCTCCCCAGTTGCAATGTATGGCAGTGAAAGTTGGACCATAAGAAAGGCTGAGCGCCAAAGAATGGAGGCCTTTGAACTATGGTGCTGGAGAAGACTCCTGCGAGTCTCTTGGACTGCAAGGTGATCAAACCCGTCAGTCCTAGAGGAGATCAACTCTGCCTGCTCTTTAGAAGGCCAGATCCTGAAGCTAAAACTCAAATACTTTGGCCACCTAATGAGAAGGAAGGACTCACTGGAGAAGAGCCTAATGCTGGGAAAGGTTGAGGGCAAGAGAAGAAGGGGACGACGGAGAATGAGGTGGCTGGATGGAGTCACTGAAGCAGTAGGCGTGAGCTTAAATGGACTCCAGAAGATGGTAGAGGACAGGAAGGCCTGGAGGAACGTTGTCCATAGGGTCGCGATGGGTCGGACACGACTTCGCAGCCAACAACAACTTCATTACAACAGTTCTTTCAAGGTCTTTTTTTCCTTTGGCTAAAGCAGAGGTCATCCCCTTTTGTTTTTTTGCATCACAAACTACTGTTTCATTTTTACTTCTTTCCCTTGGAAACCATCATATAGTTTTTATCCTGGCTCCTTTTGCTTCTCTTCAGGGTTATTCTACTCTTTTTATGTTTCTTCCAGCCCAAACCACATAGGAGCTCCTCAAGTCTCAGCTTTCCTTAATTGAATTTACATTTTCCTTCCGTCCTACTAATGATTAGCTACCATGTTCATTCCTTTTCTAAGCTAATAATCCTTCTTAAATTCTTCACTGACATTTCAAACTGTGTGAGATGAAAGTACCTGTTTGCTGTACTTTATTCTTCTACCTCTGTACAGTTGTACATTCCCTGGAAACGCTGTTTTATTTATTTATTTTATTTAATTGGATTTGTATACCGCCCTTTCCCGAAGGACTCAGGGCGGTTTACAGGGAATTAAAACAAGAAATACAAAATTTAAAAACAATTAAAAAGATTATAATAGTCCCTGAGAGAATAAAAAACCCAATTAAAATTAAAATTAAAATTCTCAGCCTGGGCCAGAGAGCTCGAAGAGCCAGGTCTTCAGGTCCCGGCGGAATGAACGGAGGTCGGGGGCAGTCCTCAACTCTACAGGCAGCTGGTTCCAGAGGGCAGGCGCACCCACTGAGAAGGCCCTCCCCCTGGGCGTTACCCGCCGGCAATCTTTTACTGGCGGCACCCTGAGAAGACCCTCCCTGTGGGAGCGCACTGGACGAAGGGAACTTGATGCTGGCAGCAGGTGTTCCCTCAGATATCCCGGACCCAAGCCATTTAGGGCTTTATAGGTCATCACCAGCACCTTGAATCTCACCTGGAGGCAACCGGGAGCCAGTGCAGCTCGCAGAGTAGAGGTGTTACATGGGAGTATCGGGAAACCCCCATCACAACTCTTGCGGCTGCATTCTGCACCAGCTGAAGCCTCCGAGTGGTCCTCAAGGGCAGCCCCATGTAGAGAGCGTTGCAGTAGTCTAAACGGGAGGTCACGAGCGCATGAGTGACTGTGCGTAGGGCATCTCGGTCCAGGTAGGGTCGCAACTGGCGCACCAGGCCAGTTCTCTTCTATCTTAATCCTGCTTCTTTGCCCCACAGTAAAAAGTGCTGAATGCTACTTTTTTCCAGTCTCAGCCTTCTGCTAAAAGTCTCACTTCCATTTTTGAACCTCAAACTTAACTTTTGTTATCTTTTGGCACATGTACCTATGTGATGAATGTGGCCCATCACATACATCAGCCAATTTAGTTTCATTACCACTTTTTTCCTAGACTTACGACTTTGTTTTAAGTCACAAAGTACTTAAGTAGTACAACAAGAATGCCATTGTTTATTAAGTCATCCAGCTTTATCAAGAGATATGGGGATTCTTACAGTCACACCATCCTTATATTTTGTAGCCTTTCATCGACTGTTTAATTTAAATTGGAATGTGAAGGCCCAGAAAAATAAAAAAAAAGAGGGAGGGAAAAATAGAGCATGAGGAGATTAGTTTTCTGAAAATGTTTCCTTAAATTTTCCTGTAGATAAATAGGAAGTTATGGGGAAATAAAACATCTTTGGAATATTTTGGGTTTTAGAATAGGTAGCATTACTTCTAATTTAAGTTGTTATTAACTGAAAATATGTAGCATGAAGGGACCCAGGGAACTTTCACTAATGGTGAATTGTTACTTGCTTTCATTTGGTGCCCTAGTCATTTCTAGATAAGCTTTAATTTTTGTTTTCACATTTTCACACTATAGATACTAAAATAGGAGCTACCACAGAATGCATCAGTCTAAAACTCTCTGAAAAATGTCTTCATTTGCAATTTGGACAGACAAAAGCACTTCCTATTTACTGATTGCTTCATTAAATGCTTTTGGTCTGTGCACTGAAGGTAAAACAAACAGGGTGGATTATGTTCATAAGTGCTTGGAATGAATGGAGTCACTGTATAAAATCCTTCAACGTATTCTGATGGTTTATGCAGCCTGAGCAGGACCACTATTCAGCCAAAACTAATTTACAGCTATAAATTAAAGCAGAGATGAAGAGTGGAAAAGCCTATTTTGAGAACAGAAGCTGGTACAGATGATGATCATCTATTTGTTTGGCTTCTCTTATTCTGCTTTATTCAAGCTGTATCAAATAGCCTAGGCCAGGGGTAGCATAGCTGACTCAGGAATTCTGGGAGTTGAAGTGCATGAGTCATAAAAGAGCCGAGGTTGCCTAGCCCTGGCCTAGGCTAAAACCATAACCTTCACTTATAATGTCCCTTAATTTTAATTTCTTCCCTGCTCTTCTTTTTACTCTTAACTGATTTGATTTAATCATATATTTCAGACACTTTGCAATATCTGAGAAATGCTACGAATACTGTATAATCATAAAAAAACCCCTGTAGTATAGAGCTATTTTGAACAACAACAAGTTTTCATTGTTGGTTGAAACAATGTTGGTTGAAACAAGAAGAGATTGGACAACCATTTGTCTGAAATGGTATAGGGTTTCCTGCCTGAGCAAGGGGTTGGACTAGATGACCTCTAAGGTCCCTTCCAACTTCTTCTTCATCCTCATCATCATTAGTGTAACAGTGAATATTATACCAATATTGTATGATAAGCTAATAGAATTATATGCCATAACTGATGAAATAATTTCTTAATATAAAAGTGAAAATAACTGCAATATAAAAATAAAATCTTTTTAAATGGAAAAGTTAGATTTTATTTTGTAAAGAACCTATTTCAATTTACCTAACTATATCAGAAATACAATCAGAAATATAGCCAAATGAGGATTTATTTCATTGTCTGAATGTCAAATTTGCTCATTCAAAACAATGTGCATTATTTATTCTCAATAAACCTCTCCGATCATTATTAAACCTGAACCTACTCATAAACAAAATGAAGAAAATCAAATACACACACACAGACACACACACACACACTGTAGCAACATTTATAACAGACTACGAGAAAATAATTTTGGGAAAATGTAGATTAAAGATATTCACTAAGACAATAGACGTCTAGAGAAATACGCTATGTTATAACACTGTATTCAGACTGTATTATACAAAAAGACAGATTTAGAATAGAAATTATGAGTTACTGGTTCAATAAGAAAAATGCAAAACTCTTTTTATTCCACAGTAATAATAGCAATTTTTCAGATACCAAATGGTTATTTTCAACTTGAAAATTATAAGAATAAAAAAGGCAGGATTCAGGTTCCTTCTCCTTTAGATACCATTTTCGCTCTAAAATAGCTTAAAATACGATTATTTTGATTTTTTTTCCAACTTTCAGGATGGAGATGAAAATATCCAAGTCCAATCCGAAAAGCACTACTTATTTCAGCTATTGCAAATAATCAGGGCAGTAAATACGAAGAGGGAAAGAGGGCTGGGATTTTATTTTGCTCCTTTGCAGTTGACATGTTTTCAATTCCCAGGGCTCAGAAGCAAAACTAAAATTCATAACTTTGTTAAATAAAAGCTTTCATTCTTGGGACACTAATGTTTTCCTAAAACATTATCAAGCTTAATCATAAACTGTAAACAACAGAAAATAAATACAGTGTTTTAACAGAAACAGCCAAAAATCCAATTAGGGAAAGTACATCCTATTCAAAGTAAATTAAACATTTAGTTTGTTTTGCAGACTTGCTTTGTTTTGTTTGGAGCATGGAAATATTAAATATAACAAAAATAGTAAAATATCTTTTATTTGAGGTGAATACAGTATCTAATTTTAATTTATTATTTATGTATCCTGAGCAACTTTGCAGTTCAGTAAGCAGAAGCTAGAATGTGAACAATCTAGGCCAACATAAGTTTTCATGTACTGCCTGCTAAACCCATGAGAACAATATTATGGATGAAATTTATAGCCTTGGTTGTCAAGGGAAAAGTCACCTTAGCTCTGTACCACTGTATTGCAAGGAATTATTGCTACATAAAACTATACTACAAAATAGGGCAACAGCCCATTAAAATCCACTTATCGCCTCTACAATTCTTCATTCTATTACTGACAAAATGGAACAAGCCTTAGTAGCATGAAAGCTGCAAACAGAGTATCTTTACTGTTCATAGATTTGTCTGCTTCCCAAGTCCTAAAAAAATGCCTGTGTCAGCCACAAACAACCAGATCCAGACCCAGACGCAGACATGTAGGGTTTAGACTAGCTACTTTATTGTCTACGGAGATTCTCAAATCAACCAGGTCATGGTTGTCCCAAAGGTGCTTTTTCAAAAGGCCACTGGACTTTCTTTGGTTTTTCATTATAGATGTTTCACTTCTCATCCAAGAAGTGATGAGAAGTGAAAAGTTTTCAAGGAAAAAATAAAGTCCAGTTGCCTTCTGAAAAAACACCTTTGGGATAGCTGCTTTATTGTTCTCTGCTTACAATCTAGGAATCTCCCCAGACTGGCAGACTTGCATGGGAAAGACCAGATAAGATTCAAAGGTATGGGGGAGGGGGGGGGTCATCAGACCTTGCCCTCTTGTATTAATGTAGAAGGCCCAAACTACCGTGTTTCCCCAAAAATAAGGCCGGGTCTTATATTAATTTTTGCTCCAAAAGATGTATTAGGGCTCATTTTCCAGTTTGGTCTTATATCTGGGGAAATACGGTACTAAATATATCTGTCTAGCTGACGATCTTCATTGGGGCTTATTTTGGGGGTGGGGCTTATTTTTGGGGAAACATGGTAACTCCCCATTTGAGTCCTCCTTCTAACTGGGACAGTTGCTCTCCAACAGTCTCCTAAAAAAAAACTGAACCTAGACAGAAGCCTTGGGAGATTGACACATCGTTTGTCCAGTAACCTTAAGTACAAAACACATCTCCTCACAATATGCAATGATGGCCGGAACCATAACTGGCTGATTCTATGGGGCTGTCAACTTACATTACCTTTTCACAGGCTCTGTCTGTACAAGAGCTGCATCTATCATGGCTTTCATCCATAACTCCATTTCCTTCCCTGTATCTGTGCAGAAATAATAGGTCCTCATGTTTGGATGAGCTGCCTGATTGGAAATGACACGGTCATTTTGTGGGGAGAAAGGGACAACATTCTGTAAGAGGGAAAAGAGAGAATGGGAAGAAAAATCAAAGATCATTACTGGTTTCCTTAATCAGTAATTTATCGCTTTCAAGATTTATGCAAGCTGCTGCTAGAAACTCACCCCACTGTAACTAATACAATACTATTCGTCATTGTGCTCATCTTCTGAGGCAATTATATTTGAGGAAAAGCACATTAGTATTAAATTTGAAAGGCTTGTTGTTGTTCAGAGCCCCTGCTGAGTTTCTAAATGATTTCTATCAATTATAGAATAAATATTTTCTGCCGGAAACTGGTATGCAGATTATAGAAATGGATTAGCTGGGATCGGGGGAAAAAACAAAACAAAACATAGGATGTTGCAAATATATACTCACCCATTAAAATATGAAGCGTGATTTAGTTTACTCATCGCCAAGAACAGCTCAAAGTAGTTCAAGTCCAGGAAACAAAATGTGAAAGGTCAGGACATTTTATAGAAAAAGAGTTAATTATGCATACAATGAAGAAAATGTACCTTGTAAAACCTATGCTAAGGACAGCAGGTTTTCACTTGAATGTCTGAACTACAGGTAGTCCTCAACTCACGATCACAATTGAGCCTCAAAATTGTTAAGTCAGACATTTGTTAAGTGAATTTTGCCCCATTTTACAACTTTTCTTGCCTCAGTTGTTCAGTGAATCACTGCAGCTGATACGTTAGTAACCTGGTTGTTATCTGGCTTCCCCATTGACTTTGCTTGTCAGAAGGTCGCAAAAGGGGATGACAAGAATTTTGATCACATGATCACAGGGATACTGCAACGATCATTACGTGTGAAAAATGTTCATAAGTCACTTTTTTCAGTGCCGTTGTAACTTTGAAAGGTGATTAAACAAAAGGTTGTTAAGTTGAGGACTGCCTGTATATTCTTAATGATACAAGTAGTCTGCTTTAGTTTGGCAAGATTTCTCTCTACAGGAGATTTATCCAAGGGTTAACAGCTTCAGGAGTTATGGGTGTGGGAAAAGACTAACTTCATTAAAAAGAAATTGGATGAGGAAACTATATGGAGCAGGAAGAGGAAGTAACTAGCTTGCACAGACAATGCTAATTAGAATCTCTGACAGGTATTAAAAACACAAAAAGGCAATGCTCACATGTTGTGCTGGGTTGAAATGAATTTCAGTTTAATATGTTACAGATCCCACTAATTGTGCTTTATTGAGTAAGCAAATTGTTTGCATAAAATGCATTTATTTCCTGAGCAAACTATAAAAGTCTTATGCTGAAGTTGCAGGAGGATTACAATCAAATCAAATTATTCCTTAGTTGGTTAGAACGGAAAGCAAACACACACATTCCGATTTAATGAAACAAGGAAGAAAATGTCTGTGTGCATTTTGTTTCAGAAACTGTTCTGAGGCCCTTTCTGTGACTCATGTGTTCACAATTACACTCCACTGAGATACAAAACACCACAAACGCGAAGTTGAAGGATATTCTCACCTTAAATGCATATTTGCGGTTGATATGATCTTCAGAAGAAAGCATGGCTATCTGAAAGCTTGGAAGAAGAATACTCCCTAATATTCCTTCTTCTTTTTCATCTAGAAAATGTAGAAAAATAATTGAGAAAAGAAGGAAATTATCATGCAGTGTAAGAAAAAAAATGCACATACATCTTCCCTACAGCTTTTGGAACCTGAATCTTTTATATTTAGCAATTTCACTTGTTCTTTTCCTTTTGTAACCACCATCTGTTTTCACAACAGATTCTTAGAGATGACAAGTAATGATGCTTTTAGAGTAGAATCTGATAAACAGCTAACTCTGTCCGGCTCTCCGCTTATCTTCTAGAGACGAATGTGTGTGTTTGTGTAGGCATGGGTACACAGAACGAGGATGATTGAGGCTAAAGAAGTTACTGGAGAAAGAATGTGTCAGGTGCAAAAGATAGGTCCACACATGAAGGTCCAATTAAACCGATTTATTGCTATTCATGCCAATGTACAAGAATATTCTCAACTGCATCTCCTTGGAATTGGATAAGGAATTCAAGGGAGGTTGGACTTAGTTCACTTGTGACTATGCAGGGATTCTAGACTGATCCCTCTTTTAACTCTACCCTCGGATTCTACAGCACAGGTGTCAAACTTGATTGCGTCAGATGATGTATCATGATGTTTTTTGCCTTTGTGAAGCTGGGGTGGGCGTGGCTTGCATATGTAGTGACGCATCTGGACCTCAGGCCGCCAGTTTGACACCCCTGTTCTACGGAATGTGAATAGGAAAACAATTTGAAAGGACTCCTGGGGCTATAAATCTCCATTAAACTATGCCATTTCTTCCAGCAGTGAAAAAGAATAATCAGCTAGAAACCCAACTGCAAACCCTAGGTCGCCAGCCACCTCTACAGTATGTGTCCTGTTACCTCCTTCCTTCCCTCCGTCCCAACAGAGATCATCTCAGAGCCACTGACTGATTCTTTTGACAGGTCGTCATAAATATTTTCCCCCAACCATCAAGGTTATTATTTGACTGAATGGATAGGGAAGATTAAACAAAAGACCTGAATTAAAGGCCTGTTATTTTAAAGACAGTGTTAAGGTAAGGGATGACTCTTGAGTAGAGAGGACTCTGTAATTCAGCTATGCAGTGTTTCATGTACAGTTTGGAAGGCATCCTTGGAATTTATGGGAATAAAGCATTTGTCTGCAACTCATTAACACAAAAGAATAAGAGACTTCCATTGTAGCAGCCCAATCCTGGATCCAGGCGCAGTAGCTTTAATACATTAATTATTTTAATTAATTATTAATTAATACCACAGCTGCATTGGCATTCTGTGTGTTCCAACACATTTTTTCTCAACTGAATCCAAAGCATAGCAAAGCTTTACTCTCGGGTATATAAAGACCATCCTGCTCCTGCCAGTTCATATTCCTGCTAAAGACTAGACTGAATTCTGCAACTGCTTTTCAATCTGTGTCTGCCTGGCCCCAAACAAAGCATATATCTCCACGTTGTTGAGCACTCAGGGAAGGTATCCTATGGCTGTTTTTAATGCAGCTCTGAAATAAAATAATGCTGTGTTTTTTTCTCTCAAAAGAAACAGGCAGGCTTCAAAGAAGGTTATTAATGCCACAACATAAATATTCTGGAATTTTAAAAAAAAAGCACAAGTCAGTTTTAATTAAACACCCCTTTGGATGCAAAGAATATATGTAGATATTTCAGTGTGTTAGTACTCATGAAGGAACAAGCACTGAATAAACTAGAGCAGCGGCCCCCAAACCTTTGGGGACCGGGGACTGGTTCTGTGGAGAGAGGTTTTTCCATGGACTGACGAGCGCGTGGTGGTTTCGCATTCTGCCTGCATCTTCCTGCTTCGCTTGTTTGCGCAACCCGGTTTCTGGCATGCCGCGGACCGGTGCTGGTCCTCGGACTGGGGGCTGAGTTCCCCCCGATCTAGAGAAACAATACTATGCTGGAATATTGTCTGTCTGTCTGTCTGTCTATCCGTCCCACCCACCCACCCATCATCCTTTCCTCCATCCATCCACAAATTGTCTTGCTCAATTTTTCTCTAATTTGTTTCCTTTTTTCACAGCAGTTCTATTACATTTGAACGCAGGCAATAAATGAAAGTAGTCATCTGAAATTATGTTTGCATTGTTAAAGGGTACACGTGATTCCCGAGAATCAAGAGAATCAATATGATGCAATGATAAATATTGGGGCGCATCTTAGGAGCTCAAGACTGGGGACATAGGATTCCCTTCTCCTATTCTTCCCTACAACATCCATGCTATAAGGCGAGTTGGGATGAGAGAGAGATAGAAGAGTAAAGTCATTCAATGAGCTTCCATGGCTGAGGATGGCCAACGTCTTAAGCACCACACTGCAAAATAAACACATTTGTCTGTGGATGGAATATGTTAACTCCCACTTTATGTGCCAAATGAATTTACATCACTGAACACCGAACGACAGGCCTCATGCCAGACTGTGAGTGGGATTTGCATGTGTGGCTTCTGTATGGAACTCCCCACAAATCTTTATGATGCCCACAAGACAACCAAGATAACTGAACATTGTGGCAGTCTACACAACTTAAAAACAGTGTTTAATTCTTATATCAACCAAGATAAAACAAATGCCTCATCATGGTTTGCATTTAATTAAGATTTTGCTAGCTGGAAGCAGCACACCTGCCTCAGTGAGTATAAAACAAGAGCTTTGAAAGTCTTAATTCAAATTTCAGTTCAGGGTGCTTTCTGATCCTCAGTCTCTAATATACAATATGGGAAAAAAACTTATCTATTTTCTAACATTATCATACACTCCCTGCTATGAATACTTTCTCCTTCTGCTAAAAATAAGCACCACTTTGAAATTCTCTATCCCAGTGATGGCGAACCTTCTAGAGACCGAGTGCCCAACTCCCCCTGCCCACCACGCTGCCCCTGCCCCGCCCACCCGCAGGGCCAACCACTGCCTCTATAGCCCACCGCAGATCGCCATGGTGGCCCAGCAGTGCCATGGCAGCCAAACCCTCCACACAGCATCTTCTGCGCGTAATGGGGTGTGAGGGTGGAGTCTTGTTCCTGCTGCCCGGCTGCCATGTCTTTGGCTGCGCTGCTCTCTGTGGGCCGTGCCCGGGGGCAACTCTCCTCCGGGGGAGCTGCTGGTGAGAAGGGGGCTGTGGGGGGAGGTGAGGCTGGGGCAACAGCGCACGTGCCCACAGAGAGGGCTCTGAGTGCTGCCTCTGGCACGCGTGCCATAGGTTTGCCACCACTGCTCTATCCCCATGAAGGCCTGGAAATCCTCCACCTTCTGAATTGGATCACTTAGCTTGAAAATTGTCCAATGCAGTGGCCACTACTACAGGACACCTTGCTTTCCTGGCTCCAAAAGTGATAGTAAGATTGATGGTAAGTCACTATACTCCAGCTGAGGAAATGGGAACACCTGTTTAATTGTATGCTGTTTCAAAACAATCTACTCTATTCCAGTTAAATGTCTAATTTATTTCTAATTATATGTAAATTACAGTGGTTATTAAGGATAACCATATCTATTCTGAAATTGTTTGCATTATCACCATCTTATTAAAAAGAGCATCTCTATAGGAGTTTCTTTCATCTATGAATTTCTTTGCCTCCTACATGCATTTTTATTTGTACACAGAATATGAAAAGGTTTAAGAAACAAACAATGATGGTTCTCTTATCTCAGGCCTTCGGCACAAATATTTATTCAATTAGGATGCTCTATTGTCTGCAGCAAAGTCGAATTTGCTCTTTTATCCTTCAGCAAATGCAAGAAAAACAGGAACCAAAAACATTGCCACAATGATAAACTACTACTGAGTTGAGCAAAAACCTTGAAACTTCAGGATAAAAAGGAGATTTATTGAATCTGAACTTCGCATATTCTTAACGTATTTACGGAAACATAACATTAAAGTTGCAAGAATGGTTATAAACATTTGTGTTTCCTATACCATTGTAACAAAGGTTGCTTAGAACAGTTGTATGTTTTATCTACAAGTTATTTTCACTGCATTTCTTGGGATAGGAAAAAAAAACCCCTCATTCTGGCCTATAATATGCATTAATTATTGCTTTTATTTTTATTATTGCATTTTATACTACCAGCTACTGAATCTTACAGCAATTTACAATAAAAGTAAAACCAGAATAAAAAAATAAAGGGTATGCAGAACGTTCATGGAACATTCTGATTCTGAAACAACCCAGCCAATCATTCCGAGTGTTGCAGAAACTGATTTTTGTAGTGCACAATTTCTCTTTTAATTCTTCTATTCCTCCTTCCACTATGGTAATACAGTATTTGCAAGTGAACGTTAGAATACCTGGTTATTAACACAACCTCCTTCAATTCTTTTACCGTGGGTATATAAGTGGACTATTTATGGTCTTAGCAAGTTAACATATAAATGTAATGTTGAGGCTAAAACCAATAAACAAAATGGAAATACTCAAATAATTAGCATTAAAGATATTCAGAACTTTTAAACCTGCTTAAGATTAGTAATGCAGATGGATATAATAAGACAGGGGTCTTCATACTTGGCCCTTTTATGACTTGTGGACTTCAATTCCCAGAATTCCTCAGCCAGCGTGCCTGGCTGAGGAATTCTGGGAGTTGAAGTCCACAAGTGCCTGGCTAAGGAATTCTGGGAATTGAAGTCCACAAGTCATAAAAGGGCCAAGTTTGAAGACCCCTGCAATAGGATGCTTTCAAAAAAGATATAATGGCTGCTGTGGAAGATGGAGTTGTGTGGAAAAAGATGGGAAAGAGAAACCATGATTTGGGTATAAAAGGGAACTGCACCCTTACACATAGAGCAATCAACTGTTAAGCAAGGCTTTTATTTTAGTTTGTAATAAATATTCTAATCTATTCGTGTCATGTGCGTGCCTGAGAGTTCAGCTGAATACAAGACTAGCAGATTAGTAAAACTTTGCAAAGACAGTGGATTGAGATTTACTGTCAGATCCTGGTCTCTGGACCTTGACAGAAATGGATGAACTGACTTTCCTTTCCCACTGACAGCCATCTCCCTAATTACAGTACAATTTTAGCTCAACCAAAGTCTCCATGTATTAAATTACAATACTGCAGCGGGCCTAATTGTTACTCAGAATGGGTTGGCTTTTCCCACAGTCTATAATCTTTCTGAACATAACAGCTCTGCATTTCTAAACAGGATCATAACATGAGCAATGTGGTTCTTCTGTAATCCTTTAAAGTGAAAGGAATTAGCTCAGTTTAAAATTATTGCCATATTTCTGCTGGGAAACCTTGGTTTGCATTCTATTGCAGTCTCCCAGAGCTGAATATTAATTCTTTCACTTTAACATTTGGTCAATGGACATTTACTTTTATCACAGACCAAAATCTCCTGGATGATCTTTAACTCATCTTGAAGATGTTTATGTTCCAATTGTCTTTTCTTCACCATTATCTGAACCTGCCAGTTTTTAGTTTCAGTTTTATTATACAGATACAGATACTTTCGTAGCTCTGATCAAACAGGTGCTTCAGTATTATATATGAAAAATGTGATAAAAAGGTTTGAGCATCAGAATGAAAACTATCCTGTATCTGTTTGTCTTGTGATGCCATCCCTTTTAATTCGGAACTAAGTGAACTCAGCATTAATCTTGCTTGGATAGGAAACCATCAATTTAAAGAATCAGTACCAACGTGACATCAAAAAAAATCACCCAGGCCTAGCAGGATTTGAACCATGCAGGTTTTAAGGACAGAAGTGGCTACAAAGAAGGTCACATTCAAATCCCCCAAAATGACAATATTTTAAGCAAAAGAAATAGCTCAGATATAGTAATACGGGGGTCTTCAAACTTGGCCCTTTTATGACTTGTGGACTTCAACTCCCAGAATTCCTCAGCCAGTGTGCCTGGCTGAAGAATTCTGGGAATTGAAGTCCACAAGTCATAAAAGGGCCAAGTTTGAAGACCCGTTCTAACAGAACACTGCACTTTCAGCAACTTATAATTCCCAGCGTCCCAGCTGCCTGCAATTAGTGCAGGTTCGCATCCCACCAGGCTCAAGGTTGACTCAGCCTTCCATCCTTCCGAGGTAGGTAAAATGAGGACCCAGACTGTTGGGGGCAATTAAGCTGACTTTGTAATAATGCCGCTTGGGGGTGTGTGTGAAAGCCCTAATAAGCAGGCATATACATAGAATGAAGGCTACTGCTAAGCTTGTAAGCTGCCCTGAGTCTTCGGAGAAGGGCAGGATATAAATGGAATTAAAATAAAAAAAATAATGGTTACTTTCCTGAAGACAAAAAGTGTAAAAATTTGCAGCATCAGTCATAGAGGAATTCTCTATTGCATACAAAAATCTCTGAATTGCACTGAAGTGTTTCAGTGAAGGAATAGGCTCCTTTTGGCTCAGTTAAGCCTGGGATTATCCAAATGCAATAACTGCTACCTACCTGAGGATACTAAGATTAAGCCTGAAACAACACAGAATGATTTGATGCTTCAAAACTCCAAAGTCAAAACTTCAAAGTAATTCACATATGACCCTTTATAAACTCTTTTATTGGCTTTTAGTAAATCTCCCTTGCAGCTGAAAGCAGTTGAAGAAAGATTTTCATTCCTCTACATCATATTTTCCAGGTTCTTCTTAATCAGTTTGCTATTTTGTGCCAAAAAATTTTTTAATCTATCAGCAAAAAAAAAAAAAAAAAGGAAAGATCGGGAAACTTAAGCATCAGAAGGGCCCATGGGATGTTAAGAAGCATATGCTACAATTTTGGTTTTCATAATTAGGACAAAGTGGGTTATACTAAGGGTGTGAGGAATTCTGGGAGTTGAAGTCTACAAGCCTTAAAGTTGCCAAGTTTGGATAGCCCTTCTTTATACTGTTTAAACCACAACGAACAAGCCTACTCAAGAAAAGAGATCCATAAGATGAATATGTATACTACTGCTATGGCTGTCATGAAACAATTAAAAGGAACAGTGAGAGTACCCCACTTTTCAAAAGTTGTATGGTGGCTTCCCTCAAACATCCTAAATTCTAAATGAGCGCTTCTCAACCTCAGCAATTTTAGGATGTGTGGACTTCAACTTCTAAATTCCCATGCTGGCTGGAGAATTCTGGGAGCTTAAAGTCCATACTTCTTAAAATTGCTGAGGCTGAGAAACACTGCTCTAGATTATTCTGAATAAACTGCAGCACAAGTGCAAAATTTGTATTCATGAAGAACCTGTAGCAGTATATCAGATCAATCGGAGAAAGAAACAACAGCAGAATATTTAAAATCAGGAGTACAGAACAGAAGTACTTGATCTATTTATTACGAAGATTGTGAGCTTACCAATGTTTACTGCTGCTTCTGATATTGCATTTACAGAGCAACAATAACACAGCTTGTGATATAGGTCAGGGGACACACAAGACAAAAAGACAGAGTTTGTTCTGACCCAGATAGCGCAAGGTTAGAACTGTGACCATTAATTTCCCATGGAACAAATTAAGGGTACTGCTCAAATCAGCACTTTTATTTTTATATCAACAGAAGGGCAGAATGACCATTACTTGTTCCAAAGTCGTCATCTTTTTTTTTTAAAGATAACATAATATATTTTGTAAATACAGCTTAACCCCTTTGCTTAGAACCATTAAAAAGACTTACCTCGATAGTAGAAGAGACAGAGATCAGAAAGAACAAACCATCGCTTCTTCCAGAGCTTCATGCCGGTACTATCCTGTAGATAATGAAATACAGAATCCTAAGAGATGGGAAGTGCAAGAGCTTTAGCACATTACCAAAATCAGAATCTTTCTATAATTCTGGAATATCCTGGGTTATTACATATTGGTGCAATTAAACCATTAAATGTTTATCATCGCAAATAAAATCCCACACTGCTTGATATCTGAGTCCTGAATCAAAAGATGTATGTATAAGAGTTGCCAAGGAAACCAATAATATTAACTTTATACCCTGGAAATGTTCCCAACTCACCTTTCTGACTTGTGTGCAAACAATTTATTTATTTTTTATTTTAATCCCATTTATATCCCGCCCTTCTCCGAAGACTCAGGGTGGCTTACAATTTAATCACAAACCAATGTGCTTAGCAATAGCCTTCATTCTATGTATATGCTCAACTAAACATGCCTTCTTCCTGAGTCATAAAGCTCTACTTCTGAACACACGTTTTCAAATGTGTTTGGGAAATTGTTATGAGAAAAGACATGATAACATCCCCCCCCTATCTACCTTTTCTTTGTATCCCAATAATCACTACTTGTCATCTAGATATCTAGAGTTACAGGTGAAGGGTGTCGTTTTCATCCTGTCATCCTGACACACACCCCATTTCATTGAGTTGTAAACCTATGCTCAGATTGAGAACCTCTCTGATGGCTGAAGAATGGAAGTGAACAGTCCAAGACTAGAAAAGATTGTTTTCCAAACATAAAGTAGGTGCCTTCAATATTAGGGGACATGAAATGGACAGCAAACACTCAATACAGTATAAAGGACATGAGGTTTAAACTCCCAGGGGCCAACATATCAATGTAACTAGATTCTGAAGGAGTCAATCTTTGTCTCTGTAAGAACACCATTCGTATCAGCAGCAAGAGCAATTTATCTTTGAATCTTTGAATCTTCCACTTTTAAGCTTAAGAGAATGGGTCTCAGTACCTAGAGTGAAACAGGACAATGCTAAACACTTTAGAACTTCTGAGAAATAAAGACTCCAATGGCACAGAAAGAATGGTAGATGATATATGAAAACAAGAAAACAACAACAAAGCTGGCTGGTTAAATCTGGGAGTTGAAGTCTACCCAGTCAGCAAGGTGACTTTGACAGTGACATAATCTCTTGTGGCTGGCTAAGGTTCAACTTATTCCACATTGAATTTTAAGAGTGGCAATTGCCACAGCAGCAAAACCTTGTCACAAGTAAAGTAAAAGCTTATGAAATACTACTCTTGGCCCAGAGACATATTTATTAGTAAATTAGTAAATAAATATGCTAAATATCTGGATTACAATATAAATATTACAGATTACAGTATTAATATTTATATGTTACTTATATGTAAGGGTGTAGGTCTATACATATGTTGTATATAGTATGTTTTAAATGTGTGTTATGTAAGTAATTAACATGTGAGAGCAAGCAACTAAATTTCATTTTTAATGTGTGCCGTTGTGTCCACAGGAAAAAAATGACAATAAAGGTTATCTAATATGCTAAATATCTGGATTACATAAGCCAAATTAAGTAAATAAGATATACGGTACTAATAAATTACTTTAGCTCAAACTTCAGTACTCACTTTGGGATATGAATTACATCTTTTCTGCATGCATACAAAGTAAAAGGCAAAAAATGGAAGTGCTACAGTTTTTTGTATGGTAGAACTGCAAAGGTGAATTAAACCCAAAATGATTTATATTGCTTCTGCTTTTGAGAAAGGTTTACAATATAACATTGTACAACACAAACAGAATCTCTAACAGATGTGGCCCTATTTGGGGGAATAAATCAAATCCAAATAATTGAGCAAAGTTTTATCTAACGCACTGTCATTTTGCAGTAGTTATGCTTCACCAGCTAGTATAGTTTTCCAATTTCCTTCTGGCAAAAATAACAGAAAGCAAAATCACACATCTGCAAGTTTGTGGCTTCTCCAGCAGATACCATTAGCAGATTACCTTCCTCATATAATGTAGAACAAAGCTGGGAGTCTGGACTTTTCCTATCTCATAATTGCAATGCTACATTTCAGGTGACTGTTATGTAACACCCCCCTCCAACCCCTCCCCCTCCAGATAGACAATACCTGTTTATACAGCCAGCCTCGCCTAACGACAGGAGCATTAGGATTTCTTTTTATTGAATTTGACCTCTTTCCAAAATTATGGACCTTTTTTGAGGAGCGTGATGTCTAAAAATAAAATAAAAATAAATTATCAATATTTAGTACGTATAGCACATATGTAGAGCTACCTCAGAGAGAAAAGCCTTATTTGGATCACATGCTTCCCTTAGGACTTATTAAGAAGTTACATTATTTTTCCCAGGTAAATCAGTAGCTATTTCGGAGTTTTTGCTGACTTATGTTTTCTTGAAGCTTTCAGCAAAGGAAGAAACTCTACTCCCAAGCATTTTAACAAGAATATAAGTTTTAGCAAGAATATTGGGAACAGGACAGAGAAAAGAATCACTAAAATCGAAAGAAATGTTAGCCAGAAAGCCAAATCATGACCAAAATGAGCTAATATTGCTAACTTAGTTATATCTTACTTTGCCAAGATTCTTCCACACAGTAAACCCTTTAGGTTAACTGAGTGATTGTGCTTACTAGGTAACTAAGCAATTGCTTTTTTTTTTGGCTTATAGTTTTCTCAGCAAGTACAGCAATTTTGTGTTGTCAATTAAGATGATGGTGATCAAATCACCCTGAATCAAGGGCTTTCATCAATGGTCCTTTGCCAATTTACAGTGTAATGCTAAGGTGGGGAACAGCACCTTATAAAACCCACTTCTATTATCACAAGTATCATAGATATGAAGTGACTTGATTCAGAAAAATCAGATCTTGCAAGGCAATTGTGGTCTTTTTGAGATTTAAATGCAGACTTATAGATCCCATGAAAAGTGCAGCGCAGAATGTCTGATATATCATGTACTTTCAGCTAAAAATGGTAGAAGGCATCTGATTTTTTATTTAATATTTGTTGTTAAAGTATTAATTGGAATGGAAAGCTGGGCTCCATGGGCATGTAGATATTTGAGCAAGAAAAGGAATTCAAATATCACTACACCTTTTATTTTAAGTTTAAATGTTTGCCTGCAAAACAAGAGAAAGAAAAAAGAATCAGGCTGTTTTAGGTTGGCCCAAGAGTAAGAAATACAGTTAGAAACTTGTAAATGACCATAACATCCACATTAATTCCACATGAAATCAACATTCTAGTGCCCTATTTCTGAATTCTTTCCTCTCAGAAAGTAAAGTTAAAATTGAATTGCTTCAAATATACCCAGGATTTCCCATTTGACATTTAAAAAATAATAATTCTTCATTATCAGAATAATGTTACCCTAACACAGGGCTTTTCAACCAGAGGTACGGGTACCACCTGCGATACATTCAAACCTGGCAGGTGGTACGCAACCATCCTAAAAAAGTGGTAGCGGGGGAGGGGAATGAGCTGAACCGGTGGCAGCACTGCACAAGCCTGAGTGAGAGACGGTTGGAGCTGCAGGGCTGTCAGGGCTCAGTGGAAGCGCCAGGATCCAGCTGGAGCTCGGCAATGATCCTGAAGCGCCGATCAGCTGGAATGTTGCAGCATCTCCAGGGTCTTGTGATTTACATTCAGATGCTTGGCAACTGATTCATATTTATGATGGTCACAGTGTCCCAGGGTCATGTGAAGTGACCAAAACCTGCTGCAATCACCAAACATCCCCTACCCCAAACCCACTGCTAATCCTCAACAGAAATGCTCACAACAATGAAAACCTTGGACAGGAGGAAAAGCGCCACTGGGCGGGCAGGTGTCTTGCTCAGCTGTGGCTTGGGGGGGGCACTTTTTTCAGTGCCATTGTAACTTCGAACAGTCACTAAGCAAACTGTTGTAAGTCGAGGACTACCTGTACTTCATCACTTTTTTCCTTTTTTTTTGGTCATCAAGTTTTTGACACCTTGCTAGGCGACTGGTGGTACTCGGATGTTGCCATATCCTAAAAGTGGTGCAATGGGTGAAAAAGTTGAAAAGCCCTGACCTAACAGGTACCACTATTTATTTTCCTTGGGTATCATTCTGAAGAGCTAAGGAGAATTAATCAAGAAAATTATACACATAGTTGGATCAATGACACATATGGAGTTAATTGTTTAATCCCTTTAACAAATAACCACATTGGGTTAAATTCTGCCTTCTTATTACACTGAACAACTGTACTGCCTTCTGAATTGTAAAGCTCCATTAATTTTTATAACTAATGTGGATATTTCTATGACATATGGTCCATGGCGGAATAGCTAGGCAAACCATTTCTTGCAGCGGGTCTTAAAGTTAAAATGATGTGGCCAGACAGGCCTGCTCATTAAAGAGGAAAGTGTAAAAGAGCAGTGCTGACGCCATTTTCTCTTTTTCATCATTCTGCAGAGGCTGCTAAAAACGAATGAATAAAATAATTGTGACCATGAAACCAGCTGTTGGTGGACTCTGAATAGCAGTCACTCCCTTTTGTACAAGGAACAAGTGAATCTTTATAATTAAGTCATATTTTATCAACAATGGTGAATATATGTTACATTTAAATGAAACAATATATTGTGTTAAGTTTGTTTCCATCTAATAAGATAGCAGTGCCATTCAAAGTACTTCCCATTGTCTTGAAATCATTAACTTAGTTAAAGCTAATGTACACCTTGCATTCTTCGTGGTTGGTTGTTATATTTTAATCTAATAAAACAACTGAAATTTACTGCTGTAAATATAGTTTGACAGAAATAAAAAACATATTTGTTCATTTATGCATTACATTTAATGACTGAAAAACGTGACGTTTACAGAAAAATTTCTGCAATATAACCTCAGCATGAATCTGCTAACAATTATGTGGTTAGGAATAAAAAAAGAAAATCCAGACGTTGAAATCTGATTAGAAGATGTATGAAACCAGTAGCAATATATTTCTTTTTTTTTAAAAAAAGAATACCTATAGTTTGCCAGCAATTTAAACAAGGCATCTTCCCACTGAGAGCCAGTTTTAAAACTGGCCCTCAACATAAAGATGCTTTCCTAAATTCCAGGATAGATCAGGGCATTAAAAAAATATCTTTACATTATTCACTGTATTTACCCAGTGGTTTTTTTGTGCTTTATCTTTTGGTACTGTATAGATTCATCGATAAGACAAGAATTTTAGGTGCTGAAATGCATCCCAAAAGTCAGATTCGGCTTATTCACAGTATATGGTAAGACTTTTGTAAACTACCCATATTTATTGTACATAAGGTAAAGGTTTCCCTTCCAGTCGTGTCTGACTCTAGGGCAGGGGCAGGCAACCTTGCCTCTTTTATGACTTGTGGACTTCAACTCCCAGAATTCATGAGCCAGCATGGCTAAGCATGGAAACCTTGCCCTTTCCTCTCAGCATGGCTGGCTCAGGAATTCTGGGAGTTGAAGTCCACCAGTCATAAAAGAGCCAAGGTTGTCTACCCCTGCTCTAGGGCATGGTACTCATCTCGGTTTCTTGGCCAAGGGAGCCACTGTTGTCCACAGATATTTTCCTTGATCATGTGAGCATGGCTGAATGCCAAAGGCATACGGAACGCTATTACCTTCCCACCGAAGTGGTACCTGTTAATCTACTTGCATTTGCATGCTTTCAAACTACTAGGTTGGCAGGAGCTGGGACAAGGAATGGGAGCTCACCCTGTTGTGCAGCACTCAGGTCTCAAACGTGGGCTGTCAGCTTTCACACTGACAAGCTCAGCATCTTTTAACCGCTGAGCCATCGCACCCCTCATACTTCATATAAACCCATCTGAAGACAAGCAGACTCTCACATTTTTAACCTCAGTACCATGAAAAATGTGGGTTGGCTTATCCACAGGTGGTGCATTTTTCATGGGATTTGGGTTAAAAATTTGCTGGTTGCCTTATCCATTGCTGATGCAGAAGAGCAGCAAGCAGAGCTGGGAAGCAGAGTTAAGCGAGTCATCAGCCTTCAGTCATTACGTTCCCACAAATAGTCTAAGATCAACCCCTTCTGAGTTCCATTTACTCTTAATCTGGTGCCAATTTAGTACTGAACTTTAGTTGACTAGATTCTTGTGTATAGGCTTGAGCAACAAATCTTAGCTGCAAATTCACGTAATGTCATGATCCTTTATGCTTGACAGGTGGGCTTATACATGAGAATATATGTATATTAGGAATATTTAGATGTTTGCCATTGGAAAAATGAAAATAAAGCTTGAGGTTAATTCCAGGACAACAGTTCTATTCTGGCATAGAAAATAAAGGCAGCAAATTTCATAAGACTTTCTTATTTATTTATTTATTTATTTATTTATTTTATTTTATTTTATTTTATTTTATTTTATTTTATTTTATTACATTTATATACCGCCCTTTCCCGAAGGACTCAGGGCGGTTTACAGGGTGATTAAAAACAAAAATACAAAAGTTAAAAACAAATTAAAAAATTATATTCGTCCCTAAATAAGTAAAACCCCAGTTAAAGTGGATCCAAAAAGTAACTGTTAAGATATTTTTTCTTTTAAAAAAACCTCTTTTTAAACTATCAATGCAGAGGTTCCCTTTTTAAAAAAATTGTTTTTAAGTTTTGTATCAAATTGAGAGAAAATGAAAACAAAATAATGAAGTATAACAAATAGTTATAATAACAAAATGGTTATAGCAATACTATAACAAAAATTTAAATTAGGGGTCTTCAAACTTGTCCCTTTTATGACTTGTGGATTTCGACTCCCAGAATTCCTCAGCCAGCATGCTTGGCTGAGGAATTCTGGGATTCGATGTCCACAAGTCATAAAAGGGACAAGTTTGAAGACCCCTGATTTAAATACTCTAACTTGAAACATGTTGGATCAATTTTAAATTTCAAACACTTTTCTGTAGCTGTTCTCTTCTCTTTTTTTGCATGACAATATGGATCAACTAAGTTCTTCTTATGTAAAGTTTCTGAAGAATTGCAAAAAACTAATCCAAGCCCTTTTCCACCCACAATCATAGGGGAGGAAGGGGGAAAAAAACTTATGCCACAACACAAATCCTTTCTATGCTAGGCTAACTGGAGCAAATGGAGATCAGGTTCCACCAATCTATACAATTACCAAAATGCTTATTTCCCCATGCTAACCTGGAAATAATAAATTTTCCTTCAACCTACTTGAAGAAATGTTTTCTACATTTCAAAAGTCTTCCTGCCAATTAAGGGTTTAATGCATTCACACAGATTGCATAGCTAGAGGAATCAGAATGAGTTGGTTTGGGCTCAGAGGGTGCCTAAATTGAATTGAACTAATTAAACAATCAAATAAAATAATTCAGAGGATGGTAAAGTGAAAAGTCTCACACGGCTTTGTCAGTTGACCACTGAAGATATTGAGTAGCTAACTCAGGGTTGAGATTCAGTCAAACAACATAGTTCAGTAAGAAAGAAATTCAGGACAAAAATTGGTAAACTAAAATTGATTTCAAATTGATTTTTCTTATGTCAGGAAAGACAGACCAGCTTCACTGCATTCTAATCTGAGGTTCTTTACAGCTGCAAGACTGTTTTAGTTTTTTCCAGATTTCAAAGCGACTTTCCTAATTTTGGCTGTACTTCATGTGAACACATCATTGCATAATGAGCAGAATAATTACTCTGAATACCACCTTCAGAAATCTTTTCTGATTAAGACCAAAGGGAGCTTAATACGACTAGCCATTGTAAGGCACTCACCGTAACTTTCTCTCTCCATTTTATTCTTTGTTTAATTATAACTGTTGCCATATCGCATCAACATGATGAGATTTAAATTCTGACGAACTAATGAAAATGATTCCCACATGGTTACACCTCAGTTGTAGGCTACGCATTGATGCTTGGTCTACTCTACTGTTGTGGTGGCACTATCCTCTCGTCATGAGAGATAGCAAAATGAATGTTGTCACTTTTATTGATGAGTAACAGAGAATGTGCATGACCACAAAGATTAAAAATGCAGCTGTTTTCCTACAGAAAGGAAGAGTAGAAAGCTAAACAGAACTTACTGTCAAGCATCAGAAGAACAGGCCATGCATTAGAAGCTCAGATCGCAATGTTTCCAAGACATCAGAAGAAGGTTATCTTCACTGCCTCATCTTGGGCATTCATCTAACCTCCTCTACCACAGCATTTGTGTAAAGTGAACAATAAAATATCATTCTGCCATTATTTTTACTAGCCCTGTTTCCCACTGCCTTTCTCTGTCTGCCTTTCAATCCCGTTCCTATCTAGCACTATTGTTTTCCCTCACCATGGGCAACCTCTTGAAAACCAGGGACTTCCATTTGCATTTTTGGCGGGGAAAAGGCTGCAGTAGGTGGAAGGATGATGGACAATGGGATCTTCCTTTGTTTATTTATTACATTTTTATGCTGCCCATCTCCAATAGCAGAAATGTGGGCCAGTGTTCTAGGACTTTGCTTTTCAAATTGTCCACAACAAATTTTACAGGATTGCATTACAGCTTCCATGGGTTTCCCATCTCAAAATTGGTGGAAAACCGCGTTCCTAATTTTTAACCACTGCCGGTTGAACGTGCAATAGGTTGCAAAGCTGAGGCCATAGACTGCCCACTCCTGTTTCAGTCAAGTAATGCCAGTGATGCCTGGGCTAAAACTTGTCAAGAGACACAGAGAACAGGATCCTCCACGCAAACTAAAGTTCTTGAAGACATTCATTACCCAAACAAGGTCACATCATCAGGGCATTGGTGGTACAGTGGCTAAAGTGCTGTATTGTAGGCAAACTCTGCCCACAGCCTGGAGTTTGATCCTGACAGAGCCTGAAGTTGACTCGGCCTTCCATTTTTCTGAGATTGGTAAAATGATGTCCCAGATTGTTGGGGTCAATATATTGACACTGTAAACTGTCCAGAAAGTGCTGTATAAAGCACTATGGGACGGTATATATTGCTATCTTTGTCCTAGTTTTCACTATGCTCGTCCTAGGTTCTTCGGAAGAACTCGTATGAAGACTAAGACTAGCTAAAGAAGTGACAGCTGTTGACCTCATATTGTTGTACTTAATAAGCATACAGCCAAACTCCCGAAGAATGGAAGGTAATATTAATGCTTCTTTAGCCATGCAAGTCAATGTGTTTTTAGTAATAGCAGCAAGTAATGATATAATGTACAGTGTATATAGAAATTAGTAACCATGCAAACTGACTCTTTCCAAATGTGTATTTATAAGACTTAACGAGTACCTACTTGTTTCCACCCAGCTATCATATTGTAACAAGGTTCTTCCAAATACCTTAGGGAGCACCTGCGGCCGGCATCAACTTCCCTCCGCCCAGTGCGCTCCCACAGAGAGGGCCTCCTTAGGGTGCCACCGGTCAGAGAATGCCGTCTGGTGGCTCCCAGGGGGAGGGCGTTCTCTGTGGGTGCGCCTGACCTTTGGAACCGTTTACCGGTTGAGCTCCGGATGGCTCCCGACCTTCGCTCCTTCCGACGTGATCTAAAAACCTATTTGTTTGAACAAGCTGGCCTGGTCTGATGGGTTTGGGTTTTAATTATTGTTTTAATATAATTTATTTTCACATTTGGGCACTAAGGTTTAATTTGTTTTTAATTTTGTATTTTGGTTATTTTGGTATTTATGGCCCTGTTCACCGCTCTGAGTCCTTCGGGAGAAGGGCGGTATACAAATTAAATAAAATAAATAAATAAATAAAATAAATGGAGTCCAGAAAAGATGCATATGCTGACAGGAAAGCCCTTGTACTAATAAACTTGTGTGCTTAATAAAAGTATTAATAATTCTCATGTGGACATTTTCAGCCATGAAAGTGACTCTCTAATGTCATTAGTTTATAATTACTCCATCTGTACAGAGAGCACACTTTATAAATCACAAGCAGACACATTCCTGCTCCAGCGATCTTTATACTCAAAAATTCAGTAAAGGGAAAGAAGCCACAGCAGAACGTGAAGGAAGAGTTATTGGGATAACAGTAAAAGAACATTTAATTGTTTCAGTTACAGACTAGATTGTTGCACAGAACATTGGTGCTGTTAAGCTTCTTTAAACATGCAGTGTGGATTAAATAGTGAGCTGAGCCATTTTAACATCAGAACTATTAATGAGTACTCATTCCTAATTGACATTGGTTTCTTGTTGCTCTTGATTGTTCAAAATAATTGAATTATGCAAGACACAGTAGAGAAGCCTCAAGCTATACCAGAGTCTGCTGGTATTCTTGCCAGAACATTTTGTTCAAGGTCTCTGAGGTTGATCTTTTCTCTCCAAATCTTGTTTTCTTAGCTACTATCATCTCTTTCGGCCAGACATTTCAGTATGCTGTTTCTGCCTGCAGCTTAGAAAAAATCCAGAAGTACAGCATAGGAGAAGGATGGTGAGTCTATGACACATGTCAAAGGTGACACGCCAACATTTACCAACACCCAACAGCTATTCTCAAATGCATGCCCTGTGCTCCCATGCAGTCTCCAACGTTTCTGAAAATGAGCTTGTTTTGCTTTTATTTCATTTTTGTAATAAGAGTGTGGTGGCTCATAAGGTTAGAACGGTGGCTGCCAATCGGCAGGCTTGTGTTTGAGACCCGAAGGGTGGGGTGTGTTGTGATTCAGGGTCAGCCTGTGGGTTCGGCAGTTGGATCGGATGACTCAGAGGAGGAGGAGGGGGGTGTTGAAGACCTTGCTGAGGGGGTTGAAGATCTTGCTGATGAGAGTCCTCAGCCAGGCCCCTCCCACCTGGTCACCACAGAGACCCAGCTGTGTGAGCCTGACAGCGTGGGTGAAGATGACCCACAGCTGGCCCTGTTCAAGGACGCCCGACGCAGGAGGCAGTCAATTAGGAGTAAACAGAGGAAGGCAATGGGGCTTCTCAGAAGGAGGCAGAGAGAAGCCACGCCCTGAACTCTATATAAGGGGAATGTGTGGGGAGGGCTGGTTTGCTGAAGGCAACCGCTCGGATAGTTCATGTTTCTTAAAGCTCCTGTTTCTTGGTTCGTGTCTTGTTTGTTTTTGTAGTAATAAATTTGGCAGGCGTAATTCCAGCCTCTTGCTGTTTGTAAAGGGGTTGCCTTTTCTGCAGGGCCGGTAGGCTGGTACAGAACAGGGTGAGCTCCTGTTCAGCTCCTGCCGAGCCAGCAGTTCAAAAGCAGGCAACCGTGAGTAGATTAACAGGTACCACTTCGGTGAGCAACTTCACAGGGACACAAAAGCGGCCCCAACTGGGCGTTCCCCCCCCCCCACAGGCAATGGTGATATCACCAGCAAATCCTTTCACTACGGAAGCACTTTGGTGGACATGGAAAAAAACACCCTGTAATTATTCAGCATTTCTTTATATAATACATAGCAAGATAAATGATTGGATTGTATTTTTTTCAAATAAATCAATATGCAAAGAATTGTTTCTCTTATTTGTGGGTGTGGGGTGACATACCAATAGAAACAAGTAAGGCATTTTCTGAATTGATATGCCGATCTAAAAGTTGCACCATCTCCGGTACAGAGTTTCTTTGCTTCAGGGGCTGAGACACTTAATGAAACCAGGAAGAAGGTAAGGGAGACAATTTATAATATTTAGCAATATGCATGATAATTAACAGAAATGGGAGAGACTGAAGATGAATTATTTATTCTGTAGGACATAGAGGAGAGAGAGAGTAGGCAGAATGAAAATGTTCACCCACCTTGTTATTTGTGTGTGTGTGTGTGTGTGTGTGTATGTGTGTGTGTGAGATGTAGATGCCCACATTGAAGAACAAAATGACTTTTTTTTTACTTTGACCACACTTAATAGAAAAGCATTGTCAATTTGTAAGGTAAGGTTTCTTGAAGAGCTGCAATTAATGTCTTGAGCAAAAATTACATTTTAAGAAAAAAAGTTGGAAGAGAAAAATGGGTAATGCTTTCCTTCTTTTTCATTCCCTTCCAACATCGGAAGTATTTGGCTGAAATCCCAAAAACTGAATACAGTATAAAAAAAATAGAAAGAAACTATAAGAACAAATGAGTGAAAAAAGCCAACTCAGGAACTGGATAATCTGTTCCTTTTTTCCCCCCTTCTTTTTTTTTAAATTAACTTTGCACTTCAGAGTAGCGATTTAACATAGGATAAAACCTCTTCAGACATCTTCTACCGTATGGATAAATAACTCAAAAATACAAAATGGTTCGTTCTAGCAAAAACTGCTGTTTGTTGTTCTGTTCTATCTCATAAAGTTATCCGGGAGGGCTTTTTTCCCTAACTCTTAGCCTCAGTGGGTAGGCTGCATTGAGGCTGCTTTCAGGAGCTTTTTAGTAAGAACTACCGTATGGGCCACCAACTGGGATCATGATTATAGCTTATTAGAAAACCATTAAAGGATTATCTCTTCTCTGTGACTTTTTAAAATAAGAAAGGAATTCATTTTAGCCACACTTATTAAGGTTGTGCAGTGCTTTAGATCTGAAAGCCAAAAGGTGCTTCAGGGGAGGCCTGAAACCCAGCCAAATACATCTATTCCCAGAAGTGAACTGCTTCACAGTCCTAGTATTTGTTTACTGGCTTTTAATAATAAAGTTTGTTTATAATTTAAAAAAAAACACGGCACGAGTAATACAATATTATTATTATTTATGATGGATTTTATAAACACACATACGCACACTATGTACCGTAACTTAATTTTTATTAGCACTTTATTGAGAGACGTTTTTCCCACAGAAAACAATACATAACACTTTATAAAAATAAAACCCCAATAAACAGACCTGTGGATCTAAAAAAGCTGTTTAAATTTTTTAACTTCCAAACGAAGATCGATTGCCTTACAATCTCTACGTAATTGTGCCTCCACACCACGTTAGGCTTACCAGTTCAATAATTTTGTACTAATGAATAATGCATATCGAATACAATAACTTACTCTGCCCAGAGGACTCATCGGATGTGCCGTGTAATCTGATGTCAAATTATAGTGTGCAGCTTCAGACACCATGTTTAATGGTCGTTCTTTCTTTTCTTCTGAAGTCATAGCTGCTGCCGTCCTGAAAACAGAATATTCAATTACATCGGAACCTGCCGGGGACTCAAGACTAAAAGAAAAACACCTTTAATTGATTTTAATAAGAGTCTGAATATGTTACCTGTCCAGATTCCCAGCAAATGTTGATGCAAAACAATAATGACTATGTAAAACATGCCTCTCTGGAACATCCTAGAGTAGATTCTCAACAGGTAATGCAAAGTATCTCCTACTTTACTAATTCCATACCTGAAAACTTCTCAGGTCTACAGTGCTAAAAAAGAAACAAAAGGGCTGCCAAAAATGAGTCCATTTGATCTGCCCAATTTTATGAATCACAAGCTTATATTATCTGAATGACTAACCATTGCAGTAAATTGCTGAACATCTGATTGTTCTCAGGCTTTGACTGAATGAGCCCCATTGGTTTAGGGATTTTTTTTTTGTTTTTCACATTATTGGTTAATTTTCTTCTTGCCTTATATGTTTTTTTTACCTTTTACTTCATTGTAAGCCACCCAATGGTTGCGGAATTGGGAGACCTTGAAATTTGAATATGAAATTATTGAATTAATACAGTAATAAAAAACACATGGTTAGAAAAAACTGTAGAAATAAACTAATCTTAAGGAATCACACATTTCATTTCATTTCATTTATTATATTTGTATACCGCCCTTCTCCCGAAGGACTCAGGGTGGTGAACAGGGCACATATAAAAATACAGAATACAAAAATTAAAAAAAGAATTAAATAAGAGCCCAAGCTAAAAACAGTAGAATAATATAAAAATCCACAATAAAAACCCCAGCACATCCCCCATCAGGCCAGGCCGGCTTGTTCAAGTAGGTAGGTCTTCAGATCGCGTCGGAAGGAGCGGAGGTCGGGTGCCATCCGGAGCTCAACCGGCAACCGATTCCATAGCTCCGGGGCGCCCACAGAGAAGGCCCTCCCCCTGGGGGCCACCAGCCGACATTCTCTGACCGGTGGCACCCTGAGGAGGCCCTCTCTATGGGAACGCATGGCTAAATCTGTGATGCATTTCATGAGGCATCCATACTTTGTAGAGTCGTTGAGAGTCTGGTTTGTATAATTCTACAACTTAAGCAGCAAAAACTAATCTCTGATGTCACAGCCCCATTTTGAAGGTGAGCAGGTCTAATTTAATCATATTTCTCCTTTTCAAGATTAACCTTGTTCAATATCAGCAAATTATCATTACCAAATAAGAGGATTCAGGAAGTCCCAGGAAGTTGAGAAGGAAATTCAAGGAAACCAAATGCTTATAGCAAAACAAAAAAGAGATAAATCAAGCTAGGGGAATAATTGATATGTGACCTATGAATAGGGTGTAGGCTGAAAACTCTGTGAGTAAGAACTACAAGAAAATTTCAGTCTGGGATGGATGAATGGTTGGATGGATTGGTGATTACTTGGACAGACCAAGATATCACCAATATAGATACAGAAGATGGAGCAAAAAACGAATGCTGTTATATGATGTAGACAATTGTATTCTTTAAATTTCACAAGTTGTAGAACATCTCAGTGCACTTTTCATTGCCTAATAAAGTTGGAAAAAGTTAGAATATAGCAGAATAAAAGAGTTGTAAGGGATCTTGGAGGTGTTCTTGTCCAACCATCTGCTCAGGCAGGAAACCCTATAACATTTCAGACAAGGGACTGTCCAATCTCTTCTTAAAAGTGATGAAGCACTCACAACTTCTAGCAGGAATATCAGAAACGTTGTTCTGGAACTTGGGTTTTTCACCCATTAAGGCATATCAGAACTAAATAAATGTTGACCTTTATGTTGCCCTCACAGGTGCACCTTATTTCAAGAACATGGCCATAAGTGGCTTACTTTCTCTATAAGCAACATGTACTTATATTCACAAAAAGCAGAAACTGCAGTATGAAACAGTATAGTAATAATCCTTGCTTAATAACTGGAGTTCCAATGGCCTCATTCCACCCCCATGGTTACATGTTTCTATTTGGGTGCTGGGCAACCAGTTTGTATTTATAAGGTGTTCACAGCATCCTGTGGTCACACAACTATAATTTTTGGAAAAGTTTTTTTGCCAGTTTCCAGCAAAAAAAGCCCCCATTTAGTAGAACAGTAGAAGTCCTTAGCAATCACCTTTTCCCAGGCATTAACTAACGTTTATCTTTCAATGGGTTGGCTTATTCTAAAATAGTTTTACCATTACAAACTACTTTGGGATTTTGTAAATGTTGAGATGTTGAGACTCTAGAAAGAGTTCAGAGAAGAGCAACAAAGATGATCAGGGGACTGCAGGCTAAAACATATAAGGAACGGTTGCTGGAACTGGGTACATCCAGTTTAATGAAGAGAAGGACGAGGGTTGACATGATAGCAGTGTTCCAATATCTCAGGGCTGCCACAAAGAAGAGGGAGTCAAGCTATTCTCCAAAGCGCCCGAAGGCAGGACAAGAAGCAACGGATGAAAACTAATCAAAGAGAGAAGAAACCTAGAACTAAGGAGAAACTTCCTGACAGTTAGAACAATTAACCAGTGGAACAACCTGCCTCCAGAAACGGTAAATGCTCCAACACTGGAAGATTTTTAAGAAGAGACTGGACAGCCATTTGTCTGAAATTATATAGAGCAGGGGTCTTCAAACTTGGGCCTTCAAACTTGTGGACTTCAACTCCCAGAATTCCTCAGCCAGTGTGCCTGGCTGAGGAATTCTGGGAGTTGAAGTCCAGAAGTCATAAAAGGGCCAAGTTTGAAGACCCCTGGTATAGTGTTTCCTGCCTGGGCAGGGGGTTGGACTAGATGACTTCCAAGGTTCCTTCCAACTATATTATTATTATTATTATTATTATTATTATTATTATTATTATTATTATTATTATTATTATTATATATGCCCTGTACACCGCCCTGAGTCCTTCGGGAGAAGGGCGGTATAGAAATATTAATAAATTAAATTAAATTAAATTATTATTATACACTGCAGTACTATTTAACAATTACTGTATATTATATAACAACATTGCAATAACAACTATATAAATATTCAAAATATTTTTTGTATAACTTTTTTGTAAACACGTACTTACTGTTCATTCACAACAAATATGCAATTGTCCTGTGATGGCTGTCCTGTGACTGGGTGCTTGCAGGTCACTTTTCGTTCATTGTGACTGTGGAGGAACAAATAGAGGAATATCTAAGCATGCATTGATTAATTTTACAGCTAATCAAAAACCCCTTTTGAACTTTTTGTACGGAACAGAAAAAAAATGAAATGACATATGGATTTGATGATTAGAAAAAAAATGCAGATAATAGGGGAAAAAAATGAAAGCTATGATGAGATTACGTTTAATGTAAACATATTTTTATAATCTGTAAAACAAAGGTGGAAATAATTTCTTCATATTTTTCTTTTGATTCCTTTCTACAATCTTGGCTTTGCTTGAAATGGCACGAACGAACATTCTATTTATATTCTGGTTTGTCACCTATTCTTCAAGACAGTTCGATTCCCCATTGCATGTTGATACAGATTAGACCCGTGGTGGCGAACGTATGGCACGTGTGCCACACGTGGCACGCAGAGCCCTCTCTGTGGGCACGGGCGCCATCGTCCCAGTCCTAGTAGGCCTTCAGCTGGGTTTTATAAAACCTTTTCGCTTTCCGCCACCGTGTGCAAAAAAAAAAAAAAAAAAAAAGTTCAATCAATCAATTTCAACTTCTCGTGGGAAAAAAAGATCTTGCAAAGTTGGAATTGATTGATTGAACTTTTTGGTCCCACCCAGTCTGCCGTTACCACTGCAGCCACGCCCACCAAATGGGCCATGCCCAACCAGCACCCGACGATACATAAGTGGGTTTTGGGTTGCAGTTTGGGCACTCGCTCTCTAAAAGGTTCGCCATTAGACTGTCTCAAAGGTGCTTTTTTTAAAAAGGCAACTGGGCTGGTTTTTTTCCTTGAGGAGGAAGAAGAAAACATTTCACTTCTCACCCAAGAAGCTTCATCAGTACCGATAGCGGGGAAATCGAAAGATAGGAACTGTCTATTGAGACTGGATGGGGGGTGGTGCTTATTTCTGCTTAAGGAAGATTAATATTACATTATCTATGAAATGTCCTTATTTGCAAATGCTGCCTTAAAATTGAGAGGAATACTTGTGATTGTTGCTTTAATTATTAATTGTCTGCCATTTTGCCATTTCTTTTTAATTTAATAATGCCGCTTGGGGGTGTGTGTGAAAGCCCTAATAAACAGGCATATACATAGAATGAAGGCTACTGCTAAGCTTGTAAGCCGCCCTGAGTCTTCGGAGAAGGGCGGGATATAAATGGAATTAAAATAAAATAAATAAATAAATTTATATTTATTGGGATTTTTGCATAAAGTAAAAGGCAGATCTAAAAAATAAATAAAAAAATGCAAAAAATGAAATGTAATGTCTTTCGACCACTCTTCCAAGAGATAATCACTATCCTATAATCCCCCTTTCCTCTTAGAAAGTATACAATCCTTTTAGCTCCTCATTTCATCAACACCTTTTTAAATCTTCAATTCATCATATTTTAATTTTTTCAGCAAAAAGCCCATATAACGTTTCCAGTCTACAAAAAGTTTTTCCCCCCCCCTCTGATCAAAAAATCCATTAATCACTAATTAATTGTTTATCATTTCACTTCTGCTTATTACATTTAGTTCTTCTGGTAAGGACCAAATGTCTTGTAGCAAACATGTATTTAGTCCCACTCTCTTTATGCCTGCTGTTTTGTTTTTTTAAAACTTCCCAAAGTTTGCAAACGGGGAGGGGGGGAGGAGGAAGTGAAAAGGCAAAAAGCTTCAAGTGATGCAACAACCTTCAATATACACAATTTTCTGCCAAAACGATGGTGGTGAACTTCTCATAGGGAACATTAGTATCTGACAGCACTTTAAACGAAACATATCCAAACATATCCAGGCATATTTTAAGACCGAGAGAGCGAGGTGCATCGAAGATATATCCAAGAAAACTGAAATAATAATATTCATGGTGGGAATAGTATAAATAATAACTAAGTTCCCCACTGCAAGAGCTTCCCCTGTGTTTTAATTTTTTATTGTTTAGTGCAGGCTGCCTGAGATGATTTAATAATGCTGCCATTTTCAAAGGCCTATTGTCAACTGGCAAAACTTTTGCAGTAGGATAATGCCACCCTAGGCAAACGGGTGAAACAACCATTTGGCTCTAAAGCTGTACACAATGCTGCACATCAGAGAAAGCAACCTGTACTTTGCCAACTTGCAGAAAACAATCAGTGCCCATAACTAATCTGAGAGTTTGTTAAGCATGCATGTGGATGAGCATACACAAGGTTTAGTGTATATCCAAGTCCTGGAGATAAAACGTTCAAGTTTTGCACATGAAATGAGTCTTAGGGAAACCAGTATTATCTATGTGCATTTCTGGATCCGCAAAGTTTAATTGGTGCCTCCGATGAATGGAGGGGGTGGGGGGAGAATGAGTATGCAACTACTGTGAGGCTATTGTTTCACTGATTAGCAATTACCACTCCTCATTTAGTTTGAATGCATTTATGTTATGTCAACTCTGCAACTCTATCTCTTAGAATGGTATTAATGCAAAGATTTCCCTGAAGCTTCCCAGGAAAAATAATACTTGAAAAGCTCTGCTGGGCAAATTGTTTTGACTGCTGTCCTGCAACCTGATTCTCTCATCTCTTGCACAACTTAAGAATTCCTGAAGGTTTTCTTGCAGGTTAATTAAATCTACCTGTCTGGAATTTAAAACCGGTTTTAATTGCCCTCTCTTGGGTAGTAAACATTTTATTCTCTTGTTTCTTTATATCCTTTTAATTATGTGAAAGCTGTCAGTATGTAACCTACTTAGGGTTTCATCTTGGAGCAAAACAGATTTGCTTTAACAAACTCGTGTTATCTTTATCATGCAGAATTAAAAAGCCCTGGAGACAGATGAAAGCAGAGGTATATTTTACTTTTTTTTTTAAAAAAAAATGTCAATATAATAGTATTTGGCAGCAGCCAATCTAAAAACTAAGATCAGAAATTCAGAATCCTCTAAG
This sequence comes from Vipera ursinii, assembly GCF_947247035.1. NCBI lineage: Eukaryota > Metazoa > Chordata > Lepidosauria > Squamata > Viperidae > Vipera > Vipera ursinii. The sequence continues at coordinate 79,794,090 of NC_139515.1, read as the reverse complement.
GTAACTTCATTGCCATGCAGGCTCATCTTTGTCAAATCAATATGTAAGTAGCTCTCTCCATCAACAAAGCCTTCAGAAGTGGGCACAGCTGACTGAGACAGACCTTCACCAGAAATCAACCCACAGCTTGCATCATAAATCTCTTAAAAGCATTATATTTTTTTTTAGTTACGAGACCAAGAAATTCAATATTACATTTTACACAAGAGGTTGGAACCCAACATTTCTGCAGCTACATCCAATCAAATCTTTATTAAGATCATAGAACAGCATATCTGCAGCTACACAGGTAGCTATTAAACTGATGTCTATTTGGCAGGAAAAAACCCATAAATCTAGTTCTTGAATCTACATGCCCAGACTCTGTGCCATCTCTGATGAAATATTCTGGGCCAGTTTGGACAGGTGAATATATTTATTTATTATTATTAAACAAATATATATGACCACCCAACTCTCTCTCTCTCTCTCTCTCTCTCTCTCTCTCTCTCTCTCTCACACACACACACACACACACACACACACACACACACACACACGCCAGAACCAGTTGTGCTCTATTCCTGCCAAGGTTCTTATGCAAGCTCATAATCAAGAGTCTCACAAATTCAAAGTATACAGGTTTCGTTGCAATGGGCAGTGCATTAGGTTACAGAGTTTTGGAACCCAGACATGTATTGCATGACCTTCCTTTATCAATAAGGTTACAATGGGGCTTCTCTGGTCCCGTTTCTGCAATATCTTGGAAACATTCGTGTTCATTCTTTAATGCTTTGCTATTTGCTTGTTTCAGCTTGTTCCCAACTCAAGAGCATACTGGGTTTTTACATTATCGAGTTTGTTCTTCATTAAACAAACAGGGTAATACTGGAACACCATTGCATTTTATCCTGCAATATTGTTCACATTTTATATTTTCCTACCCAACTACAGGTAGTCCTCGAGATACAACCACAATTGAGCTCAATATTTCTGTTGCTAAGCCAGACAACTGTTAAGTGGGTTTTATCCCATTTTACGACCTTTCTTGCCACAATTGTTAAGTGAATCACTGCTGTTGTTATTAACACGGTTGTTAACTAAATCTGGCTTCCCCATTAACTTCACTTCTCAGAAGGTCACAAAAGGTGATCACATGACCCCAGGACATGGCAACAGTCATAAATATGAGTTAATTGTGTTTGTATTTGTGTGTGTGTGTGTGTCAGAGGGGAGGGAATATTTCCTTGCTCTTTTTGTTTTCTGTCCTAATTCTTCTTTTGTAATGAGATACATGAGCACCAATGACACATGATGCAACGAGAAAATTACTAAAATACTCTGGGAAAATGTAATAGATGTATTTATATCTATATGAAATCTGCAGCTGTACAAGTTTAATATTCCCCCTGAAATGCCACTTCAGAATTTTTCATATTATCTGAAGATGTGAAGTTTTTTTCAATTACATCTGTTGGAAAATGGAAAATGGAAAAGACTTTTCTGAAACAGAGCTGACTATCAGGCTTCATAATCGGAATATTTCTTAGGTAATAAAAGAGCATCACCACGAACTTCAAAGTCATTGAATTCTCACACAAAGGTAGCGATTTTAGCTTTAAATATCAGGATTTGAAATCCACATTTGCCTGCTCCCACAGCTTGATGCAAACTCTTGATAAGATCTAAGACCTTTCATCTACGAAGGTTAGTAATTCAGCATTGATTTAGCTTAAGTTAACTTATTTACTCAAGGGAAACAGCCTGTTGAGATACTTCACAGTAAATTTAAAACTCTGAAAGACAAAGTTTAGGTCGCTTAATTTTTAACAACAGTATTCTGCAGGCAAATTAAAAAAACAGATTTAGCCTGCCTGGGAATTTCTAAATCATTTGCGGACACCGAAACCCAAGTTCTCAGACCAGAAAACAATACCCTAAATTCACTGAGAATATTCAAAGCCCTCAATTTGGACATAACATCTGTACAAACTAATATTGAGCAAGGATAAAGGTGCTGAGTATGCAGGGGTAGGCAACTTTGGCTCTTTTATGACTCATGGACTTCAACTCCCAGAATTCCTGAGCCAGCGTAGGGGAAAGGATGGTGATTTAGTAAAACAATTAATATTACACAAAATGAGACTGCTACATCTGTTTATCCACAATGGATACAAAACTACTACTTTCAGTTAGATTTAAATTGGAAAGCAGATAACAACATAATAATAACCAGATGGAAGACAGCATCCCCCACCTGTGGCTTATGAAAGGCTTCTATTATCAAGTATGAGCAACGGAAATAGTAAGCTTTCATTCAGACAGCTCAGGACGCCAAACAGAAAAAATGATGTCTTCAAAAGAGGAAACCAAAATGTGACTGACACCAAGTACCATATGCATACAGATATCTCTTAATGGTTAGGTAAAGGTAAAGGTTCCCCCGCACATGTGTGCTAGTCGTTTCCAACTCTAGGGGCCGGTGCTCCTCTCCGTTTCAAAGCCGAAGAGCCAGCGCTTGTCCGAGGTCATCTCCGTGGTCATGTGGCTGGCATGACTAGACGCCAAAGGCGCACAGAATGCTGTTACCTTCCCACCGTAGTGGTCCCTATTTTTCTACTTGCATTTTTACGTGCTTTCGAACTGCTAGGTTGGCAGAAGCTGGGACGAGTAACAGGCGCTCACCCTGTTACGCGGCACTCGGGATTTGACCCACCAAACTACAGACCTTCTGATCGACAAGCTCAGCGTCCTAACCCACTGAGCCACCGCATCCCTCCTAATGGTTAATAACTTATAAAAGACACAAGTTAAAGAATTTGTGAATTTAGTTAAAGAACATTTCAGATCTGCAGTTCTCTCAGCATTTATATCCCAGGAGTAGTACGAAGTGTAAAAATGGTTTCCAGCAACCAATTTTTAACACTTGGGTCTATCTACATATACATGGGAACCCATTAACTTACTGATTCCTTTTGATTCATGTCCAGAGGATGCAATCATTTAGAGATCATTAAGATTGGGGAAGTGATTGTCTTGGAGTACACAGATTTAGGACAGTTTTTAATATGTCAGACATTCTGCATGTTTAAGAACTCCCAGCTAGTCATAAAGTTAAACCTGTCAGCCAATTTGCATGATGTTCTTGAGAATGTATTTTAAATATTTAACAATATATTCAGCAGAAGTAAAGGAAAATGAGAAAGGTCTATCAACATCAATACCTATGCATAAGGAAGTATTTTAATAAGCGAAATATTTTAAAATATACATCTCAAAAGCTACAATTGCTTGTCTCTTAAGGAATCCTAACATATATATTGAAAGAAACATTACAATTTCTGAGGATATTATGGAGGATTATGGTTTCCAGTCCTTTTTAATCCATGTGCCATGTTGACATAACATGCTAATCCCAAATAAATAAATAATAGTAGGCTTATACACAAGGCAGGAAGCCACAGCACAGATGGAACATGGTGAAATAGATTGGCTCCAGGTCAGCAAATAAAGTATTTATTCAACATATATGCTGAATATACATTAATGGAAAATTGGGAAATGATGACTGTGGCTTTAAAAATGTAGGAAAAAACATACAAAACCTGCTCTATGCAATTCAGATGACTATGAAAGTTGAAAATGCAAATAATCTGCAATCTATATTAATAAAAATCATGAGACACAGTGAAAACAGTGGGAATAAGGTTAAATATAACGAAGATTAAGCTCATGAGCACAGGAACAACAATCAGTCTTAAAATTGAAAATGAAAACACTATGGTGGTGGGCAGCTTCTGCCTTTTAGGATCAACCAGAACAAGCAGTGAAGAAATACATTGCAAACTAACACTCAATAGAGAGGCAATGAAGATCTTGGAAAAGATATTCAGAAATTGTGATGTGTCTCTCCAATACCTACAAAGACCAGAATCATGCAGACAATGGTTCTTCTCTTATGTCATTCCATGGAAGCGAAAGTTGGACTTTGAAGAAGCAGGATGAGAAGATTATTTATGCTTTTGAACTTTGGTGTTGAAGAAGACAGTGAGGAATACTGTAGATAGCCAGAGAAACAAATAAATGGACTATCAAACAAATCAACCTTGAATTCTCATCGGAAGCACAAATTATCTCAAATTATCACGGGTTTTACAATCAGCACTTAGCAGAAGAACATATGGCAAACACTCTGGTGATCCGTTTGGCCTTCCAGAATTCTTAGTATCCTCATCTGCTAGTAAACAAAGCAATACCATTACTAGTTTTTATTATGGTTTATAATTTTTGCCTTGGTGTTCAGCAAGCTAGTGGAGTAGAAAACATTTCCATTTATATTCCTAACAAGATTTTTTTGGCCTGGGGGGTGGGTGGGTAGAGGGGCTGGCACACACATGGTCAGATTTCAGCAAAGACGATGGGATGATTATTGATGAAAGCTTGTAAAAGAGAACACATCAGTTATACAAATCATTTCACTGAAAGAGTATGAACTAATTCCTTTGCTCTATGTAGAGCACAATGAACGGAAGCATAAGTGTCTCCAATTTAAATGACAACAGGAGGGACATAAACTATCTCCATAAACCACAGGATGATTTCCAAATTCTTAAGCAATGCTTAAAATAATAATTTTAAATATACTCAGAACAAATATAATTAATTAGGTTTTTTAAGCTATTTTCCTAGTGACTTCCATCAAAATGCAAGGACAGCTATCCATTTTGGTGTGTGTGTGTGTGGGAGAACAGATAATAAAATCTTTAACAAAAAAGAATTCAGAAATTTTGAGAAGTTGTGAAAAAATAATAGCTTTGTGGACCACATTATGAGTCTGTTTTCTCACATATTAAATCACAACTTACATGGCTACAATAATTATAGATTTTATGAGTTAAAACTAGTGTTAGTTCTTTTCCTGTTTTTATACCTGAGAAAGTCACGATTTCAGAATTGTTATTGTCTGTCTCACAGGCTAAGAAACATTGAAGAAATAAAATGTATTCCAGACAATATAATGTAATCAATCAGTGTGAAATAAAAGCAGACTAACTTTCCAGATTCCATGTACGAAAATGAAATGCATTGTTATATCCCTTTAATAGATGCTTGACAGAAATAGGTTTGTAAATTGAAGGTAAGTTTCCCTTGTTCAGTCCTGTCTGGCTCTAGGGTGCTGTTGTGATTCAGCGTCAGCCTGTGATACCGGCAGCTGAGTCTGATGATTCTGAAGAGGAGGAAGGGTTTGGAGAGCCTTTGGTGTCAGAGGAAGGCTCTGATGCACTGCAGGACTCTCAGCCTGGCCCCTCCCGTCATGTTCCTCAACAGACTCAGTCGTGTGAGCACGAGGTATTGGACGAAGATGATTCACAGCTGGATCTATTCAGGGACGCTAGGAACAGGAGGCAATCCAGCAGAGCAGAACAGAGAAAGGCAATGAGGCAACTCGGTGAGAGGAGAAGGTGGCAATGAGAAGTCACGCCTTGGGACTGCTGATAAAAGGGGAAGGTGTGGGAGGTGCTGTCGCTGAAGGTAACCGTTTGAAGATCTTCTGCTAGAGTCCTGGTCTGTTATTCCTGTTTAACTCTTGTTTGAACTTTTGGTTTAACTCTTGTTTGAACTTTTGATTTCTTTGTAAATAAATTTGGTTGGGTTTTTCCAGCCTGTTGACTATAAAAAGGGGTTGTCCCTGACATTCAAACAGGGCCAGTCATAGGCTGGAACAGAACAGGCGCAGTGCTCATCTCTGTTTCGTAGCCAAAGGAGCCAGCATTATCCAAAGATGCTTCTATGGTCATGTGGCCAACATGGCTACACACCAAAGGTGCATGGAATGCTGTTACCTTCCCACCAAAGTGGTACCTATTTATCTACTTGCATTTGCAAGCTTTCAAACTGCTAGATGGGCAGGAGCTGGGGCAAGCCCGTTGCATAGCACTTGGGTCTTGACCCCAGGCTGTCAGCTTTAGCTGACAAGCTCAGTGTATTTAACCACTAACCGCACCCCTTCAAGTTTGTAAATTACTTGAAAATATTTATATTAATTCATCCTACATCAATAACAGCATGTTAGTCACAGGCCGCATATTCTCAGGTTAAGTGAAAATCTATACTAATTTATTTACATATGAGAAAGTGTTTTTAAAAAGATGTAGACATATATTAGGAGAAAAAAGCACTTTCAGTTATTATCCTCTAACTCTGGAGTAAGTTGCCTCCCGAGGTTCCACAAATTGTTTCTTTTCAAGATATATTTCAAGGGTAATACAAGGCCACTTTAATCGGACAAGCATTTACAGCCCTGAGGCTAAGAAAGGATGTATGTGTACATTTTATAACTAAAAACTTGTTAAGTGAAGAATGAATGAATGAACCTTTCTTGTCAAAGTACAACCATGTATACATTGAGATTGGCTGAGCCTCCCTTCGTGCCCCCCCAACTCACAGTGACAACAAACCCACCATCTTGTTACACCATGTGAGCTAATTGCACACAACACACCAGCCTCGCAAGTCAATCATACATAGAGTTATTTCCCGTTCAGGAGCCTGACAGCCCGTGGATAGAAGCTGTTCTTCAGCCTGTTGGTATGGCTGGCTATACTCCTGTATCTCCTACCCGACGGTAGGAGAGTAAAGAGGTACCGACCAGGGTGTGAGTCGTCCCTGAGAATTTTCCTCACTCTTCCGAAGCAGCGAGCCCTGTCGAGGTCATCCAGTGGAGTCAGGGGACAGCCCACGATGTTTTGTGCTGTGTTCACCACCCTCTGTAATATCTTCCTATCCGCGGCTGTCAGGCCAGCATACCAAACCGCAATACAGTGCGAGAGGACGGTCTCTATAGTAGACCGGTAAAAAGTATTGTGGAAAGTTAAGAATGCTAATTGACAAGCACTTGCCTGCTCAAAAAAATGAGCTCTCTAATTTAAGTGATGCAGAAGCCAGCAAGTGGTAGTATATTTAACTCTGCATTCGTATTTGGAGCAATCTGCTACAATGATTATGATTTATCCCCTGCCAGGTAAGTACTTTTTTCAAACATTTTTTCCTATACAGCAGGAGTGTCAAACTGCCGGCCCACGGGCCACTTTCATCATACCAAAGCCACGCCCACCCCATTGCTGGCAATGCAAAAAGTCACGATATGTCGCGACAGGTCACGTGAGGAATTTGACATCTGTGCTATAAAGATTTGTAAAACAGGTGCTCGTGGGGAAAACAAACCCTAAGACATTATATTCTGCAAGACATCACCTAACATCTTGTGGCTAATTCACATACTGATAAAGATTTTAACATACTAGAAACCGATCCATTTAATCAAGTAGTGCTTTTTTCATTCTTAAAAGATTTTGTGCCCAAATTGATCCGTGCAAATAGTTTACATAAAGCTCTTGAGAATTTCTATTTAATTCTGCACTGCTGAAGTTAATAACCAATGAAAAGGTACTGTACAGCGTTTCACACATATTGTTCTCCACAGCAGCAGCTAAACTTCAAACTGACATATGTGAAATAAAGAAAAATATGTGTATCACCCATATGACAAATCTTATGTTAGCCTCCAAGACAACAAAATAGAAATGTAATAAAAATTTAATGCTTTGTGAGAGTCCACGTACCGTAGATCAGTGAATTTCAAAATGTCAACCCAATATTCCTAAGCTTTTATTATTTTCAATGGTTTGGACGTTACTATAAACTGAAACTGATTGAATTTTATGTTCCAGCAACATCTCCATAATTTTTATTAAGATATTTAACATTCTTTTTTCCTCAGCCCTGAGCTAGGAATTATGACTGTTAGCAACCATTTTTTTCTCCTGGATATATTATTCTATCTTACTTTCTTCACTCTGTTTGGGGATATAAGGAAAATAACATGGAATGCATTTTAACTAGTCAAGTATTTACATGAATAGTTGACTTGTGGGGAAATGTATGAAAGGTAAGAATGTCAACGGGGCAAAGATCCATAAAAATAATGAGATCCACACAGAAGAAGGACTATTAACACAACTGGACTCTCCTGAAATCAATGGATTTCAGGTGGAAGAAAATGAGATAGAAAAGCAATGCATGTACTCCTTTCCTTGAGAAAGAAAGAATATTCAGTGGAGATGATTAGTCAAATATTTTCTAACTTAACTGATTTTCTATGAAGCAAAAATAAAACAAATGAGAGCAAGAAACTTAAATGGCTATTTTTGATTTTGATCTTAAGAAATACATTGGCAAACAGACCTTCAGTAAAAAAGCTTCTAGATGCTTTTTAAACTCACTAAAAAGTACTCTTAAATATATTCTATCTATCTATCTATCTATCTATCTATCTATCTATCTATCTATCTATCTATTTTCAATATATTCATCAATGACTAAAATGTGGGAATTGAAGGGGAACTCATCAAACTTGCAGATGATACCAAACTGGCAGGAGTAGCCAACACCTCAGAAGACAAGACTCAGGATCCAAAAAGATCTTGACAAACTTGAACAAAATTTCAATGTGGAGAAAAGCAAAGTTTTACACTTATGCAGGAAAAATCAAAGGTACAAATACAGATTGGGTGAGACCTGGCTTGAAAACAGCAATTGTGAGAGGGACCTTGGAGTCCTAGTGGACAATCACTTGACTATGAGCCAGCAGTGTGCAGCAGCAGCCAAAAAAGCTAATACAATCCTGGGTTGTATAAACAGGGGCATAGAATCAAGATCACGTAAAGTATTAGTACCTCTTTATAAAACCCTAATAAGACCATACCTGGAATACTGCAGCCAATTTTGGTCGCCATATCACAAAAAAGATGTTGAGAGTTTGGAAAAAAATTCAGAGAAGAGCAACTAAGATGACTAAAGGCCTGGAGACTAAAACATACGAAGAACAGCTACAGGACTTGGGTTTGGCCAGTCTAAAGAAAAGAAGAAATAGGGGTGACATGATAGCAGTATTCCAATATTTGAGGGGCTGCCACAAAGAAGAGGGGGTCACATTATGCACCAAAGTACCAGAGGGCAGGACAAGAAACAACGGTTGGAAACTGATCAAAGAGAGAAGCAACCTGGAATTAAGGAGAAGCTTCCTGACAGTGAGGACAATTAACCAGTGGAACAGCTTGCCTCCAGAAATCGTGGGTGCTCCATCCCTGGAGATTTTTAAGAAGAGGCTAGAGGGGTGTCAAACTCAATCTCATTGAGGGCCACATCAGGATTGCGGTTGCCCTCAAGGGGCCGGGTGGGTATGGCCAGGGTGGGTGTGGCCTACTGGGTGGGCGTGGCTAGAGTGTGTATGGCCTACTGGGTGGGCATGGCCAGCTCTACATCGTTCGCATCAAGGGTGCCTATGGGGGCCTGGGCAGGAGTGGGACAGATCTGAGGGTCTCTGGCAGAAAGAGGGTCTCTGGGCCAGGGCCAAGACAGTGGGGGCCGTTCTCTCACTGTTTTCAGGATGGCTTCGCGGGCCGCATGAAACCACTTCGTGGGCCAAATCCGGCCCCCGGGCCTTGTGTTTGACATGTCTGGGCTAGACAGTCACTTGTCTGAGATGCTATAGGTCCTCCTGCTCGAGCAGAGGGCTGGACTAGAAGACCTCCAAGGTCCCTTGCAGCTCTATTCTATTCTAATGCTTAATAGGTTGTGGCTCCTTCAACCTAATTTATTCTCAAACCTAAGAAAGTTATTTGTGATTGGTTGCACAGATTGCCTCCTGTAAATGTATTGGGGGCAACCACTGATAATGTCTGCTCCTAGGTAGCCAGGGATGGTACCTAGAGGAAATCCTCTGAAGATAATCTTAGAGTTAGTATGAGTATGAATATACAGGAAGAGGTCAGCTTTTATGGTTTCAAGTTGTGAAAGACTTACAGGAGAAGTTCGGCACCTTCAGCTGGGAATATAAACAAACTGGGAATCAGCAAAGCTCAAAAATAACCACCAGGAAGCATTCATCTCACCCAGTTCCATAGTGGTTTGCACTAATTGAAATTTCTGGACTGTCTTCAAGGGGAGCCTCATACATAACATACTGCACTGCAATACTTATCAGGATACTGATTACTGTTGCAAGTCTACCTCTAATTAACCTAAGATTATGGTAGATGCTCTGCTCCATAGAGGCCCTTAATCCCTCTAGCATCAATAGATCTACAAGCGTTCTCAAACCTGAGTCTTTAACCTAGAATAGGTTGGGTCTCATTTTTCTGTGCAGAGACTTTATCCACTATCAGCACTTCGTCTTCTCTGGACTGAACTTCAGTTAGGCTGTCCTGATCTAGTCCATTACTATGGCCAGGCATAGTTTCAGAAATTTCAGTGCCTCACCGTAATAGTGTGACAGGAAAAGACAACTGGGTGATGTTAGCACGGATAAGATTATGCACTAGGGCAGGGGTAGGCAACCTTGGCTCCTTTATGACTCGTGGACTTCAACTCCCAGAATTCCTGAGCCAGCAAGCGTGCCATAGGTTTGCCACCACTGGACTAGTTGATTCTTTCTCCAGTCCATGGAGCCCCCATCCGCAGATCCATAACCAGAAAGCTTCAACCTCCTTTCTTTCTCAATGTCCATCTTTAGCAACCAAAATGATGCCTGAGCTATTGTGAAATTTGTTATCATTAAATTGTCCTTATCCTTCATGAGGTTGCCTTTCTACTTCTTTGAACGGTCTCTTCAGAGAGAGAGAAAACACCATTTATTATTTCTTCCTCCCCATCAAGTGAAAACCGGTGATATTATCTTTATCTTCCTAATGTTTAATATTAAACCAGAATTTTCACTTTTCATGTTTACTTTCATAACGCACTCTTCTAAAGTTTTATTTACTTTCAGCTAAATTCTTTAGAATTCAGACTATTCCGTTTCCATCTATCATCACATCTATGAATTTGTCATTCTTATAGTTTCTGTATTTATGAAACAGGATATAGAATACTAAATAACAGAGTGAAAAGGGATTTTCTAGGTCTACTAGTCTAATATCTTACTTGAGCAAGAGACCTATACCGTTCTGGACAAATGTGGAATACCCACAACTTCTGGAGCTAAGCTATTCCACTAATTAGTTGTTCTCATTGTCAATAAACTTCTCCTTCATTCTAAGTTGAATCTCTCTTTGAGAAGCTTCTTAAAACAGATCCTTGTCTCATTTCCTATTTTGAGGGTTTTTTCCCTCAGATCTGGTTCTGACAATACAAAAGGTTTATCAGAAGATAAGGCTTGTATTCTGGCATTCTTTAGCCTTTGAAATGGTCTATATTTTGGTATGATCCATAAAATAAAAGGACAATAAAACAAAGGTATGGTTTTTTAAAATTTCCTTGTTCTATTATCCAAATTAAATGAGCTATCTCTTTTTTTGTCTTTTTGCCTTTACTGAAACTTTTCTGTTCGCTGACATTCATCTCTGAGTTTATGGCTTCATAAAATATAAAGCAAAGCTTAACACTGTGTGAGGAATTAATGAAATACTTCTACAGACACAAAACATATTGAAGTGGATATTTTAAGACTAAGCAAGTAAATGTAGGTGGATCAGAATAAGACATTTTAAATTAGAATATTAATATTGTTCAAGATATGACACTATACAAAGAAAGTAGTAATGATACTCAAAAGGACATACAAGTAATTACAATTAATGTCTTCATGCCTAATTTTTACATTTTTCATATTTTTAAAATCTAAATTAAATGCAGCTAAGATATTTGAACACTTAATATTCTTGATAGAAAGTGTGTGTACACACAAAAACATATACACAGAGTGTGCAAATACTGGCTATACAGTAATTTGAAATATCTGAAGAACCTGTTATTGATGTCAATATTCAAAGAGGAAAGCATGATTTAGAAAAGAACACAAGAAATCTTTTAATTTATAAGCGTACATGGCTGACGCACATATCAGGAACCCTTGGATAACATTTTCCTGAATGAAGTGTCTTCAGCATGCAGAAGTATAGCTACTTATATTTTTCCATAGCAAGAAACTAGCCTATGAGACATTTAGATGGGATGGGTCAACACAGGGTAAAATCATATGTGATATGTATCATTTATCCAATCAAATTAAATTACCCTTATATTAGCTTTCACAAAAGGAGATATTATCCTTCTCACAGCACATCATTTATTTCTGTAGAAAAAGTGATAGAAACACATATGGATTTGATATGAATCATCCATATTACTAAAATGATATTTTTTTTAAAAAAACATATGGTTTCTTCTCTCTTTCATATCTAGAAACTATGTAAAAGTATAAATAGCATTGTTAGCACAGAACAATAGTCTGAAGTCCCAGAATTGTGGATTTCAACTCCCAGGTGTATGGACTTCAACTCCCATGCTAGCTAGGGAATTCTGGGAGTTGTAGTCCACTTAATTTCATGTTGCCAAGGTTGAGAAACTGACAGAGAAGATGCATTGCAAATGGTCTGGAATCACTCTAAACTAGCACTTGGTTGTTTCAAATTATACATTTGTCAGAGAAAGCTAAATAAAAGTTGCATTTCTGAAAGAATTTAGGGAACATGCTATTGTTCATTTTTATGGAATCCTTCAGCTGAAACCACAGCATTAGGTTTGTTTCACATTTACAATATCTAATCAGGTTTGCAAGCTAAGTGCAGAATACTACAGTGCTGAGACTTTGCCAGCTTAAATGAAATACAGGCTCTTAGTCCCCTGGCAAAACTTTGAAAATAACAATACATTAACTCAACAATTATTTCCCCACAGATGAAAGAGAAAGAAATTTCTGTACTGTTTGTATCAATAATGTAAGGTAATAAATCACAATATTCTGTTTCCTTTTGGGTATCTGAAGTGTCTTAGCTCTACTGTGGTTTAATATTTCAGATATGCACGAATCCCTACATCTGTACAAATATAACTAGAACATGCATACTATTCATTGACCAAACTGAGACCCAGGACATAACTACATAACCTTTCCCATCTTAATCTGCCCCTTCAGGTTTCCCAAGGCGTCAGGTTGCTCAGTTTTATAGTCTTCTTAAGAGAACTAGGCCTTAACGTAATATTTACAAAATAAGATAATTATAGTCCGATCATTTGTGCCTTGTATGTTGACTCTTGGCAGATTTGCTCAATTATTCATTTTTTAAAAAAAATTTCTTAGCTAGGGATGATGTTCTTAGGCATCTTCCCCAATACCAAAATTCTAAAGTGTCAATACAAACATGCATTAAGAAATGCAAAAGTCAACATCTGTTTGCAAAGGTTCTCAAAGAAAGGGTCTCCTTGTCAAAAATATCCTTAAAATACTATACTGATGAAGGCAATTTACAACGTCTGAAGGTTTGGTGATTCTTGGCTTTTCTTGTACTACCCATTATCATTTTTTAATTTTTTTTTAAAAAATGTATTTATATCCCACCTTCATTAGTTTTACAAATAACTCAAGGCAGCGAACAAACACAATACTACTCATAGTCTCTAGGTGATTGGGCCAAAGTCACCCAGCTGATTTTCATGTCTAAGGCTAGTATTTGAACTCATGGTCTCCTGCTTTCTATCTTGATGCCTTAACACTAGACCAATCTGGCCAAACTAAGTTTAAAAAACAAAGCCAGAAACGGAATACTAGTATATTTTTTGGTGGAATTTTTTCTTGCTCTGAATTCCAAATTATGAGTAACTTGCATGTAACGCTTGAAATTAATTTCATCGAACCATATGTTGCATTACTCATTTTTCCTTTACCACTTGACTAAGTCACACACATATGCCCACTGATCACATACATAATACGCCTACAAAAAATCTAAAACAGTCACTTTAGGGGAAAAAATACTATCTTTTTAAATCTTTATCATTTTAAACAAAAAAATGGTTTTTGTTTTTGATGTTGAAAATCTAAATCTATTCCTAGAACAAGGCTGTAAAAATCCCAACGCCTTTCAAATACTGCCCATGATGTGCATTTTTTGATTTTGACAGGGCAAATTATTATTTCCCTAGAATATAAATATACTGACTATAAATAATTTTTATTAAATCGAACTGGGGTTTTTTTGAGCTCTGACTATTGTTTGGAATACAGACTCTACCATTCTATTCAATGGTAGAGCAATGATTTTTAGACAAAAAAAAACAACCCTACATGCCCAAGCTACAGATCTCCGATGTGTCATTTTGTTTAGCCAGCAGTAAATGTTTTTTGCATCACCCTAATACATATTCAAAAATGACGAAGCAGTTCTAGATTTCAACACTTCATTTAAGCTTCTTTCAGATCCAAGATAAATCTCTTAAAAGTTTCCTCGTTTGAAGCTGCTTTCTTTCTAGTTAAGATGTCTATCGTCGACTTTAATAAACCAATCCTTTTCAAAGTATTCATAATTTACCAAATGCTTCTGATCATCCTTACTTATTATTTTGCAAGTTTACGTGAAAGGGAAAGTATGTGTGGTTGAGAACACTAACTTATGTCAGCAGTTTTTGTATCAAAACCATCCTGGTTGGTTTTGTTTTTTTAATTCCCACACCAGACAAGGGGGCGTCGATGTTAGCAGAGGAAGTACCAAGAATTTTTGGCAGTTAACCGTCTTGAAATCAGTGCCAGCGGTTTCTCAACTAAAACACAAAAACAAAACAGGGTAGTCCATTGAAAAGACTTATTTCTCAACTGTAGAATAAATTGCATGAAAATTAATCAGAACTGGGCAACGGTCACCTCATCTACGGATATTTCAAGCACACAACCCTTGAGCAAGGAAGCTATGGCTTTGCGGATCTTTTTCTGACTTATCCTTCCCCATCTTGATGCCTTCTTGACATGGCCACCGTCCCCTATCCACTGGAGTTAATGAAAAATGATGGCATGATTTATAATCTGAAGTCTCTGGAAGAGAACAAGCAGAAAGGGCTGGTCTGAGCTTCCCTTCCACGTGAAAGAGTTAAAGCTTAACACAGATTCCCCTTCAACCATAATCCAATTCATAAATAACAACTCTAAACACAGCTTTGCCTACACAGGGGACAAAAAGGGTCACTTTAACCTTTAGGGACTAGACAAGCTTAGTAACTACATTATAGCTTGCACCCTAGGATTCAGGAATGCCTCTGAACCACATTTTATGAACAGCAAAGCTCCTGGAATCTCAAAAAAAAAAAATTCTAATAGAAAAATCTTTACAACTCCAATCTAAAGTCTAGGGTTCGTCAATAAAAGGTGTACAGGCAGTCCTCGTTTAGTGACAACTGGGACCAGCAACTCAGTTGTTCAGCAAAGTGGTTGCTAAGTAAACCACGACTGTTATGATCTTATGCAGCTTTCTTTTGCTTTATAGACCTGCAAAGGCTGTAAACATAAGGAGTGGTCCCAAAGTTACTTTTTCATTACCGTTGTAATTGTGAACAAGAATTACTGTAGTTTCAGTTATGTAGACTAAAGAGCGCAGAAAGAGACGTTTTGAAAGCAAATGTAAAATATCCATTTTGATTCAGTTTGAACTAAATAAAATTGAATCATTTTGAGCTTTGGTACATGCACAGATTATGTTTAGTCTCTCGTGCCTGTTTTTCATGCAATTCATTTTTTTTATTATCATGCAGAGAACCTTCAGACTAAAATCTGAATCGTTACTTTAGTTCTAATTGTAGCCTTAGTGACAATGTAAGCCGTAGCTGCTCTTGGAATTAACAAGTAGCTAGCAAACTTCCCTTTTCCCCCCCTCTCAGCTAAGCACCATTTATAGCAGAGGTGTTTCAATCCAACTTTTTTTTTTTTTTGCATTGCTGTGATCACACCCAGATTCATTCAAATTCAATCTTGGTATATCAGCATGTAGCTACACTTAGCTGACCTTGGCTGATCTTAAAAATATAATAATAACAATAATAGTAACAACAATAATAAAGTTGGAAGGGACCTTGAAGGTCATCTAGTCCAACCCTCTGCTCAGGCAGGAAACCCTATACCATTTCAGACAAATGGTTGTCCAGTCTCTTCTTAAAAACTTCCAGTGTTGGAGCATTCACCGCTTTCGGAGGCAGGTTGTTCCACTGATTAATTGTTCTGACTGTCCTTAGTTCTAGGTTGCTTCTCTCCTTGATTAGTTTCCATCCGTTGTTCCTTGTCCTGACTTCAGGTGCTTTGGAGAATAGCTTGGCTCCCTCTTCTTTGTGGCAGCCATCTTAGAAATTGGCACACTGCTGTCACGTCTCCCCTAGTCCTTCTCTTCATGGGAGACTACAAGCTATTACAGACCTTTGCAGTAGCATACAGCAAATAGTAGCTTCTAGAAGCATTGTTCTTGCTCTAAGGTCACATGTAACATTTCAAAAAAATAATAACAATGAAAAAAGCATTCGTATAACTGTGATGTGCAGGAGAACCATGGGAAAAGCCACGAAGTTCTTTCCAATACCTAGTACCTTTGTCTTTATTAGAAAACTAAGGTGTACTAAGCTAAAGCAACAATCAGTTCATACTGATACCTGGATAAAAAATCCCATGAAAGTCCCTAGACTTACTACACAGATTCATCATAAGAAATCAGATGATATGTTTCTAAAAATTCATCACTTTATCTCATGGTGTTTTTTTTTAAAAAAAAAATCATCCTGTTCTTCTCTTAAGTGGTGTTATATATAATAATTTAACAATGTGGATACAGACCAGCACAAGAATTCTCATTACTACAATAGTATTTCTCTTTCAGGGGGTGTCAAACTGCCGGCCCGAGGGCCGGTTTCATCATACCGAAGCCGCGCCCACCCCATTGTCGGCAATGCAAAAAAGAGTCGCGGTACATCGTGACATGTCACGTGACGTGGCGAGTTTGACCCCCGTGCTCTATCTTATCTATCTCCTTCTGGTATCACATACTTTCCCATTTTAGCTAAGCTACTGTTAAAGCTGTATTAGATTGATACAAGTCGCTGAAAAAGGAACAGTGGTAGGATTCTTGTGAATCCTCAGAAGTTACTGAATTTATCATTCTCAGCATCAGTCTCTTAGCACTGGGTATGCTGACTTAAGACCCCTGGGAACTGTGGTTCAGTAACATCTGGAGGGCTACAGACTATCAAGAATAAATAATGCTCTCATGATGAAAAATGTTCTCATTTTTCATCAAGCAGACATTAAACTGTTTAATGGAAATAATTAAGATAAAATGGAATTAGAATGGTTTAAATAATTACGACACCAACAATATTTTAGAGGTTTTGAGAAACATAAAAGTCTACGTAAGGATAATTGTAAGATCGAAAGAAGAACATTTTAATATATTCCAAGAAACGTAAGAATTGTCTCCAAACAGCTGCAGAGTGAACATCAGTGCTTTTAAGGAAGAAGCCCCCGTACATCACCAATGAGCATTTTCAATTATTTTTAAAGGACAAAAATTTGCAATTCTAAATTCCTAATACAAAATAAATCAAAGAATAGCAAAGAATTGCTCTGTTTCTGAAACCAAGTTAATATCGCAGTATAAAATTCACCTGATCAACTATGGATTCAAGCCACAGTTGAATTCTCTTTGCCATGGTATCATTTTTTTGGATACCAATGAACTCTTATAGCTTATTTGCTATAGGAATTGCAACAGGTTGAATAAGATGTAGGGGGAAAAAACTGTATTTATCCTTAATGTAACACATGCTGACACCCTGTTGTATGGTAAAACAAAATTCAAAATATTACAAGTGATGTTTACATGAAAATAATGTTATCATAAAAACAATTTTGGCATGGAAAGGATTTTATATTTTATACGTCCAACTGCTCCGGCAATAGAATTAAAAGCTGTTTCACAGGAAAGTATTAGGGTTTTAAGAAGTGATATGTTTCTCCATTTCAGGAAACAGGGTCTGTTTATAAGGAACAGGGAAAAGGAACGGTTTACCAAGGAATAGGAGCTTCAAATTGACTGCTAAATTGGTTCAAATAGAAGTGTACCTTCAAGTTTCACATGCTGTGTGCTATTTTGTTTATATAATTACCCTTAAGAATTTTTAAAGTTATTTTATATAAATATATTGGAATTTCTAGAGACAGGCTATCAGAACTGCCAGCCAACTATCAATCAAAAAACAAAATTTTAGGAAATGAGTCTAGCAATTGGCACATACTTTTTAAAAAGTAGGGTTGGGGATTAAAGCCTCACTGGAAATAGTAAAGCATTTAAACAAGAGCCTCTGATATAACTGCAGTAAATAAAATATGCATTTGGTGAGTAAGAGACAATGAAAGATCTTTCAAACTGTCTTCAGATTCTACTACTGTATCAATTCTATATATTTATTAATAATGGATGCCACATACTGTCATTGTTTCCCTTCCCCCCAACCCCCCTTGAACAATGGTCAAATCCTCTCCAGGGACATCCCTAGAATGAATGTTGTTCTTTATTATCTTTGTAATAAAAATAAGGCACTGTTCTTTCAAGGTTATTGCCATTTCTGTTTTGCTACTTCAGTGTAGTACAGTAGGTTGACAATCTACACAAAGTGTCAAACTAACAATTTCTAATTTCTGTGGTCGTTACCAATGCTTTAATACTTCATCTGTCTACTAATCCGGATGGGAAGAAACGGACAGATGGTAATTACTACACATGAAACACAGAGTAAGTACTATTTCTAAGATGGCTTTTGTTTACGCTACTTCAATTTTGATTTAATTCATCATCTACATTCACCCTCCGGACCTATCCTCTGACTAGCAATTGCTATTTTTTTCAACCACACAGCAACATTTTTTGCAATGCAATCCTTGCAGCGATGAACAATCCGAACAACAACAACAACAAAAAATAAACTAAAGCTAAAGAAGAAATCAAACGATGCTCTTTCCTCTTGTTTAATGCAAAACTGAGACAATTTAAAACAACTCGATGTTTAAAACACGGCTCGCCTTATATAAGGAACTAAGAAGGATTTTTAATGGGGTTAAAGAGGATAGGAAATAGCTTACCAGCCTTCAGAAAAATTCATCCTTCACCAGAACCTTAAAGAAAACAGCACTGGGAATGCTACAAGGAAGAACTCTTTAGTCTTCAAGCTGTTCTCCAGTGAGCTGTGAACAACCTGACTGTAAGAAAAAGCATCTTGCCTGTGAGAGTTGTGGGAAAACCGATACTGGAGTGATGTCACACCGTTTCAGAAACAGAATCACAAGCACTGTTCTCTCGCTTGCAGCACGGTTGTGCAAGAGAGGATTTATGAATATATGCAAATACCCCAACACACACACACACACATACCTCACTCACATCAAAGGCAATAAACACATGAAGTTTCACAGTAGCAAGATCTTTTATTTAACTCCCCCATGTCCATGAGGATTCCCACCCCCCCATTTTACAGAGGGGTGCCATTTCACTCACAGAAAGTATAATTGTTACCTGATACCACCAGCGTAGTAATTTAAGTTGCATGCTTTGCCGGTTATAAACATGAGATTTCTTTGTTTCTCTGAGTAACCTGAAGTGCAGATTTTTCAAAGCCTCAGTGCACCTCCTTCCGTAAAAGCTAAACGTGATGATTTTTAATGAACTGAGATCTTCTTCAATTGAACACCTCTGTAGTGCTAGGAAATATTTGTTTTGCTCCATGTGGGCTACATCGACTGTACTTGATAGATCTTATCTTCTTCACACATAAAAAAGAGAGACCCATACAAAATCTCCTTGCAGAAATGATTCTACGTCTTTTACTTCGGAAAAAGATGCATGCATAAACTATCAGTTCTACGGGATTACCGAGGTGGAAAAGGATTGAAAAGAGGAACTACAATTTCACCTGCCTGAAATGAGGGTGAAATGGTAGACAGATTTGATTAAATAACCAGGCCAAGCGTTCATGTTATTGAAAAAGGACAGACTACATTTTCTATCTCGTTGGAAGTGTCCACTCTTTTATTACTCTGACAGCAGAGGTTTACAATGTTTTTAGGGAGAGGAAGACATGTTTTTCAAGATATTTTAAATCTCTCTCTATATAAAACCATACTCTTAATTTATACAAATCTTTTAACCTGTTACTTTCAAGGGACGCTAAAGTACACTGGATGAGAATAACTCATCCTAGCAACAGCCGGATGCTGTGCCAAGAACCGATGATGTGGTGTGGTCAACTCATTCATAAATAAGGTTGCACTCATTTCCAGTGGGGGCTAGAACAGAACAACTCTCGGTCCTTTTACACACTGCCTTCCTTCAATGACCTCAGCTGTAGTTATCCTAACAGTTGGCCAGGACCAATAGGATACGAAACGGCTCGAGATACAGGAACATTAAGTGAGCACCAGGCTTCAAAGTCTACCAGGCAGTCCTCAACTTGCAACAGTTTACTTAGCGAACTTTTGAAGTTATTGATAAAGTGATTTATGACCCTGTCAACTCTACAATGAGCGTAGCTCCAGCCATTTTCCTTCTCATTCTAGGTTGCCACATAGAATGGAGGGGGGTGGAGGTTTGCCCAGGTGCTTCGTTAATCAAAATAGTCTTCTGTCCTGTGGGAACTAAGGTCATCTACTATTCCTGCCACCAGGGACTGGGTGTTGCATAAAAAAGCCCGCCAAATGAATGTACTATTGGGGAATGTATTTGCTTGCATAGCTTTGTGGGTGGGCCGTTATACTTTGTAATTGGGTAATTGTTACTTGTATGTTTCGATTTTAATTCCCTGTAAACCGCCCTGAGTCCTCAGGGAAAGGGCGGTATACAAATGCAAATATTAAATTAAATTAAATTAAATATTCAGACTTGGTTTAATTTCAAGCCTCGGCGTTCTGCTTTATTCGCCTCTGTCTGTCGTAACCTCGACAGACCCCTTTTCACACTTCTGACTGTTGTAGCCTCCTCACTGTCACGTGATCAAAATTGAGATGCTGGGCGACTGACTCTTTATTTTATGACAGTTGCAGTGTCACAGGATCACCTTTTGTGACCTTCTGGTAAGCAAAGTCAGTGGGAAAGCCAGATTTACTTTAACGACTAACTTAACAAATGCAGTGATTCACCTCACGACTGTGACAAGGAAGGTCGTAAAACGGGGCAAAACTCACTCAACAACTGTCTCACTTAGCAACAGGAATTTGGGCTCAAATGTGGTCATAAGTCGAGGACTACCTGGTACCATAAAACAAGAACAGATAGAATTAGGATAAAGAACACAGTCTGTCAAAACTGACGAAACCATTAACTCTTTTTTAAAATTTGCTGGATTTCTGCAGCTTTTATCATGCCTTCCAACCCTCTCTAGAGATGATTTGATTCTTACAAAAATGGATTTGTATTTTTCAGATTAACATTTTGTAATATAATTTTCACTTAGTAGTGATCAGTCCCTTTTTCCAGGGCCGTCTTTGTATTCCTTGATTTCCTCATATTCATTTCACCTCTAAGCCAAATGTGCTCATCCAATCCCACACCATACCCTCCAGAGAACTCATTTGTGGTGCCTCTAAAACTTGAATCTTAATATATTAAACCAGAGCTTTTCGATCTTTTCACCCATTGTACATCCGAGTACCACCAGTCGCCTAGCAAGGTGTCAAAAACCTGATGATCCCCCCCAAAAGGAAAAAATTGATAAAGTACAAATAGTCCTCGACTTACAACAGTTCGCTTAATGACTGTTCGAAGTTACAGTGGCACTGAAAAAAGTGGCCCCCAAGCCACAGCCGAGCAAGACAACCTGCCTGCCCACCTGGCGGCGCTCTTCCTCCTGTCCGAGGTTTTCATTGTTGTGAGCATTTCTGTTGAGGATTGGCAGCGGGGGTGGGGTGGGGGGTGTTTGGTTTTTATTCCCCCCCCCCCATCTGCTGGGTGGTTGCAGCAGGTTTTGGTCACTTCACATGACCCTTGGACACTGTGACTGTCATAAATATGAATCAGTTGCCAAGCATCTGAATGTAAGTCACAAGACCCTGTAGATGCTGCAACCTTCCAGCTGATCGGCACTTCTTCTGGGCTCAGAAGCGCCAGGATCAAGTGCCGAGCTCCAGCTGGAGCCTGGCGCTGATCCTGGTGCTTCTGCTGAGCCCTGACAGCCCCGAAGAAGCATTGATCCTGGTGCTTCCGCTGAGCCCTGACGGCCCCGAAGAAGCATTGATCCTGGTGCTTCCGCTGAGCCCTGACGGCCCCGAAGAAGCATTGATCCTGGTGCTTCCGCTGAGCCCTGACAGCCCTGCAGCTCCAGCCGTCTCTCGCTCAGGCTTGTGCGGTGCTGCCACTGGTTCAGCTCATTCCCCTCCCCTGCTACCACTTTTGCCCCTATGGCAAAAACATCATTACACTGGTAATGCAACAGATATTAAAAGCAGAAACACAAAACTAATCGGATACTTTGTGGAGCTGAATTAATCAAAGTCGGTTCGAGCCTATCACCAAGCTGCTAGCTATTTTGGAAATTAGAGAAATCTAAAATTGCTTCCCTGTTACTTTTATAAGAAGGACCACACTGGAATTCTTAACGGGCCACAGCAACTTCCCAGACATTTTCAGTGGGGAAAAATGACATGTTTTCCTTGACGTATTTTTTTTCTTTCTTGCTCTTCTAAAATCTGACTATATATGTGTTTACTTCTAATAAACTTCAAATAGCAAAAAAAAAAATAAAGCAGCCACAAAAGTGTGAATCAATATATCTGTGGCCCGAAAGTTTATTTGATCAATTAGGGATTTAAAGATGGAGAAATGCCGTTGACCTAATGCAACGTCAACATCTTTACCTTCTTTCTCTGTTACACTTCATGACCCATAAATAGAAATGTGCTTTTCTTTCTTTTCCCCTTTATTAGATATATATCTAATCTTTTGTTCAGGAGCTCAAGATGGTATATTGTAGAAATGCTTTCTCCCTTTTCCTCCCCAGCAATAACCTATGGAGATAGCTGAACCGAGAAAATATGAATGATTAGTGTGCTTTCATGGCTAAAGACAGACTTGAATCTGACTCTTCCGGTTGCTAGCCCAGCACTCGAAGAATTTTATTCACCACAAAATATGTTTTATTTCTTTAATGCCCAAAGCAGCAAAGCATCAATCTATCTTGTAAACCATATGGTAAGTTTAAGAACCTCTCATTAGCAATGTAGTAACATTTGCTCCCTCTAGTGGTGAAAGTATTCCATACACTAACTAGATTCCAGGAAATACTTCAACAACCTGATTTGATCGTTAAGTCGGATATAGCTATTTATTATTGAATAGGAAACACTATTCCAAATAAAAGTAGGGCTCTGATCACACAAATATCTGATCACACAGTCTTCCCAGTAAGCTGCTCATTTTAAATAAGTAACCTGTGGGGTTATTCTATGAAAAGTAGTTGAACTTAAAGCAATTTGAAAAGAAAGCCCACACAATTTTTTGCAGGTAAAAGTAGCCTACAGCAATACAGGATGCCTAAAACACATGTTGCCTAATAAGTAGAGCATGAGAAAGAGATATAAGAAAATCTTGCTATAGATAAATAACAAAGGAACTCTTTCACTAATAGCTGGCTGAGGGATTCTGGGAGCTGAAGTCCACAAGTCTTAAAGTTGCCAAGTTTGGAGACCCCTGACCTAGACTGACTGCTATTTTAGCCTTAGTCTAGCAATAAAGGGACGCGGTGGCTCAGTGGGTTAGGACGCTGAGCTTGTCAATCAGAAGGTCGGCAGTTTGGCGGGTCGAATCCCGAGTGCCGCGTAGCAGAGTGAGCGCCTGTTACTCCTCCCAGCTTCTGCCAACCTAGCAGTTCGAAAGCACGTAAAAATGCAAGTAGAAAAATAGGGACCACTGCGGTGGGAAGGTAACAGCGTTCCGTGCACCTTTGGCGTCTAGTCATGCCGGCCACATGACCACAGAGACGTCCTTGGACAAGCGCTGGCTCTTCGGCTTTGAAACGGAGATGAGCACCGGCCCCTAGAGTCAGAAACGACTAGCATGCATGTGCGAGGGAACATTTACCTTTAGCAAAGCTTCAGCAGATCTAGACAGTGCTTTTTTTGTGAAAGAAAAAGGTGCCGGAACTCACACATGTCATACAACCTGCCTTGCCTACCCTACAAGGTTCCATCCAAAAAAGGTACCTGAACTCCGTTCTGAGCGTTCTATGAGGAAAAAAGCCCTGGATCTAGAAATGTAAACACTGAAGCAAGAGATTACAGGCAGTCCTTACAACCATTCCTTTAGTGACTGTTTGAAGATACAACAGCACTTAAAAAGGGGATTTATGACTGTTTTTCTCACTTATGACTGTAGCAGCATCCCCACGGTCAGGTGATCAAAATTCAGCCGCTTTAACTGGCTGAAATTTATGACGGTTGCTGGGGTTTTTCTAAGTCAGCGTCAAAAAATTCTGGAGAATCTTAATTGGGGGGGAAAGCTAAAGAAAAATGGAATGGCCTACACAAAAACGGTTCAACAATTTCCATTTGTCGTTATTACCAATTCTGACTATACACGATAACACTTACCTAAATGAAATATTCATAAAAGCGAAATTGCAAATAAGGCAACAAGGCCTTCGTGTTTATAGAGTCTTATATAAAGAAATTGTTGACATAGTCTAGTAAACATTGATTAAAAGTCACTCCGTGCAAATAAAAGAAATGCTCAAAACTATCAAACGAGGGGAAGAATAAATGATTCCCGGATAGGCTATTTCTGAAAGTTAATATCAAGGTGCACAGAAGAGCTACATCAAAGGCAATCAAGGAATCCAACAGAGAACCAGACATTTGGTGCAAAACCTCTCTGCGCATCAAGAAGCAAAACAGATGGCATCTCACTGGCACTGCCTCAGCTTGATGTAGAAAAAAAATCCAAAAAGAATTGGGCAGCATCCTCTATGCAACATGCTCTTCATCTCAAATTCTTAACATGCAAATAATATTCATACATCTTTCTGTAACTTTTGAGATTAGTAAGCTCACTAATGCACAGTTCAGTCTGGCTTGACGAACAGCACAGGTAGTCCTCGACTTACAATAGTTAACTTAAGTGACCGTTCAAAGTTATAACAACACTGGGAAAAAGGGACTTGTGACCATTATTCATACCTCTGACCACTGCAGCAGCCAGGTGGTTACAAGATTAAAATTCAGACTCCTTGGCAACTGACTCGCATTTATGACGGTTGCAGTGACCTGGGGTCACGAGATCCACTTTTTGCGTCCTTCTGACAAGCAAAGTCAATGGGGAATCCAGATTCACTTAACAACCGTATTATTAACTGAACAAATGCCGTGATTCACTTAGCCGCTGTGGCAAGGAAAGTCATAAAACGGGCTAAGTCACTTAACAAATGTTTCCCTTAGCAACATAAATTTTGAGCTCAACTGTGGTCATAACTCAAGGACTACCTGTATTTCTGAAACAGGATTGGCCCGCCCCATCCGTGCCAGCAGAGGAGGCATGCTGCGGGCCACGTCAGACAGGGTATGCCAGGTGCTGGAGTCCAAGCAAAGAGCCCTCTCTTTTGTCGACCCTGGTCTTTGGACCAACTTGCATCCCCCAGTCCCAATTTCAGCTTCCAACCCCTCCTGACCTTCTCCAAGAGCTTAAAGTCATGGCCCTGCCAGTTGCCGTGTTCTCGAATGGGAGGTCTTCACACTGGAGGTGGATGCTAGACTAATAATAGACACCTCCCCCCCCTTTCATCCTACTCCCTCTTTCCGTCCCCATCTTTTAGTTAAGGTTGAGCATTTATCTTTTTGTATTATTTACGTCATACTTGGTTCAGTCGTAGCATTCTCGCCTGTCATGCAGGAGGCCCAGGTTTTTTAGACTGGATGACCTCCAAGGTCCCTTCCAACTTTGTTATTCTGTGTCAGTGATGGCGGACCTTTTAGAGATCGAGTGCCCAAACTGCAACCCAAAACCCACATGTATCGTCGGGTGCTGGGTGGGCGTGGCCCATTGGGTGAGTGTGGCCAGTTGGGTGGGCATGGCCCATTGGGTGGCCGTGGCTGCAGTGGTAAGGGCAGACTGGGTGAGACTAAAAAGTTCAATCAATCAATTCCAACTTTGCGAGATCTTTTTCCCCCCGAGAAGTTGAAATTGATTGAACTTTTTTTTTTGCACATGGCGGCAGAGGCCTAAAGCGAAAAGGTTTTATAAAACACAGCTGAAGGCCTAGGACTGGGGTGACGGCATGCGTGCCCACAGAGAGGGCTCTGCGTGCCACCTGTGGCACACGTGTCATAGGTGTTCTGTACCAGCCTGCTACCGGCCCTGCAGAAAAGGCAGGGACAACCCCTTTACCAACAGCAAGAGGCTGGAATTAAGCCTGCCAAATTTATTAACATAAAACAGAGCAAGACAAGACACTAACCATGAAACAGGAGCTATGAAACAGGAACTATTCAAGCGGTTGCCTTCAGCAAACCAGCCCTCCCATGCATTCCCCTTTTATACAGTTCAGGGCGTGGCTTCTCTCTGCGTCTTTCCGAGGTGCCCCATTGCCTTCCTCTGTTTACTCCTGATTGACTGCCTCCTGCGTCGGGCGTCCTTGAACAGGACCAGCTGTGGGTCATCTTCATCCATGCTGTCAGGCTCACACAGCTGGGTCTCCGTCGTGACCAGGTGGGAGGGGCCTGGCTGAGGGCTCTCATCAGCAAGCTCTCCAACCCCCTCAGCAAGCTCTTCAACACCCCCCTCCTCCTCTGAGTCGTCCGACCCAACTGCCGAACCCACAGGCTGACCCTGAATCACAACAATAGGTTCGCCACCATAGTTCAATGTTCTATGTGCTAGTATAGGCTTTTTCACATTGTAAACTGCCCAGAGTTACCCTGTGGTAAAATGGGAGGTCAATAAATTTAACAAACAAACAAACAAACAAATTTCTTCACAAGGGCTATGGTTTCCTGCTTGAAGAGGGGGTTGGACTAGAAGACCTCCAAGGTCCCTTCCAACTCTGTTCTTCTGTTATGGTTAAACCGTGGAATTCCCAATAGGTAAAATGATGGCTTTCAATAATATTAGCTTTCAAAGGGAAATACATGGAAAGTTATAATCCTGATGGTTATGTATTATCTCCAGCATGAGATATATGCCACCTGCTGAACACATCAACCACTTAGAAACACAGTGCCCGCTGCTACGATCATTTTATATTTGAACTGCCCAATAAGTACCTACTTAGCCACTGTGTGAAGCCATAATCCTTCAAAGGATAGGTTCTATGTTCTCACCCGGTTTAATTCTTCTTATACACTTACAATGCTAAAATAGGATCATGAGTAATTCAAGATAGCTTCATTAGTAATATTCTTTTTTCGGACTTCTTGTGCTAAGGAATAAATGTGAGACCTTCTGCACAGAGAAAAGCAAAACAAAACGCCATGGTTTCCTGAGAAAAAGAAGTGTTTAGTTTTTCTTTTCACTCCCAAAATTGGAAAAAGCAGCTTCTGTTCTCATTTTAGGTCTGCATCTAGATCAGTGTTTCGCAACCATGTCAATTTTGAGATGGGTGGGACTTGCTGAGTGGGGTTGAGGTCCACCATCTTAAAAGTTCTCAAGAATGAGGAACATTGATCTAGATAAATACGATGTCTAAAGGTTTGCAGCAAAACATTTTTAAAAAACAAAGGAAGAAATAAATGTGTTTTCTTCAAACCAAACTCTTTTACTTTAAGTTTCTCTGAATAGAATAGAATGTAGAATAGAATATTCTTTATTGGCCAAGTGTGATTGGACACACAAGGAATTTGTCTCTGGTGCATAAGCTCTCAGGATACATACAAGCAACAAAGTCCTAAATCATAAATCATAAGATACAATCATTAATCATAAGGTACAAGCAGCAAAGTGATAGTCATAAGATACCAATAGCAGTAGATAATAGGAAAGGTGAGAAGGATAATGGTAATACAGTCCTACTACATGATTAGATATCCTTAAGCATAAGACAGTGCTGTGGGAATTCATCTGCTAAATACATAATTTAGCAAAATCATCAACTTCCTCTGTCCATTTTTTTCCACAACATCCTTCACCACCTATGAGACACTCGAGTTCATCAGCAAGTAGCATTTATTTTAAGCAAATATTAAAAGTGGATAGCATGTAATCTGTTATAATTTTAGAAAATAATGTCTTCAAACATACATAAAAAGCATTCTAGTGTGAATAAAACTCTTATGTACATGAATTTGTTTCCTGGTTCTTTTTTAACACAATTGAAATGTCCTTAATATGCATTAAAGTTCTAAATATTTGTTAGTATACTTCATACCTTAAAACATAATTTTACAACATAGAAGTTTAATAGTAGTATTACAGGTAGAGAATACCTATGCTTTCAAAATAAGCTTAATATACTGTTGTATATAGAGCCAGCACTGGAAATAACTTAGATGTGGTACGATATTTAATTTAATTTAATTTAATTTAATAATATTTCTATACCGCCCTTCTCCCGAAGGACTCAGGGCGGTGAACAGGGCAAGAATAAAAATACAAATTACAAAAGTTAAAACAGGATTAAATAAATGCCCACATACTAAAATACATCTTTAAATCCTAATAAAATAACAATAACAAACCCCCCCCCCCCCAATCCCCTCATCAGGCCAGGCCAGCTTGTTCAAAAAAGTATGTTATTAAAAAAAAAAGTATGATATTCACAATTTGATCTGTGCTTTCTATTGGATCTAGAACCCACCTTAATTTTTGTCTGAGTAATAGTCACAATGAATAAGAACAGCCTTTCCAATGTGCTGGACCTCAAGCCAGGACACCTGAAAAGTAGCAAATGATGAAGCTATGCTACTGTCGTTACTTTAAAGCAGCGTTTCCCAACCTTAGGAACTTGAAGATGCGTGGACTTCAACTCCCAGAATTCCCCAGCTGGCTGGGGAATTCTGGGAGTTGAAGTCCACGCATCTTCAAGTTCCTAAGGTTGGGAAACGCTGCTTTAAAGGAAGCTGTTTTGAACCAAATCTACATTCTATAAATGACCTTCTTTTGAAATTTTGAAATGTTTCAGTACTTCCCTTAAAATTCATTATGCATGCCAGGACTAATTAGTAATTCAAAAAGGATCACAAATAATATATGTATACAAAATATATCCTTGTGCATGATTTCTTTGCATGAATTCAGGTGGAATCAAGCCTTAAATCGTAAAGTTCTGAAGTCAGCTCTTATCTAAATCGAGTGGACAAAAATAGCTAGGTATTTCTTTCAATAGTTTGTTGCAGTGGCCTGTTCATTTACAAGAAGTTACAGGAGCTCTAAGTTTTAACAATCTGACAAACAATAGCTTCTCTAAATTTTAATTCAGTAATAAGAACTATTTGTTTATTATTTTTACAAGCAATTCAAGGCGGCAAACATTTAGCAGAATAACAGAATAACACAGCTGAAGGGACCTTGGAAGTCTTCCTAGTCCAACCACCTGCATATCCAATATATTTCTTCCTATTTTCTCCACAAAAACAACAAACCTGTGAGGTGGACTGGGCTGAGAGAGAGGCACCCACTGGCTTTCATGCTTAAGGTGGGACTTGAACTCAGGGTCTCCTGTTTTCTAGCCTGGTGCATTAACCACTAGACCAAACTGCCTCTTTTTGCTTGTGCTTCCGATGAATTCTTAGACATTTGATAAGAATTTTTAACATCTGCAGTTAGGTATATTAGTTTCATTCAACTAATTTATTTTAATAAAGGGAACCTTGGTGCTCTCTGAGCTTGGTTGTTTTCTTGCAGACATTTCATTACCCAACTAGGCAACCTCATCAGTGCTGTCCAGTACCAGCATTACTTTGGGTAATGAAAGGGATGCAATGCCTTTTGTTTGATTTATTAAGCTGATTTATTTGGTTACTCAACCATCCAAGAAACTCTGGGTGACAAACCAAATAAAAGCAGAAAATTAATGAAAATGGCCTTGAGGCTCAAGAAAAAACAAAACCACTGGACACAAACTAATGTCCTTATCTCAATGCATGGAATATCAAGATAAATCATAAAAGAACTGCTTGGATATTAATCACAGGTAGTCCTCAAGTTATGATCACAATTGGGACCAGTATTTCCACTGCTAAGGCTGTTCAGTGAGTCAAACTTGATATGACGACCTATTTCTATAATTGCCTTTAAAGTACTTCGCGCCATCAAAATACATGATAGAATTTGCACATCTTTATAACAGACCCACCCATGACACCATGATACACAGTAAGTTTAAGCATATACAGCTGGCTAAACAATACTTGATATTATTTCACTGTACTTGTCTAGAGAACTAGTCCATTAAACTAAAGTCTTCTAATAATGCAACATAATGTTACAATCCCACATAATGGTTTACTTCATTTAATGGAACAGGTAAAATTCACGCACAAAACATCCTAAAACCTGAACAAGATTAATCTGATTTTTTTGTACTAGATCAATTAATCCATTAAATTAAAAAGATGATGTCAGTAATAGGCAAAAAAAATATGAAACTATTTAAATGTTAAACATGCAGGAAAAGAATACATTTTTTTATTCACCTTGAAAAACCTGCTGTTAAAACTGTGGTCTTACAAATGTGAGACTTAAGCTTCAATCTAATTCTCAGGTTTCCACTAATGAAACATTACTTATGAATATAATAATGGCAAAAGAACACATTGTGCTATTTTTTCTCTACATTCTATCAATTGACAAAAATGTGAAAAGTGATGATTTTAGAATAAAAATTCATCATGAGCATGCTTAATATTTACTTGGGGGGGGGAATCCAATACTAGTCATCTGTGTCTGTAATGGCCTAGTTTTAATACCAACAAAGAACTGTAAATCAAATCTAAAAATCAATAACACAAATACACAGACCAGAAACACAATGAAATACTTTAATTTTCCTTCTTTCATAGCCTTAACACATATGAACATGCATATTATATATATACATACATACATACATACATACATACATACATATATATATGTATATATAAATTTATCTGCAATTAGCTATTTGCATTACCTTAATGAAGAGTGTGTGTATGTGTGTGTGTGTGTAATAATTATCAACTGGAATATCTGATGCTTCTTTAATGGAGAGAAATACTGACTATCCTATAATGTTTTTTAAAAGTTATTTTTTTTAACAGTGCGCATAAGACCCGAGTAATAAAAATGTGAAGGCTGGCAGGAGAATTCCAGAACAACGAAGAAAAGTCTTTGCAAATGCAAATATCATCTGCAGGATACAGCCAACAATGTATTTAGCTATATAGGAACATAAAGAACTTGCAAAATAAGCAGGGATTGGGAAGCTACTCACCATCCACCATCCTCTTTATGCATTCAAGCTTCCCCACTTCTCTCCTCTCAGTGTTGAGAAGATGGAGCTGGGGACCTGTTACTACATTCAATCAGCATGCTTCCCAGATTTTTGGGGGTGGGGTGGGGAGGGGAGGAGTCGGGGTGGGGGGGAGAGGCTGTTAAGAAAAGCGGTTATTACATCCTGAAGGGCAAAGCAGCAGCCCTCAGACATCATTGCTATGGAGACTAAGCAGAGATTTCATCTGCCTTGGTAGCAGACAGCACATATACGAAAAGCAGGAAAAGAGCTGCATTCTCATGTACCAGATGAACTTCTGTTTTCGTTTCCTTCCCTCCAACTCCTAATGGAGAGGAAAAAAGAGACACCTGGCCAAGGAAAGTATATCTTTCCTAAGCGATGAAAAGGTCTTCACTTGAATGGGAACACAATGGAGAAGAGGTCATCACGCAACCTTCTGGAGAAGATGAACTTCATTCTGGAGGCAGTGAATGGGGTTTAACTTCCAGGGGAAGAAAAAGATCATGGAATAAGACCCTTATTGTGCATGTCAGAGGTCCCCAACCTTTTGGGCACCAGGGACTGGTTCCGTGGACAGAGGGTTTTCCACGGACTTGAGGGTGCGTGGTTTTGTGTGCTGCCTGCGTCTCACGGATGGGACTTTGCTTGTTTGTGCGGAACGGTTGCTGACATGCTGCAGCCCGGTACTGGTCCAAGGACCAGGGGTTGGACATCCCTGATGTAGGTCACGGTGGCCTAAGCAGAGAACAGTTACAGTATTTCTAAAGTGAGTAATTAGCTTACACAACCACTCAAATTTGACACATTTTGAAGACTCGAAGAGGTACAGGTGATCCTTGAGTTATGACCGTCATGCAGCCTGTACATCACAGTCACGACAGTTGTAAAATGGCTCAGTCCTGATCCTTTGTGTGGTGGTTGTTAAGTGAATTACTATGGTCATTAAGCAAATCCGCAATCATTAAGCAAATGCCGCCCTCATTAAGTGAAACAGTAGTTTGCTATGGGTGTGGTTTTGCCAATATGCGGACGTGCCAGTTTTCAGCAAAACTGGCATAAAATGTGGTCATGTGACCACAGGACACTGAAAACAGCCGTAAATGTGGCTGTGTTGCAGACCGCCCAAAATGTGGCCCTGTGGAGGAAGTTGTTTTTCCCATGAAGCCTGATGGTGCATTATGATCCTCCTTCCTCTGTAACTTCAGCCACATCAGCAACACTGCTTACTACTCAGAGGTTGCAGATTATGGAGTCTAAAGGTAATGGAAGTTCTCAGTCTCCACCACCTGGCCTAAGTCCTAGATCTCCATGGGCAATGCCAAACCCTGGTTCTATCCCTGATAAGTTTCTTCTCCAACCTAGAACTTGTAGGGCAGAACCACACTTTTATTTTTCCTCTTTAAACATCACTGTCGAAAAACGTGCACTTACATTAAAGCTTGCGGAGAAGCAGCAATTATAAATTACTAATCTTAAGATTAGGGCAGTGCAGGGCAGTGTAGGGCAGTGCGGAAGTCACAGACATGGAAGTAATGAATGGATAAAGTGAAGCCAGCAATGATATAAATAGCACTAATTAAATAAGGTGACCCCTATCTCAAATTCTATTCTTAGCTGGCCTGAAATGGTTTGCTCTTTATGCTAGTTTAAGGGAAAGAACAAATCATACTTAAAAACATACCGCTAAATGACATATCAGATCTATAGAAATTCCTGTACAGAGATAAAATGGCTATTGCAGTATTCTAATTGCTATCCATTTGCATTTGCTTTTCCATTTGCACAAAACGATAAACAGAATGTTTACAGTACAATTTCCCCTAAGATATCAAACTTTTTGCTATTTTATAGCAAGCATAATTCATGGGAGGCAATTTAGAATCCACACGTTACACTGCCAAAGTGGGAGTTGATAGTGAGAGATAGGGGAAATTACATCAACATAAAGAAGAACTGCAATGCAAGAATTTATTTCCATTTTACTAATATACAGAGCATACAGAACTAAGCAAAAAGAAATCAATTTTAATAGAACTCCCAATTGATTATTATATGAAGAAGAGAGTTTGCATCTGGGAGGCAGTAGTGAAAATAAATATTTGCTATATGACTAATGTTAAGTTTTTCTTTTTGTGAGATTTGCACTCATAGACTAATTTTGGAAATCGGCCAAGAATTACATTTACTCAGTTCTCAAATACTTCAGGATCTATCTTCAGTGGATTCTCTCAACAGAAAAATACCATGTTTGTGAACAAGTATAACAGTTATACGTTTTAGTGGAATCTGGGAAATGTTATAAAAGTAGAAGGTAGCCCAAGGTAATTTCTGTTGAGGGTGTTCATCCAAGTAAAATCTCTTACACATTCCTTTGTATCAGGGGTCTTCAAACTTGGCCCTTTAATGACCTGTGGACTTCAACTCCCAGAATTCCTCAGCCAGCGTGCAAAAGCAGGTCTTCAGGTCCTTACAAAAGAGTGTCAAAATTGGAGCCAATCTTATCTCTGTGGGGATATATTCCACAGGGAGTGAGCCACCACAGGGAAGGCCCTTCTCTTTGGTCCCACCAGATGGACCTCCTTAGGAGAGGGGACCAATAGCATTCTCTGCCTGTAATGAATCCCCCCCCCATGACCTCCATGTTATCTCAAGGCTTGGGAGAATCACCAGGTTTTAATGTCACAAGGATGGGAGGTGAATCACCGCAGGCCTGGCACTGTGACAGAGCATGGCAAGGCTTCACAATATCCCTCCCATATTACTTAATGTCTGTATGAAACCATTGTGTGATGTGAGTTGTCAGTTTGGGCTGAGGTGTCATGAGTTCCTGATGATAATTAATGATCTAGATCAGGTCAAGCCAGACTTCTTTAAATCTTGAATGGGTGCCTAAAAATTATAAGGGACTGGGTGGGAAGAAACAAGCTCAGACAGCTTAATCTCTGCTGTTCGGCCCAAAAGATGGCTTGCTAGAAATATCGCTTCCAGGGGTTACTCTTGCCCAACTTGGTGTCTCAACTGCAGTTCTATCCAGATCTGGAAACCTTGGCAATAAATTGATTACCACGCAATTTACTGACAGCACTACAGGCTGTCAATTACTTGGGTAATGACAATAACGGGGAGTGGAACTGTTGTTGCTAAGTGATGCTGGCTTGGTCGCTCAACAGCGAGACACTGGTGAAGCATTTTCTGCATTGCATGAGGAAAGCACATCTTCCTTCCCCCGTCATTACCACTTTCTACAGGGGAACGATTGAGAGCATCCTGTCATAAGGCATCACAGTCTGGTTTGGAAGCATCCCTGCTTCTGACAGAAAGGTGGTGCAGAGAGTGGTGAGGATGGCAAAAAAGATCATTGGCTGTTCCCTCCTTCCCATCCAGGACATAGCACAGAAGCATTGCTTCAGCAGGGTCCGTAAGATTGTCTGGGACTCTTCACATCCTCTTCACGACCTGTTTTCCTTGTTACCTTCCGGGAGGAGGTATCTGAAGCAGAACATCCAGATTCAGCCACAGTTTTGTTCCATACAGTATAAACCTTGTAAACTCTCAAGCTTCCTCCTTCCGTTATACATTCAAGTTGGACAATATTTAATATTTTATCGTTATGTATATGTAGGGGTGTGGGTCTATACATATGTGTATATAGTATGGTTTAGGTGCGTGTCATGTATGTGTTCCACTTTGAGAGCGGGCAACTAAATTTCATTTTTGATGTGTGTCTTATTTTAGTAAAGGTAAATGTTCCCCCCGCACATGTGTGCTAGTAGTTTCCAACTCTAGGGGCCGGTGCTCATCTCCGTTTCAAAGCCGAAGAGCCAGCGCTTGTCCGAGGACGTCTCCGTGGTCATGTGGCCGGCATGACTAGACGCCAAAGGCGCACAGAACGCTGTTACCTTCCTACCGGAGCGGTCCCTATTTTTCTACTTGCATTTTTACGTGCTTTCGAACTGCTAGGTTGGCAGAAGCTGGGACGAGTAACAGGCGCTCACTCTGCTACGCAGCACTCCGGATTCGACCTGCCAAACTGCTGACCATCTGATTGACAAGCTCAGCGTCCTAACCCACTGAGCCACCGCGTCCCTTGTGTCTTATCTTATCTGCTGTCATAAACCATGACATCATTTGACTGCATTGCTTATTGATGGCAACCCCGGCAGTCCCTGATCACGTGACCATGGGAATGCTGCAACGGTCTAAGTGTGAAAAATGGTCATAAGTCATTTTTTTCAGTGCCACTATTACTTCAGTCACTCAACAAATGGTTACGTCACAAAAATCCCATCAACTAATTTATTTTTAAATGAAGCATCTTCAGGCATAAGCATAAGTCTGTCTATCATAAGCCCTGCTTTTTATTTTAGAACAAATGGAACAAAAAAAACCCTCACACTATTTTTTTATGCACAACAGATGCATTATCATTACTGTGTAACTGCGCCTTGCAATGTAATCTAATAGCCTAATTTTCACATTCCCACTTTATTCTCTGCAGAAATTTTTTTTTCAATAATTAACACAAAGTTTGCATTTGAAAGCCTGGCAGGTAAATACTTCATTGATGATCACAACACTCATGCACAATATAGAATAGAAAAGTATGTTCCTATCATAAAAGAATTTTTAAAACCTATTTAGCTGTTTATAAAGCAGCTTTGTAGCATTATCCCATTGCTCTAAAAGTTTTCTCACACATTAGTGAATTGCACAGGCAGATGTTGTTTACTTGTAACAGTACAAGGGTGCTATCTCTCACAAAGACATATATTTGTGTTGCTAATGGAGGAAACCCACAACTAGGTAGATAGATGTCTTTCCTGGAGGCTGTGCCAAACCTCTCCACACAAATGGACCGCAAAGAGGTACTTAGCATAAAAGGGTCTGTTACTGATATACAGGTAGTAATCAACTTATAACCACAACTGAATCCCCAGAACCATCTCTAAGCACAGTTGTTGAAAGCTAATATTATCTACAGTTCTGTAGTGGAAAATGAACCCTATAGTAACAAGCCCTAAAATATACAGGCAGTCCTTGACATATGACCACAATTGGGCCCAGAACTTCCATCACTAAGCAATGCAATTGTTCAGTGAGACACACCTGATTTTGTGATATTTTTTGCCTTGGTCATTAAGCAAACTGGTTTCCCCCATTGACTTGGCTTGTGGAAGAGGGCAGAGAAGATCACAAATGGAGATCACACGAAACTGAGACACTGCAATCATTGCAAATGCATGTCGATTGTCAGGCACCTGAATTCTGATCACATAACCCAGCTGCAATGTATGGCTGCGAAAGTTGGATCATAAGAAAGGCTGAGCGCCAAAGAATTGAGGCCTTTGAACTATGCTGCTGGAGAAGACTCCTGCGAGTCCCTTGGACCCCAGTCAGTCTTAGAGGAGATCAACCCTGACTGCTCTTTAGAAGGCCAGATCCTGAAGGTGAAACTCAAATACTTTGGCTACCTAATGAGAAGGAAGGACTCACTGGAGAAGAGCCTAATGCTGGGAAAGGTTGAGGGCAAGAGAAGAAGGGGACGAGAGAGAATGAGGTGGCTGGATGGAGTCACTGAAGCAGTAGGCGTGAGCCTAAATGGACTCCAGAAGATGGTAGAGGACAGGAAGGCCTGGAGGAACGTTGTCCATGGGGTCTTGATGGGTCGGACACGACTTCGCAACTAACAACAACCGCAGGGATGCTGCAACTGTCGTAAGTGCAAGGAATGGTCGTTAAGTCACTTTTTCCAGTGCCATCGTAACTTTGAACAATCATTAAACAAAAAGTTGTAAGTCAAGGACTAGTTGTAACAACTAAGCTCCATTCCAGGGACAGTCATTTGGAAGCTTCTGATATGTATTCTGCCTTAGAACAGCACAACCAATTTAATTTTGCCTAAAGCACACTTTCCCCTCCAGTTGGAGGCTCCTGTTTTCACAGCTCTTATGTTTTCCCTTGACATTGGGCAGCAAAGTTAGGGCAACACCTGTATTACACTTTAATAATATTAAGTTAACAAAATCTGTCAATAGGTGGCAGCACCTGATTGACCTTGGCTCTGCTGGAAACCTACTAAGCATTGTTAAAATTCTCTAAAAATTGCGGGCAGGGGACACAGACCTCCCTAAACTATCACAGCTGATTGTCGGCTGAGAAAACACAACGACAGCTCCTGCTTAATGTGGAATCACACATGTCTTGGAAAGTAATTTATTTGTCCCATTTGCATTTGATGATTCACGCTTGAAATATCTTAGGACTTTAAAAGCCTTGGTTCTTTTATTTATTCTGATCAACGATCCTGGTATATAGAGAAATTGAAATGAAAATATCCTATACTGATAAGCAGTGACATCAGAAAGGCTTTTGGAATAGATTCTGATGTCATGCTGATATCCATTAGGGTGAATATAGGTTTAGTCTGGCAAGATTCTGTCTATTGTGTGTAAGTAAATGAAGAGCAGAACTTTAGATTGGCTGGTTGGTGCTGTTCCTGGGCTTAGCCTAATGTCAATGCACATTTAATACAATTAACTTAATTAAGATGGAAGTTTTCAAAGAGTCTTATAAAATTCAGAAATATTTGCAACCACCATTAACAATGTCCCAAAGGCTAGATTAAAGACCCTTAAACAGCATTTGCAAAAGCACAGGCAATAAACGTGGCTCCACTCTTTGGTCTCCTTTAAGAGAAACAGATTGCAAAGTATAATTCCATTCTAAACATAAAACAGGAGGCTCCAAGAATATTGCCGATTTTCAGTATACTCTAAATCTGCATTTCACCAGCAGATGTGAGAATCCTGTCCCAGATCTAGCCCTAAAATATATGTGCAATTTGAAGCATGGGAAAAATTGGGAGAAAATTCTACCCATGAAATGATTTTTTTAAAAAATTGAAGCCCCATATAAAATGGGCAAACTCACAGAGGTTTGGTTTAGCAAATATAAAAAGATTCAGTTATTCTGATGTTGTTTAATGTAATACTCATATATATATATATATATAAAGATGGTGGTGCCCTCAGCTGGCCAGAAAGATTTCTGCAGTTACATAGAATTGATTTTTCATGAATTGCATCCTTTTCACTGACACATTCCAGATTAATCAATATACAGATCACAGCTGTGATCACAGCTAACATCACTTCACCTGGTGAGATGCAGAAGTGTAGTTTATGCATGTCTTTATAACACAATGCAGAATTCTGGACCCATGTTGATACAGGCAAGATGTAAATAACGTTCAAGCATTTTATAAAATTATAGACATATCCATTACCTTCTCCATTTTTCCACACTAGCATCTATCATATCGACACTGAATTCTGGGTATTTTTATATATCTTTTTTTTTAAAGATAACAAGGTGTGTGGGAATTATTAATTTCATAGCTAAAGAATGTTAAGTTTCAGTCAAAAAGGAAACTCATGTCTATACATTTTCACATTTTTAATTCCTTTCAGGAAAATCTGAATATAGATTATTTCAATTTCACAGAAATAAACAGTGAGGGAAAGACTGAAGAGGAAGAGCTGTAATCTACTTGGACCATCTAAAAAAGAGCTAAAAAATAGAACTTGAAAATCCAGTCCTTCTAGTTCCATCCATAGTATTTTTACAAGCTGTAGATTATCTCCACCACATTATTTCTTGAGTCTCATTAACCTCCTTGATGACTCTGCTCCCTCCACCCCATGTTTCAACCCAATAATTTATAAAAGGCAAATCACCGAAGGACGGAGTAGATTTAGGTATTACTTTAAAATTAATTTTGCCAGTAAACAAATTATGTGCTGGACCAGATTGTAGCCAGTTTAGGAGTTAACAACTGTGTTAGAGTATTTAGCATTTACAGGGTTAATGTTGTATCACTGAGAGAATTGTATGTAAGAACATTTAGCATTTAAAGGGTTAAAGCACTGTTTCCTTAAGAGATGGCTTCTGGGAAATGTAGTCTAGTTGTTAGTCCTACAGATTATCTAGACAGTGGGAGGAGTTAAAAGTTTTATTACAGGATCTCCTGGCTATGTGCCAGGGTTTTATTATCTCTCTGCATGAATCCTAGCCACGTGGCTAGGAGCTCCGTACCAGCATGTAACATTTACACAGGATGGGGAAGTCCATTATTCTTTTACCTATGTGATGGGTCCAGATTACAACCTACATTCTGGAAGAACCTCTGCTGTAACCGTGAGTTATTGATTGAGGATACCTGTGAAATAAAAGTAATCTTGCTTGATCTATCCATTGAGTTAATTCCTGCCTGTCTCACGTGGAAACCAGCCATCCTCTCTGTGTGGGGCAGGACAGTAAAAGAATAATGGATTTAATTATGTTTAGAATACTTGTCTCAACATTTCAAAATATGTGTGTTGGACGAGTTGTAATGGATGAGGTTTCATCCAACACGACACAAATCTATCTAATCAAGGGCACAACTCTTATCAAAGTACAAGCTACAAGTAGTCTTTGACTTACAACCACAACTGAGCCCAAAATTTCCACTGCTAAGCAAGACAGTTGCTGAGTGAATGTTGCCCTATTTAATGACCTTTCTTGCCACAACTGTTAAGTGAATCACTGTACCTGTTAAATTAGCGACACGGTTGTTAATTTGGCTTCCCGTTGACTTTGCTTGTCAGAAGGTCTCAAAAGGTGATCCTATGACCCAGGACACTGCAACTGTCACAAATCCATGCCAGTTGCCAATATCCAAATTTTGATCACATGACCATGGAGATGCTGCAACGGTCGCAAATGTGAAAAATGGTCATAAGTCGCTTTTGTCAAGTGCTGTTTTAACTTTGAATGGTCACTAAACAAATGGCTATATATTGAGGACTACCTCTATATCGCTGATCTTCATCTGCTTATATCTGAGCGTATCCAGGAAAAAAAAAACCACAGATAAAGCCGGTATACCTAAATTAATACCTAAATCAATCATTCACTTTTTTCTAGACGTCTCCACTTTAACTTCTCTAGTCCAGAAAAATATGGATGATTGGAAAAAAACTAGCCAAGAAGACCCACAGGATATCTTTTACTTTTTGTTTTTCAAGAACATTATCTGAAGAAGCTGCTATAAAAGCCTCCTTCATCTTTCTTTGCCCGATTAGGTCACTAAGTTCAAACTAACAGTATTGGAACTAGAGAGCTGAAATGCATATTTTTGCCTCCTCCATCAGCAATAGGCCAAATGTCACCAGTATTATTCAAGGAAGGATGCCAGCAAGGAAAGATCAGATGGCCCCTACTGGATATATTCCTCCCCCCCCCTTCCCCTCTACCTTACAAACATTTAGTTGAAAACGTGAGCACAGAAGTGGTCTGTTGTTTTCTAAAAAAAATAAATAAGTGAGGTAAGCCACAATTGCACAAATGCAGAATAATACATCACAAGTAAAGGTCTGGTTCAGAAGTTACAAACTGGTGCCAAGTAGGTGTTTCAAAGCATCTTCTGGAGACTGAATACAAACTGATGGATAGCCCCATCAAATACAGATAATAATACGATGGTATAATTTATAGGGTGTTCACAAGCATATCTACACTTGATATCTCAACAAGAATCTTAGTTTCTCAATCAAAAATGATTAGATTGTACTGATTATTTCAGTGTGATCAAAGAGCTAACAGTACTGCCTGGAGTGCTACCGCTTCCCTTAATTATGATTCACGTTGGAAATTTGGCAATGTTTTCCAGCTCTACAAACTAGTGTTTCTTAACCTTGACACCTTTTAGATATCTGGACTTCAGCTCCTAGAATTCCTGAGCCAGCATGCCCATAAAGTCCATGTATCTTGACATAAAGTCCATGTATCTTGTACAGTGGTTAGAATGCAGTATCACAGGCTAACTCTGCCCACAGCCAGGAGTTCGATCCTGACTGGTTCAAGGTTGACTCAGGCTACTATCCTTCCGAAGTTGGTAAGATGAGGATCCAGATTGTTGGAGGCAATATACTGACTATGTAAACCGCTTAGAGAGGGCTGTAAAGCACTATGGAATGGTATATAAGTCTAAATGCTACGGCTGAGAAACCCTGCTATAAACTATAAATTGCCATTGTATTAAGTAACAATAATAATAGCACTTAGTCTTATATACCGCTTCATAGAGCTTTACAGCCCTCTCTAAGTAGTTTTACGGGTTCAGCATATTGCCCCCAACAATCTGGATCTTCATTTTATTGATCTTGGAAGGATGAAAGGCTGAGTCAACCGTAAGTCGGTCAAGATCGAACTGCTGGCAGTCAGCAGAATTAGCCTGCAATACTACATTCTAACCATTGTGCCACATTGTGTGGAGGTTGATAGCTCTCTCTTAATACTGGATTATTGGGGAGAGGAGACCATGTACTGTAGGCACTTTGTTATCTAACATTTTTCTCCAACCAGCTCTTGTTCTTGCCACATCTATCTTCATATTACTGTTCACATTAATAACTCTGGATTTTTTAAAGTCTGAATTTAGAAAATGACTCACTCTTCAGAATGACTGATGGGGGGGTCTCTGAGTCCCTGCTGGGTCTGCAAAGGAATCTTAGAATAGGACTGACCTTGATTATAGTTTCCTGACCTACTATTTCAGAGAGAAACATAAAACTTCAAACACATGGTGATTTAAGAGAGAGAATCCAGCAGTTTGGCTCTTTTGCACTCAAGGAAAAGATCTTCCAAACAAATCTCAATAGTGACATATTTATAGATAACCTTACCTTCTTTTGACAATGCAGTATATGTTAACGTTCATTGGTATAACATTCAATTTCACAGAACCCACAAAGGTAGCAACAGAAATGTTGCTTCGTTTTGTTCTAAAAATATTGAAGCATTACAGGAGAAAAATAAACTAAAGCAGTGTTTTAAATATTAAGTAATCATTCAAAAGGGAGGCAGTGGCACAATTTTTCTATCTGAGCTACCAAATTAGTGGAATACTAGTTATTCCAGGATGTGGTGGCTCAGTGGGTTAGGACGCTGAGCTTGTCGATCAGATGGTCGGCAGTTTGGCGGGTCGAATCCTGAGTGCCGCATAACAGAGTGAGCGCCTGTTACGTGTCTCAGCTTCTGCCAACCTAGCAGTTTGAAAGCATATAAAAATGCAAGTAAAAAATAGGGACCACTACGGTGGGAAGGTAACAGCGTTCTGTGCGCCTTTGGCGTCTAGTCATGACCACGGAGATGTCCTCGGACAAGCGCTGGCTCTTCGGCTTTGAAACGGAGATGAGCACTGGCTCCTAGAGTTGGAAACGACTAGCACGCATGTGCGGGGGAACCTTTACCTTTACCTATTTAATCATTCAAAACCCAGTGCTACCTAGGATAGATTATCATTTAACGTTTTACATTCACATACCTTGGGAAAATATCAAAAGAAACTATGATATTTGTAAATGATTCAGGAAATATCAAATTATCCACATATTATTTGGGTTACAATCTATAATATTACTATGACTAGTTAAGGAGTGTATAATAAAGATATTCTCTTATCAATGGTTCTGGATAGCTTAAAAGAAAGTGAGTATCTTCAAAATTTATGTGAGGAAATTTATTCATTGCTGTGATATTTGTCCTGGATTACAAATTACCTTGCCTTTTGGGCTACTTCACATAATTTCCATTCACTTTACATATACGGTTATATGATAAAGACAGAATATTTTTGGAAAGTGTAGCTACAATCCTATTCTTTTTGTATATACACAGAAATAGTTTGCATTCATAAGGTAAAGGTAAAGGTT
The DNA here is from genome assembly GCF_947247035.1 of Vipera ursinii. NCBI lineage: Eukaryota > Metazoa > Chordata > Lepidosauria > Squamata > Viperidae > Vipera > Vipera ursinii. The sequence continues at coordinate 79,751,086 of NC_139515.1, read as the reverse complement.
CCCCCACACATGTGTGCTAGTCGTTTCCGACTCTAGGGGCCGGTGCTCATCTCCGTTTCAAAGCCGAAGAGCCAGCGCTTGTCCAAGGACGTCTCCGTGGTCATGTGGCCGGCATGACTAGACGCCAAAGGCGCACAGAAGGCTGTTACCTTCCCACAGTAGTGGTCCCTATTTTTCTACTTGCATTTTTACGTGCTTTCGAACTGCTAGATTGGCAGAAGCTGGGACAGGCGCTCACTCTGTTACGCGGCACTCGGGATTCGACCCGCCAAACTGCCGACCTTCTGATCGGCAAGCTCAGTGTCCTAACCCACTGAGCCACTGCATCCCTGCATTCATAGCATACTTTATTTCCTCTAAATCGTAGAAAATAGCTTGTCAGAAAAGTCCCCAGCTAAAATAATAAAATAGAACAACATTTTATATTAAACTATAAAGTCTACCTCTAAATCTAAACATCCCCCTGATACACACACACACACAAACACACACACACACACACACACACACACACACAAAATGCAGTTTGGAAAAAATCCATTTAACAAAAACAATACACAGAGCTCAAATTCAGACAATATATGCTTTTAATACATGAACTGCTAATCTGGAGAAGGTATGATTATGCTAGAGATGACAACCTTAGTGTTTAATTTGTCTACCTCTTCTGAAACAGGTGACAACACCTTATTTGCATTTGAAAGATAAAACAGGTTTGGGCATGGTTAGTACTTAACAGCAGACTACCAATTAAGATAGGGCTGAAAAAAAATCCCAAAAGAAGGCAATGGTAAACAGCTTCCAAACTGTTGCCAAGAAAACTGCATGGAGATGTCTATCAAATCACCATGAGTTGACCTTGAGTCACTAATCCAAGCTCCAGATAATATGAAAGAATCAATGACCCCAGAAGCATATAAGACATTTGACAGAGCTCTTTGCAAGATAAATTATCCTGTCAACACAGTTGCAGTATTAACTCCCTGAACTGTGGACTTCACAGTTCTATCAACACAGGTTAGCCACAAATGTCTAACTATAACACGATGGAATTGTTTGTACAGGCAGTAATAACCCTAAGGTAACATTAATTTTGACTGTATAAATAAAGTCTTATCCTCAAATTTCATAGTGGAAAAATATGGAGTAATTACATAGCGCAGCAAAGAGCTTACCAAAAATATCTGTAAATTTTCCAAATTCCATTTTGCTTATTGTAAAAATGCTATTTTATATCTTACATGTGAGGATTGTGCCAGAACAAAATAAATGCTTTAGCAAAGAAACTGTTAATTTTAGCATTAGCGATGATGCCAAAGATAGCAGTTAAAAGATTTCACAAGATAATTCAATCTTGAGTATGTAAAATATCTGTTGTTTTTCAGTGTAACTGCAGAGCACACATAACTTGAGGCTTTTTATATATTGTAAATTAATACTAAAGTGCATTTGAATGACAAATGCAGAGTTTTAGTTTTGCCAATAGCAAAAAGTATTTTGTAATAATGCATGCTAAACATTGGCCACCACTGACTATCAAATGAAATGCTGCATTACAAACAGAAGAGTGAGCTCTTTATAGCAGTGCAGAAGCTAGATTTTCACATGTTTGTTCTATGTGTTTGAAAAAATAGTGGAGAAAAATGGTCTTTATTTAATTAAATAATACTGCTCTCATTTGAAAGACATCACATTTGATTTGCACTCAAATCGAACGTTTAATGTAATATATTAATAATGCCATTGTATTTATATTCTGCATCACTTGCGGCATAATAGAGCCAACTGAATGTCTAAAATAATTGCAGGACTAGCTTTTCAGATGCTTCTAAAACAGTGTTCCCAACCTTCTGGGCACCAGGGACCTGTTCCATGTAGAAAGGTTTTTCCATGGACCAGAGGGGGCGTAGTTTCGGATGCTGCCTGCATCCCGTGGATGGGATTTCGCTTGTTTGCGCAGACCAGTTGCAGTCATGCCACTGACCAGTTCCGGTCCACAGATCAAGGGGTGTGTGTGTTTGGAGAACTTTGTTCTAAAATCAACCTTTTTTGTCTGCATTCACTAAATAATGAGGGAAACGTATTTTTTTCTGAGATTCAGTCAAAAAAGGACATTGAGTTTAAAAATACACATTTTCCCCTCTACTGAAAAAAGCAATTATGAGCTGATTTTGTAACATTTAAAATATTTCATAGACACTCAAGCAACATTAATTTCATATACAGTCGGTCCTCAACTTACAACAGTTCGTATAGTGAGTCTTCAAAATTACAACAGCACCAAACAAAGTGACTTATGAGTGTTTTTCACACGACCATTGTAGCATTCCCATGGTCTTGTGATCAAAATTTTGATGTTTGGCAACTGATTCGTATTTATGTCCCGGGGTCATGTGATCACCTTTTGCGACCTTCTGACAAGCAATATCAATCGGGAAGCCAGATTCACTTAACAACCCTGTTACTAAATTCACAACTGAAGTGATTCGCTTAACAACTATGGCAAGAAAGGTCATAAAACGGGGCAAAATTCACTTAGGAACAGAAATTTTGGGCTCAATTGTGGTTGTAAGACAAGGGGCTGCCTGTAACTGAATCCATTTAAACTCCCTGAATATCTTTATGGTGACGCTGTGCAAATGAGAGAATTCAAATCTAAACAGCATTATATGTAACCAGCCGGAAGAAGTTCTATCAATCTGCTTTTAAATGCACATTTTCAGCTGCCCAAAATTCTCTTTAATCTCTTTATAGTAAAGTTTGGAAATCTGGACAATAGCAGCAGAAAGTAAATACAATAATAAAAAGTCAGTTTTCTGAGGTAAACAGGTCAGGCCTGGATTGATGGTTACAAAGGGGACTTCTGAGAAATATTCTGGGGCCATATGTTTTGCCAAATTTTATATACAATGAAAGATAGGCGCATTTACTACTACATGCATGATAATATACGTATTTATCTTCTGAATGGTGAGGACCCTATCGGTCAGGGAGTTCTAGCTGGCGGGGTCCAGGAGAAGAGCCTTTTCTGCCATGGTTCCTGCCATATGGAATGACGTGGCCCTTGAGGTGAGATACGCCCCCACTGTCTTGGCTTTCCAAAAGGACCTTAAAACCTGGTTCTACCGAATGTCCCTGGATCCTGGTAGGGGTGTTTCCATACGGGAAGGCAATTAGTGGATTAAGAGAAGACTTCACCTCCACCTTATTGTACATTGGCGCCTTCCTTAGATACTTTTGTTCATTTTAATTAAGGAGCCCTGGTAGCATAGTGGTTAGACTGCAGTATTGGAGGCCAACTGCTCACAGTCTGAAGTTCAATTCTGACCGGCTCAAGGTTGACTCAGTCTTCCATCCTTCAGAAGCCGGTAAAATGAGGACCCAGATTGCTGGGGATAATATGCTGAGATTGTAAACCGCTCAGAGAGTGCTGTAAACACTATGAAGCAATATATAAGTATTGTGTAGTGGGTCCGACGCAAGAGAGACGCCAGCCGGTGTGTGAGTTCAGCTCTTTATTGGAAGGGGAAGTGAACTGAGGAATGAGGGCTACCTGGCCTCCTTATATACCTGGCCAGGTAAGCTAACAGCCAATGGGGTTGGCCCTAGGTTTCCCGCCGAAACTGTCCAGGCCAACGCCCCCTGAGGGCTGTTGCTATGCAGATGCCTGCATACATAACAATAAGTCTAAGGTCTATTGCTATTAATGTTAATATTTATCAATCGTCGAAGATTCTCTGTCATCCAGATAGAGCTGTCTAGAAGTTGAGACATGGCAACTGGACGTCTTTTTGGTTTGAAAAGTTTTGCTGCTTACAGAAGCTCATCCAGACAACTCTACCTGGATAACTGAGACTCTTCATCACCATACTGCCACACGCTTTGGGGAAAGAAGCTACTTGGATAAGCAGGGAAACATTTCAAACCCCCCCCCCCAAGATAAAGATATCCAGTTGCCATGATGTTAATATTTATCACTTTGTTTTAGGTAACCTAGAGTTGCTTGATGGCAAGATGGTTGGCATATAAATTGAATAAATATGTTGCAACACTATTCTGTCACCCTGGACTAGGACCATATTTCCTATGGTTTATACTTAGTTTGTAATGTGTAAACTATAGGTAATTGAGAAATATTAAGAGTATCAGGGCATAGTGTTTATCCTGGCAATGATTAGAAATTATCTCCCTACGGTTTATACTTACTTTGTAATGTAAACCAAGGGGTCCCCAACCCCCGGTCCATGGACTAGTACTGGGCCGCAACATGCCAGCAATTGGCCCGCATAAACAAGCAAAGCCACATCAGTGAAATGCAGACAGCACACAAAACCATACACTCTCGGGTCAGTGGAAGAAACCTCTCTCCACGGAACCAGTCCCTGGTGCCCAAAAGATTGGGGACCTCTGATGTAAACTAGAGGTTATAAAGAAATATTAAAAGAATATCAGGGCATACTCTTTATCATGATTAGAAATACAGTTACTCCGCTTTCATATCTAATCAAGTCCTAACAACAATGCCTTTTTGGCTTTTTTTGTATATTTCTGAACGGCACTTCTGAGACTCACTTCTCTCTAAGATCCAGAGAATCAGGTTTGCTCTCATAAAGAAATCAGGTTTGCTCTCATAATACAGGTAGTCCTTGACATACAAGCTTTCATTTAGTGACCAAAGTTACAACGGCACTGGAAAAAAAGTGACTTATGTCCAGTTTTCACACTGCAATGTCCCCATACTCACATGATCAAAATTTTGGTGCTTGACAACTGGCATGTATTTATTTATGTATGAACGGTCCCGCGGATCATGTGATCACCTTTTGTGACTTTCCCAGCTGGCTTCCAGCAAGCAAAGTCAATGGAGTTTAATAACTGTACAAATCACTTAATAACTGCAGTGATTTGCTTCACAACTGTGCAAAAAAAAAGGTTATAAAATACGGCACATCTTACATAACAACTTTCTTGCTTAGTAACAGACATTCTGGGCTCAATTGTGCCCGTACATCGAGGACTACCTGTCCTTTCTTGACATGCCACTCTTAGTAGTTTGTTGCCACTCTCGGCAGATATATCTGCTCAAATTCCCTCGTAAGTGACCGTTTCCGTCAACTGGCAGCCTTTTTCTACGTGCCACAAGTTAAGATTCTCTTAAATGAACTGAATAATCTCGAAAGGGAGACAAGAATCACGTGATCTCATCAGCTGCCTGTCAGACATTTACTAGGTAAGCGCTAAAGCAAATTGTCTCTTCCAACACTTCTTTGACTCTCAAGCTGGGAGAAATATAATCTTCTGCTGTATAAATTTGACATTTGGTTCAGACCAGAATATAGAAAGCTGAGGAGAAGGAGAACCAAGGGAGAACAGCTTGTATGGTTAACAGGAAATAAAAGCGTAGAATGACTTTGGCACCTGTTTGTATCTCCTTAAGGAGGCCTGCCCCACATATTGAGAAAAGAACATGGCGAGAACTACTTTTTATGGAAACGGAATGGAAGCAGGTAAAGGGCCCCTGATCCCAGTAGTTGAAGTTTGTTTGTTTGATTATTTTTACAAATTACTCAAGATGGCAAACATATCCAATACACCTTCCTCCTCCTATTCCCCTACTTCAAACTTGGCCCTTTTGTAACTTGTGGTCTTCAACTCCCAGAATTCCTCAGCCAGGCACACTGGCTGAGGAATTCTGGGAGTTGAAGTCCAAAGTCGTAAAAGGGCCAAGTTTGAAGTCCCTTGGGATAGAAAGATAGTAGATGCTGCCCTTTAACTCCAAACCTGAAATATTTATTTTGGAGATGGCCTGGTGTGCATGATGCACTTGCTAGCAGCTCCTCTTTAAAGATTTTTTCTGGATTTTTTTTCCCATAGTAGCCACCTGATCCCAGGAAGATACACATTTGAGTTAAGAGGGCAGTAGTGAGATATGACAAGGTATTTGGGGGCAGGTGTGAGTGAGTGCAACCTACTGCACCTATGGTCCCTTCTTAAAGCAGCTGCATCTTTTCCTGGGATCACACAATAGCCAGTCACAGTTCTGGGAAAGCAGACATTTGTGCTGAAAACATATCCTCATGACATAGCATCCAGCCAAGATTTTGATGGTGACAGATGATTAAATATATTATTATTGTCAGTTCCCAAGAATCAAAGACCTTCTGAGTAGTTTATTGTTGTTCGCCTACAGACAGAATCTTGTCCAGACTTAAAGAATTATGTGCAATAATTATAGATATGCTCAGTGAATTGCGAAGGAGGACCCAACCTTTTTTTTCTTCCTGCTTACCAGACATTGCAAGCTGTCCGTTTGCCCTCTGGGAAAGAGCCCCTCCCTCCTACGACTCTAGATTACGTTCCACTGTAACTAATTCGTTTTAAAATGCAGCATTACATTTTATTCCATTTTTATTTTATTTGGTTAAATATTTCCCAAGTGCATTTTAATCCCGTTCCAGCCATGCTCAGGATTGCGGTGGGTTGCCTTTCGCCTAGGACAGAGGTCCCCAAACTTTTGGGCACCAGAGACTGGTGACATGGAGAGAGGTTTTTCTGCGGACCGGAGGAGGCGTGGTTTTGTGTGCTGCCTGCATCCTGCAGATGGGGCTTTGCTTGTGTGGACCGGTTGCTGGCATGCCGCTGGCCGGTACTGGTCCACAGACCGGGGGCTGGGGACCCCTGGCCTAGGAGCCACGTGTTGGATACTTCTACTCTAAAAGATGTGACACAGGAAGAAAAAGGCATGAGAGGGCCGATCTTTCAGGGCTGACTGATATTGTTAAGGTTCTTTAGCACTGTTCAGATCCCATGGGACCCAACTGAGCATATTACTTATATAAACAAAAGCCATTTGGGGATGGAGGCAAGGAAGTCAACTTGGTCATTCTGGGATTTGTTGCATCCTATGTGTTAGCCTGCCAACTTGTTTTTAAAAGGAAGGACAAAAGTTGGGTTTTTGCCTGTCTATACATTAGTGGGGACTTCCTCTTAGTACTAGACAGGTGAGTGCGGGAAATCCGAGACTTAAGCAGACAAAAAAACCTAAGTTACACCTGCTCTTTGTTGATACTGTAGTTATGGTGTTTCAGAGGTTGTCCAATCTCCTACTACCTGTGGTTCATGGGTCTGGTTGTCAGACGATGCACAAATAGCTCCAATGGTTAAGAGTCATATAACAGGTTGTACAACCCAACAGAGTGCTTGTTCACAAAAATGTGCAACCTGCATGTTGAAACACATTAACTGCAGAGTCAGCTCTCCTTTGAATACTTAATTAATCTGTGATAGCAGTACCAGCTTTTCAGGATTTTGTTTGTTTGTTTGTTTTTGCTGTGACTGCAAATCGGGAATTTAACCTCACTCAAGAGTTTAATGTTACCATCCAATTTCCTCTTCCATTTCATATGCAGAAATGATTGTTGTTGGCAACAGTGCGATCACATTATGGTATCACAAAATGTAGAGTTCTAGTCGGATGTAAACTCAAATCCCATTTCATATATTTTTAAGGAAGATAAAAGAGATTCAGAAATCTCAGTCTGCGCCACAATTACTGCTCTCTTACTGGGTTGTCATCCGGAGTTTGAAGAGCATTTGAATCCAGGATTCAAGAGAGGGGGGGGGGAATCATTCTAAACAGATTGAAAATAATTCTATTTTATAACATTACCGGTTAACTTCATTAATGATTCTGATAAGACATAGAAAGAGACGTCCAATTTCAGGATATTTCTTACTGAGATCTTCCTCCCAATTTATACCCTTACGCAGAACTTAAAATACTATGCTGTGCATCATAGCCATCACTTTGTTTGGTATTCCAGAAGCCACATTACAATGAAATCTTTGCATATTCAACTATATAGACAGAATAAATAAGGAGGGTACAGCACTGTTTCTGTCAGAGAAAGAAAGGCAAAGCATGGGGGCAGAGTCAAGAGAGGAATCAGCTTGGAGTCATTACTTCCCACAATGGTTAAATCGAACTTCTCTTGAATTCTGTTAATTCCTTATGTAGCACCAATTTAAGGGACGCGGTGACTCAGTGGGTTAGGACGCTGAGCCTGTCGATCAGAAGGTCGGCAGTTTGGCGGGTCGAATCCCGAGTGCCACGTAACAGTGTGAGCACCTGTTACCCGTCCCAGCTTCTGCCAACCTAGCAGTTCGAAAGCACGTAAAAATGCAAGTAGAAAAATAGGGACCACTACAGTGGGAAGGTAACAGCGTTCCGTGCGCCTTTGGCGTCTAGTCATGCTGGCCACATGACCACGGAGTCGTCCTCGGACAAGCGCTGGCTCTTCGGCTTTGAAACGGAGATGAGCACCGGCCCCTAGAGTCGGAAACGACTAGCACGCATGTGCGGGGGAACCTTTACCTTTACCTTTACCTAGCACCAATTTAGTGCTGACCTTTAGCTGACTAGATTCTTGCATACAGGCATGAGCAACCCATCAACTTAACTGGAACCTAATGTGTAGTTCTGAAACTGCCAGACAGTTTCACTCCTTTGCTGACCTGGAACTCATCTGTTTTGCCATATTCCATCCAGGCAATGGCTTCCTGTCCTGTATATTGTTTTGCATCAGAGCTAATAGGAGATTCTTACTGTAGAGTGGAGCTTTAATTTTCACTGCACATACTGACAACTATCTTCTTTGCCTCTTCCCACACAATATTCATCAAAAAACATGGATCTTCCAGGTGGTGGAGATGAACATCAATATTCTTCTTAGTGAGCAATAGCTTCTGCCTTGCTACTCCTCAATTAAACTGAATTCTTACCCAGTGCTTTTCTGATGGTAGTCATGAATATTAATGCTAGTCAAGTTGCTCTTGAAGTGATTTTGACAGCAATGCCCACACTTGGGAAGATTCACTCTTGCCCTTAGTCTTCTCCATTACAAGTCAATATCTCTGCAGACCAATGGTTCCCAGAGCTCTAGAAATAATTTAGTAAACTTTTCCAAAGGCAATTACTTTTTTATAGAGGTCTTCATAGATTTATTCTGAATTATGATGATGTCCCTTGGAATCGCTATGATGAGAACTTCATTGTAATGAGCAGAACCAAAGCTTGTGAGACTTATACAGAGCACATTTGGTCACAGAGGGGCAGTTTGGTCTAGTGGTTAATGTACCAGGCTAGAAACCAGAAGTCTGTGAGTTCAAGTCCCATCTTAGTCATGAAAGCCAGCTGAGTGAACTTGAGCCACTCACTCACTCTCAGCCCAACTCATTTCACAGGATTGTTGTTGTGGTGGGGAAAACAGGAGGAAAGTGTGTTGCAAATGTTTCCTGTCTTGAATTATTTGTAAAAATAATAAAGGTGGGATACAAATAAACAATTGGCTCAAAATCAGTCCTGGGCGTTTAATAACATACTCAAACAACTATTCAAAGTAAACATTTTAAATGAACCGAACTAGGATCTTGTTCACTTTTTCATACCGCACTGCATATTCTATTACTTTTATTTATGAAATAAAACCAAATGTTGGTGTTATTTTTTCCTTTATATATTTAGCAGCAAAGATTCAGAAAAATCCAGAAAATGTGAAAGAGGAGGAGAATGCTGACTCAGAACTGTTGCAAGCTCAAGATGCAAAAGTTGATGATTTTTAGTAAGGTTGTGCAGATCCAAAACAGGAGAGATGATTTGGATCAAGGGTGAGCAGGCTTGCTCTGTCAGTAGTTCTTTAAAAAGCCACATCCTTTTTGGATTAGCATATAGGGATCTCGTACTTCACAGCACCTCCCCGTTTGCCCAGGTACAATGGTGGTCCTCACTGGCCCAGGTGTGCTGAATAATACTTACCTACAGCACTCATTGTGCCATCTCGCTCACTTGCGCACACACATAATGATGGCTTAGTGGGTTTATTAATATTCCCCAGCAATTCCCTTCCCCAAGAGAACCCAGAACTGTCCCAATTATGTCCAGCCAAAAGCAGACCACAGAGCAATGGCCAACGAGTCCACAAGGCACTTGAAAGTTTCCCAAACAAGACAAATCCACCAAGCAAACTTAAACCCGTAACATAAGAGGATTCATGAGGCAAGAAAAGTCCAGAGGTCACAAGGCACAATCCAAAGCAAGGCAGGAATCACAACGTCCAGGAAAGACACAAGTAGGAAATGAACATTTTCCCAGCATTGTCTCCATCTGTCTGCTGTGCTAAATAGTCAGCTTCTGGCACAGTCCATAAAGAAAGACGAGGTTGTCTCTTCACGAGTAATCAGGCTGACCTTTACTGCTCCTGTCTTTTCTCTGCCCTACATCTCCTTGGATCAGATGCAAAAGGTAGCTTCTCCTCCTCATCACTAACCAGCTGCAGGTGCTTGCTTTCCCCACCTGGAGCCTCAGGGCTGTCCTGCTGCAGCTGCGCCTCAGCCAAATCACTCTTAGCCAACTGCTTGGAGCCATTGACCAACTCCCCCTCCTGATGTGCCTGGGACTGATTCATCCTCCTCTGAACTGACATCTGGAGAGGTATCTGAGGGAGTCATCACACTCACAATTCTCACCTGCCAACTTGCTTGCCTAGGACTCTGCTCACATTCCATATGGTCTCTAGGTTACACCGGCAACCAGCACTGCTGGGATTGTCATCATATTTGCAAAGACATTGCTTAGCAGCCAAAATTCCAATCCCAATTGCCATAGTTACTATTTAGCTGCACAGTCCTAAACTTGGTTTATGTTGTATTAATAAAGAACTGCCCATTTACTTTAAATTATCTCCCAAACTCTAAATGTGTTACTTAGGTGACAGATACAAACAGCTAATAGAAATACATGCTTCTGAAGCAAGAATACAACTTTTTGATTCTCATTAGATCCCGGTTTTCAAACTGGTCAGTCCTAGAGGAGATCAACCCTGAGTGCTCTTTAGAAGGCCAGATCCTGAAGCTAAAACTCAAATACTTTGGCCACCGAATGAGAAGGAAGGACTCACTGGAGAAGAGCCTAATGCTGGTAAAGATTGAGGGCAAGAGAAGAAGGGGACGACAGAGAATGAGGTGGCTGGATGGAGTCACTGAAGCAGTAGGCGTGAACTTAAAGGGACTCCAGAAGATGGTAGAGGACAGGAAGGCCTGGAGGAACGTTGTCCATAGGGTCGCGATGGGTTGAATTTGAATTTTATTGAATTTATATACCGAAGTCGGTTGGACACGACTTCGCAGTTAACAACAACAACAACAAAGATCCCGGTTTAAATCACTAAGATTTTGTTATCCTTTCCTTTTTTGCTGGAATAAGTCTCTGAGGTTATATATAAATCAGGCTTAAAGTCAACTGTATAAATACAGTTATCAACTCTAATAAATAAAAAAATTCATCATGGCCTAGAAAGACAAAATCATACAAGCAAAGACCCTGGAAGATTAAACTGCTTCTACCCAAAGATTGTCAAAACTTTGCTTCAGCAAATTTTCTTCAAAGCAACGGAAAAAAAGAATTATATGTCTGTGATCAAGAAGTTCTCAGGAAAATGAAACAAAATAGGAAGCCGGTGGATCTGCAGTATCCAATAATAGACCCGCCAGCAAAACTAATTAGAGCAATTTATTCTCCTGCTACTCAAACACAGCTTTTATGTACTTTGAATAAATGAGGACTTTAATTCTTGGTCCAATCAATACCAGATAATCTCTTCCCAAGAATATGGCAACTTTGTCAAAGTCTTCAAAACACAGTCCTTTTTATTTTCAGAATCATGCTTTTAAGAAACTCTAGAGGTATCTGAGTTTTTAATGTACAGCTCTACACATGCCTTTCAGAATAAGAACTAAGAACTGGGGGACAGAAGCATTCAACTGTACAACCTCTAAAACAGATGTGAAAAATAGTTTATTCTACAGCTGGGATCTCAGGCTGAAAGACATCTGGAGGAGGGGCAGGGGAGGAATAGTAGGGCTGAGATACTGTTTGTACTCAACAATCAAAAATGTGTTCGGCAAGGCCCCTCAATTTATTAATTATGAAAGATAATATCCCACATTACGAAGTGAAGTACAGAAGATGAGAAGTACATATATTAAGATCACCACAGATAACAATTTCCGAAGTAAATCATTATTATGACTACTGGTAATAGTGTAGTATCCACTATTATAAAAGCACTCTTTTAAGTCTCATCCGATAGTACTATGATTTAACCCTTTTATTAACACTCATTTACCACAGAATTTAGATGCAGAAAGTATTTGTCCACCTCCAAACAAGCTGCTGGATTGTCCTTTCTTAAAAAGAACATATGGAAATGAAAACAAAATATTTTCTTTTGTTCAAATTTTGAAAGATATTTTTAAAATTCAGCAGGTATAATTTTTTAAAAATCAGTTGAGATTAGTAACCGAATGAAATAGGAGATCACACTTGGGATTGAGGATAAATCTGTAAATTAAGCACCACAAACTGTTAAGGCACTGCACAGAACCGTACAACAGTTGTGTTTCTGCTGTGCTCTTGCTAGAACACAGAAGAAGCCAAAGTTTTCAGAAAATAAAGGTTCACTACTGTGAAACTGCAAAATCCTTAAGTGGCTGACAGCAGAGTAATGTCTCATTAAAATTTCAGCATTCTTGAAATTATTTTCCAAATTACTATTGGATTAATTTTTTATAGTTTCCAGATGCTGCTATTGCCTGTATAAATGTGTGCAACTTTTTAAAAATACTGATAATATTTATCACTTTTATATATTACATTATTGAAATTTTATTGAAGCTGAAATATACATAACAAAAACAGTGGTAACAATGAAAAAGGCCCAGGAGTAATGCAAAATAATCGTGCTTTATAGTACCATATTCAGATTTAAAACAGTACAATTCAAGGGTCCAGAGCTTTTAGACTTAACTAAACTTCACAGAAAGTTACACTTATTTGCACTGATTATAGTATTTTGCCCAAGTATATATAAAATGAAAAATAGCTGAAAACCAACAAGAAATGAACAATGAAAATTCTGAGATAAAATATTGGATAAGACAATGTTATGTAAAATTCACCTGTTAGAAGAGAACAAATGGCAAAACCACCTTAAAAAATTGAATATTATATTTTTTGTGTGGCCAGGAAGTTTGATTAGGTTACCAGCCAACTGCAGACATTCAGAGTTGAAGCTGAATTTTTAGAACTATTTCATTCAGATTTCAGATTTGAAACCTGCCAGGGGGAAAAGAGTGAGTTGGAAGAACTGTAACACAGTAGATTCTTTTCTGCAGATCACCTCATTAGTTTATGGACAGTCTGCTAGATTAAATGTGTAAAATCTGATGTTGTGGTAATCCCACTTCTACAGGATGGCTGCTCTATTATTTGGGGATTCTTTGTATGGTCTTCACACAAATTAGTTTAGTTTTTATGCTCCTACCAACATCTACAGAAGTTGGCTTGGACAGATTATCTACAGATGGCTAGGGTAATTTCAGTGCTGATGGCTTGCTTCTTTAACCCAAGGAGAGCATTTGATGTTTCTTACCGAGAACATCCCCACCCATATCACTCACATGGTGTCCTCTATTGCAAACACTTTAAAACAACAACACAACAACAGGCTCTCATGGAAGCCCACTCACATGAATGTTCACTGCTATAGTTGTTTGCATTCAATGGGTTTGCAACAACTGACATTAGGTGCTCTAGATAAAGAATGACTGAACAGAGCCAATGGCATTCTAAATCAGTACCAGGTGAAGTAATAAACCAGATGAAGGTCGATAAACTGAAACTCAATTCCAAAAAAAAAGATATTCTGTTCAAAAGATGGTTTGGCTGCTCAGTGAAGTGATCTTCTGAATCCAGTTTGTCACTGGAAGCAGAGGTAGTTTGGGATTATCTTTTATCAATTTAAATTTATATACACATTGTAATTCTGTCTGGATAGGTGTAAATAAGCATCCTTTGGTTAATCCCTCATTTGGATGACTGCAATGTTACTTACTCAGGGTGTTATCTTAGAAAATGGCCAGATACTTATCTCTGTCTGAAATTGGATCTCAAGACTGCTAATAAAAGCAGTGGAATATGATTATATATCAGTATCACTTGCTTCCAATGCTTTTTGGGCACTCTTCAGAATCCTATTAACTTTAAAGTGCCAAAGAACTAAAATTATTTAAAGGATCACGGCCTTCATACTTGCTTAGCCCATAAAATTATATTCAGAGGTCATCCCTGAGTATCTCAGTAAAGAAGATAATGCAATTAGTTTTTAGGAAACAGTTTTCCATGATAGTGCAGTGCCTCTCCAGAAAGATAGGCACACCTGATGCCTGTTGTTGTTGTTGTTCTTTTAAAAATGGCAATTTCTCAGTTTTAATTTTAAAAATGCTGCTTTTTAGCTCTTAGGCATTTCTGCTTTCTTCATTATTAATTCATTCTCAGTCTTACTTAGCATGTATTTTCTATTTTGGGATAGTAAAGTACTCCTGAAGCAGAAGCATAAAAATGCTGTTTTTTAAAAAATGTTTTAAAATCTATTCAAAGTAAAATGAGCAGAAGGCAGTACTTTTAAAAGCTGAGCCACCTGTGCCAAAGCAAGCCTCAACAATTCCTTTCCCCAGATTTCAGAAACTGTGCTAGCAATAGTGTGTTGGGCTGCAAGTACTCAAGGCATAGATTCTCCCAATAACTACACTGAAATACACTTGTCGTATTTGCCTGATGTTTGAGAATTTAAAGAAGCTCGCACAATGTTTTTTTTTTTAGAGAAATGCAAGGTCATAAAAGCAGGGCTAGTCTTTCAAAGTCCTCTCTGTATACAACAACTTAGTATTTAAGAGCGGAATCTATTCAGTTTTATTTCAAGGATAGTAGAAACCTTGCGAGGTTATTGGCAAGGCTTTGAAGATAACAGAATTTTGCTCATTGCTAAAAACATCACACCTACACTAATCAACACCAATGTTTAGTTTTGTAAAGTAAGATGATCCTCCAGTATCCCTTCTTAGACCTGGATTCGCCACCCTACCTCCAGGCTGGGATTTAATGGAAATGTATTTAATATGGTAAGGACCAACTATAGTACCAGGGAATCAGCTGAGATACTACTGGTAACTGCTATAACAATTGAAATACCAGCAATAAATTAACAGGCCTCTGTATTTTTTATGTGTATTTTCAGGCCTGGGCAGGCTACAACCTGAAATAAAAACATCTGTAGCAGATGTTCCAGTCCGGGTTACTTAAAACATTTATGCTTTAAGCTCAAAATGCCCCATTCTGAGTTTGAAAAAGGTATTTTGAACCCAAAACAAGCTGATCTGACAATTCCAGCAGCGTTTCAAGCTCAAAACAGGAAACTGGATCCCCCCCCCACTATTTCCTATTTCTCACCAGTGTTCTTGCTTGCTGAACATCCACAGCTTCAGCATTTAGGAACTGTACTATAAATGTACCAAAAGACAAAATTGCACATAGGAAAGAAAGCAAGCCAGCGTTTAAAAATGTCCCACTAGTGTTCCTAGAAAAGTGAAAATGTAGTTTCCACTTTATTTTTGTTGGACATACAACAAAGTTTTCAGGAGCTTTCAATGTTTCTTGTGCTGTGGTAACTTTGAAAGAAATAAACCTGGAAATCCTGATCAAAGAGGGTGGGGCATTTGAATGTCAGCTGAAATGTTGTTGTTGTTAGCTGTGAAGTCGTGTCCGACCCATCGCGACCCTATGGACAGCGTTCCTCCAAGGCCTTCCTGTCCTCTACCATCTTTTGGAGTCCATTGAAGATCACACCTACTGCTTCAGTGACTCCATCCAGCCACCTCATTCTCTGTCGTCCCCTTCTTCTCTTGCCCTCAACCTTTCCCAGCATTAGGCTCTTTCTTCTCCAGTGAGTCCTTCCTTCTTATTAGGTGGCCGAAGTATTTGAGTTTCAACTTCAGGATCTGGCCTTCTAAAGAGCACTCAGGGCTGATCTCCTCTAGGACTGACCGGTTTGATCGCCTTGCAGTCCAAGGGACTCGCAGGAGTCTTCTCCAGCACCATAGCTCAAAGGCCTCAATTCTTTGGTGCTCAGCCTTTTTTATGGTCCAACTTTCACTGCCATACATTGCAAGTCAGCTGATATATCCCCCCACTATATCTCAGTATTTAAGAGGGGGGGAAACTCCCACTGGGGACTAACAGAAAATATATATATTGTTCCATAGAAGCTTTTCTTCCCCCCTCCCCCTAGATCTTTGCAGATTTCCACCCCCCTCTTAGTGAACTGAGATTTCACACCTTGCACAAATTCCCTTCTAGAGACAAGAACCTGTTCAAAGCCTTGCAGAACCGGTGGGTTTGGTAGATCTGCAGTATTCATTCTGGAAAACCCACTCTAGAATATCATGGAATGGCAGTAGAATCAACCATGTTTAATACAGTTAGTCCTCAATTTACAACACTTCACTTAGTGACCATTTGAAATTACAACGGCACTGAAAAAAGTGACTTACGACCGTTTTGGAGCATCCCCCATGGTCACGTGATCAAAATTCAGATGCTTGGCAACTGACTCACATTTATGACCATTGCTGTGTCCCAAGGTCATGTGATCACCTTTTGTGACCTTCCATCAAGCAAAGTCAATGGGGAAGCCAGAATCACTTAACAACCAGTTTACTAGCTTAACCACTGCAGTGATTCACTTAACAACTGTGGCAAGAAAGATCGTAAAATGGGGCAAAACTCATTAACTTGAGTGTCTCAATTAGCAACAGAAATTTTGGGCTCAATTGTGGCCATAAGTCGAGGACTACCTGTAATGCTGTATGAACTGATGTGAAAAGCAGCACACCTGATAAATATCTGTATAAGAAGAATAATTCAGCCTTCAGAATTTATTGAGGCATGCATTTCAAACTTTTAATTTTAAAAAATGTCCTCCCCTCCCCCCTCCACTATTAGTAGGCAGGACATCTGGGCAACTGAATACTTTGAATGTAAGTTGCTTTTTCCTATTCAGGCACCAGTAAACCGAATGCAATCTAAATTAATTCAAAATATCCAAGATTAAGAACCTGTGGATATATGTTTAAATGCTTAAATCTCAAAATAGTTGACTCCCACTTCACACTCTGGGAGCAGAAGGTGTTGACAGGCGGTGAAAATCCATTTAAATGACCTATTTGAGTTATTTTTCTAAGAGCTGATTTGCAGAGTAACGTAAAGATAGTTCAACTGGACTATATTCTTGATAAATAAGTGCTTTTATAGCCTTGGCACATATTTCTCAATTAACTATTTTTCAATTCAATTTTGATTGCCAATAGGAAGAACAGCTAATCTTCTCTAGAATATCTACATGTTTTAAAAATAAATCTGATACAGAATTTAATTCAAATTGAAAACCACCCTGGATTATACGTAATTTAACACATGGATTTGTACCACATCCAGTATTAAAGTTTCTCTATGCTCAAGAGTTTATACTTCAATTTTGCAGGATTTTTCAGTCAGAACATACTTTTACAAATAGGGATAAAAATTATTGCACTGTATAATCTCATTTGGTGATGTATATTGTTTTGCTCATTGTTGCTGATATTCATGCTTTGTTTAAAGCTTAAAAGCAATTTATTGTTTTTTAAATAATACTTAACAATTACTAATTACCGGATAAATTAACTAGTGAAATATTGGAAAATTAAAAGTTCTCTGACATTTGTAAATCCCTTTTTATTCATTTGTATTTTAATCTTTTATCCCCTTTTCCAGTTTCTTCTGTTTGTTTATACAGGCTTTTATACTGAATAATCACCAGTGTAATTTGTTATTACGTTATTAATACAAACTGACACATTAAAAATCAGTTCTGTTCTATTTCTCAATGTAAGCTTAACAATACATCTTCTAAATTCATTCCCAAATTATGGAATCTTGTCACATAGCACATCTCAACACCTACATTTCACTTTCAGGTTACTATTGTTACAGGCTTTTTTTTAAAAAAAAAAGATGGTGATTTTATTGTCAAATAAAATTTATATTTTATTTTTTTCCCTAGAAGGGAAAAAGTCCTCTGTATCTGCTTTGCAAAATACACAAACAAATCAATCACAAACCACATTTTTTTTTTGGGGGGGGGGAGATGCCACTACTTTAAAGAGTTGGTTAATTAAAGCTAAGATAACTCTTAAAGCTGCAGCACCTTTTTTCCTGCTCAAGGAGAAACCTGAAAAAAAGACGTGCAGATGAATAATACAAGCGCAAATTATTTTACGAGTGCGCACATCCATCCATCAACCCTAACTTGCACTGTAATAATATCAAATTGTATTCTATCTATATTATTTTGCTCTTATCTTTGCATTTAAAATACCATCATATAATTAAAGTGCTCAGATGTGTAAATACAATATGCATTTATTTTACATCTGAATAATTAAATCAAAGGGGGTTTATATTCTAACCTTCTCTTTCTCCGAAACCAATTTGGGAAATTCTAAAAATAAATACCGCCTCTTGCAAAAGAAATCCACAATAAAATGAATTATGGTACAAATTGCTACTGAGAAAAAAGAAAATATTCATGAAAGAAAATTCAGTTACAGAACAAAGAAAATCATGTCTTTCTACTGAATTATCATCAAAACGTATTATTAACCTTCACCTTCTAAGTTGGCTTCCATCTATTTTAAGAATGTGGAATTAGTGCATAAGCGATGTATGTCTGACAAATATTTTAATACTCAGTATACATTATTAAATACCTATCACAAAATCTTCAGACTCAGACTCCTAATGCCAATCTGCTAATTGCCAGATCATACAATTGATGCAATAGATAAATAATTCCAAAAGGGAAAAAAATCTACCTTTGACCCTTTTAAGAGTTATGCAGCCTATATTGTGAAATGCAAATAAGGTGACTCCCTCAGCTATGTGTCTAACACAACATACTGCACACACTAGTGCCAGCCCTTTTGCTTCAGAATAATAGGAATGAAGCATTCACTTTTTTACAGAAGAAATGTGGAGGAATATCTCATAAACTAAACGCTAAAAAACTCATGTTACGTTGCAAACAACCATATTTATAGTCTTAACATTTTGTAATCAGTACCAAAAAATCAACTTGAAAAGTCTCATCTTGGAAATTACATAGCTATGCCCTTTTCTTGGCATCAAAACTAGTTTAACATTGCTACTTTCCTGGATGCATTTTCCATTTCCTAATCTAGCTTCAGTTGTTGTTGTTCAGTTGCTAAGTCATGTCCAATTTTTCACAACCCCATGAACCACACCACACCTGCTCCTCCCCCCTTGTCCACTACTGTCGTCTGGAATCTGCCCAAACGTGTGCTCACTGCATTGATGACACTCTCTAACCATCTCATCCTTCTCTTTTTTCCTTCAATGTTTCCCAACAGTCTAGCCTAAACTCCCTTTTTACGATCCTGTAATCTGTTAGTTCGAGTTAGAGTTTGGGCGACTAGATGGAGCTGAACATTTACTGGCTGGATGCCCTTCCCGACGCTATGCGGAATTTGCAGCAAATATTCTTTCTTTGCAGCCTAGGAGAGAAATATCTGCCACTACCTAGGATTCAATTCTCAACTTTTCTGTAGACTTAAGTGCATGTGACAAAAACCATCCTGTCTTCCATAACATCGGATAAGCACTAGAGCAGAGGTGTCCAACCTTGAAAACTTTTAAGACTTGTAAGCTTCAGCTCCCAGAATTCCCCAGCCAGCATGGCCCACAGGCTTAAATTTGCCATGGTTGGACATCCCTGCACTAGCGGAAATGAGGAGAATAGAATTATGGCAGTGCTTATATTTGGATAACAATCCGTGCTGGGGCTTAACGTATTGAAACCTCTTGAGCAGAGATGAGGAGACGTGAAGTATCTCTTCCATTTCTCCAGATGGTTATACAAGTACAGATAGTCCTCAATTTACAACCAAAATTGAGCCCAACATTTCTGTTGCTGCGCGAGACATTTGTTAAGTGAGTTTTGCCCCTTTTCTTGCCACAGTTGTTAAGTGAATCCCTGCTGTCGTTAAATTAGTAACAGGGTTGTTAAGTGAATCTGGATGCCCCACTGATTTTGCTTGTCCGAAGATTGCAAAAGGTGATCACATGGTCCCAGGAAGGTCACAAATCTTAAAAGTTTTCAAGGTTGGACACCTCTGCTCTAGCGTTTATCCGATGTTATGGAAGACAGGATGGTTTTTATCACATGCACTTAAGTCTACAGAAGTTGTTTTATTAACAAAGCAGAGTGTGAGAGGGAGAAAGAGGAAGAATCCATTAAAAAAAGTAAACTAAAATTGCCTGGAATGTATTATCCCCCACTTGCAAATAAATATGGAAACCTATCTCAATGGGTTCATTAATCCTAACTCATATGTAATAGGAGGGCTGGGAGAGAAAAGCAACCAGGTTTTTAAAGAGAAAATAAAAATGCTTAGGAAATACCCAAACTACATGCTTTAATTTGCCACGTACATAAATTCAATGGAATCAGTTGCATCAATTTCCCAAAGCATACTCTACTACTTATATTGTTTTAAGCAATTAATATAAGCCATCTATCATTTCAGTTGTTAAAGGAGAAAGCTACTGTGTGTGAACAGTAAAATATAACAACCAAGCACATGCACTGACAATGATTGAAGAAGGCTAATTTCTTTCTAAATTAAATATGTACTTGTAATTTTTTAAATTATACAAATACTTCTAAAAAAATTGGTACAAATGAATCATGTTAGTTGGACAGACTCTCCATATCCTGCCTTCGGTAACTGCAGACAGAACTCCTTTTTTATGATCCTGTAATCTCTTAATTTGGTACAGAGTCAAGGCAACTGGACAGACCTGGAGCATTTACTGTCCGGATGCCCTTCCTGATGCCACATGGACTTTGCAGCAGACATTTTTTTTCCCTTTGCACCCTAGGTGCGAAATAAACTTGCCTCTAGACCAGAGGTCCCCAACCCCCGGTACGTGGACCAGAACCAGGCCACAGCATGCCAGCAACTGGTCCGCGCAAACAAGGAAAGCTCTATCGGCGGGATGCAGGCAGCCCACAAAACCACGCCCCCTCTGGTCCGTGGAAAAACCTCTCTCCACGGAACCGGTCCCTGGTGCCCAAATGGTTGGGACTTCCGCTCTAGACCACTACTTCCTTTGTAGCAAGTGACCATTTACAAATCTGAGAACAAGCATATCGACTTAGTAAATTTTACATCACTAATCTTAACTACAGAATTATTTTTTTCCAATTGCAGCATCCTCACACACATGGAACTACAATAGTTAAATATTAAACCCTAAGGTTTCTAAGGGTCTAATCTGGTTTCCATTTATTCTCTACAGCTGCTGCGAGACTGTTCTGCTCAGTGCAATGTCCTAACCACAAAGCAAATACAGAAGACTCCATTCACAAAACGTTTGTAAATATATTAGCACAAAATAACATAGCCTATATAACATGCTGTGTCTTTCCCCTTACTGCCAGTAAACTATAATAGGGCTTAATTTGACTACAAGAATAGTTTCCCAAAACCTGCTGAACCACAAACTGCTCAGCTCCTGTTCAACCTGGTTTAATTATGCAAACATATCCACACTGTCTTAATTTTTCATAGTACTCACAGATGACAGCATAGTATAAAGCAGCTTCAAATAAACCCAATAAACCACAGGACATGTCAAAACGGGCCATGATTCTGTACCTCTGAAACCACAATGTGGCTGTCTAAGCTTCTGAATTTTCTTCCAATTTTGAAAAGATTTGCTATTTTTTATGACACAATTCCTCTATTCCTTTATCACTATGTAGACAGATGTCCAACCTATGCACATTTCTATGCAAGAAAAAATCTGCATCTGATAGATTTCTGATTATCATTCCCTCGTTAGAG
This sequence comes from Vipera ursinii, assembly GCF_947247035.1. NCBI lineage: Eukaryota > Metazoa > Chordata > Lepidosauria > Squamata > Viperidae > Vipera > Vipera ursinii. Next base: position 79,729,228 of record NC_139515.1, on the reverse strand, counting down.
ATACAGCTCTACATATAGTATACCTCTGTTAAACAGCCAAATGATTGGGTAAAACCAATGGTCCAGTTTTATCATTCAAGCACATGCTTTTCAGCAGAAAGCTTAAGCTGAACTGAATGCCTCAAGTAATCCTTACATCACCTTCCTGAAGGCTTGGCAGCTTGAAAATTGAAAATGCATAAATGAGACACATGATAGCCTGAATATACAGGTGTGGAAATGAATCTTAAATGTGAAGTGAGTCAGACAAGTTAGTTAGGCACAGCTGCCTTTGGTATTCTCTCATAATGAACCCTTCTTTTTAGGTTGTTTTTTTCACATACCAAAGGAACAATTGCCTACTTAAAGCAAACTCTAGATTGGTCTCCAGTTTGGATTTACTGGCATTCCAGAAAGCTATCTATCATTTTATTACAGATGAAAGGCTGGAGGTTATTGCCAATATTACAATATTACAGGGTATTTGGTGGAGCAGTGGGCTAATGCCTCCTTAAGTAACACCAGCTGCCTGCAATTAGTGCAGGTTCGCATCCCACCAGGCTCAAGGTTGACTCAGCCTTCCATCCTTCCGAGGTAGGTAAAATGAGGACCCAGATTGTTGGGGGCAATTAAGCTGACTTTGTAATAATGCCGCTTGGGGGTATGTGAAAGCCCTAATAAGCAGGCATATACATAGAATGAAGGCTACTGCTAAGCTTGTAAGCCGCCCTGAGTCTTCGGAGAAGGGCGGGATATAAATGGAATAAAAAGAAAAGAAAAGAAAAGAAAAGAAAAGAAAGACAGACCAGTGGAGCTGTCTCAAATTCTGCTCAGGAATTATGGGGGAAAAGATGAATACAAATAAAAGACTATCACAAGAGAATTTATACTCCTCAGCTCTACTATTCTGGTTTGCTTGTGTGACTGTTGTAGTTTCAGCAACCTTGATGAACTTCATCCTGTATTTAACACTTTATTGTTATACAAAATCTCATCTTTATTTTCAATGCTAATTAAATACGTAGCCTTTTTTTCCGTTCCTTAACTTGTGCATCTAATGAAAGAGTGCAGAGATGACTATCTGCTTTAAATCTATCTTTGCTACCAACAGTTGTTCCCACCTGTTTAGGTGTGTAAAACTGAAAAGGGCACAATGAGCCTGTTTTCATGATGAACAGCATAAGCATTGTGTATATTTCAAACTTCAATAAAATAAGCCAGTAAAATAAGTTTAATAATATCACTTTAACCTATGTTTTTAAGAATCAAGTGCTAGAATAATGGAAATATTCACTAGTGCTATTTTTTTGTGTGTGGCAGTTGTTAAACAAACTCCACCGTTGTTAAATGAACTTGTTTCCTTCGATGGGTTTTTTTCTTTTTGCCAGAAATCAGAAGTAATCTGAAAAAAAATCACAGTCACATGACCGCAGGATGCTGCAAACAGCTATAAAAGCAAGCTAATTGCCAAGTGCACAAATGCAATCACATGATAACAAGGTACATACTGTATGTGCAGATGTCAGAACTCTGGAACCAGGTTGTAAGTAATTCTGGGGAGGTACATTATAACTTTGAATGGTTTCTAAGTGACCGGTTATTAAGCGACAACAACTTGTAAAATAAAGACATTTACTTTGTGTATACTGGATCTCTCAGAGTTTAATAAGTGCTGGTTACAATCACTCTGCTCCTGGAGATAAAACTTAAGAGCTGAAACGTTCATTAACCTACGTGGTTTGGTCTTCCTGTATTTATTATTCCATTTTGGACTGACATCAACAGGATCCTTAATGCAGTGAAACCTCATTGTAATGGGCCTCGCTTTAATGAACACTGCTTTGAAATAACAAAGTTCATTATATCTGAATCACTCCAGACAATTCATGTAAATGATCATAGTGTCAATTTAAATTGTCTATGAAATTAGTTTAATTACATTAATACATAATAAAAATTTAATGGACCACTAAATCCAAGATACTGTACATATGCTTTTCTTGGAAATATTTTCAAATTTGAAAATCAGTATCTGCAAACTATCAATCAAGTTACAGATTTTTGGGGGATATAATTGATGAAAGGAAGTATTATAGAATACTGGAAGGAAAAATTTACCTTGCTCTCAGCAGTGGATTATTTCTGTTTGCCATTTGTTAACATCTGAATTAGCAAAGATAATATATCCTGTTCACAATATACATTCCAAGCCTTTCTTATTGTTATGATTATTAATGTTGTGGTTATATTGATGCTTTAATACTGTGGTGTGCATTTTTCCACCATTTCTCAGTGTACTATTCTGTACAGCAGACTCGGAAATGTTGACATGCTGACCCAAGGACAGACTAACAGCTTGAACAAGCTTCTGCTAATGCACATTTTTAAACTGATTATCGGCCATCATGTCGGTGTTGAATCTTAGTGACCATATAGTTAGATTTTCTTTATGACAATCTGTCTTAAAACATTGCATATAGTTTATTATTTTCAATCTTATTAGGCTGTCCATTTCATGAGGTTTAATTGCTAAAACCAAATAAATTTGATTTTATTTTTATTTATTTGTATCCCACCCTTAGTATTTTTACAAATAACCCAAGGCAGTGAATATATCCAAAACATCTTCCTCCTCCAATTTTCCCCACATCCAATTTCCCTCACAATAATAACCCTGTGAGGTGAGTTGGTCTGACTGGCCCAAGGCCACCTGGCTGGCTTTCATGGCTCAGGTGAGACTAGAACTCACCATGTCCCACTTTGTAGCCTGATGCCAAACTGATGAAAATGTATCGCATGATTAAAATTAAGGCTCCAGTTTTCTATGCATTTATTTTTTATGAAGAATTTATAAAAAGAAGTGTTTGCCAAGGTTAAATCTTCCAGAACCATATTACCCAACATAGATGGATAAGCTTCAATTCTAGAATTCCTTAACCAGGTTGATCATTCTGGGCACTGAATTCTACACATATGGAAGACACTCAAGGTTGAAGAAGACCTATTCTAAAATTACAGTTCATGTAATATGTATTCATAAAGTGTGAATATTAAATATTAAATAAATAAGGAATGTTAGTGGACAAGGAAGAAGGAGCAAGGCTTGATTCCATCAAACCTGATACAAAGTTGAGCATCCAACAACTGAAAGAAACTGTGCTTGAGCAGGGTAGCATGGAGAACATTTGCCTATAAAGTCACCAGGAGTCGGACATGACTGAACAGTTAAAACTAACTAATATTTATTCTCATTACTATTATGATCTTGGATAACAGACTTCATATTTAAAGAAAAAAACTTGAACATTTCAAATAAACGTCTCTTTTACTTTAGCTTCACATTTTCTAATGCTGAGGAACAGGTTAGAGAATTTTTTGAATGTAAGGGTATTTGATCTGATTAAACTGCAAGGGAATTACCGTAAGTAGCTAAAATGTAATTACCTATTATGGCTAGCATATAAGAATTATCTTTCCTAATCCTGTGAAGTACATTGTAAGATTATTAATCATCACAACTATTCAAAATCTTCAATTTGAGACTTAGCCACCTATGCTGCGATTACTGGTACCCTTCCAATCTTTCAAGTTCCACCTGTCAGTTAAAACTCTGAAAGATAATTTGCAATGTAAAATGTATTTCAGCACTTTATGTTTAACACCTAAGATCAAATCAATTTTATTTTCTTTATTTACATTAGGAATTCGGGTCTTGTGGAGACAAGAAATGATGAAGAAATGATGGCAATTACAAAACATCTGAAATTGACATTATACATTTTGAGCAACTGAGAAATGAGTAGGGTTTTCAATTATAACCTTGAATAACTCTTTAGAAAATACAAAAATTTAGGTGGTGGTGGGGAAATCTTTGGTTTAGAAAACTTGGCTAGGTAAGTTTAATATCACTATATCCACACCTATCTATATAATTGCTTCTCAGCTATTTTAATGGATTACTTGCATTTCTTATCAACAGGGGTAAAAAACCTATGCTGTTTACACTGGTTTTATTTGAAAATCAGAGTGGACTTTATAGTAGCTGTATGCTGTTATAATGTGTTCATGACTTCTGCAAATATTTCTGCAGATAAAGAATAAAGGTAACTATCAGGCCAAAGGTTCTTGTCTAACTGAAGAACAATTTTATGACACTTTTAAGCCAACTCAGTAGTGCTAAGAAGTAAACACCTTAACTCAGTATTGCTCTAAACACTGACATCAATAAACTTTGCTCAGATATGCAAGTCTGTGGTCTTCACACTACTTTTCTCCTAGTTCTCAAAAGTCTATTTTTCAAGAGTTTTCTACATGGATGATTTGTTTCTCAGTAACATCTTTGTCTTATTTCTTCTCAAGTGCATGAAAGATGTGCACATCTTGGATCAAAATAAAACAATATTCCTCAAATATATTTTGTCTCATAAGATCAAATTTTAAACAACTGTGGGGAGTGAATTATTTGAAAAATAACCAGTCAAACTTCAAAAAAGGGTTGTTTTTTTTTATAAATCAGAAATAATCTGGTGAAGCTGCTCAAAGAACTTACTAGGCATATATGCCCTTACTGATTAAACAAAATGCCAGGATATTTTTTTAAATTATACACTAGACATAAAATTAACTAGTTCTAGTTAAAACTCTTTTTAAGGTCACAATGAAACATGCTTAATTAAAAAGCCCGAAATTTATGCATCTTATTAACCAGCAAGATGCATTGAGAGGTGCTGAAATATTATTAATTACCAGGACCAATCTTTCATTAGAGAAAGCTTAGCTAGACCACCCAAAATCACAAGGCGGAAGATCGTATTTTGATTTCAGTCAAAATTATCACAGGGACCAGTCTTTTCATCACTACGCAATGCAGTTATAAAATGCGGTATCGCACGACTGTGTTGCTTATAACAGCAATCCCCAGCATTCCCTATTGCCATTGGTAACCAAATCCCATCAGTTGTTAAATTAGGATTCAACCTGATCCAAGTCACTCCTAGCTTGGTCCCTCCCAGTCCCGGGTCTCGGTCAGATAAGGGACTGTGTCATCTTCAGCTCCCCCCCATCCACCTATAGCCCCCTCATATCTCTGCCTTTTGGGTGCCCTGCACAGAGGCACCCCGCAGTGGTGGTCCTGTGGCTGAGTTAGAGACCCTGAGCTTTCAGTAGTCTTAGCTGGCTGACACTACCCCTACATACCTACCATTTTCTTTTATTGTAAATTTCCAAAAAGGTGACAGGACCAGGAAAGAGAAGATCACCAGCCTTTCAAGGATTCCACTTGGAACAGCCATAGTTATTTCTCAGGAAACCTTAGCCGATCAGAAGAGGCAATATATAGTTGCTAAGCTCACAGTCACAAGCTCACTGTCCATTTCCTCAGGATTAACAAGAGTCACGGATCAAACTCATTGGTTCCAACATATGATCACTGCTGTGTGTCAGGCCCCTAATGATCTGTGTCATGTCCATGTTGGCCATGAACTCCCAAGCTTCATGCAAATCTGCACTCAGAAGCCCCCTCCCCCCAACCGCAAACCAGGGGGATTTCACTTCCAATCTGACCCAGAATTGAACAACTCAGGTAGGAAAGCTTTCATGAAGCAGGGAGGCTGGTACAGCACCAACATTTCCAACTGATCCCTTGAGTCCAACTTTACAAACAGGATGTCATGTTCAGTTATCTGCGGTGCAGCAACTCTGAAAGCCATGAGAGTAAACTGGATTACCATAGCTATTTTAACGCGCCTGACCTGGAATCTCAGATGGTTCTGTACCTAAAACCCAAATAAACACTTTTCTAAGAGGGAAACCCCTCCTCCATATCTGTCCAGGTTTTGGAGTTGTCAGCCTCACACCGATATAATTAGATCATGAATAATAATTAGAATAATTAGAAACCTCATTATAGCTTGTCTTGATGTTCAAGAGTAACTGCCAAAACCCAGGACTCCTGAAAGTCTGATGACCAGGCATGGGGGTAAACCCCAAGAGACTGAAACATGGTTTTGATATAATACACTAATAGGAGATTCCCCAAATCCATCTCAACCTGTCTTCCACCATCTCTCTCTCTCCGCTCATCACCACAGCATGTTTTGCGCCCTTATGCCAGACCTCCTGCAGGTCAAAGAGCATCATCCCAAACATCATTATGGCACCCTCAATAAATAAGCAAGTGTAGTTCACAAGGTTGCTTCTGAACATACACAAATCAACCACTCTCCCAGCTCTGATCCCACCCCCCCACACAAATCCCACAGGACTAGGAGCAGTGGTGGTGTAGTGGTTAGAATGCAGTATTGCAGGCTAACTCATTGCTCACTGCTAGGAGTCTGAATTTCACTGACTCAAGCTTGACTCAGCCTTCCATCCTTCCGAGGTTGGTAAAATGAGGACCAAGATTGTTGGGGGCAATATGCTGACTCTATAAACCACTTAGAGGGGGCTGTAAAGCACTGTGAAGCGGTATATAAGTCTAAGCGCTATTGCTACTCTGCCAGAAACCACTCTCCTCAAAAAAAGAGGAAAACCCAGGACAAACTAGCAATAATAATAAAAGCGGCAGCAATATTAATGTATTTAAATTTGATTGTTTGTAACACAAAGTACCCCCACCTCTCCAGTATAAAACTATTCTCTCTCATACAGAAATGGAAGTATACCGAAACATTACACACACTCCTTTCCCTCCCTCAAAATACCAAAAAAAAAGGAAAGAAGGAGATGGAGTAAAGAGGAGAGTAGCTATGTTAAAAGAGAAGAACAAGCCTGCAATGGAGATGAGGCAAGACCAACAGGAAACAATAGAACAGGGGAGAAAGAGAGAAGTTGTGTTTTTGTGGCCTAAGAAAGGGGAAATTCACTAGACAAACAACCCTCCCAAACACGAGTAAATAATAAGGCTTATTTTCAAAACATATGCCTGTATTCATTGGCACCTCTTGCCCATTCCTTTATTTTCAAGTTCTTAACCAGAAATACAAACCATCTGTCCACTCAGCTGATAAGTAATAGGAAGGGGTGGGGAATCTACGTCCTACGGATAGATATTATTGGATTTTAAAACCTGAGTGGGGCGGGGTGGAGTGGCAGAAGAGAAATAAAATAGAAATAGAACACAAATACTGTAAGCTCTGATAGCATTCATGGAATGATGGCCGGGATAGACAGAGGTTTTTTTTTAACAAATAATCTACATAATGTAATAGTACGTGGTTTTTAAATTTCAGGAGAGGCAGGGAATTGCTCTTACAACCCAACCCCATAAAACAGGGGTCTTCAAACTCGGCCCTTTTATGATTCATGGACTTCAGTTCCCAGAATTCCTCAGCCAGGCATGCTGGCTGAGGAATTCTGGGAGCTGAAGTCCATGAGTCATAAAAGGGCCGAGTTTGATGACCCCTGCCATAGAACAACAAGACGACAATCTATGATTTTCAGCATAGGAAGACCTTCCTTCACAAAGCATAGCAATCAGCCAGATCAAGATGGTCTGCCATCTTAAGATTGTTGAGACTAAGAAAAGAGTCAGGGATGATTCACACCCTGGACGGTATCTCTTTACTCTCCTACCATCGGGTGGGAGTATAACCAGCCGTACCAACAGGCTGAAAAACAGCTTTTATCCATGGGCTGTTAGGCTTTTGAACAGGGAATAATTTTTATAAACTTTATTCATAATCGACTTGCGAGGCCGGTGTGTTGTGCAATTAGTTGACATGGTGTAATAAGATGGAGGGTTTGTGTCACTGTAAGCTGGGGGGGGCACGAAGAGAGGCTCAGCCAATCTCAATGTATACATGGTTGTACTTTGACAATAAAGGTTCATTCATTCATTCAGTTAGACAATCTTACGTTGCACGATAGAGGGTCGCCTTTCCTTTGTAAGCCTAGTAATCAGTTTACCGCAACACATCACAGGCTATTCTCTGGGCTTTAAAGTAGCCCTTATCTATTGTAATCAGCGTGCAAAGTTTCCTATCCTATAGGTCAGGGGTAGGCAAACTCGGCTCTTTTATGACTCATGGACTTCAACTCCCAGAATTCCTGAGTCAGCATAGCTGACTCGGGAATTCTGGGAGTTGAAGTCCATGAGTCATAAAAGAGCCGAGGTTGCCTACCCCTGCTATAGGTTAAGAGAGATTCAGTAATATGGCATATCATTAAACATACAAGCCTTTAAAATTATATTAGAACTCAATTAAAATGAGGCACACAAACGTTCATGTTTTATATGATGGACCATATGCCTTATATTTCTTGTTTTACAATTCTCAGACCTAAATCTTTGACAGAAACCACTTTTTCATTTCCAAGTAGGAACTGGATGATTAAACAGAGCAGCTTGTCTCTCTTTGGTAGAATTCTCTAGTTCATAAACCATGGCCTTATCAAACCTAATTATGTGTATATTCCTGTCTCTTCTGCTCTTCCCCTTGTTTTTGTATCTCACTAGTGCTTAGCTTTTAAAGTACAAGCCTACTGATGTACAGATCAGTCCTTTTACTTTTCCCAGAAGGTTTTGTTTATTGGTAAAGCTATAAAGCCTATAACCTAAATCTATATGCAAGCAGGAAACCAAATTCTTGCTTCACCAGCAACAAAGTGACTTTGCTATACTGGCCACTAGGAACATTATTTGCCAGTAAAAGGCAAACCTCGTACGTGTAAGATATATTCCCTAGCACATTAAAGTCATTAACTGATTGAAAAGCAATAAATATTACAAAAACAATAATTAAGAATGCAACACAACTGGGCCAGAATACTTTATATTGCAAAACATTAGGTAAAAGGTAAAGGTTCCCCCACACATGCGTGCTAGTCGATTCCGACTCTAGGGGCCGGTGCTCATCTCCGTTTTAAAGCCGAAGAGCCAGCGCTTGTCCGAAGACGTCTCCGTGGTCATGTGGCCGGCATGACTAGATGCCAAAGGCGCACGGAACGCTGTTACCTTCCCACCATAGTGGTCCCTATTTTTCTACTTGCATTTTTACATGTTTTCGAACTGCTAGGTTGGCAGAAGCTGGGACGAGTAACAGGCGCTCACTACAAGACTAAATACTAACTGGATTTAAGTTAGGTAGGCCTTCAGACTGAAGAATATAAGGAAGCATTCAGATGGATTTAAAACAAAATTTTTCCTTCTGAAAATCCTACACTTGTTAAGCCACTATCCATGGCGACAGAATTAAAGGAATCCACACTATACTATACACACACACTATACTCAGTGACTTGCTATGATAATTCAAAATGAGTGATGTGGGTTTCCTCCATATCTCAAGGAAAGAAAAAGTGAAAATTAGTTCCTTGGGCTTCACCCATTGGATATATTTATGTAACACACTTAACCCAATCAGTATCTCAGTAATAGTGATTTAAGATTGGATCACAATTATCATACCAATCAGTTTACCATTTTAGGGAACACAAAGTCTCTACTTAGTGTTTTTACTTTTTCTTTATATTCCATGACATTTTGTACCAAAAGTATATTCATAAAGCACCCTTGGCAGAGAACATTATTGGCTTTGGTTTAATGGAGAAATTTGTTTTTCCAGATGCTCTACAATTCTACTCTTTCCCTTGAAGAATTAATTAGACCAGGCCCAAACATTGGCTCACAGGTGATTCTGTCTAGGGCAGGGCAGTCTGATTCACAATAGCCCTAACACAGTTTAGGGCAAAACCTGCTCTATTATTCACCAGCTGGGTTAGTGCAATATGCTAAAATAGTTAGTCTAGTCTGGATAGGAAGAAGTTCAATATGTGTCATCGTATTAAGCAACAATATACTTTATTGGTTTGGGTGCAGCATATAATATTAAGTTCAGGAATTGGTTAAATCAACATACATAATCATATTGTAGAAACCCAATATTTACATTAGTAGGTTCATACACCGCACCCACTGACCTCATTAAATATACTACATTAAGGAGCCAACACATGAGATATAAAAACAATAAATAAATAAAGCTGTAATAGCAACATGGATTATATGACTTTCTTAAGCATAATTCCGTTACAGAACACTTTGTTCTCTGTGTTACTTCCCTAAGCAAGCTGTGTCCCACAGAAATTTAGCTGATAAAATTATAAAGGTCCTCTCAGAACCATCGTGGCTGAGAGGCTTAACGATGCTGGAGATGATCTCTGCTCCAATGGTTTGAATCCTAGCACCCACGTGGCCGAGTGAGCTTCTGTCACTTGTCTCAGCTTCTGCCCACCTAGCAGTTTGAAAGCATGCTATCTGTGAGTAGATAAATAGGTACCACTTCAGTGGAGCTAGTTTGCCCCCTGTGGTGTACCATGGATAAGCATGTGAGCATGAACTAAGCAGACTAGCGCTCTAGCAGTCTTCAATCCCTGAGAGGATCTTGATAATTTATAAATAACTACTTTACACCAACAATGTAATCTCCTGCCTAACTGTAACATCGCAATAGGCTAAATAAATAAATAATCAAGGTAGTCTGAAATAGCAAGGATGAGCAACCTAGCCTTTCTCAGCCAAGCTGCCCGAAATCCGTGGCACAATTTTTCTATCTGAGCGACCGAATTAGTGGAATACTAGTTATTCCAGGACGTGGTGGCTCAGTGGGTTAGGACGCTGAGCTTGTCGATCAGAAGGTCGGCAGTTTGGCAGGTCGAATCCCGAGTGCCGCGTAACAGAGTGAGTGCCTGTTACTCGTCCCAGCTTCTGCCAACCTAGCAGTTCGAAAGCACGTAAAAATGTAAGTAGAAAAATAGGGACCACTACGGTGGGAAGGTAACAGCGTTCCGTGCACCTTTGGCGTCTAGTCATGTCAGCCACATGACCACGGAGACATCCTCGGACAAGTGCTGGCTCTTCGGCTTTGAAACGGAGATGAGCACCGGCCCCTAGAGTCGGAAATGACTAGCACGCACGGGCGGGGGAACCTTTACCTTTACTAGTTATTCCTGACAGGGATCCTAAAACAGTTTTCTACAGTTTTTTCCTTCGCTGTTGCTCTTTCAAATGAGTCTCATTGGCTATTGATGTTAACCTTCTGTTTCCTATAAGAGACTGTGCACATGCATCATTAATTCCAGAAGCAAAGCATAATCCCCCAGGGGTAGGCAACCTTGGCTCTTTTATGACTCATAGACTTCAACTCCCAGAATTCCTGAGCCACCCATGAGTCATTAAAGAGCCAAGGTTGCCTACCCCTGCCCTATACCAAAGAAAGAACTATATAACCAGAGGTAATAATATTTCCTTTGTATATGACAATATTTTCACATCATTTCAAATTTACAACCTTATTTCTTCATTTGAAGGTATACGACTAGAACATTTCATGTCTCCATAAAAGTCACTGTTATGAGAAAATAAATCCTTCACTTTAAATGAACTTCAAATTATTTGAAAAACTGTGTGCTGACTAAAGGATAAGCAGTGTGGATGAAATTCTGGAAAGCAGCAACTCTTATGGAATAAAACATCTTCCTTTTAAAGGAAAACCAAAAATTCATGTCAGCTGAATTAAAAACTATGCTGATTTATTAAAAAAGTGCATTTTGGGGAAACCTCTCAATTATTCTTGACACACTGTGGTTATGCCACATTCAGCTGTCAAATTAAATGAAGTCAGTGCGGAGCTTTCAGTTTAAAGGCAGATGACCAAGGCTGAAAGAACAATTTTAAGAAAGAATTCGTGGCAAAATTCTCTTTTGCATAAAATGATTCTAATCTTAAATCTTTGGAGCCAAAAAAGGTACTTGTTAGATAAACCAAAGGGCTTAAGAGGTTGAAGACAGAAAGTGACATTTCTAATTAATCCATATGGTAGAGGATTTGAAATACTTTTGAATTGAGATGCCAATCTTGGACTGAAGAAATTTATTTTAAATTTTGGTAGTCACGTATAAAGAACAAGAGGAATAAGTGGTAGCAATCTGATTCTCAGGTGAAAATTAAATCACTGGGCACGTGAATCACATTGCTGAACATTAATTTTGATTTAACTGAACATTCAAATCTTTTAAAATCTGATTTTAAAATCAGACCACTGTGGTTTTGTCCCTAAAAATGTCAGAATTAGCAGCATCTCTTTTCAGTTAAATCAAAATGTTGAATAAAAGTACCAGAAGAGGACCAAATCTGAACCTTCACCAACCTCTATATCCAAAATAAAGTATTGGCGGAAGGGCAGAGAAGAGAAATGCAGATATATTATTTATTATTAGGTATATTTGTTTTTTTAATATTTTGTCTTGTTGCTTTTACTTGGTTGTAAGCCCCTAAGAGTTACCTCTATGCAAGATGAGCTGCATATAAATTTAATAAATAAATATTGCATCTGCAATAATATACATATACTATAAAATGAAGTAAATAAAAACTTATTTCTTCCCATCTTTTTCTCTCTCAAACATTAGGGGAAATAAAATAGGACAAGAGACAACCCTAACTTTTAATAAAATACAAATCATTTCCTCAGACACATACAATGTCAGTGCTTTGGAGAACTAATGCAATCCTGGACTGCAGCGCTATTCCAATATTCAAATCTTTTAATGCTCTGCAATAACTGTAACTTCCTTACAATTAATCTACATTTCATATCAAGCAATTTATCTTGCCAATCACTCCAGGCACTGCCTTTTTAAGAATCCAGACCTAGTATTGCACAATCTTAGAAATGCATGTAAATTTGTGGGGTGGGATCTTTATTACGATAATAAAAATATTTACTACCAATCTTGCCCATGTAGTAAAATGGCAGGATTAAATTTGTAATAAAATTTGATAAGGCATTCTGTGGTAATATTGATAGCAAAGATAGTAAATCTGCATATTATTATTTTTACTATCATCGTTAGGCACAACTTTCCAATTACATCCAAGTCAGCTGAATGGGGAAGAGGAAAGCTACAAATGGGGAAAAATAAGATTTCATTATGACCCTGAGAAGATTCAGGAAAAAAATAATACAGTACAATGATGTATGACAGATCATATAGCTTAAAAAAAGATTACCTCATAACATCACAGCAACATCTTTCATTAAAAGTTTTATTAAACTTCTTTGCTGCCCATCTTACCAACACAACTCTAGATGCCTTAAAATAGTTGACATTCTGCAGTCTTGATATTCTTTCTCAGAAAGGTTTTTGCCTTTTAATTAGTGTCCAAGCATCTTTCACTTGAAGTGAAAGTAGAACATCACTTTAATATTATGATCTGCAGAACTCTTACAGAGACGAATACGTTTTGATTAAGTTATACGGCAGTAACTTCAAGCAGATTCAGGTGACAATTTTACAACCTGCTATTCATTATTTTAGCTCTTGTTTCAACTGCATAATGACAATGAGTGTAAGCAGAAAATGGAAATAATTATTTTCACTATAAAAAAGGAACACACATTCTAAATGGTATGCGCCTTGAATTATGTAGTGTGTTTTGTTAGAATATACATAAAGCACTATATTATGTATTATATTTGCATATGCCTATGATCTGTAGCTCACAATGGTTGCTAGGAGAAGAAACAAAATTGAAGGCAGTGTTTCATTTACCATTTAGCTTAGATTTACATAACCATGTTTCATACAACACTTGCCATGTTGCAATTTTCACAACGCAGAGAGCCAAAGCGCTACCAGCTATGTAAAGAAAGTGACACTCCAAATTAATTGACATGCCTGACCAATTTCAATAAACAAAAGCAGAAGGTCAACCCAACTATAAGAAACTGAAGATCACCAGATGTAAAATGCAAAAAATACCCTGGAGAGAGAGAGGAAAAAATGAATTTCTAAAATCATCCAAATAAAGATCATTTTGAACATACTGATTACGTTTCTACTCCTGCAATATACCATAGCTGACAAAAATTCTGAAATAGTTAAGATAAGGTTAAATGTAGCTTCCACTCACATGGTAAAACACAAATCAGTGGCCAGGTCAGGCCCTTCCTTCCTATAACAGAGTTTTTCAATTATCCCTGAAAAATTGTTCAGTGGAAAACAGCAATTATAGTCTGTCAATATTGAAGCGAATCATTGATGCCACATGGAAGAAAGTTCCTTATTTAAAAGAAGAAAGGAAGAAAAATGAGTTTATGAACTGTTTATTGATAACCGAAAGCCTTCTGCCATTTAAATGCTTTAAAAGAGCAGTTCTTGAGTTCTTCCTTAATGCAGACCACTATCTTATAAACAGGACTTGTGACAAAATACATATGTGGCTGGTGGCAAGGTATTGACGATGCTCTAAGATAGACTAAGTAATAAATACCATACGGGCCTAAAACCACATTTATTAGAACCAAATCTTACACTATGCTTCCTTCCTCTGTCCCATCTTCATTTGAATTAGGTAGCGACGAGCTTATCAAGGCTTTTTTCTCAAGTTTGTTTCTTGGAATGAGCTTAAACCCATTGTTGCCTTGCTAACCGATCTTTCATTATACTTCAAGGCTATTCTTTGTATCCTCTATGTGACGTGTCATGACGTATCACAACTTTTTCCCAATTGCCGGAGCTGGGGTGGGCACTGTTTTGGCATGACGCATCTATCCCGCAGGCCAGCAGTTTGATATCCCTGCTACCCAATTAGTACCCACAGGCCTCCACAAATAGACAGACAGACAAATCCAGACACACTTTTACTGGAATTCTGTGGCGATTGCCCAAATTACAAAACATTAATCTTTTTGTTTCAAATATTCTACATTCTGGCATTCTCTCAAGATGTGGCCATATATATCCTGACACACATATAAGGTTCTCACACAAGGAACGTGAAAACCACAAAACAGGATCTCTGCTTTAAAAGTCTGGAAATGTAGGATTTTCAACAGATCTTTGCAACCTGCATTTGATATTGAGGAACACCTATTTCACAATGTAATGATTAAGATCAATAATCCCTGAGGTCCGAAAGTTCAAATAGCGAACAAAAGTCACACTTAGTTCATCTGCTTCTATTCAATAAACAAGTCAAACCAAGTCTACAAATAAAGCATCTATCTCTGAAAAACAATGCAACTACTTAAAATTAATAGATTGTTATTAATTTCTGGATCTGAAATATCTTCCCAATTAATCCAATGTTAGTTTCATTTCCTTTATTTTAATTGGTCAGATAGAGTTTAGCTTTCATGCTATGAATGATTACATCAGCTATTATTTTTTATTTTACTCACTAGATGGTTCAAGAGGAGGATTTGATATGGTCTTCATCTAAGTATTTACAAAGAAGTATTAGAAACAGATTCAAAAGGGATATCAGGGAAACAAGGAATTGCAGTTCTCTAAAACCTGAGATAAACAACTTTTTCAAGGAAGGATTTCAATTTTTCACTTACATTCCAGAATGTGCTAATATGCATGAAACCATGACATACTTCCTGGAAAATAGACATATCTTATTTCTAAACTGTAACAGTGACTGCACTCTTACCCACGGACTGTACAATGGCACGCACGTAAGTGAGTGAGTATACTGCAATGCAAAGGCATGGAGCATTTAAAGCACAAAGATAATCCCTTGCTTGGAAAGTAAATTCCCATCTCTCAGTATTAAAGGAGAAAGATGCTAAGGCGCCTTACCACTGTTCTAAGAACCGATAAAGAGACAGAATAAAATCTCAATCTTATGTACCACCATTCATACAGCAGACTTAGAATCCTATAGCAAGATTTTACTTTGGACTGAAAAAAAAAGAAATAGCAGTAGCACTTAGACTTATATATCTCTTCACAGTGCTTTAATGGACAAAGTCCATTCCCTCTGAAGCAGTCCAGTCAACTGAAGCAATTTACATAATTTTTTATTAATTGTCATTGGCTGTAAATAACACTGAATTATAGAATTTTGTAAGTGAATTAAATGGATGCAAATGACAATGTACACTTAGCTTCAACTAATACTTCTTCTCCCCACAAGGATTTACTATAAAGATTATTTATATGTCTCCGTGTTTAAATAGACATATGGGTTAAAAACTACTCATTTAATTGACTGCAGTTAGGATAGCACTGAATGAGGTGCTTTACACCTGGTCTCAAAACTGCAGCCATTTGCAATGTCCCCACAGCCATTTGTAACTTTTGCTGCTGGTTTCTGACAAGCATAGTAAGTGGGGATGCCATTAAGAGGTTGCAAATGGTGACCACTTAATATTGCACTTAACAACCATGTAGGATTTTCTTAACGACTGCAACGGGAACTGCTGTCGAAAACCAATGCAATCACAGGACATTGAGCTTTGCAGCTGTATAGCTTAGGAATGAGTTCCTGATCCCAATTATCTTGGTCCCAATTACCTCGTTAACTGAAGTCTGCTTGTACATCTTTAATGGTAAACTAAAACAACTAATAACCAAGAAGAAACTGATTCTAGATATTAAAAGTTAAGGACAGCAGCGCTGATTCCATGAACACTTAATCCGAAATAGAGGATGTTTATAGCTTCTATTTGATCTTATCACAAGAGGCTTGAGTAATCCCAGATCAAAAGATGAGATTGTGATATGAAGTACTCTAATTTAGTTTAGTGCTTGAGGGAAAAAAGGGATATGCTGAACGTTAGGTACAGTGTTGGAAGAGACATTTTGACCTAATGTGGAGTCAGAATGCAGAACTAAATTAACATTTATATTACTGTAGTGGCTGTAGACCCCAATCTGATAAGCAGTGTTATTGCCTCAGGTTCAGCACTCAGGAAAGCAAAAGAATTTGTCAGGAAGAGTTCATAATTGAAAGCCTCCCAAGGATGTGTCTACCATGGGAAAATAAACAGAGTTTAGCAGTATGTTTTAATTAAGAACATTTTGCAAGTGCAGAAAACTGGCAGTGAATCGAAGAAACAAAAGTAAACATGGGGAAATCAAGACTAATCCCTCGTACCTTTCCAGGTAATCACCCCCTCAACTAAATGCAATACAAGTTGAAACATTTATTTATTTTTTAATGGTCCCTTTCTAATTGGTTTCGCAAACAATGCTTTATTTCCCTGCAGACACAGGCCATCCTGTTCAACAGAACAGTAGACTAGTCTTAGGCTTAAAATATTTTAAGTAAATATGTCCCTTGGAATAGTTGACAAAGTGACTCCTTTCCCTTAATCTAATCTATACATTAGATTATAAAACTAATAATCTGGTAAAGAAAAATAAAGCTTGGGAAACTTTGAAATAGAAAGGCTGCACGAGACAACGTACATAAAGGTAGTCTTCAACTTACAACTGTTCATTTAGTGACCATCTCAGAGTACAATGGCACTGAAAAAAGGGGCTTATGACCATTTTTCACACTTACGACCACTGCCGCGTCCCCATGGTCACGCGATCAAAATTCGAATGGTTGACTACTGCTTCATAAGTATGAGGGCTGCAGTATCCCTGAGTGATGTGATCACGGTTTGCGGCCTTCTGACCAGCAAAGTCAATGCGGAAGCCAGATTCACTTTACAACTGTGTCAGTAACTCACTTAACAACTGTCTCGCTTAGCAATGGAAATTTTTGGGTTCAATTGTAGTCTTAAGTCAAGGACTACCTATAGTCGCTGCCTCTAGCCCCTTTGGGTAGAAAGACCTCCAAATGCAGATCCCTAACATTTCTAAAATTCTCACCTATCAGGCTTCATCAATTTCTAATCTGGAAGAAATTTTAATCTGAAAGTATTCTTTCTTGGAAGAATACTATGCATTGCTGATCAGAGCTGAAGAATAGAACGGTCACAATACCAACTCCTTGGATAAGTCTTCCTTGTCAAGACCTCATATTTATATCAACATCTCCTTAACAGTGCCAAACACCCCTGCAGTTATCTAAATGTCTAACCTCTTGTCACCTTGCATATATATATATTTACACAAATATGAGCTGTCACCGGTGTGACTACTGCCTGTCGATGGCCTTCAGGATAGGCTGACACAGGAAATAAAGATTTGTCCCATGTTTGGGGCCTAGCAAGGTAATCTAAAAATAGTTAACAAGCATTTGACATATATATCTCCCCTTGCTTCTCAGCTAACAAAGCGAGAGAGATCCTGTGGCTTAGAGGTGAAAACAACTGCCTAATGTGTAATCAGCCCAGGTTCGAATCTCAGAAGGGTATGGCTGACTGATGAAAACTAACAAGTTTGAAATGCATATCAGTCTCCCTTAATTCTTTGTTAGCAATTTAAAAATTTACACAAATATGAGCTGTCACCGGTGTGACTACTGCCTGTCGATGGCCTTCAGGATAGGCTGACACAGGAAATAAAGATTTGTCCCATGTTTGGGGCCTAGCAAGGTAATCTAAAAAATAGTTAACAAGCATTTGACACTGCTTTTTGTGTTTGTTTGGGACATTCACAGGTCAAAAAAGATAACACCCCAAACACCATCCAATTTAGAACAAATATGACACTAGCTTGGTTCTAGGGCCACCTGCTCTCTCATATAGTGCAAATAAAGCACCAGCGATTAATTACTTGCTTCTGATTTCTAAGAGGCTTCGTGCATGCAAAATGCAATACAGATAATTCACTTTTCTTCAACAAGAACAGGAAAGGAGAGGCATGAAAAAACCGAGGGAGAAAAAGCCTCACCTAGTTCATTTTTTTCCTTTTTTTTTCCTTCCTGAAGTACTGCAACTTATGCTTCAAGTCATTGTAAGCGTTAGTACCACAGCTTCAAATAGGTTTTGTAATATAGCAACTTATAGTAAAACAGAAACTAGTAAAGCTATTTTCAATTACCTTTCTCTATTGAAAACATTCCTGGCAAATAGATGGGGAAGAAATGGAGGTAGTGACAGATTTTATTTTCCTGGGCTCCAAGATCACTGCAGATGGGGACTGTAGCCAAGGAATTAAAAGACGCTTGCTCCTCGGGAGGAAAGCCATGGCAAATCTAGACAGCACACTAAAAAGCAGAGACATCACCCTGTCAACAAAAGTGCGTATAGTCAAGGCTATGGTCTTCCCAAGTTGCAATGTATGGCAGTGAAAGTTGGACCATAAGAAAGGCTGAGCGCCAAAGAATTGAAGCCTTTGAACTATGGTGCTGGAGAAGACTCCTGCGAGTCCCTTGGACCCCGGTCAGTCTTAGAGATGATCAACCCTGACTGCTCTTTAGAAGGCCAGATCCTGAAGGTGAAACTCAAATACTTTGGCCACCTAATGAGAAGGAAGGACTCACTGGAGAAGAGCCTCATGCTGGGAAAGGTTGAGGGCAAGAGAAGAAGGGGACGACAGAGAACAAGGTGGCTGGATGGAGTCCCTGAAGCAGTAGGCGTGAGCTTAAATGGACTCCAGAAGATGGTAGAGGACAGGAAGGCCTGGAGGAACATTGTCCATAGGGTCACGATGGGTCGGACACGACTTCGCAGCTAACAACAACAATTGAAAACATTATTGATGGATTAAAAGGTAAAGGTAAAGGTTCCCTCGCACATGCGTGCTAGTCGTTTCCGACTCTAGGGGCCGGTGCTCATCTCCATTTCAAACCTGAAGAGCCAGCGCTTGTCCGAGGATGTCTCTGTGGTCTCTGTGGTCATGTGGCTAGACGCCAAAGGCGCACAGAACGCTGTTACCTTCCCACCGTAGTGGTCCCTATTTTTCTACTTGCATTTTTACGTGCTTTCGAACTGCTAGGTTGGCAGAAGCTGGGACGAGTAACAGGCGCTCACTCTGCTACGCAGCACTCGGGATTTGACTCGCCAAACTGCCGACCTTCTGATCGACAAGCTCAGCGTCCTAACCCACTGAACCACCGCGTCCCTATTGATGGATTAGGGGCCATCAATTCCTTTTTGACTCCTACTGTCCATACATTTTCTCCGTGAATTGAAAACAACTATGAACTATCGTTTTTTAGGGTTCAGCATTAAAATTCTGTTTATCCAAAGAACAATTTGTTTATGAGGAATTTCAGTACGTTGTCTACTTTAAATTCTTAGTAAATAAAATAGTTGGTTTTCCAATGCTAGAAATATCCACTTTTTCAGATAGAACTAATCTATTTTTTTCCCTTTAATCCATACTATCAAACTGTACTATCTGTATTCTTCTACTAAATTGAATTGCAATAAAACCTGAAGTCCTTCACTAAGCTCATTAAACGTAAAATGCTAGCACAACTTGAGACAAAACCTTATTACCCAAAACAAATAGACTCCATTTACCAGTCTTTGTTCTGGAGAACGCTTCCAAAAGATAATTAGTACAGAAAGGACATCAAGAAGGAAAAGCAGGTAACAATATAGGTAACAATAATTTCATGTTATGAATATCATGTACTCTTTTTAAATTAGCATACATTCCCCCACACGATTTGGAATGTTTATGCAATAAATGCTCAAGCGATGGTGGCACCTGTTTGCACAAAGGTATCTGATTTTATTCGTATGACAGCCATAACGCAGAAAGTCTCCAGATCTAACCTCCAGACCAGAAACTAAATTTGAAAAAAAAGAAGGTGCACCATGGCTGTGGAAAAAAAGCATCAAAATATCCCACGGAAAATATATTGTAAATGCATGAGATGGAAGATACAAGTGAAAAAAAAATGGAATGATAAACAATTGCTATTACACATAGCTTAGCGCATGAGTCTTCAAACTTGGCCCTTTTATGACTTGTGGACTTCAACTCCCAGAATTCCTCAGCCAGGCACGCTGGCTGAGGAATTCTGGGTGTTGAAGTCCACAAGTCATAAAAGGGCCAAGTTTGAAGACCCCTGGCTTAGCGGGTCATAAAGAATTTTATTGAGGAAAGAGAATATGTTCCTTGTTTTAAAAAGTCTGTTGGTTTTTAATAGGAGTCACTGCTGTTTCTCTCAGTGAGTTCACCACATTCTTTTCCTCTGTTTATAATCACAGTTCATTAGTGGACCTGATGAAAATGTATAGTTGGGAAACTTCGCTGCAATCCTACTTGCAATTTCAACAAGCTGAAGAGAGTGTTTCCTGTCATTGCTTTCTTTAAGTAATCATATTGTTATTTTATCTATGTTTGAGATCGAGCCTTTCAAATCTGCAGTTGTTTTCTAGTGATGTCTCTAGTAAGTCTGCAATAAGTACAACAAATATGTACAGATATTCCTCAACTTCACCACCCTTCAAAATTAAGACTGATCCCCCCCCCGAAAGCTACTTAAGACCTAATTGTGAAGTTACAACAGCCATATCCCCGTGATCATGTGACCACATTTTGGTTGCTTGGCAACTAGCTCATATGCATAACCATTTGCAGCATCCCATAGTCACCTCACAACATTGTTTGCTGGTTTCTGGAATCTACTTCCGGTTTCCATCAAAAACTGCCTATTTGGTATAATGGATTTTCCTTAAAGACTGCCACAAAAATGTTGAAGTCAGTGTCGGTCACGTGATGCCTTGACTCCCAACTGCAAGGAATAATCATAATTACAGGCTCAATTATGGTCGTAAGTCAAGGACTACCTGTATATTACTATTGCACACAGATTTTCTGCTGTAATTCCTCATTTTTCCCTCTATATTACAACAGTTTTACTGCTTACTAATTTATTTCTAATCCTTGCTTCAAAGTGCAGGCAATGATATTTAAATTTGAAAACACACACATTTACTATACTGCATATTCCCTACAAGCCTGCTCAAAGTTTAAGATTTTCAAGAGAGATATTTCTCTCAGTTTTATCAATACTAGAGCTATTATTATGAAAAAAAATGAGGAAAACGCTTTCTGGTAGCTACTTTTCAATAGAAAGAAAAATGCTAGCTGGCAGAAAAACATATTTGATTCAGACTTGTTTTGTTTCATAATAGAGCTTTCATTTGGCAATCACGGGTTTTCATTTTATTGTTATATTTACCTTAAGGAGCAGAAACTTAATAAAAAAGATGAGTAGGAGCTCTTGTCAAGAGAAGAATCACACATTCAGCTGTTAAGAAATTTTGTGAATCAATCTCTGAAGAATGTTTCACTGCCAGAATAAATGGACTACCACTCTAATGTAGAACAGCTGCCATTTTTATTATATATGTGACAAAGCTATTTATTTACAGGGAGTCCTCGACTTATAACAGGTTGCTTAGTTCGAAGTTACGACAAAACCCAAAAAAGGTACTTATGATCCAGATTTGAAGTTCTGATGGCCACCCTCCCCCTTCAGTCATGGGATCGTATTTTCAACACTTAGCAACTGGACCACATTGATGGCCGTTTTTAGCGCCCTGACACTCACATGGCTGCAATGGACAATCTTTGGGGGAGGGGTGGCTGCTAGAAATTGTTTACTTCTGGTGCCTGGGAAAAACTACCACTGTGGACAATGGGGTCACTTGGTGACCGTAGCGCTCTGTTAATGACCATGGATTTGCTTAACAATCATAGTGCTTTACTTAACAACCACCACAAAAATATCAGAAAACCAAGTCGGCCACATGATGACCCACTTAACGACCGGCAATTATAACCGTAATCCCAGGCTCAGTTATGGTTATAAGTAGAGGACCTGTATTTATTAAATTTAGAATCTGCCCATCTCACTCACAGAGCTCTGAACTGTCAGCCCCAAGAATGACATGAGCAGTAGTTTTTGTTGCTTGCCCATAGACAGGAATCTTGCCAGACAAAAGCACCTACTAGATATATTCTGTAAACATCTGAGGAAGGGAGTTCCATCTTTACTCTTTTCCTGCCTACTGAAGACTGCAAGCTATGTTCTCTCTTTGGGAACTCTGGACTACATTCCACCACATAAACTCAATGCATTCTGCAAGATATGCATATTTACACCAGAGAGTCACACAACATTTTATTACCATATTATGTCAAGAATGCTTTAGAGAAAAGGAGCATATGCTTTCTGAGCTTTGGCATAATATTTAGATAATTATTTCAATGTCAACAGAACAACTTGATGATCAAGCGCTATCGGCCACATGCCCACCATTTAACAGTTCTGATAACATCCTGTACTCAACGTACCACAAAAGTCACAAAACAGAAAGATTCAAAAATGGTTATTTTCTACAAAAACAGCATGACAACCAATATGTTATTGATTTTAGCATTTTTCTACTCTTTCTCTACGTGGTTCTGCAACATTCTGTTCTAATGGCCTATTAGGAAATTTAGTGGAATAAGTTATAAGTTTTTTGCATAGAATACAAAACAGCAGTCACATTTAATACACAAATATGTTCACGTCCTAAGAATATCAAAAGTAGAATACCACGTTTGTCACCAAGTAGTAGGTCCTCTATGTAGGACAACAGAGATCACCTCAGACTTTTACAGAATAAAGAAATACGTAGTCTAACCATCCATGATGCCATTTATGGTAACTACCAATGGCTTCTCTAGATTCCATGAAGAACACTTTCCAAAGACTACTTAAATAAAGACACTGAATATTGAAACCATTTTTTTTCTTCAATAGCAGGAAATTAAATATAAATACATATGGACTGCATTCTGAAGCTTTTTATCGTGTAATAAAATTTCTCTCACACTGCAAAATCCTCCAATTATTATTATTAACCTACTTTTTCAGGGCCACAGATATAAACACATAAAAGCAGCCATCTAAGACTCGGATTGGATAGGCAGGAGGAACCACAGATCAGTACCTCTTTTTTTTCTTCAAATGCAAATGTACTTTATTTATTAGATATTTAACCCACCTTTATTATTTATTTCAATAAATATTTCAAGGTAGCAAACATATATAACACTCCTATGGATGTGGGGTTTTATGTTATCCTTAGTCCATCTTCCATCAAAACAAGAGTACCATGGCACAGAAAGGCATAACTCTCAATTTAAACATTCTAGAGTGGCCCAAATATAGGATAAATGCAGAAGTTGGATTTTTATGTGAGAAATCCAGATTTCCCATTAGATACCAAGCTTTACAAATATTGTAGTCATGAGCTGTCTTGATCAAGTTGCTATTCCTTCGTTTCACCTGGCTCAAAGGATCAGTGAAAGAATCAGAAACATATGACATTCTGCCTTCCCTTAAGCTACTGCCATGAGGCATTGTTGTTACATAGCAAAACCCCATTCTTCAGATTATATCACACATCCATCTTTTCCTTAAACCACACTCTGAAGATAATACAACACTCCCTAGGACAAAGTATATAGTAATATATATTCAGCAAAATATTCCATGCTGAGCTTCACTTACTTTATGTAGTATCTTGCACCTTCAAAAGTATATGCTTCTTCCCAACCTGTGGGTAGATCTAGAGTAGAAAAAATAGCCTCATTATATGTTTGAGAATCATTTTATTACACTAAACATTTGCAATTGTTTTAGCTTTTTTTACTCTACAATATATTAAAAGAAAACAGTATTATCAATTTTACACCTCCCACATGGCTCAAATTCTTATTCATTATGACCTCAAGAGCAAATAAGATTTAAATCATGAAAATAAAACACAATTAATTCTCAAACCCTAAAGATCTTAAGTATTGCCACAAATATTTCTGAGTATTATAGTACATCTCATCAACTACAGCTAGATATACTGAAAAACGTCTTCCAGCATCATTAAGTTAAATGGCTTCATTCACTTCTGTAGCTGTTGTGCCAATCATAAAATAGCTCATCAGAAATATCTAAAATGGTATCTAGTTAAATATTATAACACATAGTTGATGTCCAAGTTTCATCATATTGCTATATCTTCAAGTTGTGCTTGGAAGCATCCACTAGTAATACAGGTAGTCCTTGACTTACGATCACAATTGAGCCCAAAATTTCTGTTATTAATTAAGACATTTATTGAGTTTTGCCCCATTTTATGACCTTTTTGGCCCAGTTGTTAAGTGAATCTCCGCACTTGATAAGTTACTAACACTATTGTTAAGTTAGTCTGGCTTCCCCATTGACTTTGCCTGTCAGAAGGTTGCAAACGGTGATCACATGACTTTGGGACACTGCAACCGTCATAAATATGAACCAGTTGCCAAGCAGCTGAATTGTGATCACATGATCATGGGGATACTGCAAAGATTGTTAACTGTGAAAGACAGTCATTTAAACAGAATTTTCACTATTAATCTAATGACAAGGCAAGAGAGATGTGCTGCTTCTCTATAGTCATCAATTAAGCATCAATATTTTGAATCTCCTTTTAAAAACAAAATTCAAAGGCTATTCTCATCTTTAGAACAAAAAAGCAAAGCATTGTGGAGAAAATGGATCATTAAAGCAGTGCTTAATTACAAGGCTCACTGCTTAAAATAATTATTTCACCTACTGCACTATGCATAAATACAGCTGGCTTTGCTCTTTATAATAGTACCATATATATGTTTGAGCACAGGTAATTGAAATACTTTGGGTGATAGAATATTTTGGTGAAGCATTTAAAGCTATTTTGGGAGTTTGATGTAGAACACTTTTGCATGGTAAACATTCTATAAACAAAGAGCAATTAAATCAGAGATGCTTTCCTCAAGATAAACGTAATAAGTTCCCACCATCACAATTAAAAGGTTACACAAGCCAGTGTAAAATAGCTTTTCACATATTATTTCCATGTAAGAGTAAAACAGCAGGTCTGGTTGCTACAACTGCTTATCCAAATATTATCATAAGAATATGTAAAAGAAATTCCATTTGTCCAAAAACAAGCTTTGCTCATTATCTGAAATACTTTAAAAGCAACCAAAATTGATTTTTTTTCTTAGAGACATTAACATATATTTTGGCACTCAAAGGGGTTGAAAACAAAGCAAAGCACTTATATGTACAGTAGAATGAAACAGAATACGTCTGAAATGTGAGTAAGAAAAATTCTTCCCTCAGTAGAGGCAAAAGCATTAATTTAAGACCAGGGTGGAATTACAGGAGAAAAACAATTGTGTTCAACAGCCAAATCATTCAAGCACATCTGCCCCTTTCCCTTACCTGCTGGACTTTTCAATTAATACAAACACTAATTATACAAGGAGCAGGGAACTCTTCTCAATTAACCAGCAGTTCTGGTTTCTGACTCTGAAACACAGCTGGCTATGCACTATCCCATGACATTTCCCATAACTATGACTAGGAAGAGAGTTAAACAAAAGAACTTCACTCTGCCTTGAAAATGTTCCCAGGTCCCATGGAACAAAAGCAAAGACTAATGAAATATTAAAAAAAAATTTTTTTAAAAAAAAGGCAAAAATGCCAGTCCAGTCATCTTAATCCGAGTGTCCCTGGATTGCCTTTCTTTTTCTATTTCACACATCCAGTTGCATAAAAGAAAGAGAAGGGGGGAGCAATTGCATTGCTGAATAGCAACACCCATTTCCCCATGGCATTGTTGATTGATGTGCTATACCAGCAACCCCGTTATTCCTTTTTCCAGCCAAACCTTCTTTGCTGCTTTTCGTCTCCAGAGAAACAAATGGCAGAGTCTACCCCCCTCTTTTCCTATAGTCTCCCCAAGCCCCTGCCCTCTTTCTCCAATTCATCCCACCTTTTCCTGTCACTCAGAAACCACCCACTCTCTTATCTAAACCGAGGGTGTATCTTTAAAGGTGAAGACACTTAAGGATAATGCATGAATTTCAAAAAGCAGCCACAAGCTTTCGAAAGTATGACACTGAAAAGATATGGACAAGTGAATTCATGCTTTGCCCAGTGAAAAAGCTTTTGGCTGTTGGCAATGTTACAGGATTGAATGTTGGTTACAATATCAGGGCAGGCAAGAAGTATGAGAAAGGAGTAGCGTGCTCACAAAACAACTAAAATATGATACATATTCATTTTTAAATTGCAAATTACAGTCTACATCGGGAAGTACCTTTCTTCATTGAGGAGAGAGAGCCAGTATTCAACCTGCAATTTGGTGCTGCTATTTACATGAAGCTTTCCTTCCATAAGTATCACTAACGCCACTCTGATTCTGAACATTATGTGATGTATTAATTTACTAATATATGCTGCCCCCTCCTTTGATGCCTCTGGAAAACTTACAACTGTACTATAAAAACTGTAATAAATGTAATACAAAGTAATAAGCTTATAGCTTTAAAACATGAAAAATATGTACTCAGTTCTTCTCAATTAAGAAGGGGACTTGCTTCAACCTCAGTGGCAACTGGACTGGCCAATTCTTAGGACACCAAGTGAATAGCTCATTCTACCACTGTTGCTGAAAATCACACCACTGCTGTGTATTATTTTTTTTATAAAGGTTCGGCTATGGGTTTCTTTTAAGTTTTACAATGGAGTAGGACAGCATAAAGAGAACATGTTGAGGAAGCCAGGAGAAACAACTTATTGCTAAAAAGAATAGCCATGTTGGAGAATAGCCATGCTGGAGGTCTCCAAGCTATCTGGAAAGCATGCTGAATAGGTGGAGATCAGATCTCTGAAGAAGACTGCAGAAATCTCTGCAGCTTAACTGAATGGTAAGGTGGATTTCTAAGCCCCCCCCACCGCCCCATTTATACAAAAGCAATTGCAAGATAGCAATGCAGGAGTCATTATTGGAAAGAGTCAGTAGGAAAAGATTAGTTATAGGGTTAAGTTTCCCAATGAACTGATAGAAAAGTCTAGCAGATTAACCCCCAAACAATAGGAAGAGAGAACCAACAGATAACAAGCCATAAAAAAGGTACCAACTGAGTGGATATCAGTATCAGACTAAAAATGTAGGAACAATTAATTATGGATGCAAATATAGTTGAAGTGTATATGGAGAAAATACAGTAAAGGAATCTATCGAGGTTAGGATCAAGTGGGATAAACATTTAACCTAGCTATGATTAACCTAGTGCAAATGGGTCAACTAAATTACAACACCAGAAAGAAACACAGAGACAAGAAAACAGAAGCAAAGTATTTGGCTATCACACCTATTAGGGGGCAGTGAAAGTACAATCAGCTAGTTAGATAAGCTGGAATGATTAAACATTGTTTGACACGTAAGTTTAAAAACACTGAGCCTCTTGTAATTCGTTACACCAGGTGAGGATACATTCATCCAGAGAGCAGAACGTTTATTTGAGCAAATACAGCCAAATTAATATACATGGGCATGTCTTAGATGTGTACCTGGAGAAAGAAGAGTAGCAACCATGCAGAGAGATAGGCTAAAGGAGTAGTAGTAATAAAGTGACTTACGTGAGCATCCATGAGAAAGTTTAAAAGTTAGTTGGGTTTAAGGATGCAATAATTTGGAAATAAATTATATAAAAGTGATGCTTATAACCTGAGTATATTTGTAGATTAGTAACAGAGATACTGGTCAGAATTGGAACAGGGATGCTAATATTCATCGAGAGTCAATATGCTGCTGGAAAAGGCATTTTAAACATAGGGAGAGAGCTGGTTTAAAGGATGACAAACAAACTAGGGGAATTTTTTTTTACTTGATAAAACATAGGGCTATAGAGGCCCAGACTGTCCATCACTAGGAGATAACAATGGGTTTAGAGGGATGCTCCAATCAGGGCAGAACAAAATCCATGACTTGCCTAGACAAGAGTTCAAAACAATATTTTAAGTCCAGGACCTTAACTTAGGAATTATTTGGTTAAAGGTTAAGGGAACAGAAAGACAAGGGGATCTTGTGAAAGGGATGGGGTGTGAGAAAGGAGTGGGCAGGTTTATCATCCCAGAAGAAGAGCTTCAGATAAAATGACAAGGAGATAAGGTTAAAGCAAGAGAGAGAGAGACAGACAGACAGACAGGAGAGAAGGCATTTCAGTGATGGTTGCATGAAGGGTGAAACAATCACAGGGCTTTTTTTGTCATAGAACGCTCAGAACGGAGTTCCGGCACCTTTTTTGGATGGAACCTTGTAGGGTAGGCAAGGCAGGTTGTATGACATGTGTGAGTTCTGGCACCTTTTTCTTTTACAAAAAAAGCACTGGAAACAATTAATAAATCTCCTTGGTTCAGGTTATGAGGCAGAGGAACAATATTCACGGAGCAGAGGGAAAAACGTAATGCCACAAAATAACTGATAGTAGTCTTGAACTGAAGAAGTGGGGGGGGGGAAGAAATCTTGCATTCAACCAAAGGGCAAGCGGCAGAAAGAAAAGCAAATAGGTGGGTTAAAAGGTGAAGGAAAAACAAGGAAACAAGTTTTATCCAGAGGGAAAGTTTTAAGTCACAGGGGGAAAGAGAAGGGCGGTTATTCCCAAACCCAAGTCGCTATATCCATTTTCCCCCACCACCACTCCCAAAAAAAAAAAAAGGCCGGCCAAGTACAAAACTTTTGGGATAGGTGCCCTATGTTCAATTACAGGGAAACACAATAGGCTGAAAGATTTAAGAGGCAGGGATGCACCAAAGAGAGGGAACCAACCGGAAAAATTGGGGAATTGCAGAACCCACAACTGGGGAAATTGGGGGGGTGGTCCTGTGGGGTGGGGGGACGGAATGCAGAACCACACACCTAAGGAAGTCCAAGAGAAGAGCCAAAGCTTCGGTGGCCAAAAGCCAACCAGGGAGAGAGGCTGGCAGGCAGTGGCGTAGCGTGGGGGGTGCAGGGGGGGCCGGCCGCACCGGGCTCAACATCTGGGGGGGCGCATTAGATGCATTTTACTTTAATTACATCAGTATTTTCATAACAAACCATACATGTGCTTAGGGGGTCAGGGTTTCTTTAACTAATCTAGTGGAAGAGACTCGAGTGCTAAAATCCACGGGTTAGGGGGCGCAAATTACTTGCCTTGCCCCGGGTGCTGACAACCCACTGCTGGCAGGCAAGGAAAGAGAGATGGGGTGTGGGGGGGAGGCTGGAGGGGGAGAGTGGAGAAAAAAACGGGGCAGCATTAAAATGTTGACGGTGGAAAATTTAAAATTAGGAAGGAGGCAAAGGGGCTTTTTTGCAAATCCGGGAGGCTTGCCGGGGTGCAAGCGATGAGGGGCACCGGTGCACGGCGGGGCGCGTGTGTGTGTGTGTGTGTGTGTGTGTGGAGGGGAAGGTAAAAGCGAGGCAGGGAAGCGGGGGATCGGGGAAACAACTCCCCCCCCCCGCCCGGTGCCCTCCAGAAGGAAGTGCCGCCTTACCTGGGCTGCGCCGGTGCCCGGTGATCGCCGCCTCGCCCGTCAGCGGGTGCAGCCAAGTCGTGCTCTTCGCTTCCTCGCTGCCAATGCAAGGGGAAAGAGAGAGAGAGAGAGGCGGTAAGGGAGAGAGAGGAGCCCGACCCTCCGGGAGCGCCCCCGCCTCGGCCGCCTCGGCCGCCCCCGCCGCCGCCGCCGCCGCTCTCCCCGCCCCCGGGCTTACTTGATGAAGAAGATGCGGCCGCCGCGGCTGATGCCGAAGCTCCAGCTGGCGGGCAGCGAGCGCAGCCGCTCGGCGCTCAGCTCCGCCGCCATGTCCGAGCGCAGCCCGGGCGAAAAGCGGCGCGCGCGGGCACGGCCAGCCGAGGCGGAGGGAGGGAGGGAGGGAGGGAGGAAGAAGCGGGGCGCGGAGGAGGAGGAGGAGGACTGGGAGGCGCGCGCCGGCGGGGGCGCGCGAGGGGCCGCCAACCAGCACCTGGACGACGCGAGGTGAGCGGAGAGAGGCAGCGAGAGAGAGAGAGAGAGAGAGAGAGGGAGAGAGAGGGAGGGAGGGAGGGAGGAGGGAAGCGTGGAGGGCGGAGGGGGGTGGGGGAAGAGCGACGCCCCGCCCACTGAGCCGAGTGGCGCCCAACCAGCGCCTGGTTTCTCCAATCTCGCTCCTCCTCCACCGCCCCTCCTGCCCACCCACCCCCTCCGACCCCGTCCCGCGCGCGAGAGAGAGCGCGCGCGCGCGCGCCTCGAGACCCCGCCCGCGGAGTGATTGAGTTGAGGTGCCGTCGAGGCGGCGCTGGTGGACTCCTGGCGGCTGTGCCGTCCGTCGCCGCCCCTCCCTCGATCTCTCGTCCAGGCGCTTGGGGGATCCAGCTTTGCCCAGGCAATCTAGGAAGGGGTTGGGGGTTTGGTTTTGGGGGGTTTTTTGTACACACACACACACACACACCCTGCCCCTTTCCCTCCCACTCTATGCCCAAAGTATGTGAGCTTCTGCTGGGGGGGATTGTTGCCTTGCAAGCAGCGTTCAGCTTTTTTTTTATCTCGTCCAGGGACGGATCGAGCGGTCCGAGGTGGTTTCAGGTCAATTCCTCCAGGAGCCACTCGATTGCCACTCCGTTGCAACCCCCAGGTATCCCTCAAGTGATCTGAAAGCCTGTCTGCATTTCTGTTACTTGGGGATCGCAATGGGTGTGTGTGTGTGTGTGTGTGTGTGTGTGTGTGTGTGTGTGTGTCCGTATGTGATCGTAGAGGGTGTTATAAATCCCAGCGCAGAAATGGTTTTTTGATGCCTTTTTTCCTTGTAGATCCGGAGACCGCTCCTCTCTCCCTTCTTTCTACCTTGCACAAGGTCTCCCGATAGATTACCGCTGGGGAGACCATTGCTTCGACTATTTTTATTATGGTTGTCATAGAAATAATCCTTATCTTCTCAGGTTTGTCATTCTCCGGAGGATCATTCTTGTTCCTTCTCTGACGTGCTGTCCATGTTTTATCGGGTATCTTCTTGATTGCAAGAGAGCAAAACTGCCATGTCCAGTTGTCCATCTGCCTTGAGATCAAGTAGCAGGCTGACCTTCTTTTTACTATTTCACATTAGCCTGGGTTTTTCATATTCCACTTTTATTTTCATACAAATAGGGGTTGACCTGTGACCAATCACTTAGTGACAGAGCAAAATTACAACGAACTCGCCCAAAAGCTACTTATGAACTGATTTCAAAGTTCTTTCTCTCTCTCTCTCTCTCTCTCTCTCTCTCTCTCTCTCTCTCTCTCTCTCTCACACACACACACACACACACACACACACACACACACACACACAGGATGTGATCACATTATGGGCACTTGGCAACCAACTCACCATTTCAGCTATGTGTAGCATCCTGGGGTTACATGACTGCAATTTTTGATAATTTTGTTTTATTTATTATTATTTATTTTATTACATTTATATACTGCCCTTTCCCAAAGGACTCAGGGCGGTTTACAGGGTGATTAAAAACAAAAATACAAAAGTTAAAAACAATTTAAAAAAATATCCGTCCCTGAACAAATAAAACCCCAGTAAAAATTAAAATTAAAATTAAAATTCTCAGCCTGGGCCAGAGAGCTCGAAGAGCCAGGTCTTCAGGTCCCGGCGGAATAAACGGAGGTCGGGGGCAGTCCTCAGCTCCACTGGCAGCTGGTTCCAAAGGGCAGGCGCCCCCACTGAGAAGGCCCTATCCCTGGGTGTCGTCCGCTGGCAATCTCTTACCGGTGGCACCCTGAGAAGACCCTCCCTGTGGGAGCGCACTGGACGAAGGGAGCTTGATGCTGGCAGCAGGTGTTCCCTCAGATATCCCGGACCCAACCCAAGTTTTGCTGGTTTCTAATGTTTATTTCAGGTTTCTGGCAAAAAAAACCTCCAGATTGGGAAAAACGGAATTTCTTAAACACACCTGTGTTCGCTTAAAAAATGCTGTGTTCATTTAATGACTGCTGCACTAACTTAATGACCGCTGCAAAGAATAGCAAAAAATCAGATCCAGACAAATGATGACTTGCATAACTACCATAATGACTTCAATCATAATTCCAACTCAATTACAGTTGTAAAGCAAAAACTATCTGTAATAAACCTTACATAATCTTCCTTATATCCAAATAGCACGTTACCATTCCTGACCTCCAGTTTCAGTTCCAGCCATCGTCTCCCAATTCTACCAGTCTTGTATTCTCTACAAAAATTAAAGCGATGGTGGGATAATATGTGTCTCATAGGACTGTGTAAGTGGTTGCGGGTGCCTGTATAGGATGAGGCAGCCTGAAGCACCTTTTAAGTCTTGAAAATGGCCCGGGAACTTTACCCACTCAAAAGGAAGTAGTGTAGTTTCTGTGTGGGTTCCTGCACACTTTTAAATATTTCCTTAGCTGTATTCTCCTTTTGCTCTTTTGTCCTGGTTTGAACCACTCTTGTTCTTGAAATTCAGTTCATATAATAGATTTTAGTGCATTATAAAGACTCATCAGAAAAATAAATCCAGTTTCTGACATAATCTATACGATCACAGCTTGCTGCAGTCAATGAAGCATAGATAAACCTCCTTTAATCTTTTTGCGTCCTCCATTATCCACCTTATGTTCGCAATTTGATTCTGTGTTCCTCTGTTTTTGCTGAAACCTGTCTGTTCATCTGGTTCTGTTTTCCTTGTATGATCATATGCAGATAAAAAAATAGAGTTTCAATCACACTGTTCCAGTCCACCATCTTGATTTTTGGGGGCCATTATGTGTGGACAACCCTACATCTCCTTACCTGCTCAATATGCCAAATTTCTCCATCCCTAAATCACACAATCTTGTTCAGGTGGATGTTTTAACTGCCTCTTCTCACGCAACTTCATTCACGCTGAGTATTTTTCTCTTTGATATCGGGGTAAGAGCTCATACAATTTACTTTCTAGTGGTGTGAGTTTCTGAAGATGTTTGCAAAGCTTTCTCCTTCTGCAAAAAGATTTTGTCTAGCTATTCCATCTCTTAACTTCATTTGCTTCTCTTAGCAAATTTCTGCTAGATTTCTAAGACGATTACTCTTTGGTATTCCTTTTAATTTTAATTCTTAACGCTTTAATTTTTATCCACTGTTTTTATATTTTGACATTTTGTTGTGCACCACCTAGAGTTGCTTTCTAAGGGAGATGGGCAGTTCAGAAATGTGAAAAATAATTTCCTAATTACATTTCCCTGCTCCGAAATTCTTAAAAACATTTCATTTTCCTTTTGCCACTTTCCTCTTTCCGTTGTCATCTTAATTAAGATATCTTCTATTGTCCTTTATTATCTGGCTTTGAAAGCTTGCAAACTTTATCTCCCATCCTTGCTAAAGACCTCCATCTTTCTGTAGCCACCATAATATATTATTCTGAAGGCCACTTTGGTTGGCACAGTATTTCTTATCATTCCTATAGCTTCTTCAGGTCTCTTTCCCATAAGTTATAAATATTAAATTTCCCTATCAGTGATTAAATATTCTGACTGAATGTCCTTCAAGACAAATCCTATGCTTTTCAATTCAGTTGCTTTGGTTTTACCAACTTAACTCCTTTTTTGACACAATAATTCGTAGTCTGTTCCACAACCTGCACATGGAAGTGATGGGGCTCAACAGCCTGAACCTCTCCAACTTCTGTTCCTAATATTAGTCAGCTGGATTTCTGTGTCCAATCAAGCAACGATCAGACATTTTATGGAGTCTGTGTTTGTGTTGCCTGAAACAGCTGTTAGCAATAAACCAAGAATTCTCTTTGCCAAACATTGTTAACGTACTCCACTCCGGAGCTTCCTATGATTCCAGATTCTTCCATTTCTTCAACCTCTGTATTTCCACCACCTTTACCTTTACCTTTTTACCTGCTTGAAGTTGCATTAAGTAGCTCATCTTTTCCAAAATTGCGTTGGTAATAAATGCACGCACTTCTCAAAAGGTTTCTGCTGATTCTGAGAGGAATGGGCCTGGCACACTCTTAGTGATGTCCTTTTTATGTATCGTTGTCCTTCATTCCTTCTTATAAATGTCCTGAATAACTGCATCAAGTACTTTATGAGCATGCCTATATATGTATATAAAAATGTATATTCCAATAGAAGAGAATATGCTGTATGTAGCTCAGGGTTGAACTGCGGAGTCCTTGGTACTGGGTTGGGTTGATTGTTTGCAGATGCTTTATTGCCCAGCTAGGTAAAATCATCAGTTTGAATAGATTTTGCTTCCTGTTTATATACAATAGTTTGCCCTGCCAGTTTTGGTAGGAATGGAGTTTTCTCCTTAAATACAATACTGCTTTTTGCTAATTGTTTGTCTGGAATTAATCACTGCTTATCTAGATGTAAACTGGAGAAAATGTCTTCTGGTCTTTGTTTTTTTTTTAATTGCCTCTTTTGAAAAAGTAAATATGGTCCATTTGGTAAATATGGACTTTTTAAATATATATAATTAAGATGACATAAATAAAAAGAAAAGATTTGAGAAAGCAGCCATAGCTTACTCTTCACCATTGCAACATTATAGGTTGCTCTTTGTTTTGCAAATCTAGTCAAGTGAGCCCAAATAATAAATAAAATCTCTGAGATTTTCTGAGATGTTCCTTTGCTCACAAGCATTATTCTCACCATTTACTATTCAGGGTTTAAATTATACCATTATTTAAAATGGACCACTCTGTCCACACAAAACTGGTCCTAAATTTTTTTCTGTTTAGTGCCCTTTATATCTACTTTGGCTTTTCTTATTGACTTGCTTCCTGCATTCCAAATTCGAACTCTATTGCATGTGTTCTTCTGAAACAAAAGCAAAAAAAATCACCATTCAATAGTGCCATTACCATTAAAAGGTAACCAGCATCTAACCTCTGCTTTTTTTCAAACCTTAGATTCTGTTTTCCATAGATTTTCTCTGAATAAAGGCAGACATCTTCCTATATCCAGTCAAATAATTTCCACTGTTGTTTTCTTTAACAGAGATGTATATTGGTGTTGGTCAATGGGCCATGCAAAAACAAATAAATTAACATATTCAAATTAGCTTTCTTGTTACTTTTCCCAAAGAGGAATCCATGGCAGTCAATAGGAAGCAGAAGGAAGTAAATTAGAAGATTTAGAAGACTGCAATCAAAAACCCAGTTGTGGAAGGGAAGAAAAAAAAAGGGCTGCTGCATGTATTTTGCAGGATGTCTGATTTTGCTGGGCTTATTGTGACAGGTGACTCTAGACCTAGATTAGAACCATTTTATAAAATGAAAGGCAGTCATATACGGTAATACAATTCCAGGATTGTTTTTTCCCCTGCTGTATTCAGTGGGGTTTGGAAAGCATTTCATGATCAATACTTAGAAGACCTCCAAGGTCCCTTCCAACTTGGTATTCTGTTAACTGGGAAACCGTGAGCGCCCTAGATCAAGCCAAATCCAAAACACTTAATTCTCTGCCCAAGTAGGGATTGACATTTAAGCAATTTTTATCAAACAGCCTCTTTCTAGCCTCTGCCTCAACACATTTAGTGAAGGCAAACCCAATCTTCCTCTTCAAAATTGGATCACTATAGAGCTGCTCTTATTTTTAGGAACTTTTAACATTCAATCAAAAGTTGCATTTTTTCAGTTTAGGATTGTTATAATGTCCTTGCCTAACTTTTCTGAAGCCTAAACCTAATTCATGTAGTCTCTGCTCTTAGGCTATAAAAGCTCTCTTTTGACCCCATTTCTCCAAATCTTTTCTAAAGTGTGGCTACGATGGACAGAGTACCCAAAAATACCCCAAACTGGGCTTGATCAAATTCTCTCTTGATTTGGACACTACAGGCGTCCAACTTATACACACAATTGGGACCAGAATTTTCATTGCCAAGCAAGCTGATTGTTAAGTGGATCACACCTGATTTTATGATTATTATTTTTTTGGCCACAGAGATTAAGTGAAGCACTGCAGTTGCTCAGTGAATCATGCAATCCTGAAGGGAATCTGGCTTCCACCGTTGACTTTTCTTGTCGGAAGTCAGCTGGGGAGATCAAAAGTGGATGCTGCAAGAGCTATAAGTACATGCAATGATGGTGATTGTGAGGCCAGATCGTAAGTCACTTTTTTCAATGCTATTATAACTTTGACCGATGGTTGTAAGCCGAGGACTACTGTATACTTCTGTTGGTCAATATAAGATTTGAATTAACGTGACTAGTTGCCATGATCATAATAAAATGAAGAAGTTTAAGGTGTTTGGCTTTTGTTTATACGGATATTAGAACATCCAACGGTTGGAATGATACTACTGTCAACTCTACAACAAACCTGGCTGAAGCCATCTTGCTCATTTTCGGTTGCCACGAGAATGGGGGGAGGGATAGGGAATTTTATGCTAGTCTAAACAATTCTCTGTCCCATGGAGACCAAGGTCATTCCTGTTTGTCAGACTGGGGGCTGAGCATTATGTTAGAAAGCCCGCCAAACTATTCCATTGGGAAATGGAGTTGATTGCATCGTTTCTGGGGTGGGAAGTTTAACTTCGTAATAGTGTAACTTTTTGGAGGGCACTTTAGTCTTGATTTCGCTTATGACTGTGCTGATACTTTGCAGCCAATATATGTTCTTAGAGGAAAACTTAAGCCTCAGAGTTCTGTTTTAGTTGGTCTCATCTATCAGAACCATGACATTAAATCAGTTCTTCATATCATAAAGAAGAATCCCAGAGGGACCAGATAAGAGGGAAAATCTAAAACCCCAAACTCCATCTCTTTACCCCAAGGGTCTTCAAACTTAGCAACTTTAAGACTTGTGGACTTCAACTTCTGGGAGTTGAAGTTGCCAAGTTTGAATGCTTTACCCCGTTCTGCAATGGGTGCTATCCTGCACAGATTTGTGCAGGTTTAAAAATGATTGCTGCAATTCTTGTCTCCCTCTACATGCCTGGAGAGAAAAGAAAACCTCAGGTATAATATTCTCTGTACTCATTCATGGATTTTGCTAACCTACTGACCTAGTTTACACAACACATTCAAGCATAACATGGGTAGGTCTAATCCCAAATTCAGATAAAGGATTATGATTGAGATGTATCCCAACTACATTTTGTATTGTGGCTTGCCTAACTGTTTATCTCCCCCTCACCCTTTACGCAGGTGTGTGTGCTTAATTATTCCTGCTTTGGGCTTCCAGCCATAGAGAAGAGAGACAGGAAGAGCAATAGAATTCAGGCTATTATATTCAGGCTATTATATCTTCATTACACTTAGCTGTATTTTCTCCTCCTGTGCCTATGCAGAAATGACATAGGAGAAAGAAAAGAATGGGAGGAATCTCAGCTCCATCTAGAATGGCCAACTGAGCCATTTTGGATTTTATTTTTGGAAGGGAGGGAGGAAAGTCAGGCCTAACACATCCATCGTTAGTGTTAGAGCTGGTTTAGCATGTTAGGCAAGCACACTCATTGTGGTTTGTTTGGCTTTGATTTAATTGTACTTAGTGAATATTGCCAGCTCTGAATTATTCAGCAAACCCCCAGCTATCCAAATTTTATCCTGTGATTGGGAATGTGTAGGAATGAAGAAGAGACTGCTATCTGTTCTAGCCTGTTTCATGGCTTATCTTCTCTTTAATGGATAACTCTTTGCATCTATTACATACAAGGAAGGCTTTCTGCAGCCTCAAAAATTTGCTGAAAATGAGTAATTGGAAAGGTCAAAGAAGGGGTCATGTGAAAGGGGAATTGAAGGGAAAGAAAAAGAAAATGTATAGTGGGAATGCGTAATGACAGTGGCTGCACTCTGAACAGAAAGCTAATCATAAAAGTAGAGTCTGTAGACATTGGTGCTCCATCTCGCAAATTAAACAGGTCTGGGCATGGACATTACGTGGAGGTGAGCCTGGCTCCCTAGCAAGAAGCCTGAACAGCTTTTGTTTATGAAAAGGCATGTTTATTAGATGTGGTAATGTTAGGTCTTTCTGTGGTATAAGGTTTTTGTATGTGTGTGCTACTCCTAAATGGATCAGCACAATCATCCCAACAGATTCTTGTTCCCATCCCAGATTTCTAGGAGCCTGAAGGAACCTTTGCGCACTATTGTATTAAGGTACTACTTACGTTCCTTCTATAGATAGGTAGAAAATAATGCCACCACAAGTTTTGCAGGAGCTGTGCTGGCACAGTGGTTAGAATGCAGTATTGCAGGCTGATTCTGCTCACTGCCAGCAGTTCGATCCTGACCGTCTCAAAGTTGACTCAGCCTTCCATCCTTCCGAGGTCAGGAAAATGAACACCCAGATTGTTGGGGGCAATATGCCGACATACGCACACTGCTCAGAAAGTAATGTAAAGCACTATACAGCAGTATATAAGTTTAAGTGCTATTGCTATGTTTATGTGTGTTTTGAGTTACTGCTACACCGTGTTCTGGTTTGTGAGTGTGCCACTTGCCCTAGTCAAAAAGGATATTAGGAAAGTTGTACTACAGCCATCCTCTTTCTGCTAGAGATCATTAACAAGTACACCCAAGTATTAGGCATGGCCCAGCCTGAAATCTGACTGAAAAGTGTCCAGACAATCTTATTATTTCCACAGCCTCTGAAGCTACAACCATCTTCCTCTCAACAAACGTCCCGCAAAAGGAAAGGTTGAAGACTGGATTAAAATTGCCTTGGTCTGTTGAGTCTAATGATGGCTTCTTGAGGAGGAGATATACTACCACCTACTACTCAAAGAGGAATTCAGTATCCAAACAGAGGTCACCTCCCAAGAGTCCTTTACCAAAAAGTAATGGCATGAATTGGGTGAACCAGTTTGGGATAGTGAGTTAGGCACCAGGCTAGAAACCAGGAGACCATGTAGCCAATGGGATGACTTTGAGCCAAGAACCCCAAAGATGAAGGTAGAAAGGGCAAACCACTTCCCAAATCTTTCCAAGAAGACTGGATTTGTTCATGCAGTTGCCAGGAGTCAACACTGACTTGAAGGCACACTCAAACAAAAAGATAAATGAATCCAGTCTGTGTCTCATTCAACTCAACTGGACCTGCCCAATTGCTGTCCAACTTAGAACAAATCCAAATGACTATTCCTGATAATGGCCCTTAGCAACAAACATTCATTAGTTGATTATTTGCAGACATGTGAAGACCCACAAAACAGATTTGTTTTACCATTCTTACCGCAATCCCTAATGTGGACTCATATATATTTTCAATTGGATTCACTCTTCATTCTTCTCCCAAAAAGCTCTGGGTCACTTCTGACATCTCATCTTCTCAGAAATGAGGCTAAAACTCTTCAAACACACACACACACACACACACACACACACACACACACACACACCAGGGAACTCTTAAGGATCAATAAACAGGAGCAGACTACTTTAGATCAGGGGTCTCCAAACTTAGCAACTTTTAAGATTTGTGGAATTCAACTTCCAGAATTCCCCAGCCAATTCTGGGAATTGAAGTGCACAAGTGCTAAAATTGTCAAGTTTGGAGACCCCTGCTTTGAGATCAAGCATCCTTATCACAAATCTATCTCAGGTGTCCATTCACAACAGATCCACAGGAAAAATCCCATTCATTTCTTTTATCACATATTTTTATACCTCTTTCTTTTCTCTCTTCTGCTTCTCCATCAGGAATGCCGGGACTCTCCTAAATCCTAGTTTAGGAAAACCACAATAGTTCTGGAGCTCTCTCACTGCCTTTTTGTTGTTGTTGTTGGCAGGTATCTTTTCCATATGTTCCTTTTTGCCCCTTCCCACAGATAGCAGTCACTTTGTCTTCCATGTTTTACCTCTTTATATTACATATTTAGCCACCTCTGGAGCTAATCCAAGGGTAAAGGACTTCCTCATTGGTCTGGTGCCACAAAAGAGCAAACAATTGGCCTTGGTTTACTGAATGCTGACCATTTTGTCCAGTATCTTAACCATCTTTGTTCTGGCTGATTGCTACTTTCTGTTTTAAAGTTTTTATTTTACATGTGTCAGTTAAAAAAGAGAACATACACTGCACATCAAAGCCATTATGGCCTAGGGCAGGGGTAGGCAACCTCGGCTCTTTTATGACTCGTGGACTTAGCTGACTCAGGAATTCTGGGAGTTGAAGTCCACGAGTCATAAAAGAGCCGAGGTTGCCTACCCCTGGGCTAGGGAGTAGAAGGCTGAGATGCATTTCATTTGTGTCTGTGGCTCATAGCAAGAAATGGGGAAAACCAATCGATTAGAAAAAAGCCCCTATTTAATCTCTGCTGTGTCCTGTCACCTCTATGTCTGAAGTTTGGAGGAAGAGTTAATTGCATATTAACTCTTCTTTGCAGGTCCAGATAACCTATGCTTAAGGCGAGAAACTATTTTAGGAACCTTGGTTGCAGGTTGATTTCATACAACACATTTATTGAATTGATCCATTTGCGGGGGGGGGGGGATTAGGGTAACCGCATAACCAGATATACTAAATGTATACAACACAATCAGCCACAGGAAAATTAACCTAGAAAAATAACCCTTAGCATATTATGTGATGATCTTTATCTGACCTCCTTGTGTTCTGTATGAACACATTTACAGTGTTCCTGTAGTAATAGTCCTAGACTTATGACTGGTTGCTTAGCAACCATTCAAAGTTACAGTGGAGACACCCCCCCCCAAGGGTTATGATGACAGGGTCCCTTCCCATGATCATGTGACTGCATGTCGGGTGCTCGGCAACCAGACCACATTGCTGGTCATGTGCAGCATCCCAGAGTCACATGACTGCATTTTATGACATTTTTGCCAAACCCCGGCATCTGCTTTCAGGTTTGGGCAAAAATGGCCCTTAGTGAAGAACTGGCTTGCTTTATGACCACAGTGTTTGCTTTACAGTCGTCGTGTTTATGATCACGACATTCAATTTTATGATCGTGGCGTTTGTTTAATGACAACCGCCAAAAAAGTAGCGATAATGGGTCTGGTCACATGGTAACCCATTACACATGTCGCAAACTATGACCCTAAAAGACAGGCTTCATTATGGTAATAAGTCAAGGAGAGTCTGGACTATGATTAAAGTACCTTGAGGTCGCATGGGATGTCAGCTAAGATGACATGGCTGAGCGTATCATATAAACACACTCTCTGTTGTTCAGCTGTAATACTGCTCTGCGCAAGAGACATACCCAGTCAGAAAAGTTGCAAGAAATTCCTCCTTCACTTTCACCCTAATCTTTTTTTAAAAAAAATTAACCTACCTGTATTCCCCACCTGTTCATTCCACCCACCCACCCACCCCATTCCTCTGTACTGTTGCTATAGAAGGAAAGATGCATATACAGCAGGGGCCTTCAAACTTGGCCCTTTTATGGCTTGTGGACTTCAACTCCCAGAATTCCTCAGCCAGCGTGCCTCCTGGTGTAAGGTCTCCTGCCTTGGGCAGGGGATTAGATTAGAGGACTTCCAAGGTCCCTTCCAGCCATATGATGCTATGGCCTCCAAGCAGAAACAAAGCAGGCCAGGCACTCTTTCACAAAGTTGTTGTGAACCTTAAATGAGGAACAATCCCATCCATGCTCTGGCCCTGCAACGATAGAAAACATATGCTCAAAGTTGGAGTTGGAGTTCTCTGAACTTTGCTGTTTTCTTGCAGACGTTTCATTACCATCCTAGGTAACATCATCAGTGCTGTTGTCTACATCAGGGGTGTTACCTACCCTGGTAATGAAACGTCTGCAGGAAAAAAAAATCAAGCTCAGAGAAATGAAGAACCTAACAGAGGAGTTGATAACAAGGAAGGGGACAAAAAAAATAAATAAAGCAAATTCCATCTCTTGATTTATGGGCACATTTTAAGGAAGAGAAGCTCTTGGCTAAGTAAAAAAATGGGATCAAGGTTTCTGGCCCTAAGACACTGCTTTATCCTTCCCACCCATACATTTTCTCATCAGTAAAATTAGAGTGGCCTGTTTTCCTTTTGCCATTGATATAGTTGGGTGCATATTAAAGAAACTGGAAGAAATCTTAGACATTTCTGCAAGATTCGATACTTTAAGTACCCATTCTTCTATAGTAGGCAAATTATCCTTCTTCCAGTATTGTCCCACCAGTAACCGTAATGCTGTTATCAAATTCAACATCAGATTGGTTTCTTTAGTATCACAATCTACAACAATACCCAATAAAAACAATTGTGGAGAGAACTTTATCTTTTTCTTAAAAATCTTTTGACTGTTCCACCAAATTTTAATCCAAAAAGCTTTTATATTTCTACAAGTCTACCACATATGAAAATAAGTGGTATCTAAACTACCACATCTCCAGCATTTAGACTGTAGGTTAGGATACATATTAGACAACTTTTTGGGATCCAAATGCCATCTATAAAACATTTTATAAAAATTTTCTCTTAAATTTTGAGCCTGAGTAAATTTAACATTTCTAACCCAGATTACCTCCCAAGTATCCAACGGAATTGGTTCCTGGAATTGTCTAAGATTTCTGCTTATTTGAAGGATCATTCACAAGAAAGATATATTTCAGTTTGGAGAAGATGGATAGATTATATTCAGAATAAATATGGGACTAAAAAGTTCCACTTAGCTTATGAGTAGATTTTAGAGGGATATTGTTATTAATTTTAGTATTAGTATTGATTATATTTTTGTTTAAGTTATTATTACGTTTTTAATAATTTGAATGTATCTATGTTAAAGGGGAGTTAAAGCACATTATGAATTTGGTTAATTTTATAATGGATAATTTTAGTTAGAATATGATTATTATATCTATAACCCTGTATTCAGCTCTGGGAAGTGGGGGGGAAGGGGGGTGGGTTGGGGTGGGTGGGTTTTGGGATATGTATTGTAAAATTTTTTTGTAAAACTCTTTAATAAAAAAAGAAACGAAGAAAAACAAAAGTTTTACACACACATGTATAAAACCAGGCATTCAATAAATAAACTGAGCAAAGTATTGAGGTCTGAATGTCCCTACTGGGAATGTTTGTGGCTGGGCAACACCACATATCACCATCTCCTTTAACAAGTTTTTTTAAAAAAAAAACAGTTTATAGGTATTTTAAGTAGATAACACAGAAAGATCTTGTAGCAGCTTTTTTAAACCGTAGAGGCAGATAAAAGTTGGAATATGATACATATGTTGTCTATGGAGACCAGGTTAAGCTGTACAGTCCAACTTGGGTAGAGACTCCATTTTCAAGAACTTCAAAAGAGAATCCACCCACACAAATCCCACAACAGGTAAAACTGGTTAGGTGAGCCTTCTGTTTTAAAGCCAGACTCTGTGGGACTCCTGTACCTTTAGTAACTAGATAAAAGGAAAGATCATTTGACCAGCTGGTTTATATAAAAATGCACCTGCCAACATTCTTTTAATTAACACAATGTCTTAATTGACTTAGTGCTGCCATTTCTAATTTTCCACGTGGCAGCTTAATTCTTTTATGGAAGAGAGAAAAACATTCTAAACACAGAAATAAAAACAACAGAATAAAAAAGCCTCAGTTACACCAGTTCTATTTGTCCAGCCATGAGGTGGGCAATCTCATGCTTTTGAGGGGTGTGAGAACTGCAGAGCACAAGGCAATAATGCAAAGTGGATGGATCGGTATCAGTCTTGATTTAACACAGAAGCTATTCCTGAGTTAGCTTCCCATGTGCTGTGTTTCTCCGCCTCAGCAATTTCAAGATGTGAGGACTTCAGTTCCCAGAATTCTGGTAGAATTCCCCATGCTGGCTGGGGAGTTTTGGGAATTGAAGTCCACATATCCTAAAAGTTGCTGAGGTTGAGAAGCACAGGCCTGTGCCATCACTCCAGGCAAGTTCTCTTCAGCTCTTATCAAAATATACTTGAAAGGGCTGTGCTACTAAGTGTCTAAGGGGAGGGGGTGTTTCTAAAGTGTCATTCCTCCCCTCCCTCATCCACTCCAGTAAATAATTTATATACCCAGACTCTAGTGATGACTAGATAATCCGCACCCCATTGAGTAATTGTTTCAGACCCATTTCATTTCCTAAACAGAGAAACAGAATGACCAAGGGCAGGCAAAAAAGCAGTGGGAACAGAAGTGACTTCCAACTTCCTGATAGCCTCCCACAGAATTTTCTTGTAGGAATATGACAGGAAGCATCAGAAATCAATCCTTCCTTCTTTCCTTCCTTCCTTCCTTCCTTCCTTCCTTCCTTCCTTCCTTCCTTCCTTCCTTCCTTCCTTCCCTCTCTCCCATTCACCTTCCTTAGTCCCTCCCTGCAGGCAGGTAAGTGGCTGCTGCCGGGTGGAAGAGGTAGTGAAGGATTGTCAGATTGGCTGGGAAACTGCCATGGAATATTGAAAATGAAGATGACATCACTGCAGCAGAGTAGTAGCTGGTAGTTCCTTTCAAGCA
The DNA here is from genome assembly GCF_947247035.1 of Vipera ursinii. Classification (NCBI taxonomy): domain Eukaryota; kingdom Metazoa; phylum Chordata; class Lepidosauria; order Squamata; family Viperidae; genus Vipera; species Vipera ursinii. Next base: position 79,684,389 of record NC_139515.1, on the reverse strand, counting down.
GGCACAACTGAAATTTCATGCCCTCGGGAGTCATGAGTCCCAGATTTTGGACACCTTTCATAAGTTAGCCCATTTGAGATACTTTGATTGCCCTATGATACACCGTTTTGCCCATTTAAAGGTCATAACAATGAGAATTTAGCAGCAGGTAGATCAGACAAGAACAACTTTATCACTTCCATTAGAAAAACATTCACCATACAGAGAGACACAGGCAGTGTCACATGGACAGAAAAATAACCTTAAACAGTAGGCTATTGAATTTAATGGGATGAATTGCCTTGTGTCCTGAGTAGCTTGCTCAAAGCTAATAATTCATAGCCTCTCACCCACAATAGACAAAAGAGGCTCCTTAAAGGTGCAATACATTTCAAACCATAGTACACATTTAATCCAAGCAGCCCACCTCCCCCTTGGGAGAAGTACCACAACAACTGTTCTTTAAATCTCTCCCTCTTATGTTTGGTTCCAATCCAGTTTCTTTTTCTCTGCTCTTCAAACCTAGATCTTCCTCAGCTGATTCAATGGGCAATTTCGTAGCTGGGGCAAAATGTTTTCCCCTTTTTTTACTTCTTGTGTAGCCACAAGTAGTCTTCCAGGGGTCTTCAAACTTGCCCCTTTTATGACTTGTGGACTTCAACTCCCAGAATTCCTCAGCCAAGCACGCTGGCTGAGGAATTCTGGGAGTTGAAGTCCACAAGTCATAAAAGGGACAAGTTTGAAGACCCCTGTCCTAAAGCTTAGTCTCTTGCTCTCTGTAACAATGGTTGTTAATCCTCATTTAACAACCAGTAGCTTACTGACCATTCAAAATGACGTTGAACTGCTCAAAAGCTACTTAGGGCTCGGTTCCAGAGTTCCAACAGCTGCACCTACAGTCACATGACCACAATTTCAGACACTTATCAAAGGCTCACCTTTGTGGCTAGTGGCAGTATTCCACAATAACATGACCTCAATTTCTGGCTTTTTGGCTGGTTTCAGGCCTTTTTGGCAGGTTTCTGGCAAAAAAAAACACCCATAGAAATATTGATTCACTTAATGAGCATGGCATTCACTTAACAATAACATTCACTTAAACGTTACCACACAAATGTCAGAAAGCAGGCTTTATTCACAAGAGTACCTAGACTTATGACTGTCATGACTTATGGCAGAAATTCCAGACTTCATTGTGATGAACAGATAACACAGTTGGAAGGGACCTTGGAGGTCTCCTAATCCAATTTCCTGCTGAAGCAGGAGACCCTATACCATTTCAGACAAATACTGTCTAATCCCTTCTTTAAAATCTCCAGTGATGAGCATACACATCTTCTGAAGACAAGCTGTTCCACTGATTAATTCTTCTCACAGTCAGGAAATTTCTCCCTAGTTCTAGGTTGCTTCTCTCCTTGATTAGTTTCCATCCGCTGCTTCTTGTCCTGCCTTCAGGTGCTTTGGAGAATAGAATTGACTCCCTCTTCTTGGTGGCAGTCCCTGAGATATTGGAAAACTATGATCAGGTCACCCCTAGTCCTCTTCATTAGCTTAAATGTACCTAGTTCTCACAACTGTTCATCATGCCTCCAGATCCTAATCATCTCTGTTGCTCTTCTCTGCGCTCTTCCTAGATTCTCAACATCTTTATTGTATCACAGTGACCAAAACTGGCCACAGTATTGCAAGTGTGGTCTTACCAACTAACAATATCCTAGCCTACCTAGATAGCTAAACACTTCCTTCTCATTTTCCCTAACCTTTGTTCAAAATTAAACTTCTGTTCCAGGCTGAATTTCTATTTCCACATTGCTCTCCCGTCTCTCTCTCTGTGTTTGCGTTCTACTGTTTTTATACTTTTCCTAACGTTTGACTTTTGTGTCTTGCCTCCCTTCTTTTTTAGGACAGACACCCTCCTTTCTAGAGATCCCTATTTTTTTTAAAAAAAAACCATTTTATTAGAATACAACAAAAGTATTAAAAATGTGAGGAAAAAGAAAACAAGAGAAATGTGAAAAAGAAAGAAAACAGAATGTTGACTTCTCCTTTCTATTAATTGCTATCTTACTATCTTACTATTTCAACTTCTACTTTAACCCATAAATCATAGATCCATAAATCATCAATTCAGTCTTTTCCTCTTTCAGAAAAAAGTCCATATAAGGCTAACCAGTCTTTAAAAGGAATCTTTATTGCAGAGATCTCTAAATCTGATTTCCTTACTGGAAAGAAGTTGTCTGTCGTTTCCCACAGTTTCTACTTCTCTTTATCTAAGCATTTTTAAGGATCCTATTTTCTCTGCTTACAGTTACAGCCTTGTGCAGCCAGATCTTTGGTACCCAAGTTAATTTTCTTACTTGGCAAATTCCTGCCGTTTCATATATTTCTCAACTTAGTTACCTCAGGGTTATGCATCAAAAACTAAAATCCAGGAAAAGCTTCCTCAGGTCGACAATTGGAAAATTTGAAAGCAGAGTGGACCTGTGGAAAGCTACAAGGAACCGCCCTGAGTCCTTCGGGAGAAGGGCGGTATATAAATATAATAAAATAAAAAATAAATAAACCAACATTGGATGAATCCAACGGAGGAGCTGGCACTTGGCTCTGGCAAAAGCTGGGAAGTATGGAAAGATCCAGAGACACTCTGAACAAATGGGGATATCCTGTGGCTTCTGCCCTTTGTGAGTGTGGTGATATGCAGACAACTACACATATGTATTACCTGTTCTTTGTGTCCTGATCAGTCCACGCTTGAGGGCCTCCTGTCAGTGCAACAGAACACAATTAATGTGGCTAGTTTCTGGGCAAGATCAGTTTCATTTCTATATATTTTAATGTATTTTATATTTTATATTTTATGCTATATAGTGTGCCTTATTTTAATTGTGAAGCTCCTGACACGAATATGCAAACAAATAGGGTTATATAGACTAGGATAGGGTTTCGTGTCTCTTAAATGTTAAGCCTGTTTGCGAGAGTATGCTGCAGTACATATGTGATTCCCAACTTAAAATGGCAGGAAACCAGGTCACTGATTTTGGACAACTGTAGCCGGATCCACCCAGAAAACTCCAGAAATTGCCAAAAAGACAAGTGAAGAAACAAAAATCATTGTGGATTCATGTGATTCTCCCCACCTATTTTAGTGCAATTATTATTTAGGTCCTTACTTGGTAGCTCAAGAGAGAAATTATTTATTTATTTATTTATTTATTTTATTACATTTATATACCGCCCTTTCCCGAAGGACTCAGGGCGGTTTACAGGGTGATTAAAAAACAAAGATACAAAAGTTAAAAACAGATTTTAAAAAAGCATGTTATTATTTGTACTTGTGTAGCCCTTTTTGCCAAAGACATCAGTGTTTCACATAAATACCACTAAACACCGCAAAAGCATTTCTGACACTCTAACACAGAGATGGCAAACCTTTCAGAGACCGAGTGCCCAAACTGCAACCCAAAACCCACTTATGTATCGTTGTGTGCCGGGTGGGCATGGCCCTTTGGGTAGGTGTGGCCAATTGGGTGGGCATGGCTGCAGTGGTAACTGCACACTGGGTGGGACTAAAAAGTTCAATCAATCAATTCCAAATTTGCAAGAACTTTTTTTTCCCCACGAGAAGTTGAAATTGATTAATTGAACCTTTTTTTTGGTACATGGGAGTGGAGGCCTAAAGCAAAAAGGTTTTATAAAACCCAGCTGAAGGCCTAGGACTGGGGCAACAGCATGCGTGCCCACAGAGAGGGCTCTGCGTGCCACCTGTGGCACCCGTGCCATAGGTTCACCACCACAGCTCTAACACATTAAAATAAAAATATGTATGGGAAATTTGAAAGAAAGCCAACTTTAAAAACAACAACACAGTAACAGCAAGAAAGGAGTCATCTGGAAAAACCAAAAAAAATGGTTGTGCATTTAAAGTTATCCCTTCATCAATTTCAAATCAATTTTATACCGCAATCCACCAGATGTTGCCATCCAACATTGAAGTTTAAAGTGATTGAAAGATTATTAAATGCATGAGAAACAGATTTGTGATACTGCAGAATTTGCTGGAAGATGATCGTAGTATCCCTTTAAAACAGACATGTCAAACTCGCAATGTCACGTGATGTTGCACAATGTTATCAGGATGGTTTTGCCATTGCTAGCAATGGGGTGGGCGCAGCTTCCAGATGACGCGTCAAGCCCGCGGGACTGCAGTTTGACACCCCTGCTTTAAAACATTCACTTCTTTATTCTGGCTTTCCTGTTGCATTCAACTGCTTAAAGCAGCCCTATCTTTTCTGAGATCCCTGCAGATTTTCATCAGAAATCTATTACCCATTTTCATACCTCTGTATTTTGTACTGCACAGGAGGAAAATTGCAACTATTAGAAACCATTAGTAGGAATTGTTCACATTTGCTTATTAGGGTTTCCAAAATTATTTTGTTTCTTTAGATCTGCAATTATAAGATTAGGATGAAGGAAGGGAGGAGAGTAGGTTGCTTGAGATTTGACTGAAATAAACTAACCTGCACGATAATTAATGCCAAACAATAATAACGTTGTCTAATTTATTTCATGTTAATCAAGGGAACCAGGCAGAAACCTTTAATTTGATTTCAGTTGTTCAGGGAGAGGAATTGTCCAAGCTTTCATGGTACAAACTCACCCACTGTGCCTATATTAATGGAGAATTGTTGGAACTAAAACACTTAACGCTCCGGTCTTACTGGGTGTGCTAATGTTTACTCATATAAAAATAATAACTTTAATATTTATGATTGCACATAATTATGTCATAAAGAAAGCATCGACACAGTTCAATCTGCTCTCCAAGACTCAGGATCAAATTGTGTCTGTCATCTTGATCTTCTAAATTTTTCACCCAATCCCTAGATTCCTGATCAAAAGAGGAAACATCCCGCGGCTGCCTCAATATAATTAAATGTAGGCATGAGATGAGAGCAACTTGTATGGACTTGTAGTTAACCAAGTTCAGAGTGACCATGAGTAGTAATTTTCACGCAGTTAAAGTGAACCAGATGTTTCCAAGCAAGTGCCAGGAGGCATTTAATCACCCAAGAAGCCAAGGTTTGGTTTAATCATGGTTGTCTTAACCATATTTTGACCACTGCAGGGTGTCCTCGACTTTCAACAGTTTGTTTAGTGACCATTCAATGCCGTTAACAACGGCACTGAAAAAAAGTGACTTATGACAATTTTTCACACTTACAACCATTGCAGCATCCCCACGGTCACGTAATCAAAATTCAGATGCTTGGTCACTGATTCATATTTATGATGGTTGCATTATCCCAGGATCACGTGATCCCCTTTTGCAACCTTCTGACAAGTAAAGTCAGTGGGAAAACCAGATTCACTTAACAACCGTGCTACTAACTTAACTGCAGTGATTCACTTAACAACTGGGGCAATAAAGGTCATAAACTGGGGCAAAATTCACTTAACAAACGTCTCACTCAACAACAGAAATTTTGAGCTCCATTGTGGTCGTAAGTCGAGGACTACCTGTATTGTATATCCTGCCTTTATAACAAGTCTAAATTGGCATACGAACAAAATGGCATACACCTAGAATGACATTTTTGAACTTCATCATAAAATAGGGCGAAATTCACTTAACAAATGTTTCGCTTAGCAACATAAATTTTGGGTTCAGTTGTGGTCGTAAGTTGAGGACTACCTGTATGGTAGCCTAGTTCAGGGATAGGCAACCTTGGCTCTTTTATGACTCGTGGACTTCAACTCCCAGAATTCCTGAGCCAGCCATGCTGAGGGGAAAGGGAGAGTTTCCAAGCTGAGCCATGCTGACTCAGGAATTCTGGGAGTTGAAGTCCACGAGTCATAAAAGAGCCAAGGTTGCCTACCCCTGGCCTAGTTCAAAGTCAATGCCTGTCCATATATAAAGATTTCCAAGTCTTTCCAAGATTTCCATTTACAAGGGCTTAGTAAAATGCATGAAGGAGGATATTTCAAATAGCTGCTAATGCAGGTAATTTGCCACTAATAGCTTAGAGTGATGGCTGCAACGTATGGTAGCTGCCCTGAACATCGATATAAGGTAGTATAAAGTGAAAAGGACATTTAAGCTGTGGTCATATGCTTCATGAGTCTGAGCCGCCTTTCCACATGATGGGATTTCTCTTTTCCTCTCTTTCAGATCTTGGGGAAAAGTCTTCACCTGTCCTTTCAGATAGTCCTCAACTTACACCCTCATTTGGGATCAGAATTTCCATTGTTAAGCAAAGCGATTGTTAAGTGAGTCATGCCCAAATTTACGACCTCTTTTTGCCATGGTCGTGAAACGAATCACACGGTTAAGTGAATCACATGGTTGTGAAGGAAATCTGGCTTCCCCCTTTGACTTTGCTTGTCAAAGCTGGCTGGGAAGGTCATGAATGGGGATCATGTGATCCTGGGATGCTGCAGCTGTTGCAAATGAATTGGCCTATTGTAGGGTTAGGCAACCTTGGCTCTTTTATGACTCGTGGACTTCAACTCCCAGTATTCCTGAGTCAGCGACTCAGGACTTCTGGGATTTGAAGTCCACAAGTCATAAAAGAGCCGAGGTTGCCTACCCCTGGCCTATTGCCAAGCACCTGAATTTTCATCATGTAACAGTGAGAATGCTGCGATGATCGCTAGTGTATCAGTGTTGTTGTAACTTTTGAATGGTCACTACGTGAATGATTGTAAATTGTGGACCACCTGTAATGGTGCTCCTATCCTACACTGTTAGGATAGCCATGACAATTAGAACTAGTTCTGGCTTTCCGAAGATCAAGGGGAAAGAAATGAAGCCTGACATTGGACAAACAGGAATGCAGCTTCTATGTCTCGGACTGTGGTTGACTAAAGATGTCCAGGGCAGAGCAATTTAGATTGGCAGGAATGGTGAAAAAAGACGCATATAGAGGCACTTCCCATTGCACCTCGTCCAAATTTATCTACCTTTTACATTGGTTTATATCAGAGCAATCACCGAACTCAGGTTTGAGACCCGAGTGCTACGTGATGGGGTGAGCTCCCGTTCCTTGCCTCAACTCCTGACCACCTAGCAATCTGAAAGCATACAAATGTGAGTGGGTTAATAGGTACCACTTCAGTGGGAAGGTAACAGCGTTCTGAGCAGCTTTGGTGTACAGCCATGCTGGGCAAATGAACATGGAACTACACTGGCTCCCTCAGCTAAGAAACAGAGATGAGACCGTGCCCTAGAGCTGAACATGACAGGAAAAGGACCTTTTATATTAGAACAATAATTAAAATATAAATCAAACAAATCTACACACCTACAAAGTCATACTCTGAGCGGCTCTTACTGAGAGTTTTTTTTCTATGTCATCTCTTGAAAGAAAGAACTCAAAAGCAACAATATCTCAAAGGCCATTAGGCAATCTAGGTAACTGTGTAAATCTATGTCAGATAATCTGGCTTGCATTTATTACAGAAATAATGTACTTGGCATCTAGATTAGCAAGTTACCTTTGAAGAATTAAGAATTAACTGATTAAGAATTAATCATTAAGATATTTTTCTACTTCTTTTAATGACAACTGGACTGGCCAGTGATGCTTCAAAAAGAGATTCCTGTAGAAAATAATAAATTAAAAACTGGACTTTGATTTCTCTCTCTCTCTCTCTCTCTCTCTCTCTCTCTCTCTCTCTCTCTCTCTCTCTCTCTCTTGCTTATGTTTATATTTTCTGAAGTATTGTTCATCAGTTCTCTTGGCTCATTTTTAGGTAAATGGAAAAAGGGGTGTGAGACACTTTTGTAATCCTGTAATTCATCTTAAGTCCTTAGGAAAGAAAAGATATAAATTAAAGAATGGTTAACAATGCAATTTTAATCTCCACCCAATCCGTAGATTTAAGGGAGATGATCCACATGATATTTTATATAGGAATAGGGAACTCATTGTCCATACTCATCCCCTTTGTAGTGAAAAGGCCACCAACCTTACTCAAGAGAGAGATATCAATGGTTTGAGTTAACCTCATGCTTTGCAGAAGAGCAAAGCAAAAAGCTACAGGCAAAGCTGACTAAGCAACTAGCAAGATCAAATGAGAAATATTTCCCATCCAGAAAATTCTTAGAACTTTTGAATTGTTCTGTAGATGATAATATAAAGGTCCTTGTGTGGTGATAAAAAAAATATGGAAGTGGATATATCCAAAGGTTGAGCTTTCTCCTAGCATGCTCTAAATATTAGGCAAACAATCCCACAATTAGATATTTTAAGCTCTGGATTCTTTTCAAGTTGGAACATCTTCATACTACAGATACTCCTTGACTTAAAACTTAGTGACCGTTCGAAGTTACAATGCCACTGAAAAAGGTGACTTATGACTCTTTTTCACAACTTACGACCATTGTAGCATCTACCTGGTCACATGATCAGAATTCAGATGCCCGGCAACTGACTCATATCTATGAGAGTTGTCGTCCCCCAGGGTCATGTGATCACCTTTTGCAACTTTCTGGCAAGCAAAGTCATTGAGGGAGCCCAATTCACTTTACAACTGTGTTACTAACTTAACAACTGCAGTGATTCACTTAGTAGCTGTGACAAGGAAGGTTGCAAAATGGGTTAAAACTGTTAAGAAATGTCTCACTTAGCAACAGAAATTTTGGGCTCAATTGTGGTCGTACGTTCAGGACTCCTATAGTAACTTGTCTGAATTCCTTTAGATTAGAAGGTCGTATAAGCCCCCTGCACACAACAGCTAGACTTAGGAACACCTTTCATGTGTAGGTAATATGGGGAACACTAGAGGGCTGACAAGGTCAAACATGATAATTAAGAAATCACAGGTATTTCCAGCCAAGCCTGTCTCACCACCGGTTCTACCTGGTGTAAACACGGCTGCCTGACTTGAATGGAGCTTGCAGTCAAAGAAACTACAAGGGTGTGGCCAATTGTTTGAAGCCACTTATTCTCTTAAAAGGAATACGGAGCTTTTAAACTATGGTATTAAAGGCATTTAGGTGAAGTCATTATTAATTGGACAGTTTATGTGTATGGTGATTATGTTGTTGTTGTGTTTTTGCAGAAAGTCTGAGCTTATTAAATTAGGATATTTTCAGCTACTCTTGTCAGCAGTAAAATTTATTTTACCGTGATGCCACTGGGCCAGGACACCCAGTTAGAATTCCGGGTCTGTCTGCTTACAGTTCAGCATTGCCGTATTTTTAATTGAAAAATACCACGACAAGACCTATCTTGCCTTCCCACTCCGAGAGAAGGCCTCTGCAGTATAGAGATGCAAGCGTGACTGCGGTTGCGTTCTAAACTCTTTTAAAACCTAAATGGGGGGAAAAAAGGATAGGGAAAGGGAACAAAAAAAATGAAGGAAAAGAGGGAAGGAGAAACGTTGCTATCTAGTAAAGGAAGGAAATAGGGAGAGGAAAACAATGAAAAGGGAAAAAGAAAGTGTGTTAGGAAGGAAAAATAGGAAAGAAAGTCAATGGGAGGGTAGAGTATATATGAGATTTTGAAACATCTTGTAATATGTAGATAAGAATTTACAGGTTATACAGGTAGTCCTCGATTTATGACTTCTAATTGAGCCTGGCAATGATGGCCGTAAGTCATGATGGTTGCAAAGGGGTTCATCATGTGACCAGCCCAATGTTATATATATATATTTGTAGCAGTTGTTAAGCAAACTCATTGGTTCGCTATAGGCCAGTAAGTGCCAGTGTCCAGCAAAACCATCATAAATTGAGGGTCATGTGACCGTGGGATGCTGCAAATGGCTGTAAATGCAGGCTGGTTGCCAAGTGCCCAAAACGTGGTCACGTGATTGCAGAATGGAGGCAGCCATTGAACTTTGGAACCAGGTCAAAAGTAGCTTTTGGGAGGTTGAATTGTCACTAGCGCCCAAACGCAGGACAAGAAGCAATGGATGGAAACTAATCAAGGAGAGAAGCAACCTAGAAGTAAGGAGAAACTTCCTGACAGTTAGAACAATTAACCAGTGGAACAACCTGCCTCCAGAAGCTGTGAATGCTCCAACACTGGAAGTTTTTAAGAAGAGACTGGACAGCCATTTGTCCAAAATGGTATAGGGTTTCCTGCCTGAGCAGGGGGTTGGACTAGATGACCTCCAAGGTCCCTTCCAACTGTATTATTATTATTATTATTATTATTATTATTATTATTATTATTATTATTATTATTATTATTATTTGACCTGTTATAAGTCAAAGCAGACGGCTGGCAAGAGAAACAGTCCTTTAATAACTGCCAATGTTCCCCAAAAGCTCCCACATATGCTGGCAAGCCTTCAACCGCATACACACACACACACACACACACACACACGTGAGCCTTTCAGCTGCCACTGGCTGAAGGCAATTTCAGTACAGCCAGAGAAGTATTCAGTATCCTCAAGGCCAGACAGATAACAAGAAAACAAAACAGAAACTTAAATGAAATCCTTTTAAATCTCAGCTTGCCTGCAGTCTGCAAGGAGAGACTCAGAAATGCAGTCTGCGGTCGTAAAGCAGGAAACCAGCCAGTCCGGTATTCAAGGTGTCCAGGTTAAACAAAGATAAGAGCACAATTCACAACTGTCCCAAGATACCACGTTTGTTCCCGGCAAATGCCCCACCCCACTGCGTCTCCTTACATCTTAATCCCCAGGTGTGCCTTGTGGAGTCCTGTATGTTGTTCTCTCCTCCTCCTCTGCTCTCCTTGTTCTTGGATCAGGTGGGGGAGGGGGCCTTGCTCCTCACCTGAACTCTGCCTCCCCTGTTCCAAACCGGGCCCGGGCCTGCCTCAGCCTGCTCTTCCCCACAGTCCTCTGAAGCCACAGACACCTCCTCCTGGGCCTCAACATGGTCCTACGCCAGCTTCCTCTCCTGGGATTCAGGCTCCAACGGAGGCGCGACAAGAGCCCTCTGGCTCTCTGCCCTAAACCCAATCTAGAAGGAGGCCGTACAACATGGAGAAAAATATCTCTCCCCCCACCCCAAACCCCTGTCCTCAATTAGTACATGAGAGTTCCAGGGATATATAGCAGTCACTCCAGGCATTCGTTTTCTTGTCAGATCCAGAGTATGCAAAATGGGAAGAAATGGAACTCCACGATTGTGTCAACCACCACTCCAATTGCACCACAGTTGGGTGTGATAGCCTCCCAACCTGGTTTGCAGGACAGTGTTTGATCCTACCAAATAAGAGACCTTTTAACTGCACCCTCACCCATCGCTCCCCAAAGCTGGAATTTAGAACTGCACCACATAAAATAAATATTGATCGTCTCTTGTGTGCCCTCTGGGAGGAAATAAAGCCACCGTAAAGATTTGCAGGTCAATAATTCCGGTGAAGTAATCAAATATAATAACAAGATTTCATTGGAGGGGGAAAAAAAATCCATGGTGGCTCATTAACAAGTTCTGGCAGCAGATGAGGCATGAATGAATTGTGTCACTCTTATACCTGGAAAGGGTGCAAATAACCTCGGCCACTGGCATGTTTAAGGGACATTTGTACACATGAACTAAATTCCTGCCTAAACCTCATTTCTGACTAGGAATTGGTTTCCTTGAATACAGAGTCCCTTGAAGGCAAGATTGCTTCTTACCTATCTTCCTTAGAAGCAGAGAGAGGATGATGGACTATAAGATTGAATCATAAATCGCCACACTTCATTTTCAGGTCATTCATACAAGGATTATTTTTGCTGAAGCTAACCATGCCTTCCTCCAAGGCTAACTGGGTTATGGCGTTTCCTGTAATCCAACTATATGTGTCATATGAAGATACTCAGTAAAATAACTTAGATCAGTCTTGATCCTTCTAGCTGTGGAAGTTACTTCCAGAATCGCCCAGCCAGGTGCTAAGCATAACAGGATGAAGTCCAGAAAAGTGGAGAGCATTAAGATTGAGAAAGCCCACCACAGAGTGACACATTGGGTATGTTCACGCAACACACTTAACTAGGTCAGTTAAAAAGGTAGTGTTTGATCGTGGGTTCTGGACCACATGGCCAAGATGGACGACTCAGGACAACAGGGTTCACATAGCACACTTTATTGATTCAGCACAGACTGGGAGAACAAAGGCAACTACCCTCTTATATACCTAGGCAGGTATACATTGCACCAATCTCAATATCCGGATTTCCTGCCAGAGGATGCCCTGCCAATCCTGACAGGGCACCCTGCCACCTGGTGGTGATAATGGCTTATCTGTGTGTGACATCCCCTCTGTACATAACAGGTAGCACCTCCATTCATAATCCATTTTAAGCTTGATTGGTTTTAACTTCGATTTGTTTTTGTGCCCCAGTGTGTCAAGCAAATCCTTGGAAGGCAACATCGTGACAATCTTCTTGGAGCAAGGCCTGTAGGTCAATCAGCCAGTGGTGGAAAGGCTACTGTAGGAGAAATTGTGCGAGATGGAGGAGAAGAGAAGAGCGTATTGACTTCAAATGGAAGCATTTCTTTTTTCTTTCTTTCTTTCTTTCTTTTTTTATTTTAATTCCAGTAGAAAATATAAGGGACACTTTTTCAAGTCCAGCAAAATCATTGAAAACTAGGCCTTTTGCGCTGTGAGGGTGAGACAATTCACAACTGCACTTTGGAATTGAACTGGCTTATGGCCATACTTGTGAAAAGGGTCTTGGAGTGATGATCAATTGAGTGAAGAGTATAATATGGCTATCAAAACAGGCAAGCGCAGTTTTAGGCTGCATCAACAGACCAAGAGTTTCCAGATCGTAAGCAGTAATCATTTCCTTTCTATTCTCTCGGGCACGTGCTTAGCTTAAAGAGGAGACACTGGAGAGAAGACAACACTCATCAAGTACCTGAAAATTGTCACAGTGAAGACAAATGTCTAGATCTCTTATGATTCCAGAGTTCTTGCATTTGTTAATGGGAAGGGAAGGGGAAGAAAGAAAAGGAGGGAGGGAGGAAAGAGGAAGGGAGGGAGGAAGGAATGGGAAGGAAGGAAGGAAGGAAGGAAGGAAGGAAGGAAGGAAGGAAGGAAGGAAGGAAGGAAGTGAGGGCTTTTTTCTCTTGGCTAATAGCCATGGCAATAACGGTCACATTTTCATCTTGGTTGGGAAGACTTTTGAAGTCAATGAATTGTATTTACTAGGAGACTTAAATAAAGAGAATGTGCCTCTCAGTCTCTTTATTTCACATTGGAATTGGCTCAACACTGTTTATTTTATCCTGCCTCACTTTTACAAGTTGATAGAGAAAGGCTGAGAAGAAATAAATAGGAAAGGTAAGCACCCAGTCTATTAAAAGTACCGCCCCTTTATACAAAGCAGATTTACATTAAAAGATGCAGCTTCCTGAGGTACTTGAAATTGCATAGTCCTAATACCTTTTAAGTGGTACACAACAAGGGCTCCAAGGCTGAAGTTTTAAAAATTAAAAATAATTAAAAATACAGGCAGATCACAGTGAATTTCCAACCATTAGAGAATCCAGAATAGTAATTTTGTGTACATTAATTAGCCTTGTTGATCTGGATCTTTGGGTCTACAGCAACCATAGTCTCCAGTGGTTTAAGCTGACTGGGAATTCTGGGGACTGTCGTACCACGTCATTTAAAAATGGCATTAAGTTGAAAAAATATTGCAGATTGCTTAGAAAAAACAAAACGAGCCCTTTCTAGAACCGAATTTAAGAATTATTCATTTGGATGAGAGTTTTCTCCGTGGAGGGAGACTAAGAAAATGTTTGCAAAAATGGAATAGTAGAAAAAGCATGCCAAGTTGTTGGAATCAGTTTCACAGCTGAATAACTGTCCCTAAAATTACATATAAAAGCACTTACCATAGTTCTTACTTCAAGATCATCAAAGTTGAGGAATAGATTGACTAGTGTGATGGGTTTGGGGATCTATTTAAAACTCCTTTCAGTGGTTCCCTTATGCATATAGAGAATTTCAGGAGTGTGGACCCCCACCCCACCCCCCCAGTTCATTTGATGCCTGGCAGTAAATTAGCTGCATGAATTCCTGGCCTTTTTCTTCTTTCCAGCATACAGAGAAGTTAATTGAAAGAAATCTACAAAAGCAAACCTTTCTTGCATCCAAAATTAGGGATTTGGTCCTCTCACGAAATAAAACAATTTTTCACTTTTCTAGCTTTGCACAGAGAAAATGGGTTCTTTTTTTTATTGAAAAGTTTTAAAATACAATTTTCCTTTAAAAAACCCCCCTTCCCCATCCCCCCCTCCCCCCCTCCCTCCCCCCCTCCCCCCCTCCCCCCCATTAAATGGGTTCTTAATGTTCAACATTTGGACAAACTCCAGAAATTCCCTGTGGAAATTTCTCCAGGAATTCATGTTTTGGGGAAAGCAAGCCCTTTGGAAACACAGTTCCCAGGATCTCAATGATATGATATGTACTTCCTGCAGGGGACCGGAACATCAGAATGAATATTTTTAGGCCAAAATCTTGGCAGAGCACACTTTATGTAAACAGCTGTTCTTCTACATCCATAGGTGGCTAATTAAATGAAAATATGGTATGCACAGACTTGTGCCTTGCACCCTACAACTTGTTTGCTTTCAGTTATATATTCAGCACGCTACACACTAAGTAGATTATATCTGGGAGCTCTGAACCACCCCAGTATTTTCTGAAATAAAACTTCATTTCAGGTTCAGTTTCAATTCAATTTATTACAATCTCAGACCAGCACAGATAATGGTAAATAAAAATTAGGATAGAGTTAAAATATACAGTATTTGTAAAAATAACCCAACCTAATCTAATATATAAAATAAAAAATCCAGGCTGCAGTCTACATTAAATTATAATATAGACACTAATTTGACTAACAAGCAAAATACTGGAGCACATCATACCAAACATGTCACTGGCAGGAAAAATTACAAAACTTATTTTGGCCATGTTACGGAGGGGGATTCACTGGAGAAAGCAATTATGTTGGGAAGAATTAGTGGCAAAAGGAAACCAGGCTGCCAGAGAACATGATGGCTGGACACCATCAAAGGTGACACCAGCCACAGCATAGAAAAATTCAAAGAAGCAGTGCAAGATCGGAAGATGGGGAGAGAATGGCCCAGAGAGTTGCTAAGAGTCTGAATGGACATCATCATCATCATCTCTAAAATTACATCAAAGTAAAAATATATTAGTATCACCGAAACAGCAACATTTAAAATTTAAATGACTTATGGTTACTGGGGATGCATTCCAGGATAATGACCCATCAGAATTCAATTCTGTGCTGCTGTGCAAAACCTAGTTCCATGTGCTGTAATAAGGGGTACTTCATCTATAAGCGGCATCTGGACATAAGCTGAATCTGGGTGACTAGGATATCTATTGATAAAAGAAGTGTGAATCTAGTTCGTATGTCTCCATAAATGGAGCAACATAGAAGGACATGTCTTGTAATTTCTATCTCTCCTAAATCACAGGAGCAAAGCCAGTGTTTTCTGAAGTAAAACCGTTTGGATAACAAGGTGTGGAGAGGTCTCCTAACTTACAATCCCTAGGCAAAATTTTCCAGGTAACAGAGTACACTTAAACATACAGTTTTTCATAGGGTGAGATTGCATTTCTTTTTGAGTTGAATGTCAAAGGTCACAATGTGAAAAGTAGGTGGGGCCAGGACTCAAGCGGGATTTGATTATATTTACGTTGAAGGGCAAATTAAATTAACTACAATTAATATGATTCATCCCCATTTTTAAAGTTTCCTCCTATTTCAAAAATTACAAGTTCATGACAACTTTGTAACACAAGTCTTTAGGGATCCGATGTGGCTTCAGTATATTAAACCGTTGGCTAACAGTCACATTCTGGATTGTCCCAATTTAACAAGGCTTTGCTTTATAAAATCACTGTAATTTTGGCCCTTGAAAATGGTTTCTTGGAATCTTTTTTTAATCAAACATTGTGAAAATGTTGTGCTTTATACCTTTCTAAGATGTCTAGCTGTTAAATTTTAAAATTTAAAGATTTAACAATGTCTATCTGTGTATGCAACATATTAACATGGATGCAGAAAAAAATAAATAAATTTCAGAAATGTTTATTTACCTAAATGGAGAAACAGAATGACCAAAGGTAGGCAAAAAAGAAGGGGGAGCAAAAGTGACTTATGATTTCCTGCTGGCTTCCTCAATAAATTTCTTATGGGAACTTGCAGGGAACATTGAAAACCTTCCTTCCTTCCTTCCCTTTCCAGTAGGCAGGGAAGTGGCTGCTGTTAGGTGGGAGTGTGAGCAGGAGATTGCAAGATTGGCTGGGAAACTGTCACAGAATATTGAAAATGGAGATCACATGACTGCAGCAGTAGCTTAGCAGTGTAGCAGCAACCACAACAGTGCCACAACCTCTCCAAATTTCACTCTCTGTCTTGTGAGTCAAGGCTCCTGGATTTGGGATATATTTGGAGATAATTTGCTTTAAAAATTGTTGCCCTACGATGCACCGTTTTGCCCAGATACAGATCATGACAAGAGTTTTAGTAGTATATAGATGTTGATTATATTGTCATATTTAGGAATTGTTTCTTCCTTTATATAATTGGAGAGTTCTTTTATGCTAATAATTCTAAGATACGAAATGGATATTGGAATTTTTTTCTTCTACAGATTTACCTGCTGTTTGATGAAGTGCTGTACTGAAGCAATTTTGTTGAATACACTTTTATTTGATTCCTTGGTCGTCAAATAAAAGCACATGACCTGCTTCATTCAACACTTGTGGTTTTCCCTTTGAAATTCTAATTGCCTCCATATAAATTCCACTGTGATGAAATACTCTGCCCTTATTAATTAATGACTTACCTGCAAGCTTTCAGAAACAATTAAGGGCAGACATTTGTTCTCTGTATTTAAAGAATAAATTGTCCTTCATATCTGTGCCAAGCAGGGGGTTTTTTCATGCTTTTTTTTTTAAAAAAGTAGTAAATTAAAAAAAAATATTCATTCATCATGGTCCTACATCCAAATAGAGTCCTGGCAGCTCACAAACAAAATAAAAAATTGCTAGCAGCAAAGTCCATAAGAAATGTGCAATCAGCAACGTGTACAATCAATATTAATATTAAAATAACCGCTGTAATAATATTAAAATATTAAAATGTCCACAATAGAATCATTCATAACAACTCAGAAACAATAAATGAGGCTGCTATCAAAAATTCAAGGAATATTAAGGTGGCCATCAGCCACAAAGTCCCTGTGGAATAGTTTTCTTTGTGACTCCCAGAAGGCTTGTAGTGTGGAGGATAACAATCTAAAGAAAGGCTATTGTCCAAATTTTATGTCATCAAAGCAGTGTTTCTCAACCTCAGCAACTTTAAGATCTGTGGACTTCAACTTATAATATTCCCCCGGCAGCCATTCTGGCTGGGGAATTCTGGGAGTTGAAGTCCCCACATCTTAAAGTTGCTAAGGTTGACAAAGTCTACATGAAAGAAAAGCTTGTTTCCGCTTCTATAATCTTGCAAAAATGTGGGATAATCAGAAGCCCCTCCCTGTATGATTGTATAAAACAGAGCTATTCCAGATAAAGGTGATGGTTCTGGAGATTCCTTGATGTTGAGACAGATAAGGCCTTATAGGTCAAAGCCAGTATCTTGAATTATAAGCCAAAATGTTCTGCTTTGTTTATGGATAATGTCTGCATGAATTGTTGGGGTAAACTATTAAGGCTGCCTCGAATTCTAAATACTCTGCAATCAAGAATTTATTATTTATTTGCTGCCACATTTTCAGTTCCCATAAAGCCACTACAGATAATATAAAATAAACTACAAACAATAACAAACATTATAACAAGCAAATTATAACAAACCAGACTGCCAATAATAATGAAATATTTTTGCTAATCATTATCCTGTGGAAAATCATTCTATGCCATAGCAATCATCACCTGGGGGGGGCATTTACCATGTCACCTGTCCCTGAAGGCTTTCTAGAATTTCATGATTGTCCTTAAAAGGTTCTTAAAAGATATTACTAAAACTCTTGTGGTCATGAACTTTACCTGGATGAAACAGTGCATCATAGGGCAACAATTTTTGAACCAAGCTATCTCAAGTGAGATAACTTACCAAATGTATCCAAAATCCGGGACCCATAACTCATGAGGAAATAAAATTTGGGGAAGTTGTGGTTACTACACTGCTGAGCTGCTGCTACGGTCATGTGATCTTCATTTTCAATTTTCCGTGACAGTTTCCCAGCCAGTCTCACTATCCCTCATCCATTCTCTCACCTGGCAACAAGGAATTGACTCAACTTGTAGCTTTTAAAGAAGTGACAACTTTAAGTGCACGAAGAAAGGCCCCTATATTTGTATTACTTTATGTGCACTTTCTCCAGCACACAAATATGCAGATGTATCCATATCCCATCTTTCTTCAGAAACTCAAGAGACATACATTGGAGAAACTGGCATTCCAGCATGGTCAGACGTATGTCAGTTTTATCTGAGGAAAAAGTAATGAAAACGTTAAGAGCATTCTTAAAGAATGGCAGATCAATCACAAATGTCATAAAAACGTCCTCTGTTAAATGAAAAGCATCCATATTTGTCTTTCTATATGTCTTTCTTCTTTAATACAGGTAGCCCTCGATTTACAACAGTTCACTTAGTCACCATTCAAAATTAAAACGGCATTGAAAAAGTGGCTCGTGACCATTTTTCACACTTACGACCGTTGCAGCATCCCCATGGTCACGTGATCAAAATTCGGAGACTTGGCAATTGACTCATATTTATGACAGTTGTAGCGTCCCAGGGTCACGTGATCACCTTTTGCGACTTTCTGACAAGCAAAGTCAATGGGGAAGCCAGATTCACTTAACTACTGTGATACTAGCTTAGCAACTGCAGTTTTTCACTTAACAACTGTACCAAGAAAGGTCGTAAAATGTCACTTAACAAATATCTCACTTAGCAACAGAAATTTTGGGCTCAATTGTGGTTGTCAGCTGAGAATTGCATGCACAATGTTTTCTTGTTTCACTTTAAACAAAACAATAGCAATCCACCCACGGTCAGCCTCTTTCTCTATTTAGGTAAGAATATCTCTGAAAGGATGACCCAACAGGTCATGGGATTCTCCAGTATGTTTCTCTCTCTCTCTCTCTCCCCCCCCTCTCTCTCTCTCATAACAATAACAATAACAATAACAATAACAATAACAATAACAATAACAATAACAATAATGTTGGAAGGGACATTAGAGGTCATCTAGTCCAACCCCCTGCTCAGGCAGGAAACCCTATACCAGACATGTCAAACACAAGGCCTGGGGGCCAGATCCAGCCCGTGAAGTGGTTTCATGTGGCCTGTGAAGCCATCCTGGAAACAGTGAGAGAACGGCCCCCACTGCCTTGGCCCTGGCCCAGAGACCCTCCTCCTGCCAGAGACCCTCAGATCTGTCCCACTCCTGCCCAGGCCCCCATAGGCACCCTTGATGCGAACGATGCGAACGATGTAGAGCTGGCCACACCCACCCAGTAGGCCACACGCACTCTAGCCACGCCCACCCAGTAGGCCACGCCCACCCTGGCCATACCCACCCAGCCCCCTGAGGGCAACCGCAATGCTGATGCGGCCCTCAATGAAATTGAGTTTGACACCCCTGCCCTATACCATTTCGGACAAATGGCTGTCCAGTCTCTTCTTAAAAACTTCCAGTGTTGGAGCATTCACAGCTTCTGGAGGCAGGTTGTTCCACTGATTAATTGTTCTAACTGTCCGGAAGTTTCTCCTCAGTTCTAGGTTGCTTCTCTCTTTGATCAGTTTCCATCCGTTGCTTCTTGTCCTGCCTCCAGGTTCTTTGGAGAATAGCTTGACTCCCTCTTCTCTGTGGCAGCCCCTGAGTTAGTGGAAGACTGCTATCATGTCACTCCTCATCCTAAACTAGACATACCCAATTCCAGCAGCCGTTCCTTATATGTTTTACCCTCCAGCCCCCTAATCATCTACTCTCTCTCTCTCTCTCTCTCTCTCTCTCTCTTTCTCTCTCTCTCTCTGTCTCTCCCACTCTCTCTCCAGTTCTCTCTTGCTCCTTTTCTCTCTCTTTTACTCCTGACTGCCCCAGTTACAAATGGAATAATTTAAACAGTGCCAAGGTAGGGATGGGCACAAATGACCTTCCAAACTTTTCTACCAAATTTGTAAGGAGAGATTTTGGGTGATTGATTGCTCCTAATTTCTGAAACAGAAATTCTCAAACATTTTGACTCCACAGATCTTCTTTTGGGACTGATCTGAGACATGAGAAACCATAGAGTCTTCAGCTCATTGGAACAATGTACAGAATTATATTGTCTGATTGTGCAGTAAGAAACAGGATATTCTACACACCCCTTGGCTGCATTGTCAAGAAATTTTATTTATTTTTATTTTTTATTTTAATTCCATTTATATCCCGCCCTTCTCCGAAGACTCAGGGCGGCTTACAAGCTTAGCAGTAGCCTTCATTCTATGTATATGCCTGCTTATTAGGGCTTTCACACACACACACCCCAAGCAGCATTATTACAAAGTCAGCTTAATTGCCCCCAACAATCTGGGTCCTCATTTTACCTACCTCGGAAGGATGGAAGGCTGAGTCAACCTTCAGCCTGGTGGGACTCGAACCTGCACTAATTGCAGGCAGCTGGTGTTACTTAAGGAGGCATTAGCCCACTGCTCCACCAAGGCTCTAACTGTAGGAACATAGCACCATACCCAGGATCATTTCTCTGCCACTCAGTTTTGAAAGCAAACTGTTTGCAGTTTGAACTGAATATGAACTTCTATAAAAAAGATGCAGGAGAATCCAGCTACTGAGCACTTAGACAAAGTTTCTTCTCCTTTTTTGTTTGTTTCTAAGAACAGCTTCTGGATCAGGACTTCACAGTTCCAAACAAACAATACTGAGTTGTTTATCACATTGTGGGAAGAATAATGAGTAGCTCAGCTAGGAGAAAAAGCAGAACCAGCTCCAAATGTTACGCATTTGGGGCATGATGCAGCAGCTGTTCCGAATGGTGGGTTGACTCAGATAAGGGCTCGTCCCTTATTGGCTGCCCATCTTCATACAGCTTAAAATTGGCTCTTAGTCAAACTCTACACAGAAATTAGTTTGGCAACAGAAAGAAGAGAATCTCTTTTAAAGTCTGCCCTGGATGGTTTGTTCAGTTGAACTCAGATTGACAAACTCAGACCATTGTGAACATGGCTTAATGGTTTAACTAATCTGGGATTGTACAGTTCCAGCAGGGCCGCTAATGCATTTTATTGGTATTCTTCGCCCAGCAATTCATATACTACATTTTTTACCACATATACTCACAAATAAGGCCATCCTCAGAGAATCTGACACTCAAATTTTTAATAAAAATTCCATGAAAAATGTGTCAGTTATGAATATATCCATGGTGAACTCACAGTGTACATATAGGATATATGGATGTATGGTATACCGTATATACTTGTGGAGAAGTCCATCCAGGGATAAAGATGAACCCAACTTTTTGGGTGCATTTGGGCACCTAAAAGGCTTAGCTTATCCACAAGTATATACAGTACATTGATTTTTCCACCCTTTCGCCTAAAACAGGTACTCCTAAACTTAACCATTCATTTAGTGACGGTTCCAAGTTACAATGGCACTGAAAAAGTGAGTTAAGACTGTTCTTTTGTGACACTGTGGCATTCCTATGGTCACACAATCAACATTCGGATGCTTGGCACCTGGCATGTATTTATGACAGTTGTAGTATCCCAGGGTCATGTGATCACCTTTTCTGAGCTTCTGACAAGCAAAGTCAATAGGGAAACTAGATTGGTTTCAACTGTGGCAAGAAAGGTCCTACAATGGGGCAAAAGTTACTTAACTACAGTATCTTGCTTAGAAACAGAAATTTTGGACTCAATTTGGTTGTAAATCAAGGACTACACACACACACACACACACACACACACAAACGTGGTGGGATTCAGCCAGTTCGCACCACTTCAGCAGAACTAGTAGCTAATTTTTTGTTGCCCAGGCCTAGAATGGACTTCCAGAAGTGGCATCCACACAGAGAATCCGCAAAATTTGGAGATACAAATGTTTTGAAGGAGGACTCTGTTAGGAAAACTGTAACTAAAGCAAGAATTAAAAAAAGAAGGCAACCTCGGCTCTTTTATGAGTCATGGACTTCAACTCCTAGAATTCCTGAGTCAGCTGACTTAGGAATTCTGGGAGTTGAAGTCCATGAGGCATAAAAGAGCCGAGGTTGCCTACCGCTGCCTTAGACTGTAAAAGAACCATCTATAGCAGGGGTGTCAAACTCAATTTCACTGAGGGCCGCATCAGCATTGCGGTTGCCCTCAGGGGGCCGGGTGGGTATGGCCAGGGTGGGCATGGCCTACTGGGTGGGCGTGGCTAGAGTGCGTATGGCCTACTGGGTGGGCGTGGCCAGCTCTACATCGTTTGCATCAAGGGTGCCTAGGGGGGCCTGGGCAGGAGTGGGACAGATCTGAGGGTCTCTGGCAGAAGGAAGGTCTCTGGGCCAGGGCCATGGCCAAGGCAGTGGGGGCCATTCCTTCACTGTTTCCAGGATGGCTTTGCGGGCCACATGAAACCACTTCGCGGGCCGGATCCGGCCCCCGGGCCTTGTGTTTGACATGTCTGATCTATAGACCTCTGACTTTTTCTCTTTTATACTGGCAACAGCCTAAAACCAGATTTTTTTTTTAAAAAAAACCCACAACAACCCTATGTTGCCAAACGCAATAATGTGTCAAGTCTTCTCAGGCTGTAGGA
Organism: Vipera ursinii; assembly: GCF_947247035.1. Taxonomy (NCBI): domain Eukaryota; kingdom Metazoa; phylum Chordata; class Lepidosauria; order Squamata; family Viperidae; genus Vipera; species Vipera ursinii. The sequence continues at coordinate 79,661,631 of NC_139515.1, read as the reverse complement.
CAAGCGAAATACAAAAGATAGGTTTCCCCCCAGACAAATTGGCAGATGTATCTATATAGTCTGAAGGACAGCAATAATTTGTTCCTTGTCTAAAGATGCTTTCTGAAGTAGTTGGCTCCTTGTAGAGTGAAGGAAGCGTGCAAGACAATCACAGCCAGCAGGGATGCTTGAATTGGCAGCTATCTGCAGGGGCAGAGTTTCAAAATCATTCTAAGCCTGCTGCATTTTCTTGGAAGCTGGCAGAAGTCTTGGCCTCAGCATCAACCTAGCATTGCATCTTGCATCCTTAATGCATCTCAGTAAATAATTAAATCCTTCCTTGAAGGGCCTTCAATGAGGTCCTTGAAGCTGTTTATTTTATGTGCAATCCCATATTTTTTTTAAAAAAAAGCAAAGCACCAATCATGGCTGTCAATTCTTTTTGGCTATACTCCATAGATATTTCTACTCTGAGCAATTTAGATTTTTCAGGTGTGTCCCTGCTTGGATCAGTGTTACAAGGATGCCTTAAAAAGTTCACAATCCCTGTTGAATAGAGCATGTTTTAGCTGCATTGTAAACTAGCTTAAGATACAACTAAGAAAGGCCAGTATAGCACACACTCTTTTAATAGATTTACTCACATTATCGTTTTACATGTCTGGCATTTTTTTTATTTTATTTAGTACATTTTTCTGGTTCTCTTCCTTTCGACTAATTGATATTAAAAAAGTAGGTATGGTACATTTCAGGGGTGATTTTAAATGGAAGGTGCATATATAATGCAAATTCAATGATCGTGCTACTTATTTCCAGAGCTTATAAAGTAGAAAATCAGCATTAAAATACAAGCAGCAATTGGTTGATTTTAACTATGTTTTTTCAAAAAATAATAATATCGTTTTATGAGTTCACATGACACCCTGAACAATTGTTTATTTAGAGAATTTATATGGCAGCCCACTCACTGTCAGTGGCTCTAAGCGGCTTACAAACAAGGTTGACTCAGCCTTCCATCCTTCCGAGGTAGGTAAAATGAGGACCCAGATTGTTGGGGGCAATAAGCTGACTTTGTAATAATGCCGCTTGGGGGGGGCGAAAGCCCTAATAAGCAGGCATATACATAGAATGAGGGCTATTGCTAAGCACATTGGTTTGTGCTTAAATTGTAAGCTGCCCTGAGTCTTCGGAGAAGGGCGGGATATAAGTGAGATTAAAAATAAAAAATAAAAAAATAAAAATAAAAATAGTATAATAAAATTAACCATTTGAGCTGGATTTATGCAACATGCTAAACTAACATATAGTTGGTGGTGTACTTTTTTTCTTTTAATTTTTTAATTTTCTTGTATTTTTTTCTAGTTTTCTTTCTCATTAATTGATTTTAATTCACTTATTACATAAAATACGAAAATACAAAAGCACACAGTAAGAACAACAGAAGGGGAAGAGAAAAAAGGAGGCGTGGACAAGGGGGAAAAAGAAAAAAACAGTGTTGACTTCTGACTCCCTCTGTTGCAGTAAAATAAGGCATAAACATCGAACCTCAACCTCAAGCCATTTCTATATCAACAGATCAAACTAATCAGTAAAACCCAAAATCATTGTATCATTTTTTTTTCCACCTTAAGCACCAAGTCCAGAAGTGGTTTACAAATAGAAACAAAAGGACTTATATTCTTTTACTGAAACATTTAGTTATCTCATGTTGGTGATGTTCTTATATGTTCCAGAACAAAGATGGAGTCACTAATCAAAGCCAGGTGTAAAAAAGTAAATCTGCCCAGTCATGTGACTACTCTGACCTATCAGCATCAAGCAAATAACCCACCTTTCCTCCATTTATGAAAGCCCAGCTTAGTTATTTTAGGTTCTGTGACAATTGTGCGCAATAAATCTTGTACCTTATGATAAGCTCACATTCCCCATTCAGAACGGAAGTCAGCTATACCAGGGGTCCCCAACCCCCGGTCCGTGGACTGGTACTGGGCCATGGCATGCCAGCAACTGGTCCACACAGACCAGCAAAGCCTCATCTGTGGGATGCAGGCAGCATACAAAACCACGCACCCACCAGTCTACAGAAAAGTCTCTCTCCATGGAACCAGTTTCTGGTGCCCAAAAGGTTGGGGACTTCTGACCTATACTATAAAATTGTTTGTACACGCAACTCTACATGTACAAGTTTGCAAGCAAGTTGGAATCGGAGCTCAGAATTATAAGGAAGCAAATGCACAAACTATTCTACAAATTTCTTCTTCAGTACTGGAAAAGTAGAGAATTATTATTTACTGGCAATCAACTTATAATGGTTTATTTAGTGATAGTTCAAAGTTACAACAGTGCTAAAAAAATTTCACACTTAATGACCGTTGAAGCATCCCCATGGTCAAGTGACCAAAATACAGGACTGCCTGTATTACAGTTTTATATGGCGCAAAAAAAAAGAGAGGGAAATCCCCCCCAAATTATGTGTTCATAATAAATTCATCAGTTTGGATCAGAACCCGTTAAACAAATATTAGCATTAAAACGATCAGATTAAGAGCAATTGCATTTAAAACAAAATCCTGGGTGAAGACTCAATATATCTACATCAAACTGGGATTATTTATTTTATTTAACAGAATTAATTTAGAGCTGTTTGATAATGCAAATCTCCTGCTTGTGTGGGTGCCTTTTTCACTGTAAGATCACAGAGGTAATGTTATGGATGTAAGAAATAACATTTTGGCAGCACTGACAACACAAACACAAGCAGTCCTTGGGTTACAACATTCATTTAGGGACTGTCTGAAGTTACAACAGAGCTGACAAGAGCGACTTACAATCGGTCCTCGTACTTATGACATGCAGCATTTCCCTTGGTCAGGGGTAGGCAACCTTGGCTCTTTTATGATTCGTGGACTTCAACTCCCAGAATTCCTGAGCCAGCCATGCTGAGGGAAAAGGGAGAGTTTCCAAGCTGAGCCATGCTGGCTCAGAAATTTTGGGAGTTGAAGTCCACGAGACATAAAAGAGCCAAGGTTGCCTACCCCTGCCTTTGGTCATGTAATCAAATTTCGGTCACTTGGCAACCGGCATGTATTATGATGGTTGTGGTGTCCTGGAGTCATGTGATCACATTTTGCAACCTTCCCAGCAGGTTTCCAACAAGCAATGTTAATGGGGGGAAACCAGCTTTGTTTAACGACAGTGTGATTCATTTAAAAACTGCAGTGATTTACTTAACATCTGTGACCAAAGAGGTTGCAAAATCAGGGGCAACTCACTTAAGAACAGCCTTGTTTAGCAATGGAGAGTGTGGTCATTAGCTGAGGAGTCTGAAAATGCTGTGTCACAATCTTACTTGCTGTTTTCATCTGAAACGGGCTTCTGCTTTTATACCTGATTCTCAGATTAACTGTGGATTTTTTTTTCACGTTTCTCTCAGTGTTGGTTTCCAGCTTATTATTGTTGGAGTTGACATAACCGCACAGTCCTGCTGTTTTCTGCTATACAGCTTCCTTGTTGGTCCACACTTTTCAGTCTGAAAAAGCCTCGCGGGAGAATTTTAAAGCAAGAGAAGCTATTGTATTGTAGCAATCGGGGTATTGTCCTTGGACAGTTGCCAGGAAGTGTAACTTTTAACAGTTCATCATAGGGACTATATAAGCGGAAAAGAAAATTCCCGTTTCTAAATATTCCCTGAGGTTCCAGGAACTGAATCATAACACACCACTGAACTTTTGCCAACATGCCCAAAGTTCAACACTCTCGCTGCCTTAAATCTTCGCCACTGTCTAAATGAATATCATTAAATAATCAAGGACCTTCACTGAAGCCAAGTCCAAAGTTTCCGAGATAAGTGGAATATATTCTTCTGAGATCGCTCCCTCTTTGGAAATGAAACTGGTGTTCATAGAAAACTAGAGAAGTCCTCGGCTTCAAACATTATCAAAGAGGCCCTTTGAAGCTGCTTGACAGAACAACAACTCTGGAAATCTTTGATCCACAAATACATCTGTTATGTATTAGGCTTTTAGGAACATCTAAAGCGTTGTATAAGAGTCACCACCAGGAGGCGTTGAACTGTAACTGTTTTGGCGGGAAGCAGTTCGGCGGGAAACAGAGGTTCAATCCGATTGGTTGGTCGTGTACCTAGCCAGGTACTGGCCAGGCATATAAAGAGTGCAGGTAGCCCCTATTCCCCAGTGCAGTCACTTCCACCTAATAAAGAGCTGTTAGGTTGTACTCATCGTCTCGGCGTCCTTCCTGCTCTCCAGAACCCACTACACAACACATCATGGCCAATTTGGAAGAAAAACAGCAAATGTCTGGGGCAGCTCAGTGGAAGGTTATGAAAATGGACATTTTCAAATGCATTTTTTAATGGCAGTCTTGCAAGTCTTTGCAGGATGATGAATAGTAGCTTGAAGGACTTTGAAGTATGACAGTCTTGTGAGGGACATGGACGGTTTCACGCGGCCCTAGAGCAGGGGTCCTCAACCTTGGCAACTTTAAGACTTGTGGACTTCAACTCCCAGAATTCCTCAACAAGCAAAGCTGGCTGAGGAATTCTGGGAGTTGAAGTCCACAAGTCTTAAAGTTGACAAGTTTGAGGACCCCTGCCCTAGAGGCTCCTTCTTTCCCCAGCCTACTTTGGATCTGGAGTACAACCTTTTATAGGTACTCCTTGATTAATGACTGCTTATCATTAATCTTTTTGAATTTCCAATAGTATTGAACAAGTGGTACTTAGAACCAGTCCTTGCAGTTCTATCGCAGTATCTCCTCAGTGAAATGACTGCTATCTAGACATTTGCAATGTAGTTCACAATTGCAACACTTCAGTGTCGTGTAGTCATATGGTTGCCATTTGCTAACTTCTTTGCTGGCCCCCAATAAGCAAAAGCAATGGGGAAGCCAGCAGACAATCAGGTGAGTCCTCACTTAATGAGTCGCAGTGTTTCAGTTAACAGTGGCAACTGGAATTGCTGTTGCTAAGCAGCACAGTTACATGACATCACACTTTACAACTGCAGTGTTTGGAGGTGGCCTCAAAGGACTGACAAAACCTAAGTTTTTAAAAGGTTTTTACTCTTAAAAATGGCTCTCCAATTTTAGCACAATCTTAACTTTAATGAATGAATTATTTAAAGCTGCAGAATCCTCCCTCCCACCCATTCAAACTCAAATGGAAACCACCATGGTTTATTAAACAAACCAGGCTTAAAACAATGCATTAATATAGTGCAGGGGTAGGCAACCTTGGCTCTTTTATGACTCGTGGACTTCAACTCCCAGAATTCCTGAGCTCAGGAATTCTGGGAGTTGAAGTCCACGAGTCATAAAAGAGCCAAGGTTGCCTACCCCTGATTATAGTGCGTGAACTCAACTTGTAGATATGTCTGCTTTTATAGATAGGTCTATTTTTGCACAGATATGCCTGAAATCACGCTGTTAATGAATAAAACACATTAACAAAATTAACTGCAAAGCCTCGAATAGAGTCAGGGCTTGTTAAAATTTACTCCTTTGGGAGGCAGCTGTTTTTCTTCAAATGTTTCAGCCAACTCCTTCCTATTTCTTTACAACCTTTTAAAAATTTACAGGTTTGATTGATTCTTGCTGGTTCTTGTGAGGTGAACTCTGTGGCAGCCAAGGCAAGATTGAACTTGCAGGTATGCTTCCGTGGACCTCCTCAACAAAGACAAAGGAAAATGGCAGGCAATACACTCCCCATAATCCCAGTTAAAAGCTGGTTAGGATAGTGATGGTGAATCTTTTGAGCTCTCTGTGTGTCAAACATTTAGAGAATGCCTAAGTTGACTCTGCTGGCATGTGATCTCCCCCCAGCACAAAAGAGAAACAATTCCTTTCATATTCATTTATTTTAACAAAATACAGTCGTGCGCCACCTATCTTGAGGCGGTGTTGTCTTTCTACTGTCAGCTGCCTGAAACCTACCTGGGGCAGCTCCAGGTTGCACAAGGCCTTCATTTCTGAAATGGCTTTGGAGAACTCTCAGTCCTAGCCTCCAAAAACTATGCAAAAGCATGTCCCATTCTTGTGCGATCTTTGGAAGCTCTGGAGTCTAGGCAACAGGCCAATCCCCTTGTGAAACTTTTGGAGGCCACACAAGAGCACACCCAATCCTCGCATGGGCTCCTCTGCCTCCGGAAATCACACAAGAACTGGGCATACTTTCGAGAATACCTGTTGTTGGTGTGTTACCCAGAATGTCATGGTGTCTCACCTTTGATACTCATGTCATAGATCAGGGCTTTTCAACCTTTTCACCCATTGTACCATTTTTAGGGTATGGCAACATCCGAGTACCACCACTTGCCTAGCAAGGGGTCAAAAACTTGATGACCAAAAAAAAAAAAGTAAAAAAGTGATGAAGTACAGATAATCCTCGACTTACAACAGTTTGCTTAGTGACTGTTCGAAGTTACAATAGCACTGAAAAAAGTGCCCGCCAAGCCACAGCCAAGCAAGACGCCTGCCTGCCCGCCTGGCAGTGCTCTTTCTCCTGTCTAAGGTTTTCATTGTTGTGAGCATTTCTGTTGAGGATTGGCAGCAGGGGTGGTGGTTTGGTTTTTATCCCCCCCATCTTCTGGGTGGTTGCAGCAGGTTTTGGTCACTTCACATGACCCCGGGACACTGGGACCATCATAAATATGAATCGGTTGCCAAGCATCTGAATGTAAATCACAAGACCCTGGAGATGCTGCAACATTCCAGCTGATTGGCGCTTCTTCTGGGCTCAGCAGAAGCCCCAGGATCAGCGCCGAGCTCCAGCTGGAGTCTGGCGCTGATCCTGGCGTTTCTGCTGAGCCCTGACAGCCCTGCAGCTCCAGTCGTCTCTCGCTCAGGCTTGTGTGGTGCTGCCACTGGTTCAGCTCATTCCCCTCCCCCGCTACCACTTTTCTAGGATGGTCGCGTACCACCTGCCAGGTGCCAATGTACCACAGGTTGAAAAGCCCTGGATAGATTCATCATCGTTGGAGTAGGAGGAAGGCTACCCAGCTCTATCAGGATATCAATAGGCAGAAGGTACAAAAAAACCGTCAAGATGGCAGTCATGGCAGTGTGATAGAAGGCCAGTCTCTTTTGTAAATCCATTGAGTTTGCATACTCCCATACAAAGGGGTGGGGTTTCAGTTGTGCTGCCAACAATTGCCATGTTGACTTTGGACCCAACTTCATGGATGCGACTGTGTAGACAGAAACATATCAACACAGACCAAAGTCCTGTGGGATATTCTGCTTCTCACTTTGTTAACCTACCATTGCAAACTCCAGCTGAAATCAGTTGTAAATATGTCTACCTCCCAAGAAATATGTACATAAATGCTTCTGTCTGCCTGCCAGAAGTCGTATTCCAAATACATAGACTGAATAAAAGTAATTGCCTATAAAATGAAGTACTCCATTTATATAACTAATTGGACTCCCCTTGTATACGGCAGTCATGGTCTGCCTTGCACAAACCGCTCTCATAAAACACACAAACAGAAGTGCACACATAGACTCACATTGCACACACCCCTTGCAGCAGAAACAGAGAAGGTGGGCGAAATTTTGGCTTTACTGTCCTGGAAGGAAACAGGAAGACGGAGCAAGACAGAGGCAGGAGGAATTTGAATCAGAAGGCAAGCAAAAAGTAAGTGAGGTCTTGTTCAGGTGTTCCAAAAAACGATTAAGATTAAAGCAACACCTTAAAGCAACAACTAATCTCCAAAGCATTCATGCTTTTCGACAACATATGAAGTCATTTGCACCACCTGCCAGTTCAAAAGTTGCCTTTCTCTGGCTCAGTGGAACACATGTCCATGTATTAAGAGGGAGTATTTTTTTAAAATGATTTTGAAGAAATGTTTTTGAGTAGTATGTGCACATCTACCGTAGGTATAGACTTCTTAGCTCCTAATTGAGTCATATAAAGTGCCGCTGATAAAAGATGCTACTGCGTTAAGACATTGATTCTTTTTAAAGAGGAAATATCTTGCCAGAGGCCTCTCACTGGCATTTCCACTGTTAAAAACCATCTGAAAAAGGAAAAACAAACCAAGAAAAAATATTATTTCTACCTCTTTTGGGTGAGATCACCACCCTTCTCATAAGGTTACCTGTAGCCTTACATCTATTAGGAAATTTGAGGAAAGTGACCTCCAATAATCCTGGTTAAACCCACATCTGTCCCATGGGCTTTATCTTTCCTGATCTGCTGATAATTTGTAACATTTGCACGGTCACAGATATGGCTCTTCTAGTATTCTTCCTCCGGTGAAAGAAGCATGGTCAGATGAACTACAGATAGTCCTCGACTTACGTCACAATTGACTGCAATTTATTTATTTTTGCTAAGTGAGACAGTTGTTAAGTGAGTTTTACCCCATTTCACAAGCTGTCTTCTCACAGTTGTTAAGTGAATCACTGCAGTTGTTAAGTTAGTAACACAGATGCTAAGTGAATTTGACTTTGCTTGTCAGAAGGTCGCAAAAGAGGATCACATGATTCCGGGATGCCGCGACCGTCATAAATACATGTACAACACCAATAAATATTATCCAGAATTGATTTCTAGTTATTGGGTATCATGAAATTACAGGTAGTCCTCGACTTACAACAGTTCATCTAGTGACTGTTCAAAGTTACAACGGCACTGAAAAAAGTGACTTATGACCACTTTTCACACTTATGACCCTTGCAGCAGCCTGGTGGTTACGTGATCAAAATTCAGACTCTTGGCAACTGATTCGCATTTATGACAGTTAGAACAATTAACCAGTGGAACAACCTGCCTCCAGAAGTGGTGAATGCTCCAACACTGAAAATTTTTAAGAAGAGACTGGACAGCCATTTGTCTGAAATGGTATAGGGTTTCCTGCCTGAGCAGGGGGTTGGACTAGATGACCTCCAAGGTCCCTTCCAACTCTATTGTAGTTGTTGCTATTACGGTTGCGGTATCCTGGGATCATTTGATCCCCTTTTGTGACCTTCTGACAAGCAAAGTCAATGGGGAAGCCAGATTCACATAACAACAGTGTCACTAACTTAACAACTGCTGTGGTTCACTTAACAACTGTGGCAAGAAAGGTCATGAAATGGGGCAAAACCCTCTTAACAAATGTCTCAATTAGCAACAGAAATGTGGTCATAAGTCAACAACTACCTATATTATAAATCCTTACCCGTGGGTAAAGCATTAGATTCCCCCATTGGTTTTAAAGCTTTTTCATCTCCTCTAGTTACCGTCTCCAATTCCTTATGCAGGTACTCCTTGACTTACAACCATCCGTTGAGCGACTGTTTGAAGTTGCCATGGCGTTGGAAAAAAGGGACTTATAACCGGTCTTTGCACTTACGACCATTAAGGCAGCTGAATGGTCACATGAGCAAAATTTGGATGCTGGGCAATCGGTCCATATTTACAACAGTTGTAGCATCCCAGGGTCATGTGATCGCCATTCGCGACCTTCCCAGCTGGCTTCCAACAAGCAAAGTCAATGGGGGAAGCCGGATTCGCTTAATGACCATGTGATTCCCTTAACAACTGAAGGCATCCACTTACGAACAGTAGCAAAAAGGTAATAAAATCAGGTGGAACTCTCTTGCCTTGCTTAGCAACAGTAATTCTGGTCCCAATTGCTGTCATAAGTTGAGAACTAATCTGTATTTACCATTCACCCTTTCCTTGCTAGGCCCCCGGCTTTCCAAAATTTCAGGAAAAGAGCCTTCTTCTGGGAAATTTGCTGACCTTTGTGGAAAGAATTAGAATCTGTGATTTTTTTTAAAAAAAAAACCTTTTTACTCACTAAAAGACATCAGATTATTGTATTTTCCTTTCAAGCTCCAGTCAGGTTGCTTGAGATGGCTAAAAATGCGAACGTGGATGGACAGCAATCTAGAAATAATGCAAAATGTCATCATTCTTTAAACAGGATGCGTGGAATTAATTCCTTTGTTTTGTTCTTTCTGCTGGCAGTGGGGTTCAATATGTAACCATCTGCGGCTGACCTCAAAGGAAGTCAATATGTCTCGTTATTACTTAATTGAATAAATAACTTCTCCGGTTGGCAGCAACTGGACATCACCTGTTGGAAATCCACAATGTTTAAAAGTAGCTATGACATCCTTCCTCCAATCAATAAATATGGGCCATAAATCCGTTTATAATGCAAAGCTAGTAAATGAGCACGCAGGCCTTTTACGACCTTTTTGAGGCTGACATTTTCATTTCTCCCCAGGACCGTGAGACACCAAGGCGGAAACACAATAGCAAATAAGACTGAAAGAGTGCAGCAGCAGGAGAAAAATTGCTTGGGTAGAGCAAGCAATGAGCCCCATTACTGCAGGACTAATGTTATTAGAATGTAGGTTACAGCATCTCAGACTGCAGATAAGATCATCTGAATGCATGACCCTTTTGTAAAATAGTACAGTATGACTCATGCTCTGCAATGCAGGGGATTTTTCAAAAACGCAAGTGAATTTTACACATGCGATCTTTGATCTGCAATCTGAGATGGTCCTAGTCCCGGTTCTAACCACGAAATTCTGCCAGAAATTGAACACAAAGTTTTCATCATGCTAGACTGAAAGTTTCTTTCTGAGCGATGTCCTTCTTATGAATCCAGAGGGGGAACAAAAAGGAATAAAACAAAGACAAATAAAGGGAGTGTCAAAGAAGTAGCATAACAGCCTTCTTGGACCTTGGATAGGAGTGGTGTGGTGGCCTAGTGGTGGAGACACTTGTCTCCCATTCAGAAGGTTGAAGGCTCAATCCTAGGAAGCAGCTGATGTTTCTGTCTCCTAGGGGGCAAAGAAAAAATATCTGCTGTGAATTCCGCGTAGCATCAGGAAGGGCATCTGACCAGTAAACGCTCAAGATCAATCCAGTCGCCGTCACTCTACCCCAGATTAAGGGATTACAGGGTCATAAAAAGAGAGCACTTTTCAGATGCATAAAGTTTAGGTCTCATAATTCTCATCGTGGCTGGTTAGGTTGATATCTATAATATGGCCTAACTCTATATCGCATGACAGCTTATTCATACATGCAGTATATAAAAATGGGCCAAGAGAGATGAATATCACTGGTTATACAACTTGTACCTTTTCCCTAAGTCTGCAGTGCTTTGGCATGTGTCCTGAAATTCTCATAGGGAAAAAAATGTGTGTCATATCTAACCTGCAATTTTGATGTCTATTTTGTCAGGACTAAATCCCCATATGTTTTCTTCCTGGCCGCTCAGAGATTGAAATTGCACTGTAGCTCCAGCAACTCTGCAATAACCATGATTGGTAGGTGATGCGGTACTAATAGTTTAGTAGTTAAATAGCACTTCTGGTAGATTCATTAGCAGTTGCTGAAAAGCTGTTAAAACCTGTATTATTATACCAAGCAAGAATGAGAACATATTAGTTAGTTGATGTACAGTATAGACTTTTCCTCCAGCAAGTCAAGGTGGTATCATAGAACTGTTTCCCCCATTTTAACCATACATAACTCTTTGAGTAGGGAGGGCTAAAAGAGGTAGTCCTTGACTTACGACCACAATTTTTGCTCCATTTTACAACCTTTCTTGCTACAATTGTTAAGTGAATCACTGCAAGTGTTCAGTTAGTAACATGGTTGTTAAGTGAATCTGGCTTTCCCCCATTGACTTTGCATATCAGAAGGTTGCAAAAGGTGATCACATGACCCCCAGGGACACTGCAACCATACATGCAAATTTTGATTACGTGACCACGGGCATGCTGCAACAGTCATAAGTGTGAAAAACTGGCATCAGCCACTTTTTCCAGTGCCAAATGGTTATAAGTCGAGGAAAACCTGTATTTGGGGCCAAAGTCACTCAGTAAACAAGGCCCTGAACTTGGATCTTTCTGGTTTAACTCCAGGACCTTAAGCAAATATGTTGTAGCAGTTAAGATATTAGCCCAGGACTGTTAGATCCAGGATAAAATCTATGCTCCAACTCAACTTCTTTTCCAGTCTAACCTACCTGAAAGAATTGCTGTTTGGGGATAAAATGAAAGCAGATGCTTGTGGGTAATGTCTTGAATTTTTGGAAGAATTATAGGACAGAAATCTCACGAGTAAATGAACTGCTTTGTGACAGGAGTGTAGGAGAACTGCAGGCAGAGGCTGGAGGCAGAATCAAGAGAGTCATCAGCCTAGCGTCATTACGTTCCTACAAGCCCTCCTGAATTCTGTTGACTCTTATCTAGCTCCAATTTAATGCTGACTGTTAGTTGACTACCTTCTTGTAGTTTAAATGATGAGGTTTTGCTACCAATTGCCTTATAGGAAAATCACAGTATGAGAGTGAATTGGGAACAGAGCAGAATAAGGATCAGCAATGGTGACCAGAAAGTTCACGCCCATCCTTTTTTTTTTAACCAACACAAGGAAAAGTGGAGAATATTTGTGAGTAGAAAACAACTCTCATTTGCTATCCATTAAGTTATTACTATCGAAAGAGGACCTTCTGCTCTGGTAGAAATGAGAAAATGTGCTTCCCAACAGATGCATGACTTTTGTAAGGTTATTTAAAAAAATACCCTACTAAGTAAAATTTTAGTCTAAAGCCTTAGAGTAAATCTCTTCACTAGAGGCTAAAGTATAGGAAGAATGATTGCAGGAATTGGGTATGCGGTGGCTCAGTGGGTTAGGACGCTGAGCTTGTCGATCAGAAGGTCGGCAGTTTGGCGGGTCGAATCCTGAGTGCCGCGTAACAGAATGAGCGCCTGTTACTCGTCCCAGCTTCTGCCAACCTAGCAGTTCGAAAGCCCGTAAAAATGCAAGTAGAAAAATAGGGACCACTATGGTGGGAAGGTAACAGCGTTCCGTGCGCCTTTGGTGTCCAGTCATGCCGGCCACATGACCACGGAGACATCCTCGGACAAGCGCTGGCTCTTCGGCTTTGAAACGGAGATGAGCACCGGCCCCTAGAGTTGGAAACGACTAGCATGCGTGTGCGGGGGAACCTTTACCTTTACATAGTCTAATAAAGAGAAGGAGGAGGGGTGACATGATAGCAGTATTCCAATATCTAAGGGACTGCCACAAAGAAGTGGGGGGGATCAACCTATTCTCCAAAGCCTCTGAAAGCAGGACAAGAAGCAATGAATGGAAACTAGTCAAGGAGAGGACCTTGGCTGTTTATTCATCTTTCTCAGTTTGCCAATTCCTGTAGAAATCCAACAGAAAAGCAAACAGTGGAGGGTTCACGTCTGACTTTGAGAATTCTGATAAATTGCTAATGAAGTGGAACGGACTGCTTCAGAGTGAGCTAGATATTTGCAAATCAGCATCTTACCCTTGTTTGGGGCAAGAATAGTTTTTTTAGGTGCTGCTTTTCTTAAAACCCAAAGGCAGAAAGATTACACCTGAAATGGATGAATAAATATGTATTTTTGGAACTGTTGAAGTTCAGGGATTATCGATATCCCTGGGTCAATGTCAAGAGTGACTTTTGGAGGATGCATTGTAACATTTTTTTTCCCTTTTGTTGTGTCCAGTTCAGGAGTCTACCTTGATAAATCCCTACCATTTTCTTGTTGTTGTTTTCATAAGTCATTTGCCATGATTGCAGGAAATGGGTATGTCTAATCTAATAAAAAGGACGAGGGGGTGACATGATAGCAGTTGTTCCAATGTCTAAGGGGCTGCCAGAAAGAAGAAGGAGTCAAGCTATTCTCCAAAGCACCTGAAGGCAGGACAAGAAGCAACGGATGGAAACTAATCGAGAAGAGGACCAACCTAGAACTAAGGAGAAATTTCCTGACAGTGAGAACAATTCATCAGTGGAATGGCTTGGTAGTCAAAACCCACATCATAATAGAGACAATGACGATGATAATTGAAAAAAATCTACTGAAATTCAGCATGGAACTATAAGGAGGTGCAGGATCTACAAAAAGAAGATATTTGGACCATCATCACCTTGGAGGTACAGGTCATCCACTTCTAATATTCATAGATAGGGAGGGCCATCGGATGAGCAAGCTAGTGAAATGTCAGGAATATCGCCCCACAATGATACTATCATAACATGGAACTTCTCAAATACAAGCCAGTATTTATTTATTTTTTCAATCTCACACAGACCTAGATATATGCTTATTGTACTGTATATTCTGAACTCCATCATTGACTTGCCATGAATGTTTAGTGACAGAGGTTTCGCATTGCTATTTAATGTTAAATTGTGCCAGCAGTACATTTTACTTCTTTTTTTTACTTTGTTACTATTTCAGCATTTGTTTCCATTTTTTCACATGATAAGAAAAACAAAACAAAACAAAACAAAAAAACAAGAGAATATATGTACATTAGAATCGAACTGAGGAATCCCTGGTGCTTTCAGAGTTTGGTTGTTTGCTTGTAAACGTTTCATTACCCAACTAGGTAACATCATCAGTGAGACTTAGTAGGGGGACATTGGCAAGGGTTCCCCCCCTCCCAAAGGGGTTTGCCATTGCCTCCTTTCTAGATCTGAGAGAGAGTGACTGGTCCAAGGTCACCCAGTTAGCTTCTTGTCCAAGGTGGATTAGAGGACCCCAACCTTTTGAGCACCAGGGACCGGTTCTGTGGAGAGAGGTTTTTCTGCAGACTGGAGGGGGCGTGGTTTCATGTACTGCCTGCATCCCGTGGATGGGGTTTGCCTGTTTGCGCGTACCGGTTTCTGGCATGCTGCAGTCCAGTGCCGGTCCACGAACTGGGGGATGGGGACCCCTGGTTTAGAACTCACGGCCTCCTGGTTTCTAGCCTGTTGCCTTAACCACTACAGCAAACTATATATATACATACATACATACATACATACATACATACACACACACACACACACACACACACACACACACATATATATATATACCGTATATATATATATATATATATATATATATATATATATATATATATATATATATATATATATATATATATATATATGTAGATCTAGAGTCTCGGGTTTCTTCCCGCGTTCCTTTCATCTTCAGAAAGTTGTGGCGACGTTTCGACGAAATCCCATCCGTCATCATCAGGCTGGAGTGTTCCTCCTGCTGCTTCCAGGAGCAATGCGTGGTCTGGCTGTTCCTTTCCTTCCAACTGCCGGTGGGGCTGTGTTCTGACTGGGTGGAGGCGTGGCTGCTTTCTGATTGGGTGGGGGTGTCCTCCGATTGGGTGGAGGTGTGGTTGTCTTCTGATTGAGTGGAGGCGTGGCTGTCTTCTGATTGGGTGGATGCGTGGTTGTCTTCTGATTGGTTGGAGGCGTGGCTGTCTTCTGATTGGGTGGGGTGTGTTCTGAATGGGTGGGGTTTTTTGTTGTGTTGTAATATCCTGAGTGTTGTGATTTGGTGTCCTGAGGAGTGGGCTGTGTAGTGGCCTCCAGAGCTTTGGTTTGGCTCCGAGTTCGAGGACCTGCTATGTATCTCTGGTATGGGTCAGTCAGGTTCGTGTGTGCGTTCTTCTGCTTGGGTGATGGCACTTTTGCTTGACTTGTTCTGTCTTCTGTGTGGGGGAGTTTTTGTTCTGGGTGTGGATGAGTCTTGCTGGGGCTGGTGGCATTTGGGGTTGTTTGTTGGTTTTTTAAATCCTTGTTTGCTGAAATTCGTTTCTCTATCAATGCTGGTTTCCAAATGTCATGTAGGCGGGAGGTGTCGTCTCGCTTGTTCATACTGTCTGGGTGTTTTTCTATTTCAATGGCTTCTCTGATTATTCTGCTATTGAGATGTTCTATTTTGGCGATTGTTTTTGTACCTTCAAAATTGATGTTGTGTCCCGTAGTGTTTATGTGTTGTACTAGTGAAGATGTGTGATCTTTCTTCTGTACTGAGTTCTTATGTTCAGAAGACAGCCACGCCTCCAACCAATCAGAAGACAACCACGCATCCACCCAATCAGAAGACAGCCACGCCTCCACTCAATCAGAAGACAACCACACCTCCACCCAATCGGAGGACACCCCCACCCAATCAGAAAGCAGCCACGCCTCCACCCAGTCAGAACACAGCCCCACCGGCAGTTGGAAGGAAAGGAACAGCCAGACCACGCATTGCTCCTGGAAGCAGCAGGAGGAACACTCCAGCCTGATGATGACGGATGGGATTTCGTCGAAACGTCGCCACAACTTTCTGAAGATGAAAGGAACGCGGGAAGAAACCCGAGACTCTAGATCTACACATACAGACACCCGCGAGAATCTACGAAAACATATATATATATATATATATATATATTCATAGATTTTCACGGGTATAGGTATGTAGGTCTTGGTGTATTCGGGTCTTTTCCCGTGTAGGATTGAGGGTGTCTTGGCGACGTTTCAACAAGGTCCCACTCGTCATCTTTAGGCTGGTGTCTTCGGTTTCGTGCTGAAGATGACGAGTGGGACCTCATCGAAACATCACCAAGACACCCTCAATCCTACACGGGAAAAGACCCGAATACGCCAAGACCCGAACTCCGGGATGAATACAAAACAGCTGTTTATTGTTAAAATAATAAAAAAACAATAAAAACAACTATTTACAAACCTAAAACAACCTTAGCTTTCGCTGATCCACTGCCAGCGTCATCAGAGTGAGTGTTAGCGGTGGGGAGTTTGTTTATAAACCTTGTTGACTTTATATATATATATATATATATGGATCCTTGGTTTTTCGGGTTTTTCCCCGCGTAGAATTAAAGGTGTAGGCGCAACGTTTCGACGGAATCCCATCCGTCATCATCAGGCTTCTGCTTCCTACTTCTGGGAGAAGCATGTGGCTCTTGCTCTTTGTTCCTCTTTTTTAAACTGCCAGAGGGGGTGTGTTCTGTGGAGGTGTGCTCTGATTGGGTAGGGGACCAAGTGTGTTCTGATTGGGTGGGAGTGTGTTTTGAATGGTGGGGGTGTTCTGATTGGGTGGGGGTGTGTTCTGAGTGGATGGGCTGGTCTCAGCTGCCAGCTCCAGAACTGAGCTGGTGAGTTGTGCTGCTTTTGTTCGGCTTCGTGTTTGTGGTGGTGCCATGTTTTTATAGTGGGTGTCAGTTTGCTTATTGTGTGGTTTGGAGGGGTTTAAAGTGGCTGATGTTGCAGCTGTAGTTAGGTTTCTGTTTTGTGGTTGTGTGTCTTTATCGTTGTGGGTTCGGATTTGCTTTTTGAATGGTTGTGTGGTGGTGATGTCATGTGATGTTATCATGAGTTTGGGTCTGGTATCATTCTTGGTGGTTGGGCTTCGTCTGTCAATCAAGGCGGGTTTCCAAATGGCTGGTAGACGAGAGGTATCATCTCGTTTATTCATGCTGTGGGGGCGTTTTTCTATCTCAATGGCTTCTCTGATTATTCTGTTGTTAAAATGTTCAATTTTGGCGATAGTTTTGGTTTTTTTAATACAAACAAATGGAAGGAGCACCCATGGGATCACCCCTCTCACCTGTCATCGCAAACCTCTACATGGAACACTTTGAAACCCTCGCTCTGGAAAAATCCAACCACAAACCCAAACTCTGGCTCAGATACGTAGATGACACCTTCGTAATCTGGCCACACGGCAAAGAAAAACTGGATGACTTCCTCATACACCTCAATAGCCTACACCCCAAAATACAATTCACCATGGAAACAGAAGCTAACAATCAACTTCCCTTCCTTGATGTCTTAGTCTACAAGAAATCCAATGGCTCCCTAGGACACACTATCTACCATAAAAAAACACACACAAACCGCTATCTGAACGCATTCTCACACCACCACCCAGCACAGATCAACTCCGTAGCCAAGACACTCATCTCCAGAACAAAACACCTAGCTGACGAACAACACCTAAAAACCGAACTACACACTCTCACTAATGTACTAACAGCCAATGGATTCCAAAGAAACACGATTACCAACTTAATCCAAAGAGAGACACCCACAAAAACCCAAGACAGAGAACAAGAAAATGGCAAAGCCCTCCTCCCATACTTAAAAGGGACCACAGACAGAATCAGCAAGGTCCTCCAAAAACACAACATCAAAACAGCATTCTACACAGACAGAAAAATATCCACCATCCTAAGAAACCCCAAGGACATAATTGGGTTAGAAAACCAAGGAGTATACGAAATCCCATGCACCACCTGCCCCACCACATACATCGGACAGACCAACAGAAGAATAAGTGCACGCATTGAAGAGCACAAAAACTCACTCAGAAAGGGAGAACAAACTTCATCCCTGGTCCAACACTTTGAAGCCACGGGACATGAAATTGATTTTAAAAAAACCAAAACTATCACCAAAATTGAACATTTTAACAACAGAATAATCAGAGAAGCCATTGAGATAGAAAAACGCCCCCACAGCATGAATAAACGAGATGATACCTCTCGTCTACCAGCCATTTGGAAACCCGCCTTGATTGACAGACGAAGCCCAACCACCAAGAATGATACCAGACCCAAACTCATGATAACATCACATGACATCACCACCACACAACCATTCAAAAAGCAAATCCGAACCCACAACGATAAAGACACACAACCACAAAACAGAAACCTAACTACAGCTGCAACATCAGCCACTTTAAACCCCTCCAAACCACACAATAAGCAAACTGACACCCACTATAAAAACATGGCACCACCACAAACACGAAGCCGAACAAAAGCAGCACAACTCACCAGCTCAGTTCTGGAGCTGGCAGCTGAGACCAGCCCATCCACTCAGAACACACCCCCACCCAATCAGAACACCCCCACCATTCAAAACACACTCCCACCCAATCAGAACACACTTGGTCCCCTACCCAATCAGAGCACACCTCCACAGAACACACCCCCTCTGGCAGTTTAAAAAAGAGGAACAAAGAGCAAGAGCCACATGCTTCTCCCAGAAGTAGGAAGCAGAAGCCTGATGATGACGGATGGGATTCCGTCGAAACGTTGCGCCTACACCTTTAATTCTACGCGGGGAAAAACCCGAAAAACCAAGGATCCACATACAGGCACCCGCGAAAACCTCAGAAAACAAATATATATATATATATATATATATATATATATATATATATATATATATATATATATATATATATATATATATATATATGATCAGGGAAAGTGAGAAACAGAGAGAAGCTGAAAATAAGAAAGAGAGAAGAGTGGGTGAGCCTGATTGACACCATTCATCTTTGACTTTGATTCCATCCACTACCAGTTTTTGGCCCCACAATAAATTCATTATATAAATGGAATTAAAATAAAATAAATTATGTACCATGAAATAATCAATACATTAATTAAAATACATAGATTTTTCTCCAGGATTTTCTGTCTCCTATCTGGTCTTTCAGTGGTCTATTCCTGATTGTTGTAACAGAGTCTACCCATTTTTCAGTTGGTCATTCTTCAGATATTTCGAGCATGGGAAAGCAAAATTCGCAAGGGAAATGTCTTCTTTTGCTGAATGTGTCCAAAGTAAGATACACCGAGCTTGGTAATTTGTGCCTCAATTGACAATGGTGGCTTGACTTATTCTATCAGCAACCTTACATTTAAAATAAATGCATAAATGAACTCATGGCTTTCTCCGTGCTTCCTGCTGCTTCTCCTTCCTAGGTTTCTGCTGGAGGCCTGGAGGGTGATAAACACAGGCAAGATCCAAAAAAACCCTGGCCCTAACAAGGTCCATTTCTGCCTGTCCTGCAGATCTAACAGAGGACTCTTTCAGACCTTCAACAGAGCCAACAGTTTATACGTTTGTAAAGAAGCTTGTGCAGCCATTTGACTCTTGCTACCAGCTCAGCCCTTTGACTCCACAATATCACCATTCATTGCCCTCTGATGCAAAAAGAATGGGAAACATGTTAGCAGCTCCAAGAATTCTAGCTGAAGTTTCCCGTGGCTGTTTCCAAATATATTGGAATAGCTTGTTTACACTCCCTTGGCTCTCTAGGAAATACTTGCCTGCAGATTGTTTAGCTGAGAATTGATTCTATATAGAAACGAAAAATACTCAGCAACTATAAATGCAGCTCCTGAAATGCAAAATCCCCACTCAACGCAGAAAAATCTCTGAAGCACTGGAAGATGGAAATCGTAACATAGGACCGTCTAATACAGTTTCTGGTATTACACAGAATTTAGTTATGTGGTATGGCAGAGGTCCTCAACCTTTTGGGCACCAGGGACCGGTTCCGTGGAGAGAGGTTTTTCCACAGACCGGAGCAGGCGTGGCTTCATGTACTGCCTGCATCCTGCAGATGGGGCTTTGCTTGTTTGTGCGGACTGGTTTCTAGCATGCCGTGGACCGGTACTGGTCCACGGACCGGAGGTTGGGGTCCCCTGTGGTATGGCATCATCTGTCTATGTCTGTGGAGATTGTCAATCATCCAACTCATGGTTGTCCCATAGGTGCTTTTCCAAAAGGCAACTGGACTTTCTTGTTATTTTCTTGGAAAACATTTTGCTTCCCATCTCATCCAAGAAGCTTCTTCATTTCTTCTTCAGTATGGCTGCTGCATGAGCAGGGACCCAAAGTACAACTGGGACATGGTTTTCTGCCATTCTCTTCCTCTGTCACCTTGCTGTGATGGAATGTAGTGAGAAGGTAGATCCCCAGGAGAGAGCGGGTGCATTCTTGAGGAACAAGGGGCTACACAGTCTGGGCATTTTGTGTGAGAGAAAGCAGGTGAAGACAATCCCTCCTTAATAGTTCAGAGAGTATATTGTAGAGGCGGATAGTAGAATCCTCAGCCTGGCAAGATTTTGTCTAAAATTTTGTTTTTGTCCAAAAACAATAAAGAACTCATCTTTATTGTTTTATTATTTAAAAATAAAATAAATGCACCATGGTATTTGGGCTTGACACTCACATTACTATATTCTTTTCCCAAGGCAGTTGAGCTCCAGTTGGAGCAAAGCATTGCAATGAGCCAGAAACCCCACTAATTTTCAGGCAACGTCACTGGAGGCTGAACAGGATGCTAAAGGCTGGGGGTTTTTTGCTTTGCAAGGTGAAAAAGAAAAGAATTCTAAAAGAATAATAACAAAAGTGGTTTAGTAGGGCTCCTAGAGATATCAAAGGAGGTGTCCATGAGTACACTGTTGCTGGAAGGCCTAATGTGCCTGAGCAGTTCTGCCACTGAAGTATTTGGATCCTTGCAACTCAGTAAAAGGCAACTGTGAACAACAAGATCAGATGCACGTGTGGCTACATTTCCTACATTTCCTTCAAGGATTCAAGTTTGTGTGTCATAGCCAGTGCTTTTTTTGTAAAAGAAAAAGGTGCCGGAACTCACACGTCATACAACCCGCCTTGCCTACCCTACAAGGTTCCATCCAAAAAAGGTGCCGGAACTCCATTCTGAGCGTTCTATGAGAAAAAAAGTCCTGGTCATAGCTACAATTAATACTGCATCTGAACATCATGCTGTAAGAAAATATTAGAACGGACAGCCAGTTTGGTGTACTGCTTAAGACCTTAAGCTAGAAACTGGAAGTCCCACCTTAGGTACAAAGCCAGCTGGCTGACCTCAGGCCAGTCATTCCTTCTTAGCCCCTAGAAAGAACCAATTGCAAATGACTTCTGAAAACAACAACAACAAGAAAATGGTAGGGATTTATCAAGGCAGACTCCTGAACTGGACACAACAAAAGGAAAAAAAATGTTACAATGCATCCCCCAAAAGTCACTCTTGACATTGACCCAGGGATATCGATAATCCCTGAACTTCAACAGTTCCAAAAATACATATTTATTCATCCATTTTCTGGTGTAATCTTTCTGCCTTTGGGTTTTAAGAAAAAATAGCACCTAAAAAAACTATTCTTGCCCCAAACAAGGGTAAGATGCTGATTTGCAAATATCTAGCTCACTCTGAAGCAGTCTGTTCCATTTCATTAGCAACTTACCAGAATTCTGAAAGTCACATGTGACCCCTCCACTCTTTGCTTTTCTGTTGGATTTCTACAGGAATTGGCAAACTGAGAAAGATGAATAAACAGCCAAGAGAATTCAAGGCTCATAAGCCAGAAACTCCGTAGGTTGATTGGTTCTTCTATCATGCATACTCCTATTGCAGAGTTTTAATTATGATATCATTTAACAGAATAACAGAGTTGGAAGGGACCTTGGAGATCTTCTAGTCCAACCCCCTGCTCAAGCAAGAGATCCTATACTATTTCAAACAAATGGTTGTCCAAGCTCTTCTTAAAAACCTCTAGTGATGGAGTACCCACAACTTCTGAAGGCAAGCCATTCCACTGATAAATGGTTCTCACTGTCAGGAATTTTCTCCTTAGTTCTAGGTTGGTCCTCTCGATTAGTTTCCATCCATTGCTTCTTGTCCTGCTTTCAGAGGCTTTGGAGAATAGGTTGATCCCCCCTCCTTCTTTGTGGCAGCCCCTTAGATATTGGAATACTGCTATCATGTCACCCCTCCTCCTTCTCTTTATTAGACTAGGTAAAGGTAAAGGTTCCCCCGCACATGCGTGCTAGTCGTTTCCAACTCTAGGGGCTGGTGCTCATCTCCGTTTCAAAGCCGAAGAGCCAGCGCTTGTCCGAGGACGTGGTCATGTGGCCGGCATGACTAGATGCCAAAGGCGCATGGAACGCTGTTACCTTCCCACCGTAGTGGTCCCTATTTTTCTACTTGCATTTTTACATGCTTTCAAACTGCTAGGTTGGCAGAAGCTGGGACGAGTAACAGGTGCTCACTCTGCTACGCGGCACTCGGGATTCGACCCGCCAAACTGCCGACCTTCTGATCGACAACCTCATACCCTAACCCACTGAGCCACTGTGTCCCTTTTTTTTATTAGACTAGACATACCCAATTCCTGCAATCATTCTTCATATACTTTAGCCTCTAGTCAAGAGATTTACTCTAAGGCTTTAGACTAAAATTTTACTTAGTAGGTTTTTTTAAAAAAATAATCTTACAAAAGTCATGCATCTGTTGGGAAGCACATTTTCTCATTTCTACCAGAGCAGAAGATCCTCTTTCGATAGTAATAACTTAATGGATAGCAAATGAGAGTTTTCTACTCAGAAATATTCTCCACTTTTCCTTGTGTTGGTTAAAATAAAAAGTATGGTCACCATTGCTGATCCTTATTCTGCTCTGTTCCCAATTCACTGCCATAGTGTGATTTCCCTATAAGGCAATCGGTAGCAAATCCTCGCAGATTTTTGCACGCCTTGAGGCTGCTAAGAGATGGTGTGCAACGAAGGGGGAAGGAAATTCTACTTTAAACAAAGATAGCGGAGCACTAGTTGAAAACGGGCCTGTGGCTGTTTTCCTAATAGTCTCTCTCTCTCATACACACATTCTTTTTTTTTGGCACAAAGAAAATTGGTGACTGGACTTTATTACTTAGCTCCGATTAAGAAATTGAATATAGATGATCTCTGCAGTCAGGCATCATTTGCCCTTGATAATTCAGTGCAGATTCTGTCCAGATGCAACTATAAATGGCATCTGTCAGGCTACTGCCTTGCTTTCTGTTCCTGTAGTTTGTTTATTTTTAAGTCAGGATTATTCCTACAGTATATTACATTTATGGCCCATCTTTCCTCTGCACACTTAAGGCATTGTACAAAAGAGGGGTTTCACTAGAACAGAGTAATAATACTAATAATAATGTTGGAAGGGACCTTGGAGGTCATCTAGTCCAACCCCCTGCTCAGGCAGGAAACCTTATACCATTTCAGACAAATGGCTGTCCAGTCTCTTCTTAAAAACTTCCAGTGTTGGAGCATTCAACACTTCTGGAGGCAGGTTGTTCCACTGGTTAATTGTTCTAACTGTCAGGAAGTTTCTCCTTAGTTCTAGGTTGCTTCTCTCCTTGGTTAGTTTCCATCCGTTGCTTCTTGTCCTGCTTTCAGGTGCTTTGGAGAATAGCTTGACTCCCTCTTCTTTGGGGCAGCCCCTGAAATACTGGAACACTACTATCATGTCACCCCTCGTCCTTCTCTTCATTAAACTAGACATACCCAATTCCAGCAACCATTCCCTATATGTTTTAGCCTCCAGTGAATTGAACAGTCTTCCAGGTCCAAGTTCAAAACATAAATCAGAATACCACACTGATTCTCATGGAACTGGGTGGCTTTTTGAAGGTGGGAATGTCATTGTGAGCCGGTTTTTTTTTAATCCCATTTATATCCCGCCCTTCTCCGAAGACTCAGGGCGGCTTACAATCTAAAGCACAATCGATGTGCTTAGCAATAGCCTTCATTCTATGTATATGCCTGCTTATTAGGGCTTTCAGCCCCCCCCCGCAAGCGGCATTATTACAAAGTCAGCTTAGTGCCCCCAACAATCTGGGTCCTCATTTTACCTACCTCGGAAGGATGGAAGGCTGAGTCAACCTTGAGCCTGGTGGAATGCGAACCTGCAATAATTGCAGGCAGCTGGTGTTACTTAAGGAGGCATTAGCCCACTGCTCCACCAAGGCTCTTGATGATGCAAAGCAACATTCTGTCAGGGCTGGATTTTGGGGATTATGGATTTTTCCCTTTTTTGAAGCTGCATTAAACTCATATCAGTCCATATGGCAATATTTGTGAATGTTTCACTTCAACCCATCAGGAAATATTTCTGCTGATTTTGGGTCAGAATGAGCTCCTGCCCTACAGAATAGAGATTAGATGCCACTGATTGTCTTCTCTTAAAACAGAAGATTCCTTCCAATGGAGAAATGTTCTTTGTAAAGTAGAACATGAAGCTACTTTAGAAATACAGATACTTCTTCATATGGACACCTGCAGTCCATGAATTGATACACGCTAGTGCAGTGATGGCAAACCTTTTAGAGACCAAGTGCCCAAACCGCAACCCAAAACTCACTTATGTATCATTGGGTGCCGGGTGGGCGTGGCCCATTGGGTGGGCGTGGCTGCAGTGGTAACAGCAGACTGGGTGGGACTAAAAAGTTCAATCAATCAATTCCAACTTTGCGAGATCTTTTTTTTCCCCGTGAGAAGTTGAAATTGACTGAACCTTTTTTTTTGCACATGGCAGAGGAGGCCTAAAGTGAAAAGGTTTTATAAAACCCAGCTGAAGGCCTAGGACTGGGGCAATGGCGCACGTGCCCACAGAGAGGGCTCTGTGTGCCACCTTTGGCACGTGTGCCATAGGTTCACCACCATGGCGCTAGTGTCAGCACAGAGGATTTATGATGATTGGAGGTTAAACTAGTGGGACTGGTGTTTTCAACATGCCACTTCTGGTCCCCTTTTAAAAAGTGGGGAACTCAACCTTTATTTATCTTTACTAAAGCTGTACACCACTACCTTTTTATTTTCCTAAGGAGTTTTTAAAAAAATGCATATTCTATCTCTGTCCCTGATTTGGTCCTGGCAGTGTGAAAAATAAACACCAAATTTGTAGATTTCATGGTTTGTGATGTCTGGCACAGATCTCCTTGCTCCTGAGGCATCTAGATTTGTACACGAAGAATGTAATTTTGCATTTTGGCTCAGCTGGCTGCACATCAGGAGGCAAGCACAACATGGATTCACACAAACAAGTGTAAAACACCCTCCTTCAATATTTTCAGATGCCTCCTTAGCTGTCAGACAACATGGCATGATGTTTGCATGAGAATCACCATATGCTATGAATTATTATTACTCATGTCCTAGTATTAGTGAAAACTGTTTTTTTTAAAAAAGGCAGGAGAAACATTCCAAAGAATAGATAAATAAAAATCTCCTCGTAAGAGTATTCCCATTTCACAATCAGAGATGCAGCAGGTTGGTGGGTAGAGTTGGAGATACATCTGCTTTTGAGTAACAAGATACGGTACTTAGAATGACTTCCTAACCTAAGTAGTGTGATAACTCAAACAGGATTGTTTGGGTTCTCCGAATCATGTGTTCCTTAGGTCCTGTAGTCCAAATTATTGGAACAAGATCTTCTCCAAGCAATTTATTTACAAATTGTAGTTGCATCTTCTTCTCAAATATTCTCTGAATGTCAGCAAAGAAATTCAATGTTACATTTCAGTGAAATGTTCTAGCTACCTTTGTATTTCCAAAGGTTCTCCTGAAAAATATGGTCTTAACCTCTTTCCTGAATATTGATAAGGGGAATAGGGTTTTTTTTTGGGGGGGGAGAGAATAGGTTGTTTCAGAGTAGGGGGTTATCCCTGAGAAGATTCCTCTACAAGAGTCAGCACCTATAACAGGCCTTCTCTTCCACAGATTCTGCTTGAAGCAGATGGTCTTATAAAGCAGATGGTCCTGTCAGGTTGCAAGAAATCAGGGAGTGAGGCTGTTCAAATGAATACAAATGTGTTCCATGTTAGCTCTCTACAAGAATCTGAACTACTAATAGTCAAGGCAAATTGGTGGTAGATAAGAATCAATGGAATTCAAGGAGAGCTGGATTTAGATCTCTTATGGCATGAAGGGATTTGAGACTGATGATGTGCTTGATCCCTCCCTCAAGCTAAGTCTGGTAATCTCCTACATGTCCTAAGCCATAAAAAGCTTTAAAGGCAATGAAGGTCTTACATATTAAGTACTAATATTATGGTGCTGCAAAACTAATGTACCTCCAACGGTTTTGGAGGGAAACATCAAAAGGATTCAAGTTTGGGCAGGAGCAAGCTAATGTTATGATTGGCTGATGCCCTAGAGGCAGAGAGTATAAATTGCAGGCATGTTGCCAGTTTTTGACAGTTCTGTTTTGGTTCAACAAACACTTTTGAATCATGCCGGTCTGGTCATTGCCTTCAAGACCCAATACACAATAGAATGTGTCCTTGTTGTTGAGCTGCTATGTTGTGTCTGACTCTTCGTGACCCCAAGGATCATAGCATGCCAACCTCCCCCCTGTCCCACACCTTCTCCGAGAGTTTGCCCAGATTCATGTTCATTGTGTCGATGACACTATCTAACCCAGGGGTAGGAAACCTCGGCTCTTTTATGACTCATGGACTTCAACTCCCAGAATTCCTGAGCCAGTATAGCTGGCTCAGGAATTCTGGGAGTTGAAGTCCATGAGTCATAAAAGAGCCGAGGTTGCCTACCCCTGATCTAACCAGAGTATGTCCCTATGAAATGGATATTTCTCCTTTGTATGTATGTATGCATTGATTTTTAATCCATTACTTCTTTTGTTTCCCAGGTGAAATCAGATGCTTATATATCTTTCCTATTCTCAGAGAAGGTTAAATCTGTCAGAAGATGGCAGCTAGGTTTATTGTGTTGGCTATGAGAATTATGGATGAATTAGTTTGTGATATGCATCACAATCCATTTAAACTTGCAGTTTATGAACCCACAATATAAAATGGCTTTGTTTGAGATTTTTATTGGGTTCCCTTCTTCCAACAGCAGGTAAACCCCTTGTAAGCATTGGCCCTTAGAATTCCACATTGCAAAGAGTTTAATTGTACTTTGTTTCAGACATACAATTTGCCTTATTTTTCCTTTTAAAGTGGATTTATGGAAAGGAGAGACTGTAAATTCTTCTCATTTCACACATCAGCCTTGAAATTTTACCTTGTGGGTGCTATCTGTCATGGACTCTTAAATTTAGAAAAAGATAGCTTGATACTTCCATTTGGTCTTTTGTACCAGGTAACCTGCTATAGCACATGGCCAACCCATGCAAATCAGAAAGCAACATCAATACAAATTCAAAATGTTTTATTGCTGGGTTATAAAGTTTCTGATAATAGTAGAGAATAGAGTAAGTAATTAGCTACAGAATAGTTAAAACTTCACAGGTTCAAAGCTTTCATAAACCTGGTTTGTAAAATGAATTGTAATCATCTGCTTGCAGTTCGAAAGGTGCTTTCCAAAAGGCAGCTGGACTTCCTTTGTATTCTTAAATCGGTTAACGACCTACCTTCAGAGTGCTAACTGACCAGATGGCTATAAAGCATTCTATTCCCCACCCTTCAGTCAAAACTGAAGAAGCTTCTTGGATGAGAAGCAAAATGTTTTCAAGGAAAAAAATCCCCCAGGAAAGTCCAGTTGAAAAGCACCTTTAGGACAACCATGACCTGAATGATTGAGAATCTCCATGGACAATCTGCTTGCAGGAAAAAGGCAGAGCTGCAAGAGTTGTCTAAAACGGTCCAGGACCTGAGCACCTGAGAATTCAACAGGCTGGGAAGGGTAAAGAATGACAGGAATACACACCTGAAGGAGATCCATCAAGGGTCTTATATAGTTCCAGTGCAGGCTTGGCTTGCTTAAGGATATTCCTTTCCTTTCACGGAAACATATTGATTACCTTGGCTTGGCCCATTGTAGGTACCACCAAATTCTTGGGTTAGATGTTCCACTAACATCTAACACTAACAGGGGTGTCAAACTGCCGGCCCGCAGGCCGGATGCATCACAACAAAACCACGCCCACCCTATTGCCGGCAATGGGGGAAAAGCTCTGATACATCGTGCGACATCACGTAACGTCGCGAGTTTGACATGTCTGCACTAGAACCTGATTCTTCATCAGTTCTCACCTGCTTAGGCTTATGGCCTCATGAAGCTGTTGCAGATACCATAGTGCTTGTTGGCTCTGCAGGCCAGTAGGTACTCTGGTCTGTCCCTTTAACTTCCGTGGATTCAGATGAAACCATAACATGTACTGATTCTTTGACAGACTTTTGCTGTCTTGTCTTTCTCTCTGGAGTTATCAATAGCACTGGCTTTGATCCCTCAGCCAATTCATTGACTGTTCTTCTGCCTCTCTCACCGTGGGTAACTTCTTTGGAATCTGACTTTGGATCGTACCAGTATGCCTTTGTCTCTTTCAATTCCTAGCTTCAAACACACGGCAAGACATTGGCCACAAATCTTCCCTTTCATTCCTGACAATGCCTGGAGTGTAAGGGAATAAATAAGCTATATTTATTTCCCCTGAACTGAGTTCACTAGGACCATCTTTCCATTCTGAGATTAAAATATCACTGTAGCATGAGGCGATAAATTGAAGCTTTAAGTATGTGTCATTCCTTTCGTCAGATACAGATGAGAACGAAACTCCAGCAGCAGTAAGTAATGCCTGGCTCCAGAGATTAAGCCAAGAGAACAGATTTCCCACCCACCCCCTTTTTTCCCCCTTAGTTGCTGAACCCACTGGCAAATAGTTCACTGGAAATCTAAACTGGGGGAACAAAATAAATGCTTTGATCTCTAATCACTTGTGTTCATGTCGGAAGCACTAAGGTGCTTTGTGATGATTTCCCGGATGCTTCCCCAGATGCCTCTGCAGATGTTAATTCGGAGGAGGATGAAGCAGTCCTGGGCATGTCCAGGGGGGGGCAGCTGATGGCTCCAAGGCGAGGGCTGTGAGTTCTAATGTGGTGGACTGTTTCCAAGGAGAGCAACCAGATGAGCAGCTGGCTGAGAATGATCTGGCTGAGACACAGCTGCAGAAGGACAGCCATGAGGTTTTGAGTGGGGAAAGCACACAGATGCAGTCGGTCAATGATTAGGAAGAGGGACTGCCTCCTCCACCTGATCTGAGAACACGTAGGGCAGAGAAAAGGCAGGAGCAGTGAAGGTCAGCCCGATTACTCATGAGCCAATAGCCTCATCCCTCTTGACGGGCTTCACTGGAAGCTGACTATTTAGCACAGCAGATAGATCAGACATGTCAAACTCGCGATGTCACATGACGTCGCTCAACGTATCGGGACTGTTTTGCCATTGCCGGCAATGGGGTGGGCGTGGCTTCCATGTGACGCATCCGGCCCGCGGGCCGGCAATTTAACACCCCTGAGATAGATGGGAACAATGTATTTGTTTCCTAGCTGTCATGATTTCCTGCCTTGCTTCATTTTGACAATGTGCCTTGACTTTGGATCATACCTTGTGGACTCTGTACTTTCCTTGCCTTGTGAATTCTCTTGTATTGTGGATTTAATCTGCCTAGTGAATTTATCTTGTTTGGGAACTTTCATGTGTCTTGTGGCCTCATTAGGCCATTGCTCCATGGACAAGCATTGATTTGCTTTTGGCTGGACTCAGTTGGGATGGTTCTGGGGTTTTGGTGAAGGGAATTGTTGGGGGAAATTAATAAATATTAATATTAATAAATAATAATAAAACCACTAAATCACCATCATGTGTGTATATGGATCTAGTTGCTTGTACCTGACACCTTCAGGATAAGCAAGGTAAGAAAAGGTGTAAGAAGAGAGCTAAGTCCAGCCCACATTGAATTCCTTTGACTCTTACCTACCATTAATTTGCTTTGACCGTTAGTAGTTCAGATTTTTGTAGAGAGCTTAAGCTTGCAAGAAATCTTTATACTCATTTGAACTGCCTGGATTTCCTGATTTCCCTGGCACTTGACAGGGTGGTTGAAAACAGTTGTTAAGGGAAGAAGACAAAAACCTCAAAGAAATAATAAAATATCGGGCCTAAGGAGCCAAGAATGACACGAGGAGTTACTGTTATTGTTATTGTTGCTCACCTATAGACAGAACTATTTCCAGATTACAGCACTTATCTGCCTAACTACTAGATATACCCTATGAACTGCTAGGGGGAGTCTGTTTTCACTCTCTTCCTGAATACCAAATATTCCAAGCTATGTTGTCTCTTTGCTCTCTGGGAAGGAGCCTCTCCCTTTTGCGAGTCTGGACTACATTTCACCACGTCAAGGCAATTCTGCATTGCAACCACTTCACCTCTCTTTCTAAAAATCCTTACCATTCCTGGAGCAAAGGATGGGGTGGGTGGGATTAAAAAAAACCTCATAAAGTTAAGATTCTGGCTTCAACCCAAGGAACTTGTTTGCTGTGCTTACCATATTTAATTGATTTTATTGTACCGTAATTTCTTTTATTATTGTGAGCCAATCAGAGTCATGGGCAATCACAAGGACTACAGGTTTAATTCCTAGTAATGAAACAATACCTTTAATATTCTTAAAGAACAACCTCTGCTAGTCTATGTCCTTCAGAAGGACTTGACAGGTGGACAAAAATGCCAGATCCAGTCTAAAGATCTGGTTGATTAAGACCAACTATAATAATTAACCTTCGGAAGAAGATGGACAATTAAGAAGTTAAATAAATAAATACATACATACACAAATGCTGGTGATGACCTATAAAGCCCTAAATGGCATGGGTCCAGATTATCTTAGGGAGCACCTGCTACCAGCATCATCTTCCCATCGTCCTGTGCGCTCCCACAGGGAGGGCCTCCTTAGGGTTCCGCCGGTTAGAGATTGCCGGCGGGTGATTCCCAGGGGGAGGGCATTCTCTGTGAGTGCACCCGCCCTTTGGAACAAACTGCCGCTGGAGCTTCGGACTGCCCCCGACCTTCACTCTTTTCACCGGGACTTAAAAACCTGGTTGTTTGAATTGTCTGGCCTGGACTGAGGGATTTTAAATTTTAAAGTATTTAATTAAATTATATTAAATTAATTTTAAAATTTTAATTTTATTGTTATTAGGAATTGTGGGCTTTACTAATTTAATTCTATTTTATTCTTTTTTGTACTGTTTTAATTGCCCTGTGAACCGCCCTGAGTCCTTCGGGAATAGGGCAGTATATAAATTCAACAAATAAAATAAATAAATAAATAAATAAATTTCCAGAGCTTTCCTTAACTGACTTCCTTCTTGTCTTTAATTAATATAGTCATTCAGGCCATGCCCTCCCCTTTTTTATAGGTGAAACAAACTGTGGAGGAAGAAAAGTGCAGCCTTACTTAATGACTACATTAAGTTAAGTCAGGAACCTTTCATGAAGGAAGTCAATAAAGGAAAGCTCTTAAAAACAATGAAGATGAAGGCTGAAAATGGGAAAGAAACAATTGAAAATTGATTTGTTAATTGGAAGAACAAGGCAATGCATGATCAATACTTGGAGGATATAGTAGGAAAGGCCAATTAACAACCCAACCCCAACCCCCACCCCGAATTGGTTATGATCAGGAGAGTTAAGGAAAGAAATTGAAGGCTTTATTTTAACGACTCAGGAACAAACTTTCCCTGCTAATTGCATAAAGACAAAAATTCAACCCGTAACAATCAATGGCAAACATCCCATTTGTAGTGAAAGGAGGAAACAATTGATTATTTGATCAGTGGCTGCAACAAAACTTCACAAAATGACTACAAGCAATGCCATGATCAAGTTTCCAAAATTCAGTCAGTCAGTCAGTCAGTCAATTTCTATAGCCAAATTAGTCAGTGCAAATTGTGCATTGGAAACTTTGTCAGAGGTTTGGGTTTGAATATAGTAAAAACTATTGGAAAGCGCCCGAAGGCAGGACAAGAAGCAATGGATGGAAACTAATCAAGGAGAGAAGAAACCTAGAACTAAGGAGAAACTTCCTGACAGTTAGAACAATTAATCAGTGGAACAACCTGCCTCCAGAGGTGGTGAATGCTCCAACACTGGAGGTTTTTAAGAACAGACTGGACAGGCATTTGCCTGAAATGGTATAGGGTTTCCTGCCTGAGCAGGGGGTTGGACTAGATGACCTCCAAGGTCTATTATTATTATTATTATTATTATTATTATTATTATTATTATTATTATTATTATTATTATTATTATAACATCAAGTTGGAAAATGAGCAAGTTAAGCTCTTATGGGAGTTTAAGATCTAAACAGACAGGCATATTGTTCATAACATGCCTGATATAAGAGTTATTAAAAAGAAGAAACACTGGTTCATTGATGTTGCTGTACCAGATGATGCTAGGATTGAGGAAAAACAATTGGAAAAAATTACAAAATATTGGGACGGAGATCGAAATGGAACATTTACGGAAAAAAGAAATCTGTTTTTATACCAATTGTGACTGGAGCCTTCAGAGCAACACTTAAGGGACTCCCCAATATCTAGAAATATTGAATTTATCAGACCTGAATGCACCAATTTTATTTTTTTAAAAGCCCATCCTGTTTTAAATTGCCTATATTCTTAGACACCACATTAATCATTCTTAGCTCCTTGGTGAGGACTTGAATTATTAAGTATCTACCCATTTTAGGCTGTGAATCTAGCTATAGACTACCCATAGATAATAAAATAACCACACTCTTTTATAAAGAGGAAATGTTTGGTAAGATACTATGGTACTAGGAAGAGAGACAAAATATTAAAAGCAAGGAGATACAATGAGGAGAGTGTTAAACTCTCTGCCATGCAGCCCCAGAATAAATAATGCAAAACATTCTTTTCACATTTCCCCCCTCCCTCCAAAGCAGCTGCTGAGCCAAAAGTCAAAGAACTGGGTTTCTGAAGCCCATTGGAAGGCCTATGGTGTCATAAGGCTACAGGAGGGCAGCACAAATATCAGATTGATGCAGTACTGCTGTGTGGAAGGGGTCTTAGGCCTTCAATAGGTCACCCGAACTTTTGCAACGTAGTTTCTCAAAGTTTGGAGTTTCCAAAAGTTTTCATTTTGCCTAGAGAAGAATTACAAGCTTAAAAGCTTTCCCACCATTTTATAACTGTTCACTTCATCCCATGAAAGTATCTTGAATACAGATCTTGTAAAATAAGCCAGCTGTCAACCCTTTGAGGTAGGCCAGATTTGAACACTGGTCAGAAGTACTAAAATTACCTTTATTATAGAATTACTGTAACCGAATTTTGCAACTCTGAAGGTGCCTCCCCCATCCTGGCCTTTATCTTAAAGAGAATGAATGAATGAATGAATGAATGAATGAACCTTTATTGTCAAAGTACAACCATGTACTGTATACATTGAGATTGGCTGAGCCTCCCTTCGTGCCCCCACCCCCAACTCACAGTGACAACAAACCCTCCATCTTATTACACCATGTGAGCTAAATGCACAACACACCGGCCTTGCAAGTCAATCATGCATAAAGTTTATAAAATTATTTCCTGTTCAAAAGCCTAACAGCCCATGGATAAAAGCTGTTCTTCAGTCTGTTGGTACAGTTGGCTATACTCCTATATCTCCTACCCAATGGTAGGAGAGTCCAGCATACCAAGCTACAATACAGTACGAGAGGACGCTCTCTATAGTAGACCAGTAAAAGAGGGTCATTAGCCGTTGTTCTACCCTGTTCTTCTGCAAGACCCTGAGAAAGTGAAGCCTCTGTTGGGCCTTTCTGGCCACCTGGGTTGTGTTAACTTTCCAGGTAAGATCTTCACAGAGGTAGACTCCCAGGAATTTAAAGCAGGAAACTCTCTCCACACAGTCCCCCCCCGATGTAAAGTGGGGCAGGTTCCTCCATTTTCCTCCGGAAGTCTAGAACCATCTCTTTTGTTTTGCCGATGTTCAGGTGCAAGTTGTTGTTGCAACACCAAATGGATAGTTTTTGTACCTCCCCCCTGTATGCTGTCTCATCCCCACCTGTAATAAGACCCACTACGGTAGTCATGTCTGACATGTTGGTTTTTTTCAAATTACAGGTAGTCTTTGACTTACAACACTTCATTTAGTGACAACGGCATTGAAAAAAGTGACTTATGATCATTTTTCACACTTACAACCATTGCCATGTGATGTGATCATGTGGTCATGTGATCAAAATCCAGCCACTTGACAACTGACTCATGTTCATGATGGTTGCAGAGTCCCCTGGTCATGTGATCACTTTTTGGGAACTTCTGACAAGCAAAGTCAATCGGGAAGCCAGATTCACTTAACAACCATGCTACTAATTTAACAACTGCAGTGATTCGCTTAACAACTGTGGCAAGACAGGTCATAAAATGGGGCAAAACAACAACTGTTATCCAACAAGTTTCCCCTGATAATACAAGACACTCCCTGGAGCAATCACAGAACGTAAGGAAACATGTATACACACAAGCACACTCACTTGCATGCTGCAGATGTACATAGACATTATTTGGCACAAAAACACTATAAACCATCTGCTTCGCTGAAGTTAGCAACATTTGGAAGAAAAAAAAAATTAACGTCGCTCTTGTCTGTGTTCATGTAAGATTAAGTTGTGCAATCAATGAAGAGTTACTGTGTGGAAATGCTCCCTAAATATCTTTTAACTTCCAGCATCACTTACCAGTAATAGTCAGTCTCACAAATCAAATCATAGGTTCTAACATAGGTGTACCTCTCTAATTATGGGTTATTTTTTTTCTAATTTAGCGGTAAAAGGAAACCAGGCTGCCAAAGAATACAGAGGAGGTGGCTTCTTCTTCTTCTTCTTCTTCTTCTTCTTCTTCTTCTTCTTCTTCTTCTTCTTCTTCTTCTTCTTCTTCTTCTTCTTCTTCTTCTTCCTCCTCCTCCTTCCTCTTCTTCTTCTTCTTCTCCCCCTCCTCTCCTCCTCCTCCTCCTCCTCCTCCTCCTCCTCCTCCTCCTCCTCCTCCTCCTCCTCCTCTTCTTCTTCTTCTTCTTCTTCTTCTTCTTCTTCTCCTCCTCCTCCTCCTCCTCCTCCTCCTCTTCCTCCTCCTCCTCCTTCTTCTTCCTCTTCCTCTTCCTCTTCTTCCTCCTCCTCCTCTTCCTCCTCCTCTTCTTTCAAAACAACCCATTTTTTTGTATACTGCAGAAAATAAAATGAAAATAGTTGCAGTTCCATATTCTATTTTACCCTGACTTCTGCCAGGGAAGGGGCTCGGAACCAACTCTTGTTAATGAAAAAGAATAATGGAAGCCAAGAATGGTTCAGGATTTCAAGGCCCATGAAATCAGCCAGATGTCTCATCAATGTATAAATCCACAGCTTTAGGCATCTCTGTTTGCAGTTTCGGGATAAGAGCACTGACCTACCTTTACAAGATTGTAGATAGAATTATTGCAATCCTATTCGCGCTCGGAAGGATCCAAGAAGTATTCAGCTGTTGTGCTTGACATGAACCCTGCTCACAGCCTTTCGAATTCCAGCTGGTGACTGTAACAGTCTTTGCATGCTAGAAGTGCTGCTTCAAAGTGTATGTTTTAATGCCAGCGTCTGCTGCTCTTCCAGTAAGCATGGGGATTCTTTAATTTTGGAGCCAGTTTCTCCCCAAAGCTTCTTTAATCTGCTAAGCAGCCTATGGATTCTAAATGGTATCTCAGTCAGATTTAGTAAAATGGTGTGTGTGTGGGGGGGGGGGTGTTGGTGTTTGTAATTGCTGTTGCAATAATAATAATACAAACTGATAATGTCTTGCCATTGAACACATCAAATCTAACTGTGGTTGAACAGAGGAAAGTGTGTATAACAGATGTGGCCACACTGGGGGACAATAGAAGACATAGCCTTAGAGAAGATCACAAAGAATCAAGATCTGAAAATCGAAGTTGAAAAGATTATAACATACAGGTGAAACTCGAAAAATTAGAATATTGTGCAAAAGTTCATTTATTTCAGTAATGCAACTTAAAAGGGGAAAGTAATATATGAGATAGACTCATTACATGCAAAGCAAGATAGTTCAAGTCCTCATTTGTCATAATTGTGATGATTATGGCTTACAGCTCATGAAAACCCCAAATCCACAATCTCAGAAAATTAGAATATTGTGAAAAGGTGCAATATTCTAGGCTCAAAGTGTCCCACTCTAATCAGCTAATTAAGCCATGACACCTGCAAAGGGTTCCTGAGCCTTTAAATGGTCTCTCAGTCTGGTTCAGTAGGAATCACAATCATGGGGAAGACTGCTGACCTGACAGTTGTGCAGAAAACCACCATTGACACCCTCCATAAGGAGGGAAAGCCTCAAAAGGTAATTGCAAAAGAAGGTGGATGTTCCCAAAGTGCTGTATCAAAGCACATTAATAGAAAGTTATGTGGAAGGGAAAAGTGTGGAAGAAAAAGGTGCACAAGCAGCAGGGATGACCGCAGCCTGGAGAGGATTGTCAGGAAAAGGCTATTCAAAAGTGTTGGGGACTTTCACAAGGAGTGGACTGAGGCTGGAGTCAGTGCATCAAGAGCCACCACACACAGACGGATCCTGGACATGGGCTTCAAATGTCGTATTCCTCTTGTCAAGCCGCTCCTGAACAACAAACAACGTCAGAAGTGTCTTACCTGGGCTAAAGAAAAACAGACCTGGTCTGTTGCTCAGTGGTCCAAAGTCCTTTTTTCTGATGAGAGCAACTTTTGCATCTCATTTTGGATTATCGGCAGGAAGGACAAGGAAGACGCGTCTTTCTAAACAGGTTGTTTATTGTCAGCCCGGACAAGAGAACAGGGAACAAACATGCCTTATATAGGCAGCTGTCAAACGGGACAGCAAATCAGCGGGGCGCGTTTTCCCGCCAAAGAACAGGGGGCCAATCGGTCAGCTGTTAGGGCAGAATCTCCCCAGAGACAGTGCTAGCGTGTTAGTAGGGCAGGGGAATCCCGTCAGCTGGTTTTGGCGCGCAGCCGGCGTTTTGACAGCTCGCCGCCGCTTCTGCGCATGCGCTAACTTTGACAGCTTGCGGCGGCCGCCGGGGCCTGCCGCGGTTTTGACAGTTCAGACGGAAATGCGCATGCGCGCCGTTTGACAGCTGTCAAACGGCCGCGTGTGCTTGTAGGCCGCGTGGGCGGCTGCGCACATGTAGTCTTTTGACAGCTGTCAGTGCGGCCGCGTAAAAGCGGCCTATGACAGCTGTCATTGTGTTTTAATATAATGCACCCCTTTCCCCCCCCCTTGAACTGAACACACAACTTGGAGTAACTTTCAACTGGTGTTGGAACTGTTCGGCGAACTTCCGGCCCATTCGAAATCCGCTAAGTATGCTGGCGGCCTCTTCTGACGAGTGGATCTGCGGGGTGCAGGTGCTTCAATGGTTTTGGGGGCTTCTACGGGGGGAATGGGCGGAGGGTCTGGGTGGCTCGGGATTTCTTCTGGGGAGTCGATGCTGGGGGGTTCCCAATTTCCGCCCGCCACTTCTGGCGTGTAGGAGTTGGGGGGTGACCGGGGGCGAAGCTGGTCTGCGTGCCTCCTAAATGTGAGTCCCCCGCCCGCGTTAATGGTGTAAGACAGGGGGCCGGTTTGATCAAGAACCACCCCCTGGGTCCATTTATCCCTTCCCCCATAATTTCGGGCCCAGACATTTTGTCCTTTAGAAAATGTTTTGTGTGGCAAGTTGTTGGTTCTTTCGGCCGCTGGCCTGTCTGGGTGTAGTCTATCGAGTCGGGTGACTAGTCGGCGACCCCATCTTAGTTCTGCTGGAGATTTGCCGGTGGTGGACACGGGAGTGGAGTGGTGAGTGAGGAGGAAGCGGGCGAGTCGACGGTGCCAGTTTCCGACGATCATTCTGCGCAGAGAGTCTTTGGTGGTCTTTACCATGACCTCTGCGAGGCCATTACTGGACGGGTGGAACGGAGCCGATGTTGCGTGTCTAATACAGTTCCTCCTCGTGAAGATCTGGAAATCACGGGAGGTAAATTGAGGTCCGTTGTCAGTGATTATGACATCTGGTAGACCGTGGGTGGCAAAAACTCCCCTTAATGCTTGAATGGTGGCCTCTGATGTGGTGCTTGAAACCGGGAGAACCTCCAGCCATTTAGAGTAACTATCTACAATAATTAAAAAGGTTTGTCCCTGGAACGGTCCTGCGTAATCGAGGTGGATGCGGGACCAAGGATTGGAAGTGGTTTCCCATTTGTGGACTGGGGCGTGTGCAGGGGAGGGTCTGGTTTGCTGGCAGAGATAGCAGCCGGCTACATGCTGCTCAATGTCCCTGTCTAAGGATGGCCACCAGATATAGCTGCGTGCCAGAGCCTTCATTTTTGAGATGCCAGGGTGGCCCTCATGTAGTGTTTGGAGAACTCTTGCTCTGTGGCATGAGGGGATTATTACCCTGCAGCCCCAAAGGATACAGCCTAAATGTGTTGAAAGCTCTTGTCTTTTTGCAAAATAAGGTTGGATGGGAGGTGAGGGGCAGGTTGATTGCCAACCTGATGTGACCCATGAGAGTACCCTGCTGAGGGTGGGGTCCCTGGTTGTGGCAAGTGCGATGTCTTTAGCTGTTACTGGGCATTCTGTGAGTTCTTGTATGGCCAGGACTTGGCCGGCTGGAGCTGGATCAGGGTCTATTTGGGGCAGTGAGAGCCTGCTAAGGCCGTCTGCGTGGGACATTTCCTTTTCAGGCTTGTAGATTAACTGATACGAGTAGGCAGAGAGGAATGTCGTCCAGCGAAGCATTCGCGGGGATAAAATTTGCGGGGTTTGGCGGTCCCATGTGAATATGCCCAGGAGAGGTTTGTGATCTGTATAGATTGTAAAAGGTCTGCCGTAGAGGTAATCGTGGAATTTTTTAATTCCAGCTACAATAGCCAGGGCTTCCTTATCTATTTGCGCGTAATTGCGCTCGGTTTTTGAAAGTGTCCTCGAGTAGTATGCGATTGGGGCTTGCGTGCCATTGTTAAGGGAGTGGCTGAGGACTGCCCCGATGCCATATGGTGAAGCATCGCAGGCGATGCAAAGGGGTTTGGTTTCGTTGTAGTGCGATATGGTTGTATCGCTGGAAAGTAATTGTTTTAGCTGTTTGAAGCTGTCATTGTGAAGTGGGGTCCACTTCCAGGGGGCCCCTTTGTCCAGGAGTCTATGAAGGGGTTCTGCTATTGTGGCTTTTCCGGGTAGAAATGAATGGTAAAAATTTAGGAGCCCTAGGAATGCCTGGAGCTCCGTTTTATTTTTAGGGGGGGGTGCGGCTTGTATTGCTTGTACTTTTGCGTTGGTGGGGTGAATGCCTTTGCCGTCTATTTTGTACCCCAGGAACTCTGCGGAGGGTACTCCGATTGAGCACTTCTCACGTTTTAATTTTAAGCCAGCTGCGCGGAATCTTGAAAGGACTTCGTGCAGCCTGGTTGCTAGGGAGTGGGAGGAGTCGCCCGCGATGAGGACGTCATCAAAATACGGGCAGACTCCGGGGATGCCTTTGAGAGTGCGCTCCATGACTTCCTGGAATATTCCAGGTGCCACGGAGATGCCAAATTGGAGGCGGTTCACTTTGAACGCCCCTCTGTGCGTCACTATGGTTTGGGCTTCTGCGGTTTCCCTGGTTACAGGGAGTTGCAGGAAGGCATGTGCCAAGTCTAATTTGGCGAAAATGGAGCCGGACCCTATTTCTGATAGAACATCTCTTACTGACGGGACTGGGTACGCATGCGGGTTGAGTGCGCGGTTGAGGGTCGCTTTATAGTCTGCGCAGATTCTGACGTCACCATTGGGTTTGACAGGTGTCACTATGGGGGTTTCCCAAGTTCCGCTGTCAGTGGGTTCTAGGACTCCTAGTTTGAGCAAGCGGTCTAGTTCCCTGTCTATTTTTTGTTTTAGGGCGAAGGGAACTTTCCTGGCTTTTATTCTAATTGGTCCGACCTCTGGTTTGAACTTGAGGTCGATGGGGGGGCCATTGTATTTGCCCAGTGAGCCGTCAAACACATCCGCAAATTTTTTGCAGATATTTTCTAAAGAATCGGTTTGGATGCGGTGT
Source organism: Vipera ursinii (assembly GCF_947247035.1). Taxonomy (NCBI): domain Eukaryota; kingdom Metazoa; phylum Chordata; class Lepidosauria; order Squamata; family Viperidae; genus Vipera; species Vipera ursinii. The sequence continues at coordinate 79,621,333 of NC_139515.1, read as the reverse complement.
GTCCCTTCGAGGCGAATGCCTAATGCCTCAAACCAATCTAGTCCTATTAAGCTAGTTCTTGGTTGCTTGGTTATTTGGGCTGTTAAGTGGCCTGAGAATTTTTTGAAATCGACTTTCAGGACGGCTTGTCCCTTTAAATCTATTTGCGCCCCTTGAAAATCTGCCAGCAAGACCCTGGAGGGTTGGATTGGAATGCGGTGATTTGTTTTGTTGGCTATCTTTTGGAGGGTGTCCCCTGACAGGATGGAAACGGAGGATCCTGAGTCGACCTCCATTTCACAGGGGATTCCCTGTATTTTGACCCACGTTCTAACTTTGGCTCTGGGGATGTTGTTAGCGGGAGTTTTTGTTAGGGAGCATACGGACCCTATAACCCTTGGTTGAGGGCGGGGAGGGACTGTCCTACCTGCGGGGATCTTGTCAAGGTCGTGGAGGGTCTCCCGGTTTAGGCTGCGACACGCTGATCGGATGTGGCCGGTCTTGCCACAGCCGTGGCACTTCGCGTTCCTAAACCTGCAGGTGGCTCGGGCATGGCTTCCGCCGCAACTGGCACACTTTGCTCTGGCGTTGGTCTGCGGCTTCTTCGTGTTGGGGCCCGATTGTCGGTCTTGGTTGCGGCTCCTTTCCCGGCCGGCGGTCATCCGGTTGAAGCGGGAGAGGATCGCATCGACCCCGGATTCGGGCTCCGGCGGCCCCTGGTCGAGCTCCCTGGCCTGATGGACAGTGTTGCCTGAGTTTTCGCCAAACGACTCGATTTCGTCGCGATGGCTGTCTTCGAACGCCATTATCTCCAGCGTGAGCTCTGCGAGGTCCATTGTGGGCTTTGCCACAAGCTTCCTCTGCAGACGCGGGTTCTGGAGACCGGCGATAACTTGATCGCGGATCCGGTCCTCCAGGTCGGGGAAATGGCATTTGCGGGCGGCGTGCCTGACGGTCGCGATGAAAGCAGTGGAGGTTTCACCCGGCTGCTGCTTCCGTCGGGCGAAAGAGAGCCGCCAATACAGTTCTGACCGCCTTGGCATGAAGTGTTTGCTGAGGCGGTCCGTGAGCTCGGCATATGGAATGGTGGTGACCGGGTCCGGGCTGCAGAGGCCAACGGCGATATCGTACACCGCTGGCCCGCTCAGGCATAGGAGCGCGGCGGCCTTGTGGCGGTCCTCCGTGATTTTATTCACAAGGAGGTACCCCTCGACCTGGCCAAAATGCGACTCCCATCCTTCGGGGTGCCGGACGTCGAACTCCCTTATGTGTCCTAGGTTTGCCATCCCGGGTCCGCGGTACTTCGGGCACCTGGAAGGTTGGCTTGTCCGGTCAGTGACTTAGCTAGTGACTTCAGCGGTTGACCGGACAGCAACGCTCCTGGCCCGTGACTTCAGCTAGTACCGGGATCCCACCTTCGTCGCCAGGTGGATTATCGGCAGGAAGGACAAGGGAGACGCGTCTTTCTAAACAGGTTGTTTATTGTCAGCCCGGACAAGAGAACAGGGAACAAACATGCCTTATATAGGCAGCTGTCAAACGGGACAGCAAATCAGCGGGGCGCGTTTTCCCGCCAAAGAACAGGGGGCCAATCGGTCAGCTGTTAGGGCAGAATCTCCCCAGAGACAGTGCTAGCGTGTTAGTAGGGCAGGGGAATCCCGTCAGCTGGTTTTGGCGCGCGGCCGGCGTTTTGACAGCTCGCCGCCGCTTCTGCGCATGCGCTAACTTTGACAGCTTGCGGCGGCCGCCGGGGCCTGCCGCGGTTTTGACAGTTCAGACGGAAATGCGCATGCGCGCCGTTTGACAGCTGTCAAACGGCCGCGTGTGCTTGTAGGCCGCGTGGGCGGCTGCGCACATGTAGTCTTTTGACAGCTGTCAGTGCGGCCGCGTAAAAGCGGCCTATGACAGCTGTCATTGTGTTTTAATATAATGCACATTTGGAAACCAAGGACCCAGAATCTGGAGGAAGAATGGAGAGGCACACACTGCAAGATGCTTGAAGTCCAGTGTGAAGTTTCCACAGTCTGTGTTGATTTGGGGAGCCATGTCATCTGCTGGTGTTGGTCCACTGTGCTTCATTAAGTCCAGGGTCAACACAGCCGTCTACCAGGAGATTTTGGAGCACTTCCTTCCACAGACGAGCTTTATGGGGATGCTGACTTCATTTTCCAGTGGATTTGGGGTTTTCATATCTTGCTTTGCATGTAATGAGTCTATCTCACACATTAGTTTGCCCTTTTAAGTTGCATTACTGAAATAAATGAACTTTTGCACGATATTCTAATTTTTTGAGTTTCACCTGTAAGCTGCCCATGGAGGTCCCAGTGGTTAACAGCATGCTAGGTGCCATACAAAAAATCTTGGACGGCACTTAGAAAATCTGCATATTGATAACATTTCCATCTGTCAACAGACCACACTGCTTGAATCTGTACATATACTAGACTGATTCATTATGATATCCTAGATTCTTGGGAAGAACTTGATGTATTTGAAGGCCAACACCAGCTAAGGAATTGGCAGTTGTGATTTCATGTTGTGCATATAATAATGTCTGTTTTGGCGGTCTATTCAGTTTTCCAATGGCCGTGCCAGGGCACTGAATCAGACTAAGGCCCTACTCCAGCCAGGATTATGTCATATAGTAAAATTACAGTTATACTGATGGCACAAATTCATACATTTATGGTGACCCCAAGCGTGTCCCTAGAAATGTGCCATTCATGCAGTCCTTTGCAATCAAAAGTGGTTCAGATAAGAGAAGTAGCATCTCCTGGTTGCCATCAACATTGTAATACTGGGAATGTGTTTTTGGTGGACCTTTGATCATGCCAGTCACGCCATGCACTTGTGCAGCTTCAGTGCTGAGTAATGGCAATTCTAGGCTGGTGTATAACTGTGTGCCTGGTAGCCTCTTGCTCATGGTCCCAGTGAATGCTTGTGGAGAATACAAACATTTAGATAGGGCTGTGCTGAGATTTGCTTTGAAAATTTGCTACCCCTGTGAAAGAAGCTTTTGTTTTTCAGTTTTATCATGATATTTGAAAAAAAAAATTGGTGGTGTTTTTGAATTTACTTGGTGATGATTGCAGGTGGTTCTGGGTACCATGGTGATGTCGCTTCATTCACACCTTCTTCTGCCTCAGAAGAATACCCTTGTTCCCCCATCAGGAAAAGCTCCATGGGAAAAGTTTCATGATGATTCCTTTATTTGCACATTGGGAAGATGGAGTCTACAGACTGACTGTCTCTCTAGCAATGAACAGCAGAATTTTCACAAACACTCTTTTTTAAAATTTTGTCACTAAATGTAAGAACATCACGCTCCATTCATAAAATGTCTGTGAAAACAATTTTCTCATCTGAAAGAAATGTTGGAAAGCAATTCTTATTCGTTAAGTTAAATGAGAACAGCAGGAAAAATATGCTCAGTGTCTCAGTTTTACACTACTTAAAATCAGACCCGTGTGGTGGCTGGATACTTAGTCCCTTACACACATTATTTTTAATCTAAGGATCATTGATGTTTGGACACCCAATACTCATTAAGAAGTCTGAAGTTCAATCAACAGCCTCCGTACTCACCACAGTTGAGCATTCTTCACATGCAGAGTATAATATGGATCAGTTGGTATTAACATGGGATTACAGATTTAAGGGGACGCGGTGGCTCAGTGGGTTAGGACGCTGAGCTTGTCAATCAGAAGGTCCGCAGTTTGGTGGGTCGAATCCCGAGTGCCGCGTAACAGAGTGAGCACCTGTTACTCGTCCCAGCTTCTGCCAACCTAGCAGTTCGAAAGCACGTAAAAATGCAAGTAGAAAAATAGGGACTGCTACGGTGGGAAAGTAACAGCGTTCCGTGCGCCTTTGGCATCTAGTCATGCCGGCCACATGACCACGGAGATGTCCTCGGACAAGCACTGGCTCTTCAGCTTTGAAACGGAGATGAGCACAGGCCCCTAGAGTTGGAAACGACTAGCACGCATGTGCGGGGGAACCTTTACCTTTACCTTTTTACAGATTTAAGATGATTGGAGGTCTGACCAAGCTGTGATGAAACACCACTGAGAACGTCTATTTCTTCTGGGTAGGAAGGGAGGCAGAGAAAAGTTCTGAGGTGGGACAGTCTGGTTAGTTGTTGAAAAGATGAAATAAAAGAGAAAGAGAATAATAATCTCTAGGCTATGAGAAATGTAACCATCAATTTTCAATGATAAAAAGTTATTTGGAGCTTCTATACATGTAATTTTAGCCTGGCTAAATAGGACAGGTTCATTCTCTGATTCCTCTTAAATCCGTGGTAGATAAATCCGCTATCTACTTTGAGATGACAGTTATCATCTGTTGTGAAACTCAATTTTATTTCTCAGATCACTGGCTGACCTGCTGGTTGAGAAGTGCTTTCTTGAGTCGCACAATGTTGATCAAAATTGGACATCAGGTTTTTTATAAGATAACTCAATACCTGAAAAAAAGCTCAAGTTCAGAGAGCAAGAAGGAGGCAAATGCAACCTAAATGGACAGTGGCAATCTTTAAACAGAGGGAGAAATGCCTACCTTAGCAGGGGTGTCTACACGGTGTTGTCAAATAACTAATATGATGGCTGTGATAGGGTGACTAAAGCTCCATTTGTTTTCTAAGTGCAGCATACATAAAATCCAGATGGAGCTTTGATCACAACTTTGTTGCTGCCATCCTGTGGACACCCATGTATCCCAGAAAGTTTTTTTTTAATGCTCTTTGGTGGCACCTGGTCCATTTCCTTTAGAAATCCAAGAGAAGAGGTAAGGTATGACTATGGAGATACCTAGTCATTTAGGTCATGGTTGTCCCCAAAGTACTTTTTCAGAGGCAACCAGACTTTTTTTTTTGCCTGAAGGTGTTTTGCTTCTCATCCAAGAAGCTTCTTCAGTTCTGAATGGTGGAGAATGGAAGGATTTATATTCCTTATTGCAGGGGTGTCAAACTCAATTTCATTGAGGGCCGCATCAGCATTGCGGTTGCCCTCAGGGGGCCGGGTGGGTATGGCCTGGGTGGGCGTGGCCTACTGGGTGGGCGTGGCTAGAGTGCGTATGGCCTACTGGGTGGGCGTGGCCAGCTCTACATCGTTCACATCAAGGGTGCCTATGGGGGCCTGGGCAGGAGTGGGACAGATCTGAGGGTCTCTGGCAGAAGGAGGGTCTCTGGGCCAGGGCCAAGGCAGTGGGGGCCGTTCCCTCACTGTTTCCAGGATGGCTTTGCGGGCCACATGAAACCACTTTGTGGGCCGGATCCAGCCCCCGGGCCTTGTGTTTGACATGTTTGCCTTATTGCCATATGGTGGTTAGCAGTATTTCTGAGAGCCCTTGAGGCCACCCGGAGGTTATCTGTGCCCTCAGGGTCACCTGAATAGTGCAAACGGGCATGGAGCCTTCTTGGAACAGCTAAAAGGACTGTGCTTTAAATTTGTGAGGGCACATATAAACCTCCAAGTGGCCTCACCAACTCTCAGAAAGAGTACTCACAACCAGATGACTGCAAGAAATATAAATCCTCCCATTCTCCACCATTCTTTCAGAACTGAAGAAGCCGCTTGGATGAGACCTGAAATGCAAAACCAAAGGAAGTCCAGCTGCTTTTTGAAAAAGCATTTGTGAGGAAAGATAGGACACATGGTCATTCCATTATGGAATGGGTAGGCAATATTTGAAGGCTGAAGGATTAGATTTCAACCTTCCCACAATCTGTAGGTGATATACAGGGAGTTCTAACTTATAACCATGAGTTCAGTGACCGGTCAAAGTTACAGCAGCAATGAAAAAAGAGACTTATGATCATTTTTCACACTTATGACTGTTGCAGCATCCCCATTGTCACACGATCAAAATTTGGGAATTTGGAAACAGGGATGTATTTATGATAGTTACACTCTGCCAGAGTTATGTGATCACTATTTGTAATCTCCCCAGCTTCTAACAAGCAAAGTCAACGGGGGAAACCATTGATTCTCATTTGCTTGGAAATTATGGAACCAACTGCCGGTTGAGCTCCGGATGGCATCGGACCTCCGATTCTTCCGCCGCGGGTTGAAGACCCACTTGTTTGAGTTAGCTGGTCTGGCCTGATGGGGAATATGGGTTTTTTGATTGGTTTTTATTATTCTATTATTGTTGTATTTTAATCGGGCATGGTTTAATTCTCTTTTAATTTTTGTATAGCTATACAAATTTTTGTATAGCTATATATGCCCTGTAAACCGCCCTGAGTCCCTAGGGAGAAGGGCGGTATAGAAATCAAATAAATGAAATGAAATGAAATGATTCACTTAACGACCACCTGCTTCACTTAGCAACTGTGGTGATTCACTTAAAACACGGCAAAAAAGGTCATAAAATGGGGTAAAACTCAATGGCCTTGCTTAGCACCAGGAATTAGGGGCTCAGTTGTGATCATATGTTGAGGACTACCTGTAGTTGTATATCTTGAAATGATGGACTCAAATATTTTTGGTCAATTGTGTGGTCTAGGTGAGAGTTGGAATGAGGGTGAAAGGCCACTAGTAGACAAACTAGTCCAGTTCCCATTGTTAACGCTTAGCACCAACCACAACTTGGAGATGTTGGAGACCACTTTACAGTTCCTGAGAGCAACTCCCTGAGGTATAAACAATATTTGAAAAACCATAGAAGGGGGAAAAAGGCTTGAATCAAACCTGTGTGAAACAAAATTGTGTATGGTGGGTATTGTGGATGTGAAGTCTGCTTAATATATAGAATATATAGAATATTGGACATAGAAACTATAGAAGCTATTGAGAAACTATCCTCATTCTGTCATGCTGCAAACTTTCAAAAGCCTATCAGACCATATATTTTTTTTTATCTCGCCCTGAAAAACTGTATAAAAGCTTGTTGAATCCTTTGTTCTGCGTCCTGGCATTTTGCTGGCTGGCACCCCTTTTGCTGAAGCACTTCAATAAAAGGAAATCAATCGTGTACTTCATGTCTGGTAGTCTTCATAGGCTTTGGCACCAGACTAAGACCTGAATTTGGGGACAATACTTCAGTCTCTCTTAATAGGGACCAGCTTCTTGTTTCCTGGCCGTTCTCATTGCACTTCTCTGAATTTATTCCAAATTGTTAAAATATGGGTCCCGAACCAGAGAGACTTCTTCAGATATAAGTGGACCCAAGAGCACAATAAATTGAGATGATTAGTAGGCGTCCAAACTTCCACCATTCTTATTAACATTTTTCGTTAGCTACTTCTGTAACATAGTCTTTCTTTTGGGCCTCCCTTCTTTCTTCTTGGGGATTTTGGCTCGCAATTTTCAGTTCTGGCTATGCATTCTTGTAATTCACTTGACTTCTAATAAAACTATACCTTTCGCAACAAATGGAGCCAAGGATTGTTTCTACTTAGTAGTTCAATCTGAGGCAGGTCTGATACCTCCATTCTTACCTGCCTAAATGTTGAACTGTCTAAAGATGTATTACATTGATTAAACTGATTGATTAAGCAATTGCAGAATCCCTGAAACATGTTGTGATTCCATACAGTATTTTTTATGATGCAATTTGTGTGACAAATGTTGTTGAGAATACCATCATACTGTGCTTCACTGAATTTTGTTAATGACTTGGGCTTGTAATTATTTCATAGCCTGCAATTTGCCTTTCTGAGCGATCATTCAGTCAGCTTATTAGGATATGATTTATACTAGAAACTTCATTAGAAGTGTTAATCATGGTGTCAAGACTGAAAATTAAAACATGCTCATCAGGATACAAATAATGGAATTTCCATTTTCTTTCTGCATTGAGATGCAAATTAACATGACACTCAGTTTCATTGCTGAAATCCTAAATTGGGTAAATAAACACACATACACACCACTTCTGTCTTGCATTAATGGGGAGAAGCTTCTGAAAGACCAACAGAAAGGTTGGAAATATGAACTAGTATATTGAATTTAATAGTTGAAACAGCAAAGTGTACAATAGGTCAGAGCACACAGTTGTCGTTGATTAGTTGGAGAGTGCTGACTCATGCATGAAGCAATCTATGCTATGATTGGTTGCTGTAAGTATAAAGGGGCATTTCCCATTTTTCCCGCCTTTTTCTTCTGTGTGTTCTGTATACTGATTAATTTTACCTCATGATATTCTTGTGTTCCTGACTATCTTGTGTTGTTTCTTTTTGGATGATGACCTCACAAACCTCAGGAAGTTACCACTAAAAGAGCATGTTACCTCATTTCTTTGGTATTTGAATAGTATGGTATGCTGAAATCTCAACCAATCTCAAGAAATCTCAGAAGATTTTGATGAGGCACACAGAACCATAAAAAATGGCTAAGTCTTGGGCTAACCAAAACTGAATTAAATCAACTGGTACTATTTAGGAGGACTTAGGGAAACTTATATCAGATATCAAGTGTTTATAGGAACTTGGACAATCTTCTGGCTTAATAGTAGAGTTTGTGAGAAGAAATTATGTATCCTGTTAGATCACAGATTAAGTGTGAGCAAACAGAGTGCTGCAGATGTCAAAAGAGTTAATGCGATCTTGGGATCAATAATGTCACGAACATGGGAAATCATAGCTATTCAGGCTAGTCAGACTTCACCTGAAATAATGTTGTTCTAGTTTTCATCATCAGAATGCAGAAAAGATTCTGGGAAACTGGGAAAAATGCAGAAAAAAGCAACATAGATGGTGAGGGCCTAGGAGGTTAAATTCTAAGAAGAAATTGTGAAGAATAATTATATGAAGAATAATGCAAAAGGACTGGGCATGTTTAGCCTAAAGAATAGAAGACTAAAGGGAGACATGAAAGCAGTCTTCATACATTTGAAGAGCTGTTACAGGGAAGAGAGTGTGGATTTATTCTCTGTAGGGGAGACAATGGGTGGAAGACTCACAGAGAGAGGTCCAAACTCAAATCAGGAGGAACTTCCTGACTATGAGAGTTATTGAGCAATGGTACCTTCTGAAATCATGGGTGATAAGTCAGTGGAGGTTTTTAGTTTGAATTGCCATTTCTCTGTGATGGTCTGGGAATTTCTGCTCTGGACAGCAGGTTGGGTTAGAACAAGGATCCCCAACTTCAGGTGAGCAGTTTGCAACCAGGCCACAGAAAGGGTGGGTGAGCGTGTGCACATGCATGCTCATCCCCACTTGCGTGAGCAGTTGGTGACCACATGCACATGCACTCCATTTGCAGGAGTAGCGGGTGTGCGTGTACACTGTGCAAATGGAGGTGTGCACATGTGTGAGCTTGCCAACCACTCGCACGGAACCATCCCATCTTCCCTACCCCCCCCTCCCGCTGGTCCGCAAAGCCAGAAAGGTCAGGGATCTCTGGGCTAGAAGACCTTCAAGTTCCTTTCCAACCCTAGGATTCTACCATTCTGTGCCAAATATGAACTAGGATTCAATGCCATCATAAAATGTGGTGGAAAGTATAGATCAAATTCCCAGCAGGCAATGGACAGAATCCTGGAATCTGAAAATCACAGTTAATCGTTGGTTGAAGGTAATTTTGTGAGCTATATCAAGCTGCAGTTTGCATGGCAGCGTAAACCATACTGACGCTATATTGCTACTTTGAAATTAATAGCAATTTTGCAGAGGGAGTTAGATCATTATGCAATGGGAAATGTTATTTTAAAGAAAAGAATGAGAAAACAAGTACTTCCCACAGTAGATATTGGTATATTTAAATGATCCTTCATCTACTAAAACTTCCTGAGCTGCTCCAGAAGTTGTAGGTGCTCCATTATTAGAGGTTTTTAAGAAAAGGTTGGAGAACCATTTGCTGAAATAGTGTAGGGTTTTCTGTTTGAGCAGGAAGTTGGACTATAACAGGGGTAGGCAACCTCGGCTCTTTTATGACTCATGGACTTCAAGTCCCAGAATTCCTGAGCCAGATAGCTATGCTGGCTCAGGAATTCTGGGACTTGAAGTCCATGAGTCATAAAAGAGCCGAGGTTGCCTACCCCTGGACAAGAAGACCTCGATGGTCCATTCCAATTCTGTTATTCCCTATAAACCCAACCCGATTTGTTCGTATAGGAACCTTGCATGTTAGAGACAAGGTTTAAATTAACCTGGTATACTAGGTTTAATTTGTACAGCAACTATTTTATTTTTTTAGCCCATGGATGAATAAGAATGCAGGCATTTCAACCCCAGATTGTAACCTAAAGGATGAAAATGAAGGTTTCCCATTGCAGTGAGAAAAAGGCTATAAAGTACAGGTAATCCTTGACTTACAGTCATTCATTTAGCGACTGTTTATTTATTTATTTATTTATTTATTTATTTAATTTATATACCGCCCTTCTCTCAAGAGACTCAGGGCGGTTAACAGGGCAATACGTAAAAGACAGATACAAAAGTTAAAATTATTAAAACATGATTAAACAATGCCCATAGTACAAATTTAAAATTAAAGTCATAATAACAAACCCACCCCATCCCATCAGGCCAGGCCCGCTTCCTTAAAGAGATGGGTTTTAAGGTCGCGCCGGAAGGAGCGGAGGTCGGGCGCCATCCGGAGCTCTACCGGAAGATGGTTCCATAAGTCCGGTGCACCCACAGAGAACACTCTCCCCCTGGGGGCCACCAGTCGGCATTCTTTGACCGGCGGCACCCTGAGGAGGCCCTCTCTGTGGGAGCGTACAGGGCGGAGGGAAGTTGACGCCGGCTGCAGGTGCTCCCCAAGGTATTCTGGACCCATGCCATGGAGGGCTTTGTAGGTCATTACCAACACCTTGAACCTCACCCGGAAGACAACTGGCAACCAATGCAGCTCGCGGAGCAAAGGTGTAACACGGGAGTATCGGGAGACCCCCGACACAACTCTCGCGGCTGCATTCTGTGCCAGCTGGAGCCTCCGAGTGGTCTTCAAGGGTAGCCCCATGTAGAGAGCATTGCAGTAATCAAGACGAGAGGTCACGAGCGCATGAGTGACCGTGCGCAAGGCATCCCGGTCTAGATAGGGCCGCAACTGGCGCACCAGGCGAACCTGGGCGAACGCCCCCCTAGTTACAGCTACAATATGGTCTTCTAAAGAGAGCTGTGAATCTAGGAGGACTCCCAAGTTGCGAGCCCTATCTACAGGAGGTAATGACTCACCCCCCATAATGAGGGGTGGGATATCCTGAATATCCCGGGATGCCGGTACGCACAGCCACTCCGTCTTGTCGGGGTTGAGACGAAGCCTGTTCCTCCCCATCCAGACCCGGACCGCCTCCAGGCACCGGGACATCACGTCGAGGGCATCACTGGGGTGGTTTGGGGTCGAAATGAAAAGTTGGGTATCATCAGCATACTGATGATACCCAACTCCAAAACCACGAATGATCTCACCCAGCGGTTTCATGTAGATGTTGAACAGAAGGGGCGAGAGGACCGACCCCTGAGGGACTCCACAAGCGAGAGGCCTCGCGGTCGACCTCTGCCCCCCCGCCAACACCGACTGCGAACGTCCCAGGAGATAGGAGGAGAACCACTGAAGAACCGTGCCTCCCACTCCCAATCCCCTGAGACGCCGCAGCAAGATACCATGGTCGATGGTATCGAAAGCCGCTGAGAGGTCTAATAGGACTAGAACAGAGGAGTATCCTCTGTCCCGAGCCCTCCAGAGATCATTCACCAGCGCGACCAATGCCGTCTCCGTGCTGTACCCAGGCCTGAAGCCCGATTGGTACGGGTCTAGATAATCCGCTTCATCCAGGACCAGAGGGAGCTGATGCGCCACCACACTCTCAACAACCTTCGCAAGGAAGCGAAGGTTGGAGACTGGACGAAAGTTATTCAAAACAGCCGGATCCAAGGTAGGCTTCTTGAGGAGAGGTCTCACCACCGCCTCCTTCAAGGCGGCGGGAAAACTGCCCTCACTCAAAGAAGCAGCTATAACCGCCTGGAACCAGCTTCGTGTCCCCTCCCGGGCTGCATAAACCAGCCAGGAAGGGCACGGGTCCAATAAACATGTGGTGGAGCTCAGCCTCCCCATGATCCTGTCCACTTCCTCCGGAGTCACAGGATCGAACTCCTCCCAGATGACATTGACAAGATCACTCGTGTCCTGATCGTCCGATACTGCCCAGTCAGAGTCCAAACCGGTCCGAATCCGAGCGATTTTGTCCGACAGATGTTGACTAAATTCCTCGGCACGCCCCTGCAAGGGATCCTCACTGACCTCCTGGTTGAGGAGGGAGCGGGTCACCCTAAACAGGGCGGCCGGGCGATTATCTGCGGACGCGATGAGGGCAGCGAAATAGTTAGATCTCGCTACCCTCATCGCAGCGAGATAAGACCTAATATGGGTTCTTAGTTCAAAGTTACAACAGCCCTGAAAAAGTGACTTATGACAATTTTCAACATTTATGACCGTTGCAGCATCCCCATGGTCACGTGATCAAAATTCAGGCACTGAATTTGGCATGTGTTTATGATAATTGCATTGTCCTGGACTCATACCATCACCATGTGAAACTTCCCCAGCTGGCTTCTGACAAGCAAAGTCAATGGTGGATGGCAGATTCACTCAAAGACTGCTTGACTCACTTAACAACTGCAGTGAACTGTGGCAAGAAAGGTCATTAAATGTGACAAAACTCACTTAACAACTGTCTTGCTTAGCAACAGATATTTTCAGCTCAACTGTGGTGGTAAGTCAAGGACTACCTGTAAATCTTCATTTGGGATATGGGGATGAGAGTTCAGGAACCTGAGAGCCAGCATGTGTTTAACCTGGCAGAGCCTAGATTTGTGTTTTTACTCACAGTATTATTACCATTTTCAGTTATGCTGAGAAAGCCGCGAGATCATAGTGCCAGCCCTGATTGAAAGATGAGTATTTTCAAGTCCATCTCTTAACGGACTGTTTTCATTCGCATTGGTTAAGGACCTCATTCACTTTCCTTCCCGTTCTGTTCCAATAAAGTTGCACTTTATGTCATGTCTTTTCTATCATAAATCTGAAGGCAAAGGCTGCTTTTATTACTGACTGTTGTGAGGCTATTTAGCAGCCTTTCTTGGTTTCAAAGTACAAGGGGGAAAATAGCCCATCGACATACGCTTGCTTCAGAATCAATTTAATGGCCAAGCCTATCACGGAAACATATCAACAATGCAGACATCTGCATCACGGTTTTCCCCATGCCAGCCCAACCTCCTAATTCAATTTCAATGCACTTTATCCTAGATCTTATTTTCTGCATGATGGCGGCCTGGGGGCGGGAGTCACTTCCTCTTAACTCAGCTCTATGTGGCCACTGCTCCTTCCTATGATTAAAATGATCAAAATCTTACAGTAGCCTGTGATGATAAATTAAAGTCTCCAGTGTGTGCCATCCCTTCCTCAGGTAGAGCCAAGTGTAAAAGTCCCTGCTGCAAGTATATTGCTCTTAATCTCTCCAGAGATTACTAGATGAGAGCAGACCTTGCTTGTAACTGCTTTGCAAATATTGGATGGCCCCTTGTATCTTTCTTTTGCTCGGCGTCCTTGGGAAGCATCAACTCCCTTCCCCCTTAATGCAGTTATTCTAGTCCAATATTCAGCCTTCACATTTACAAAGGCAGGGATTCGATTAGGGGCTGCCCTACTTCAGTCTGCTGAGATGGGATCTCATGTCAGAGGATTCTTCTCTTCCAAACATTTCCCCGCATGTGGACAATCTAGCAGGTCAGGGAAGAAGGCTGGGTAAGGAATCTTCTGGATATAACTGTATTTGTATACAGTTTGCCAATAATTTGTTATTATTCCCTACAGTAATTTGTGATTATTCCCTACTGAGGAAGTCTTCTCTTATAATTTGAAATGGCTATGGTACAGCCTCTCAATTCCGAAAATACATAAAATAAACATCTGTATGGAATCAGATCGATTAAAAGCTGCTTTATTTATTAAGAAAATTTATATGGCCGCCTGACTCATTCACAGTGACAGTGGGCAGCGTAAAGAACTAAAAATCCAGTTCAAAACCCAATAAGTCCCCCCCCATGATAACAATGAAAGCAACTTCTTGATAGGCTTCATAGCAGCTTGGGATCCCCAGGCCTGCTGGCAAAACCACATCTTCAGGGCCTTTCAAAAGACTGTCAAGGTGAAGAACAATTTTATTTCCACAAGGAGAAGGCTCTTATTCTTGGTCCATCTAGATGGGTCTGCTTGACATATTCTGTAACATATTCTGCCTCTGGTGAATCAGATAGATGTAGTTGGGAAAAGACGGTCCTTCAAGTAACATGGCCAAGGGCCATGTAGGATGGATACAGATATGTGTGCTTTTTCTTAATTCTCTGATCTAATGGAGTAACTATAACAGTGTTGGCGAACCTTTTAGAGACCGAGTGCCCAAACTGCATCCCCAAACCCCCTTATTTATCGCCGGGTGGGTGTGACTGTGGTGGTCATGGCAGACTGGGTGGGTGTGGCCAAAGTGGGCGTGGTCACCTTGATGTTGCTCGTGGGGAGGGATGCATGTGGGGGCCAGGCAGGGTTGGGGAAGATCCAGGGGGTCTCTGGCGGGTGGGGTGGTTGGCCAGAGGCTCGTCCTGCGGGGTGAGGCAGGGTGGGTATGCCAATTGTTGCGGGGCAAGGGAAGGTGAGGTAGGGGCCAGGGCAGCTACTGCCTGACACCATCAGCCCCCACACACAGAGGCCAGTGAGCGCATGTGGGCCAACGGTGTCCGTCAGCAGCCACAGCCTACCAGCTCCTCAACCGGCACAATCTGAACAGCTAGCTGACAGCTGAGGAGGCAATGCAGTGGGTTGTGCCCGGGAAAAGGACAGCATGCGAGGGCAGGAGGGATGGGACAAGGGGGGAGGGAAACCAGATGTGCCGGGATGTATCCAGCCATGTGGGACCTCAGGCAGCTGGTTGAAGAGGGACGGTTGCCATCTCTGGGACATGACACGCGTGCCCACAAAGAGGGCTCTGAGTGCCACCTCTGGCACGCGTGCCATAGGTTCGCCACCACTGAACTATAAAAACTGAAGACGTCACATATTTGGCATTACAAGTCCAAAATGTGTTAACAGGACACTATAATTTTAAGGCTAACCAAAATGCTGCCAAAGAACTGGCAAAGTGTTTGGTTCTCCAAAATTTTTGATCCAACAGGAAAAAAACAACCAAAAATTAGGTCAGATGTTTCAGCCAATTGTAGTTCAAAAATGGAAATTGTGAAGGTGCCTTGAGACTTTTTTCTATATGCTGAAACCATTAATAAGCTTTTTTATGGTCCCAAGTTGGCCATAACATGGACATATCTATGATTACACCAAGTTTAGAGTATTTAACAAGAATCTCAAGTTCTTGTTTTATTATAAGCAAGCAGAATGCTTTAATTGGCAGGAGCTAGATGTTATTGAGGTATCACCATCTATCACATCTTTTATTCTGGTAGACTTTCATCCACCATTGCAACCAATGTTCAAAGGAAACCAACTCTGTATCATGGACCTTCATCGATGACCTTGTTTGTATGCATGAAACTCCTCCCGTGGCTAATTTTGGCAGTTTTACTTGCACAGGTGTACAGAATCTTGGCTAGTAGCCATTGCCCCTTTGTAGTGCTTCTCAGTGGCTCTAATGAACAGTTAGTTTATGGCAGACGTTTGAAGAATTCTGTGCTGTTATCTTCGCCCTTGTTCTATCATCTTTTCTGCATGCTAAAGATTCAGATCAATTCATAACTTGATATTATGCCTCCGCAGGGAGACATAAAAATGGCTTTGCATCAACATGGCTCTGTACATCTTTGCCAAGTGGCTCACAATGATGCACTTTAAATGACTGAACTCTTCTTGGTTCTGACTGTGTGTGTTTTACGTGGGAGAATCAATATGGAAAGAGGGAATAAAGCAATGCCAAGTCAAGGCAGCTCATCCTTAACTCTGGGTTTGTTTTAGCTTCCAACTACTTTCTCCAGAGCTGGTGGGAGTTTTGTCTTTCCCAATAAGTGTGGCTAGTAATTAATTCATTAGTTAATTAACAACACTCAACTCCTCTGGGCAATCCCAGGCCGAGAAGGCAGCTTTTTTCCACTTTAGTTTGTGAGAAGGTGTTACAGAAAGAATAGAACAGATTTTGTCCCTTTATTATTAAATCCAAACCCCTCCTTTCTATTCTATTTCTATAAACACTCAGTGTAGCTTGCAGCTACTTACATGAACCATAACAGTATAATCAATACAATAAAATAAAAACCAACTGTTAAAAGTTTGGTGGCTGAGATGTAATTTTGTCACTTTCCTGTGTCCTGGGAGATCTGGATCTAACTATATCTCCTTCAGGAGTGTGGGCCACAGCCTGCAATATTTTCAGCACAGTCTTTTTGCTGATCAAAGTAACTGGGGAGATCTAGGGCAGGCAGTCTGACCAATAACCAACCAGAAACACTGACCTTTTTTTAAAAACCAGGACAGAAGGTAAAGGCTAGGCTCCTTTCTTCTCTGAGATGGTTGCTTTTTAGCTGCAGGCAAAGAAGGCACACAAAATTGATCTTTCCCTCCTTCCCAACAATTCCATCTATTCAGGGTCTCCCTACCCTTAATCCTAATGGATTAAAAAAAAGGTAAGATAAAGGGGTCCCTGCAGATTTTACTCTGCTAGATGTTGCTGACTACAGGGGGCAGCTTCAAGGCCGTTGAGCCAGTGTTGAGGATTTTTTTGTGGTCATGTGGCCAGCATGACATCATGGAGCCCTGTTACCTTCCCACGGAAGTGGTACCTATTTATCTACTCACATTTGCGTGCTTTCAAACTGCCGGGTTGAGAGGAGCTGACTACCGGAGCTCACCCCCATCACGTGGCCCTCAGGTCTTGACCTGGGCTGCCATCTTTCCAGCCAACAAGCCCAGTGTCTTAACCACTGAGCCACTGCACCACTGCAGTCCTAATTGAGGGCCTCCTGATATATCAGACCTTAGCTGAAAGCATGTTGTGTATATTGGGAAAAGTAGCCCTTTGCATCTGGACAGCCTGAGATGGGAGAACCTGTGTTGCACTGAAAGTTATATGTTCTTTGTTTAGACAAAAAAAAATAATAGAAAGGGCAGACATATAGAGCCAATTATGTATCTATCTTACCTTATGGGGATATAATCCAAATCATGGATCTGATTTGAATTAGGCAATTGCTGAGCTCCACTTGGAGGGACAAATAACCCTATCTCTAAAACACTTCAGAGCTTAGGTTCGTAGACCAGCGCAGATATCATTCTAAAAAAGAAGAGCAGTCAAAATGCATGGATTATATGAGAGTTGTGTGTGGCAAAATGCCTTGCAGACAGAAAGGTGGGAAGCTCACTTGTGATAAGAAATAAATACTGGGTTTCAAATACTTAAAAACCTGCTGTAGTTTATTCTCCCCAATCTTTTAAGCAGAATTTATGAACAAGGAGTTTATAAACAAAACCAGTCTCTTTGGAATGTCAGCAGTCCAAACCAAAAATAAGTTCTTAAAATAAAATATCACACCAAGGGAGAAAAAGGGTTAGGCAGTAGCAGTTTGAAGCTTGTTATCTTCCTGTTGCACCAACAGACTCAATGGGCATTGTAGCAGAAGTAGGCGGCAGTACTGCATTCTAACCACGGCGCCACCACGCAAACCACATGACTGTTAAGCAAGTCCATTTTTCCAAATGGGCTTCCCCCCCACCCACAAACCGGCAAAAAAATTATAAATCGCAGTCCCATGCCTAAAACAGATCACAAATAAGAGCTGGTTGCCAAGCACCCAAAATGCAATCATCTCTCTCCCTTCCTCCCTCCCTCCCTCTCTCTCTCTTTCATCTCCCCCTCTCTCTGTATGTATGTGTGAGAGAGTGTTGTCCCCAATTTGGGTCTGATCCTGGTGCTGAGGCTGATGAAGAACAAACACCAGAAACGAGATGCAGGTTTTGTTGTCTTTTATTGAAGTGCTCCAAGAAAAGGGATCCTGGCCAAAATGCCAAGGAACCAAGAACCACAGAATTAATAAAGCTTTATACATTTTCTCTAAAGCAGAAGGCGGGATAAGGTGTGATAGATATATATATATATACTGTAAGAAATATCATCTAATAAACGTTTCAATAATAATCTAACAATTATTCTATTGGTCTCTAGCTATCCCTATGCCAAAGCCTTGGCTAATGAATGCTTCAGGAGTTATTTAATACACTTACTATTTGCTCCAGGCCGTTCCTATTTCTAGCTTCTAGCTGAGCTTGCAAGATGCCTAAGTCTTTTGTCACTTTTATCAGCTTTTTGACCACACAGAATTGTTACAAGCCTTACAGGTGCATATTCCCTGTGAATAAGCATTCTTTGTTCTTGCCAAACTCCCCAATTACAGGCTTCCTGGTCTTCTTTCAAGTGTATGCCATAATCTTGCTTTGTTTTGACAGACAGCCCATCAAGAGAGAGAGACAAAGACAGAGTAGTCATAACTTTGAGGACAGGTCGTAAATAGCTTTTTTTTAGCAGGGGCTGGGAGAATTAAAAAGCAAACCCCCAATTTCTAACTGTCTTGTTTTCTTTTATTTTCCCAAATCTAATGGGGGACATAGAGGAAGCAGATAGATTTAGGGTTTCTTCCCCTTCAGAAGGAGATTTGCTAATAGATTTGCAAATAGATAGCTAGAGGGCCACAAAATCATGCTTGGAAGTCATTGTATTTTTATCAGGAAGCACCTTGAAACATTTTCTGCACACACAGAGGCAGTTGCACATGTATATAAATTCCTTTCATTGATGGCAGAGAAAATTCTGGATTTTCATTAGAAAAGCCTTACATGTCTCAAGAGCAAATTAATTCTCTTCACTTTCATTGTGCAAGCTTTCTTAAGGAACTCTGACTTCTGGTTGCCCAAGCCCCATTTCTTATTTCTTTTAACTCTTTGAAACGGTAGCTCTTCTGCAGCTCAATAGAGGAGATTGATTCAGAGAAAAACAAACATTTTTCCTGGGCTTATTCATTATGCAGTCAGAGTGGTGAAAGATTACAGATTTTAACCAGGTTTCACATCCACTCATTCCTTCAGAGGTCAAAGACATTCTATTAACTTCGGTGGTTTAGCGAGCCTCAGCTGCTTTTGGGATTCTTTGAGAGTTGATTCTCTCCTTTCCTTTCCAGATGTTGCCCTTATAAAAGAAACTCCCAGCTATTATTGTCATGTGGTTGATATCTGTAGCATATTAGTAACACTTCTCTTTTAAGCTAAGACATGGGAAGCAAATTTGCAACTCAAAGAGATACAGGAGAGACTGGGGTGTTCTTTGCAGGGTTTGGTTCAGAAAGCCAAGGTGGCATCTGCAATGGTCTGGCCAAAGCTTTACCTGGTTTTTATGGGTATTACGTGTTGACATAAAAACCAGCAGAACTGTGATCACATTCTCATGACTGCCATCTTGATTTTTTTAAAAAGTACTTTGCAGACACCCCTGCTGGAAGATAATGAAAGAAAACTATGCAATGGTGTTTGGGAATGACCTTGGCAGAGGAGGCAAAGAAATGCTGCTTAGCAAATGTTCAGATAAGAGATGGCCTAGCCCAGAGCTGCATAGTGGGTGGAGCAAGAGACTCAGAAGAGATCTTCCCTAATTTCTTGGACTATAAAAGTGCTAACAGGAGAATTGTACTTTCAGACTTGTAAGATTTGGTTAATGTAGCTTTACAATAAAGTAGAATTAGCTCACCTAATTGTGTTTTCTGTCTGGTTTAGCTGGAATGTCTGACAGTTCCAGAGATCTGAAACAGTCTATCCCCCAGTGCTGTCAAGTTCATATATTTTTTATAAAAAGTCATTTGCAGTCTTAAATATTAAGACTAACTGGTATTGTCTTGTTGTAACATTCCTTCATGGGACATGGGCTTGGTCTAGAGCAGTATTTCTCAACCTTGGAAACTTGAAGATGTGTGGACTTCAATTCACAGCATGCTGGCTGAGGAATTCTGGGATTTGAAGTCCAAACATCTTCAAACTGGACTAGAAAATCTACAAACTCTTTTCATCCTCCTATTCTATCATTCTATGAAATAGTATTTATTATGGGTGTGCAAATTAGCCTCAGTCTGAATTATCAGTGTGATTCAAACTGACATGTGGATTTAAACTGTCAGATTAATTTGAGTGGGATTGGATCATTTGAATCAGGCTGATTAGGTTTGAATCATCTCGCACTCTGAAAACATCTGTGCCTAAAGCCATCCAAAGCAGTCCAGATCAGATTGCATTGAGTTGGATGCATCTGATTCAAAGTTATGATTCTAATTAAATCAGGGATTCAATTTCAGAAAGTTGGTTTGAGATTGCCTTTGAACAGAAGTTCCAAATCAGTCATTACCACCACTCCAGTATATAAATCCTCTTTTTAAACAGTGCAGTTCTGAAGTTTCTAAAAATCTGTTTCCACTGTAGCATCTAAAAAATGTTGCATCTTCCTTGGCCTGGTCTATTTTTGGATCTGCAGGCATCTAAATAAAGAAAACATCATCAGACGTTTAGTGTGAGAAAAGTGCTATAAACCGCATGTAAGTTATAGAGAGTGGAAGAGAGCTGCAAAGACATGCTCTGCTTTCATTTTTAACTTTTAACACTCTTTAGAATTTGCATAAATATTGTAGAGGAATATTAACTTCCATTATTTATGATTCTGTTGAACTTTGCAAGGATGTGTTTTGGCAGCTGAAAAATTGCAGTTTTAAGGATAGTGCTGCTTGCATCATAAATAACCTAAAAAGGTCTCATCTTTCCCCACAATAGCCTCTGAAGGAGAGAGTACTTAAAGATGGAATAATTTCCTGTCAGTGGAGCAAGGATTTCCACAATTAATTGCAAGAGATATCAAAATACAAGTTCATCATGCTACAAAATGTCTGTGCAATATATATACAGTATATATTTTTTTAAAAAAATGTGTTGGTTTGGGTTTTTATTGTTTTGTGCATTCTTTCTTTCTGAGAATAAATGAAAGAGGCTACTTATTCAAAGGGCATATAAAAAAATGTACTTATGGAAGGCAATTGCTGGAAGTTTTGATTAGAAGACCTACAAAGTTTCTTCCAACCTTATGACTTTGTGATTCTAAGTGCTTCCCCAAAGCGTCTTCTGTCAGATGTACTTTGGAGATGGAATACCAATGTTCATCAGAAAACACTTTATAACCACCTCTTACTTTGTGAACTTCCAACTGCTGATTCAGGACCAAAGGAGTTTTAGCTACCTTTAGCAAATGAAGCTCTGGCCCTCAGCAACTTCTCTGCTCCTGTTCAAAATGTGGAGAAAGAACGATGAAGGGATAAGTAGAGACCACAAGCTAAGCCATAAGCCATAATCCCCCATTACATGAGCCAAACCACAAGAAGCAGCCAACAAGGTTGGCAACACAGACCTCAGCCCGCCAGAAGAAATGCATCTTGGGATAAAAGATGAAGAGAGAGGTTATACAGATGAACATTTAGATTTTATAATTCTGTAATTTAAATAGAAACATGATCTGCCTCAGAGAAGATTTCAATTAGTTGGTTGTATGGTTCTTCAATCTCTCTACTGATGTTAAGATTCGTAGCTGTTCTTCTCCTTTCTGGAATATTTAGCCTGCTATCCTTACAAAGAGAAAAGCAATTCTCAACTTTTTTTCCCTCTTAGATGGACCAATAAGTGACCAACGCTTTTGAGAACCACCAAAATTTTTTGAGAACCACCAAGGCTAGAAGGCACCAGTCATATGTACAAGTAGTCCCTGACTTACAACTGGTTGCTTAGTGGCCATTCAAAGTTATGATGGACTGCAAAGAAGGTATTTACAACCTAGATTCAAAGTTCTGATGGCTGCCTACCACCCTCCCCATCATGTGATTACATTTTTGGTGCTTTTTGGTGCACTTATGGCCATTTGCAATGTCCTGTGATCACATGACCACAATGTATACATTTTTTGGTGGAAACTAGAGTTTACTTTCAGTTGTTTTTTTTTTAAAAAATGATTCTGGACAATGGGTTTACTTAACAACTATGGATTCACTTAAAGGGCACTGTAAAAAATGTTGTAAAATTGGGTTGTCATGGGATGACCACCTTAATGACCAGCACGAGTTAGGATCATGATTCTGAACTCAACTATGCCCATAATTTGAGAACTACCTGTAATTCTTTCCATGGGGATTTGTTACATCCACACTTCCTGAAAAAGCATTGCCTCTTTTGCAATTTAATTTCAAATAATGAAGGCCAGGAAACCTCTTGTTTTTGTTTTTGTAGATACTTCATTTGATTTCCAAACATTTAGATAAATAATGGGCAGGTTTTTATGTTTTCTTTTTAAAGGAAAACAGCAGCCTCCTTGCTAAATTCTCTCCTGGTTTCTTCTCACTGTTTCTGTTCTGGTTTTATATTTCAACTGTGCTTGACAGCCAGCTGTCTGAGTTGAAGATGGTACCACACCTTCACTTTGTTGACAGAAGCCAACACAGGTGTCAGGCAGAAGCCACAATGATGCCAAAATGAAACCTATAATATTTCTGCAAAAAATGCAAATTACACCCTTGTATCATTTGATGGGATAGCTATAATACTGAGCTTGTTGTCATTTGCTGCCCATCTTGCACACATCTAAGGAAGCCAACTAGGCTATTCTTCCCATATTGTGCTTCAGTGCAATATCAACTGTTGTCTTCAAGCCCAGTAGGCTAGTTTGGGGGTGGGGTGGGGTGGTAGATATGCCATGTGGGCCTCATAGAAATGCATGACTAATGACTCAGGAGGAATTTACTAGGGAGTGGATATTGCTGTCTCCTACCATCTGCAGTCTAAGCAATAGCTTCCCTCTGCCCCATGGTAGAGGGGTGTGGTGGATTAGTATTAACTGTTGACTTGTTGACCAGAAGTTTGGCAGTTTGAGGCCCAGGTCCCACATGACAGGTTCAACTCACTTCCTGCCCACCTAGCAGTTCAAAAAACATGGAAATGCTAGTAGATAAATAGGTACCACTTCAGTGAGAAGGTAACAATGTTCTGTGCAGTTCAGTGTAGAGTCATGCCGGCCACATGACCACAGAATTCTGGCTCCCTTGGCAAAGAAATGAAGATGAGCACTGCTCCCTAGAGTTGGACGTGACTGGACAGGGGAAACCTTAACCTTTCTGCCCCATGGTAGAGCCAGCTTGCCAAGGCTCCTTTAAAGCTATCAGACTATCACTAGACAGCTTGGGGTGGAGGTCTGCTGAGAGTGAAGAGCCATCAACAGCACTGCATTGAAGAAAACGGATTCTCACGGAAGGACAAGAAGTAACTTAATCTGAGGAACTTGAGCATCACCCTTGCTTTTGCCTTCTCCTGTGCCCTGAGCCCTTCTCCCTTTATTTCATGGATTCCCACTTCCTACCCTCTGTCTGAATGCTGCCTTAGGTTGGTGCCAATGAGCAAAATGGAGGAGACACTTTTGCAGAACTGCAGATTGCAATATGAATGAATGAATACTAAATGAATAAACTGATGAATAAATGAATCAACTAATGAACCAACCACACTGATGGGATTTTTCCTAGTCAAGGGTGGGTAGGGAATCACTTAATGAGTTACCATGTATCTCATTTGCTGTCCCCCCCCTCTCATCAGTTCAGATGCGATTTTGAGCTACATCACATGCTGCTTTAATGCTCACATCATCTGATGGC